>NC_045612.1:84730414-85342636 GCF_009762305.2 Zalophus californianus | reverse complement strand
CTAGGGGTTGAATTATGTGTCCCCAAATTCATATGATGAAGTCCCAACCACCAATACCTCAGAATGTGACCTTATATGGAAACTGGGTCGTTGCAGATATAATCTGTTAAGATGAAGTCACGTTGGAAGAGAGTGAGCCCCAAGTGAATATGACTGACGTCCTTATAAAATGGGGAAATCGGGACACAGATACACATGCAAACAGACGTCATGCGAAGACTTGGAGTGATGCTACCACATGCTAAGAACTACCGGAAGACAGGAAAGAGGCCTAGAACCGATCTCTCCCTAGCACTGACAGAGGGAGCATGGCCCAGCCCCCATCTCACACCTCGATCTTGGACTTACAAACCTCCAGAACCGGGAGACAAGAAATGCCATGTGGCAGCCCTGTCTACAGTCCACCGACTACCTTCCAGAGATGTTGACCCCCCCGTACCCCCAGGCCCCTAACATAATGAACTGTGCTAGTGTCTGTTCCAAATGCACTGACATGCCCATAGATGAACCAGGCAATCTATTCTGTATGCTTCGGAAAGAGAGCTCAGTAAAAAGAGAGAAAAGACATGCCGGAGACAACCTGTCAAACACTAAACAACATGTAATGTCCCTGCTGCACTGGTGTCACTGGGATTCAGGAAGACTGACTGGCAGAAAGCTCTGTCTAAGGCCTGCCAACACCAGTTGCTGTGGCCAGAAGGTGTACTTTCTGCTTGGGAAAGAGAACTGTTCCAACACAAAGCTTCTACCTTTTCTGATTTGGCTGAGCAGTGCTTCTGAAACTTCCTGGGGTGTCAACATCAACTGAGAATTTGATTAGAGCCGATAACCCTCTATTGGAAAAATATACTTGACCCCAACATTTGCACACAGGTTCAAGAGTCTGAACGGGGCTGGCCTGAGGGGCAGTGACTTTGGGTAACTGCATAGGGCCTGCCTGGGTTTGGTTAAATACCCTGCTGTCACGGTCTTGAAATTCTTAATTTTTAAATAATGGGTCCCACATTTCCCTTATGCATTGGACCCCACAAATTATGTAGCTGGTTCTAGGTTTTAGGAATACAAAAGCACTGGGAGAATGGGCCTTTAGCTGTACCTATTCAGGGCCAGGAAAGATTTACAACTCCTATTCAACAGATTTTATGTGAGGGCTCCTTTGCAGAAGGGCTACATGGTTAGGGATGCAACATCTCAAGACAGCGAGAGAGGGAACACCAGCAGGGGGAGTGGGAGAGGGAGAGGCAGGCTTCCCGCTGAGCAGGGAGCCCGATGCAGGGCTCGATCCCAGGACCCTGGGATCATGACCTGAGCTGAAGGCAGATGCTTGGCGACTGAGCCACCCAGGTGCCCCTATTATTAGTTTTTTGAAGGAACGGAACCCAAATGCCTACAAATGACTTATGTGTCCAGGGAAAGCCATTATATTGAAAACCCTATTTCTTCAGAATCACAGTTATTTTAAATTTAAATTTTATTAAAATTATGTTTTCTCCAAAAACTTCAGAGGAACATGAGCCAGCAAGCAGGAGAATCTGCCCTGTCTTGCTGACTTATCGTAATAAACAATGTCACCACCATGGGGACGTCTTGACTTTTCAGCTGTATGTAGTCTCCAACGATGGCTGCAGGAAGTTTCCAAGGATGGCCTTCAAGCAACTGAACCAGGCTGCCCAGTGTTCATACCCTTGTGTAGTCCCCTCCCACAGTGATTCTGGCCTGGCCTCTTGACTTGGGTTAACCAAGGGAATGTGGCATAGGTGATGCTTTGGCAATTCTGGACCTAGTCATAAGGAGACTGCTCACTTCCACTTACTCTCTCTGGGAACATTCACTGTGGAGAGGCCTGAGGCACCAGGCAAGGAATTAAGTGACCCTACTTGAGAGATCACATGGAGAGGCCACAAAGGACCCTGAAACTATATAAGGAATAGAAAGTTCCAGTTGTCTCAGCGCTCAAGACAGATATCCAGATTTCTTCAGTCCTGGCTATCACCTAACTACAACTATAGGAAGGATCCCAAGGAAGACCAGCAGAACTGCCCAGTTGAACCCAGTTAACCCTCAAAACCATGAGAGATAATAAAATCATTATTGTTTTGAAAAAAAAAATTAAAGTAACTTGTGAGTGAGGTTCAGGATGATTCATTGCATGTACAGTTGTAAAGATGTGTAATTGGTTTGAAATGTGATACATGTTTTAAATTTGAATGTTTATAAAGTATTAGAAAATTCCTTTGATATCCAAAGTTTTCACTGTATAATGATGTTTTGTTGGTTGGCAAATTAAAGATCTCATTCTCAGTGGCCTTGGCTGCCCACTAGCAGGAGTGCCTAATAAGTCCCAACAAAATTCAAGGCCTGCTTGCCAAGAAAAGTTTCTTCAAATAATAGCAACTTCACAACATTAAATCCCTCTGGAAGTCAAAGAAAAACTGCTGTCTTTTGCAAACTAAAAAACAGTATGTTCCTGATAGAAAATTTGTAACTCCTACAAAAGTTGGCCATTTATCTTACAGTAAGAGAAGTGATACGACAGGGGACTTTGGCCCCACCTGTTTCTGGCAGACTGACTCCATTCAGATTTGTAACCCCCTCCTCTTAGAGGCCTATAAGGTTTAAATACCGTTAGAAAAAAAAGGTAGGTGAGACCCCTCAGGTTGAGTAGCCAGGTATGTAATGGGACCTTGGTGGGTAGTAGTAGACCTAGTTACTGAAGTGTTCAGTGCAAGGTAGAGAACTAGTGCTTAACTATCATGATGATGAGAACCCTAATGAGTTGCATCAGTAGTTACAGTTAGAGATAAGAGTTAGGGACCTTTTAAAGCTAAACAAAGTATTCCATGGTTGTTATTCACTCTCCTTGCTATTGGGAAAGCAAAACTATTTCCTCCGGATCATTAGCTATAGTCACAGATAAAGTACTCCCTGGTAATCAAGAGTTGTCAGATACTCAGAGAAGTGCTAAGGTCTACTCTTACAATGACTAGGAAATGTGGGAAATTAGAAATAGGTTTGAGCAAAAGCCTAATGAAACTACAGAGGCTTGGCCCCTTTGACTAGCAGGTGAAGGAGCCATACTAGTTTTGATGGGTGAGAGGGGATGGAAATCATTCGGTTATCTAAAGACAGACCCATGCTCAAAGCCAGCATGGCCACATGCACCTTGGCTGATGGATGACATGAGCATGGAAAAACAAGTAAAGACCAATCATGGCTTGTTGCATTGGGTCTTTACATTTATAAGAAAATGGTAGTCTACCTGAGATGAGTTTCTGTCATCTGATAAACACACATGAATGAGAACAGGGAAAGCTATCACTTCCCTTATGGTCACTGTAACCCAAGCTGGATTTATAATGGAGAACATGAGTGCTCAGATGAGATATTTATCCAGGGATAGACTGACTGGTTTCAGTCTGGTAGTACCAGGCTGTCAGGAGCAATTACATCTTCTCTTGCACCCCAGAGATCGCTTCCAGGTTCTGTCCAACAAACTGTCAGAATGGAAGCCTGGACAAAAGACCAAGAAAATGTCGTTTAGGATAATGAAGAGAAAAAAAAAAAACTGAAGTTCTAGACCATAGAACCTTGTTGACCAAGCTATTATGCCAGGAGAGCTCCAAAGAGGAGAGTGATAATTTGCCCATTGTCTTAGTCTATTCACGCTGCTTAACAAAATACTATAGAGTGAGTGGCTTAAACAACAGACACTTATTTCTCAGAGTTCTAGAGCCTGGGAAATCCAAGATCAAGGTGCGAGCATATTTAGTGTCTGGTGTGAGAGCCTGTCTCTTGGTTTACAGACAGCCATCTTCTTGCTATGGCCTCACATGGCAGAAAGGTCAAGAGAGCTCTCTGGAGTCTCTCTTATAAACACACTAGTCCCATTCATGAGGGCTCCATTTTCATGAGTTAATCACGTCCTGAAATCTGCACTTCCAAATACATTGGGGATTAGGATTTTAACATGAATTCTGGGGGGACATAAACACTCAGTTCATTTCACCCATGAAGGAAACTCACTATCAGACCATAAGAGGACTACAGAACTTAAAGATCTTGGCTGTAGTAGGCTACGATCACTGGTCAGCTTTGGCCTTTACTGTGGACAAACAGGAGGAGAACCAAGAGGACCTTGCTGAAGTTTGTGTTGTTCGAATTAGTGTTGATCCAACACCTTCAATATCACTTCTTTATCCAGACCTTACCAACCTTCAAGACAAACAAGATTAGGACAAAGGCCAGGGTCCTTCCTTCTCTAAGAGGGTCTGAAGGCCTTGTACACTGGTCAGGGTGTGTTGGGGACATGATGAAAATGAAGGTTGCAAAACCTTTTCAACTCTTTGGACATAGGGACACAAGCACTACGGTGCTGAGCAGCACTCATGAGTATGGCCAGGATGGTATGCTAAATGATGCCTTCCCCCCAAAATGCTCACTTCCTAATCCCCACAATTGGTGACTATGTTACATGGCAAAGGGAAATAAGCAGGTGTGATTAAGGTAAGAATCTTGAGATGGGGAGCTTATGCTGGATTATCCAGGTGGGCCCAATGTGATAACAAGAACCATTATAGTCCTTATCAGAGGGAAGCAGAAGGTCAGAGGAGAGAAGATTCTATGCTGCTGGTATTGAAAATAGAGGAAGGGGCCATGAACCAATGAATTCAGGTAGCCTCTAGAATATGGACAAAGGCAAGGAAACAGATTCTTCCCTGAAGTCTCCAAAAGGAATGCAGGCCTGCTAATGCTTTAATTTTAGAATTGTGACTTTCAGAACTGTAACAGAATAAAATTGTGTTGCTTTGAGCCACTAAGTTTGTGATAATTTGTTATAGCAGCAATAGGAAAATTATACAGCCTCAAATTAACTAGATTTGGAAATAAATCTCAGATTGGACAATTGACTTATAAAACCATATATGTGGGCCTTTGGGGGCCAATACCCACTAAAGTGGTTGTAACATACTTTTCTTGACTTTAAGGGATATTCCCTATAGAGAAATGCCACAATTAGAACAGTGGTGGTAATGTGAATGCAAAACCAGGAGTCTGCCTGACTTCCCAAGTCTATTCATGTAGTTACTATAAAGCAATAAAGATACCAGGGTGGTAATCAAGGACTAGTGGAGGCAGAAATGCTTAAAGAAACCATATAATCTTATAGTATTTCTGTGTGTCTGGTGAAAAAGGCTGATGGTATTTGACACTTTGAACTGTTGTAAACTCAGTGCAGTAGTCTCCCTCATCCCTGCAATTCCAGATAGCATAACAATTACTGAGCATTTTGTGCAGACTGAAGGATTCTGATGTGCAGTGTTGAGCACTGCTGATCTCTTCTCAGCATCCCCCTGGATCTACATGATCAAAGCTAATTTGCCTTCATGTGGGTCAGATTAAAATATATGTTTACTGTGCTGCCTCAAGGCGATCTGAACTCTCTCATGATTTTTCATCATTGAATAGGCTGAGACATAGAAAAGACTGAAACCTCACCACAGGTTTTCTAATAACATTACATGGATGACATTATTCTTGGCTGGAAGGGCTAAAGACAGCATACAGACTGCCTTAGTTAAATAGTACCATATGTGAGTAACCAGGGCTGAAGGATTAACTCTGACAAAAATCAGTGGCCAGCAATGCAACTAATTCTCTTGGTAACCATGTGGGCTGATGCCCAGGGAACAATCCCTAAACTTATTATAGAAAAACTGATTACCTTAAAAACTCCAGCAAACAAAAGGGGATGTCTGATAGACTTGTTCAATATTTGAAGTTCATCATACCTCATATGAGGCAAAAGTAACCATCTTTGAATGTGGCCCTGACCAGCAACAGGCCTTAGAAATTATCTAGCAAGCTGTATAGACTTCCACTTGGGCCACTCAGCTCTAAGGAGCCCTTTCAGATACAAGTGTCAGTAATTGACAATTATGCAGACTGGAACTTGTGACAGAGAGATCTGATCACTAGGCAATGGTGCTCCCTGGGGTTTTGGACAGCCTCCCACCAGGCAGCCGGTAACCACATGGTGTACCTCATTTGAGAGACTGTTAGTGGCTTGTTATTGGGTGTTGGTAGATTCTGAAAGACTGACAAAGCAACAGCAATGTTGTTATACCCTGATATCCCTACCCTGGGATGGGTCAGAAATCAGAACACCAACAAAATAGATATTGTACAAAAGCATCCATTATTAACTGGAAGTGGTATATTCAGGGGAAAAGGTAAGATAGGCATTATGGCATCTCACAGTACATAAAAAAGTGTCTGGTCACCCTACAGATGAGGTTGTCTCAGATATGGGGTCTGTGCCAGCACCTTGGGCTTCTTGGGGGCTTTAGTACACTTGAGGTTCCTGAGGATACCTGGGCCTGATTCACAGTTAGATCAGCTGAATTCAAAGCCAGTGAGGTGTGCTGGGTCCCTGCTTCTGTGCAACCCCAAAGAAAACTGTACTACAGCAGTGCATGAAAAAGGGAACTTTGTTCAAAAGGATATTTCCATGGTGTTTGCCCTGGAAAACACTTCCCAGAATGTACCCTGTTACATGGTCACTGACTTATGGGCAAAAGCCAAAAGGCTGACAGTGTGGTACCTGGCAGGAGGATGACTAGATAATTCTCAGCCTCTGTAGAGACATTAAATGGCAGCAAATCACACAAGACTCACAACCCCTGCTGGTGACCTACACACACACACACACACACACACATACATAGATGTATATCAACTTGACTATTTGGCCTATGTGGAAGACAGATGGATCTTGGAGAATGACAGTGGATCATCATAAGCTTAACCAGGTAGTGCCTACAGTTGCAGCTCAGTTCTTTTGGAGTGTAGCACATCTCTTCATGGGTCATGCTTTGTACCTCACCTTTAGGGGTCTGCTGAGACTTGAATCTAATTACAGGTATAGAAGCAAATGGGTGGTGGGAGTGAGTCTTGAGGAGAATCAGCATTGTCTTGCATGGCAGCTGCCTGGGTGAAGACATTACAGTTTCCTCAAGGAATGCAGGGCTCATCTCAGATGGCAGTGGAAGGGCTGCTAACTGGGACTGGGAAAGCTGCTACCACTGGGGTTGGGGAGGGCATTTTCACTGGCAAAGCAGACTCATCAGAATTTAGAGGCTTCATGTCCTGAACTCCATCAAGATCTTCCCATATGTTCCCATCCCAACTTATAATATCCCATTCTTTCCTAATCAATGACCTTACTTTAACAGTAGACACCCTGTGAGATTGGGAGTTCAACTTGTGTTATAATTCAGCTAATTGCTGGATGAAATTCTGTGTTTGATTTTCAGCAATCTCAGCCCTGCTGCTGCAGGAGATAAGGGTCTCCTTCAGGGCACACATAGAAGCTCTTAGAAAATGTATGTGGTGCTTGAGCTGGGAATTCAAATCCCTGAGCCTATCCTTTTTACTTCACTACTTTGTCTAGTGACATTAGGAACAAACTCCTAATGAGCCAATCTCATTATATTCACCAATTTTCCAAAAAATATTCAAAACTATCATATATGCAGTCACCCAGCTCCTTGCTTCTTATAAGTGGCTTATTAGGAATATACAATACAGATATCTTGTTTATCTATATTGCCAGATCCTGCCATGTTCTATCATTGCTCTCTTTACTACTGGAAATAGTCATTAGCATCTTTAAATCTAGTAAGTATGGAGAGTCAATTCCAGAAACTCTGAAACAGTTCAGAAAACTCATTCTTAACATCTATTCCTCTAGAACCACTGTCAGCATCAAAATCTGTATTAATCAGCGTTCTCCAGAAAAACAAAACCAATTGGATATTAATTAACTTATTTATTTATCATGAAGAATTGACTCAAGTGATTATGGAGGCTAAGAAGTCCCAGGACCTCACACTGTAAGAAGGAGCCCCAGGAAAGCTCTGAAGGCCTGACAACCAGGAGGAGCTGATGGTATAAGTCTCAGTCTCAGGGCAGAAGACTGGTGTTCCAGCCTAAACAGTAAGGCAGAGAGGGGACAAATTCTTCCCCCATCTGCTTTTTTGTTCTATTCAGGCCCTCAACAGATTGGATGATGACCACCCACATTGGGAATGGCAATCTGCTTTACTCAGTCTACCCATTCAATTGTTAATCTTATTCAGAAATATCATCATAAACATACCCAGAAATAGGGGTACCTAGGTGGCTCAGTCTGTTAAGCGTCTGCCTTCGGCTCAGGTCATGATCCCAGGCTCTCGGGATGGAGCCCCGCATCAGGCTCTCTGCTCAGCGGGGAGCCTGCTTCTCCCTCTCCCTCTGCCTGCCTCTCTGCCTATTTTGCTTGCTCTCTCTCTCTCTCTCTCTCTCTCTCTGTCAAATAAATAAATAAAATCCTAAAGAAAGCATACCCAGAAATAATATTTAGTCAAATATCTGAACACCCTGTGATCCAGTCTAGTTGACACATAAAAGCAACCATCATACTGATCAAATCTGCAGTATCCAGAAAAGGACACCTGGATACAGCATCCATCTGAATACAGCATTGCACAGGTATGGTAATTCATCTACAATCCAGGGCTGAACCCCAAAAGCAAGATGTACTGATTCCAGCGCTGAACTCCAAAAGCAAGACTTAGTACATGAGGCTAAGAAGCCTGGAAAATGTGCCCAAACTGCTAGCTACACAATCAAGTGGCAAAGGGAGCTTTGGGGCACATATCCTGAGGTACTAGATCTGGCCAATCCTGGCAAGCAGACTATAATAGCCCCCCTATTTTCCTCTTGAGAGTACCCCTGGGCATTGGCTTCATAGACACCTTTTCAGGATATGGTATTGCCATCCCTGTCCACTTAGCAAATGGAGACCATACTATTCAATGCCTCTTAGGTGAACTGTGTAGTGTATTTTGATTCTCTAAACATGTGATTAGACATTGGTACTGTCTTTATAGCAAAAAATAACAAATAGTGGGAAGTTACATAGGCATTCTATGGACATTTTATGCCCCATATCATCCCCAGGCAGTAGATGGATTGAAAGATAAACTATTAAGAAAATGAAAAAGATAATTGGATAATAAAGGCTCAGCTCCCAGTGGAACACATACTTACGATAGGCAGTTTGGGCTTTAAAATGGTAATTCCACAGAAGGTTACCTTCCCTTCAAATAAAATGCCTGATTATGAGGTTGGAGGTGGGGTGCGGGAGGAAGCCCAGACGGGCTGTAAGAAAATCCAAACCATATAATTCACTCTTCTCACTCTATCATGTTACTTCCATACCTGCTCCTGGGAAATCAGGCTACTAGAACTTGCAAGAAACAAGATTGTGGGGATGGGAAACTCTAATCTGATGCATCTTTAGTTGTCTGGCTATGCTTGATGGATTTGGGCAATTGTGGACATAGATAATAATAATCATTAATGTGAGGTAATAAGCCCTAAGGTGGTCTGGGCATGGCCCACATGTCAGGGGTTGCAAGATCATCTCAAATGTACAAGAAATACAAAGAAGAAATTTCTGAACCACACAGGTACAAAATCAAGGATATGGTTTGGGTAACACATTGGGAGGATTGGAAAAAACGGTGAAGTGATTGCTGCAGGAACCAATCATACCAATCAAGTGGCTATGGAAAGAGAATAACAACCCTGGCTGGTGGAGAGAGAAAATCTTTGACCTTGGGTGGTCAAGGGTAGAGAAAGAGACTATTAATTTCTGTTTCCTTCTCTCAGTTCTTATCCATAGTACATCTGGTCAATTTAACACCAAGTGACACCATCACCCATAACTTAATTGCTGACCAAAACAAATCTTAGTTTAAAAACTCTCAGAAACCTCTTAATATCTGCTGACTCCAGAAAGAACAGCCTTGAAACAAAGAATAAGTTTAACATTCTAGACACTGATATGATTCTCTTTAGCCTTATGTTGTTATTGCTGGACTCTTTATGCTTTTACATATTGAACTGGCTTGACTGCAACTGGCTAAGGTCTCTTCTCCAGATGGTTCCAATCATCCTACTAGGAGTTACAGTTGTCAATCTTATCCAGTGTTGCTTAAGTCAAACAGAACAGATTTGATACAATCCGCTATCAGTACAGTTGATTGACTTATTTGGGTGGTGCAATAAACAGTCTGACTCCATTTTTGGGTTTTTGTGGACTACTGAAAGCTTCTAAGCCATGCCTCTCCCTCTTGTTCATCTACCCACATTTGGGCAAGCTGATAAAGTGCACCCTTCATTAGTGCTGATGGGAGTTTTAAATAATGCAAGATCCTACTTATGCATAGGGACACTCACCATGGTGCCCCCCAAACACAATAGGAACTCCAAGCCAGTTTCCTTTTCTTGCTCTCTCAAGATATTTTCAGACTCGTTTGGGAAGTCCACTCTGCTCTCCCTCAAAATCCTCCTTATGTGAATGTTAAAACTTTGAATATGCTCTTGGTGTGTAGGTGGCATTATCTGAACCTAATTTGGGGTGAGGGGCACATCCTGTGTCTTCAGAGTGGACACAACTATTGGCAATGTGAGCAGTATAGCCTAGGTGATGACCACTACTACAGGGGGTCTTTTTTTTCTTGCCTTGGCTTGATAACTGGCTCTGCTGTCCGATAGAAAGTATGTAATTTGAGCTGTTACCTACTGGCTGGCTTGTCTTTTGAGTGTCCTCCTTTGTGTTGCATTTGCTAAGTTCTACCAAGTTTCTGTTATAGATTTGACCAGCCTAAGTTGGAAGTTTTGATAAATAATGAGTATTTGTGGACTGGAGTATAGGGTTGAAGTTCTCTTTAAAGTAGCCCTGGGACATTTGTCATGGCCCAGACCCATCTATGTGTCTTAGAATGAATGATGTGTTTCAAAAATTAGAACAAACTATTACTGACACTAGGCTCAGGGGAATAACTTTTACCCTGTGACCAATTAATTGTCACCAATTAATCTCAACCAGGCATTGGTCCCCCAGTCTATACAGCACTCATGGGAAAGACTATACCCTGTGAAATATATGCAATATGTGAACTGGTCAGGTGGTCACTTGTGTGGAGGAAGAATAATCACTATTTGGAGAATAGTTGCTATTTGAAGATTTGAATTTTTGAGGTCCACAACCCTAAAGGCATATGGCTCACTAGGACTCCACAAAATACTTTAGTTTCTGGTGCTACCTATGCCTGTAACCAAAAAAGATCCCAATCCTGAGGATTAATTATGGAAAAATGCCAATGATACTCCTGTAGCATACCAAGAGATTAATTCAAAACTGACTTAAGCCCAGGGTTCTTAAACTCTAAAAAAACAAATATTGCAATGCGGGAGGTCCCTAATCCTCATGATACCAATTTGAGGCTCTCTGGAAAAAGAAATTTATAAATAAATGGGGTAGGGATAATGCCTCCAAGTATATGGAAAGAGAGAAAAAGGGAGGGAGAGAGAGAAAGCGAGAGATGAGGATTAAGGAGTGCCCTCGTTGTGATGAGCACCAGCTGATGTATGGAAGTGTTGAATCACTCTATTGTACACCTGAAACTAATAATACACCTGTATGTTAACTATACTGGAATTAGAATAAAAACTTAAAAAGGAGAAAAGAGGAGAGGAAGAAGGAAGAGGAGACAAAGAAGAAGGAGGAGAAAAAGGAGAAGAAGAAAAAGAAGAAGAAAAGTGGGTATAGGGAGAAGAAAAAAATGAAACAAAGGTCCAGATTCTGACCCAACTGGAAATCCAACCATTCCTAAATGAATTCATACAAGAAAAAGATAAAGGGTCACTAATTGCCATTTGTGCTTCTATAGTATAGGTACTGAATTAATTTTAACAACTGCTGAAATGCAAAATTGGCAAAATTTCATGGTCTTAATTCTGGGGATCAAATTGCAGTTATATCTCTGATCTCATTCAATTTATACTTGGCGTGATGGATAATTTTATGTTTCAAATTAGAGGGTGTTTTTGAATGAGATTAACATTCTGCAGCTGGCCTTCCGGGGCTGGGCCATGGAGCAAAAGGAGCGCACAGCCAGGCCGGAGCCCCCTGTAGGCTCTGTCTGGGCCTCTCCTTTGGCGATGGGGTCCTTGGTGAGGTTGCTGAGTGCAGTGATCATGGGGGTACGATGTTGTCCTGTATCAGCAACCACTTTGCACTGAAGCACCTCTCCAGCGGGGCCTGCTCCAAGACAACATGCCTCGAGGCACAGAAACTGGTATGTTAGCCAAGATTTTCACTGACCAAGGGAAGCTCATCCCAGATGATGTCCTGATTCAACTGGCCCTTCGTGAGCTGAAAAACCTCACCCACTATAGCTGGCTATTGGATGGTTTTCCAAGGACACTTCCACAGGCAAAGCCCTGGATAGAGCTTATCAAATAGACACAGTAATTAATCCGAAAGTGCCTTTTGAAGTTATTAAGCAGCGTCTTACTGCTTGCTGGGTTCATCTAGCCAGTGGCCAAGTCAACAACATGGAATTCAACCCTCCCAAAACTGTGGGTGTTGATGGCCTGACTGGAGAGCCTCTCATTCAGTGTGAGGATGATAAGCCGGAGACAGTTGTCAAGAGACTGAAGGCTTATGAAATCCAAACAGGGTCAGTCCTGGAATATTACCAGAAAAAGGTGGTGTTGGGATGTTGGAACCATTCTCCTGAACAGAAACTGACAAGATCTGACCCTATGTCTCTGCTTTCCTATGAACAAAAGTTCCACAAATAAACCAGAAAGTATCAGTTACTCTGAGGAAAGATGCATATAACTAGTAAGATAAGCAGAGGCTCCTCATCTCTGCATTTAGAAGTTCCTTGTCCTGAGATTTACATGTATGAATTCTTTGAAAATTATTAGTTTTACTTCTACTGATTTTATTCTGGAAATTAAGGATGTGCCAAATAAGTCAGATACTAAGATTCATCTTTTCATCTAGTGTGTTTTATCCAGTTATCTTCTATCGGTGTGCAAATCAAAAACATCAGGTATGTCATAACTTTTTAAAAATCTTCCAAAGCCTAATTAAAAGAGCAATTGGTTGTAATATAACTTTTGTTTGGAAGAGTAAATGGTTGATAAAAATTTTCTTATTTTTCTGGAAAAGTTAAAAAAATTCCATGCCATTTGGGAAAGTATCTCATCACAGAAATTTGCATATACTGATGCCAAAAAACTGGCATCATTAGCAGTGTGGTACATGGTTTTGTGAGACACCATGTCCATCAAATTTAAGAAAAAAAGCAAGGAATATGCAGATTAGTTTCAGGATGCAAATTTACCGCTGCTTTTACACTAAGAAACTTATAAGCTTAGCCATATATGCTATATTTATTTTGTTATTAAACGTACCTTCAGTTTACTCAGAAGTTTCAGCCTGCTATAAAATTGTACTAAATTAGCATATAGGAAAATATTACTTTCCTATGACATATTTTCTTTTGAGAATACATGTGCATTGAGGAAAATGATTTATGTTAGAAATTGACTTTAGAAGTTCTTGCAAAAGCACCGAAGTCGAGGTTTCAATGGAAAATGTAATTATAGTCTTATGTTTTCAGATGTTACTCAGGCTAAGAAATATGTGCTTTAGAGTCTACTTGCCAGTTTCTCTTTTTGATTGCTATGGATGATCTGCCTTGATGAGTAACAAATTAAAGTACAAAAAGAAAAGAAAAAACCCATGACCCTAAGTAAAGGAAGCATACTTTGTCCTTAGGAAATAGAAATAGATCAGGTATGCCTGGGGAAAATTCCCTACATATAAAGCAATTATAACTAGTAAACAGATGTAGCAATTAGAAGGATTTACATGACAGGTTAAAAAAGACCAGGAAAGTAATTGAGTTTGCTGAAGGAATTCTTTATTTCTAATCAAAGAAGTTGACACCTGCTGGCTTTCACTGCCCTTCTATCATCTGGCAGGGAAAGAACTCTGCCTGTATGTGTGAGTAGCCAATTAAAAATGAAGATGATTTGACTTCTTAGTGGGGCAACAAGGATACATACTTATGTCCCATGACCTGGTAGGAAGAATGAGGCAATGAGAGGTTGAGGAGAAACACAACTACATCTTCAATGGCATATTTACTCTTACTTTACTTGGTGCTAAATCAAATGAAACAAGTCCTTGTACAAGCTGTTATTAACTGCCTTTGAACATTTGACCCATTTTGTTCTAGGCACTTAAAATACAAATGTCAGCAAGCAAGTAGTTCTTTATGTATGTTGTGGGGAAAAACTCATTTTCTTTTTCTTTTGATTTTTAAAAATTCAATGTTGATCTTTCAAAATGGACCAAGGCTTTTAAAAAGGATTATAATAAACATTTAATTCTTTACAAAACTTTCTATAATGCCTTATTTGAATGTTAATATTATGTGCTTTCTAAAAATGTTGTGAACTACTAAACCTTTGAATTATCACTGGGTTACCAGGCATACATTGGTATTAATGTACTAGAATAAAATTAAATTTTATTAAAAAAAATTACATCAGTGAGGGCACCTGGGTGGCTCAGTTATTGAGCGTCTGCCTTTGGCTCAGGTCATGGTCCCAGGGTCCTGGGATCGAGCCCCACATCAGGCTCCCTGCTCGGCAGGAAGCCTGCTTCTCCCTCACCCACTCCCCCGCTTGTGTTCCCTCTCTCGCTGTGTCTCTCTCTGTCAAATAAATAAATAAAATCTTTTAAAACTTTTAAAAAAAATTACATTAGTGAACTTGAGCAAGCCGACTGCTCTTCATAGTATGAGTGGGCCTCATCCAATCAGTTGAAGGCCTAATTGGAACAAAGAAACCATCTTCTGTGAGCCAGAGGGAATTCTCCAGCAGATTGATATTGGACTTTATCTGCACCATTGGTTCTCCTGGGTCTCCAGGCTGCTGGCCCACACTAAAAATTTTGGATTTATCAGCCTCTATAATCTCATAAGTCAATTCCTTGTAGTAAATCGTCTCATGTTTATAAACATCCTACTTACTGGTTTTGTTTCTCTGGAGAACCTTACTAATATAGATTATGGTACCAAATGTTTCCAGAAGAACAGAATCTTTTTTTTTAAAGATTTTATTTATTTATTCATGAGAGACAGAGGGGGAGAGAGAGAGAGCGAGAGAGAGAGAGAGAGAAGCAGAGGGGGAAGCAGGCTCCCAAGGAGCAGGGAGCCTGATGCGGGACCCGATCCCAGGACGCTGGGATCATGACCTGAGCTGAAGGCAGACTCTTAGCCATCTGAGCCACCCAGGCACCCCAGAATCTTTTTTTTAAGATTTTATTTATTTGTCAGAGAGAGAGAGAGAGAGAGAGCACAAGCAGGGGGAGAGGTAGGCAGAGGGAGAAGCAGGCTGCCCAACGAGCAGGGAACCCAATGGAGGACTCGATCCCAGGACCCTGGGATCATGACCTGAGCTGAAGGTAGGCACTTAACCAACTGAACCACCCAGGTGTCCCCAGAAGAACAGAATCTTAAGGAAAAATCTTTTTAATTAGTTCTGGAGTTTCTGGTATTGTCTCTCTAATCTGGTTAGATTTAATGGCACTAATGACTCTATTTCCAGGAGTAAAGAGAGCCTTGATAGCCATGACACAATCTGGCGATAGAAATAAGCAAAATATCAACATTAGATACTCCTAATAAGATACTTATAAGAAGCAAGGAACTAGGTGATCATGCATATGATGCTTTCAAATGTTTATCAAATTAACAGGTATAGTGATATTGGCTGGTTGTTCCTAGTGTTGCTGGACAAAGTAGGGAAAGAAAAGAATGAACCCGAGTTCAAATTCCCAGCTCAAACACCACATAAATGATCTGAAACATTCTGTGTCTGCCCTGAAAGAGACTTTATTTCCTAGAGTCACAGGACTCAGATTGCACAATCTCATCCTGTGAGTGGCTGAATTACAACACAAGTTGAACTCCGAGGCTTGCAAGGTGTCTACTGCTAAAGTGAAGGCATTGATTGGAAAACAATGGAATCCTGAAAGTTGGAAAGGGAACATGTTAGAAGACCCTGACAAAGCTGGGGACATTGAACTCCTAAATTCTGAAGAGTCTTCTTTGCCAGTTGAAGTAGCTTTGTCTGAGGGGATTAATCCTACCTTGCATAAGGAAAACTGTAATAGCCTCCCCGGAGGCAGTTGCCATACAAAACAATGCTGATTCTCTTCAAGACTAACTCCCACCACTCCTCTTTTCCACCTCCTTCTCTGCTCTCCTCTGTACCGCTAGTGCTAGATTCTTGGTATTCTAGGTGGGTGCTCCACAACCTCTTAGGTATTGCTAATGATATGCCTTTCTCTAAGGGAAGTAGAGGCCATTTTTATTTCTCTCAGAAGTGATCACAGATGTATGGCTTTGGCAGGTGTGAAGGTGTGAATGTTTGCAGTGGCCTGAGGATTCCTTTGCTAATCATTTGCCTCAGGAGTGCAGGGGGCGGGGACTTTTGGTAGTGGTTTCTTCCAGATGCCTGACTGTCTGCATTTCATTGGATTCTACATCCAGTATGATTTCCACTATCTCTATAGATTCATAAAACTTGATTATCCTTGATTATTATTTTCTTTTGTGATGCTGAATATTTCTAGTTTCACTACAAATGAAGTAGTGATAACAAATAGATTGACTTTCTATGTCAGCTACACCCCACTCAAAAAACACACAAGTTATATCAGTTTGACTTCCATTCCTAGGGAGGTTTGGCAAGAGATATAATACCTGAGCTTCAGTGACTACTTCCTACCTTGCAAGATCATTATCAGAATAAAATTAATTGGATTAGTAATAGAAGTAAAGATAATATTAAAATAGAACAAATAATAGTCCTGTTGTGGGCTGAGTTGTGTTCCCTCAAAATTCCTATGTTGGAGTCCTAACAACTGGCAACTCAGAATATGACTATATTTGGAAATAGTATCTTTCCAAAGAGATCAATAAGTTAAACTGAGGTGATTAGGGTGGACCTTCACCCAATATGACTGGAGTCCTCATAAAAAGAGGGATTTAGGACACAGACATATATAGAAGTAAGACCATGTAAAGGCACAAGGAGAAAATAGCCATCTCCAAGCCAAGAGAGAGGACTTAGCAGAAACCAACTCCGCTAACACTTTGATCTCAGACTTGTAGACTCCAGGATTATAAGAAAAAAAAAATTCTGTTTTTAGGCCCCCCAGTCTGTGGTACTTTGTTATGGAAGCCTGAGCAAACTAATACACATACTTTTAGTGCCTCTGACTATGCTACAACTCCTCCTACTACTACTAATAATATAATGACCACATAATAATATAATAATTCCTGTGTCTGAGCAACCAAGTGATGATGAGAAAACCTCAAAACTACATTTTATCTCAAACCTTAGAACCATTATTTTATCTTAAATGCATGACCATGAATGAATGGTTTCTTACTTTCACTCTCATTTTACCTATACCACAGTACTCCTCAATTGCTAGCAGCTCCCTTTCTTTCTAATGACCTCCCTGAATAATTCATTGAGATAATAGAAGTAATAAGGTGGAACTTCTCAGAGCTTCCCAAACCCAGTCTACCTGTTTCTACCCTCAAATTCTCTGCCACCTCTCTGCATACATGTTCCTAACTGCAACCAGCCCCTCAGCTCTGCTCAGGATCCCATGTCTTCCACATCTCAATGACTTTGCTCCTGCAATTATTGCTTTTCTCTCCTGAACCATAAATTACCTCCTCTACATTGATTTGTTCCCAAGTTAAGGGGAGAAAATACTAAGCCCCATCCCATACATCCTTCTGTAGCTACTTGCACATTTATCTGTGTCCGTCAAAGAAAACTGCTTCAATTTATCCTAAAACCATTTATTCCTCAACGCACTTCATCAGAGCTGATTCTAAAAATTATATAGAAAGGCAAAGGAACACTGTGTGTTATACGCAAACAATGAATCATGGAATACTATGTCAAAAACTAATGATGTAATGTATGGTGATTAACACAACATAATAAAATTTAAAAAAAAAAGAAAGACAAAGGAACTAGAATAGCCAAAACAATTCTGAGGAAGGACAAGTTGGAGAACTCACACTATCTAATATCAAGACTAAATACAATCTTATAGTAATCAAGACAGTGCGGTATTGAGAAGAAAGTGACATACCAGAGGAGTCCAGAAATAGACTCATACATATGATCAATTAATTTCAACAAAGGTGCAAAGTCAATTCAATGGAGAAAGATAAATTTTTCAAGAAATAATGTTGGAATAATTGGACTCCATAAGAAAAAAAATGACCCTTTACCTTGACTTTAGTCCAAATACAAAAATTAACCTAATATGGATCATAGAGCTAAATGGAACACTTAAAACAATGAAACTTATAGAAGGAAACAAAGAAGAAGATATTTGTGACCCTTAGATAGGCAAAGTTTTCTTAAATAAGACACCATAAACACAATGTATTGAAAACTTGATACAGTGCCCTTCAAAATTAACAAATTATGCTCTTCAAAAGACACGGTTAAGAGAAAGAAAAGCCAAGTCACATATGGGTACAAAATGTTTGCAAAGCACATATCTGATGAAGTACTTACTTCATAACAGAGAGAGAAATAACAACAGTACTAAAAAGCTCACTAGGGGGGTGCGCCTGGGTGGCTCAGTCGTTAAGTGTCTGCCTTCGGATCAGGTCATGATCCCAGGGTTCTGGGATCGAGCCCCACATCAGGCTCCCTGCTCTGCGGGAAGCCTGCTTCTCCCTCTGCCACTCCCCCTGCTTGTGTTCACTCTCTCGCTGTGTCTCTGTCAAATAAATAAATAAAATCTTAAAAAAAATAAAAATAAAAAGCTCACTAGGGTTTGCAGTGCAACTGGAACTCTTACATATTGCTGATGGGAATGCAAAATGATACAGCCAATTTGGAATAGAGCTTGGCAGTTTCCTATAGTTTGAAACATATACTTACTACATGACCCAGCAATCCCACTCCTAGATTATTATCTAAGAGAAAAAAGTTATGTTAATTCAAAACCTATAGATAGAAATTTATGGTGGCTTTATTCATAATTACCAAGAACTGAAAACAACTCAAATGTCCTTCAGTTGGTGAATGTATATATATATATAAAAAAAACTGTGTTATATCTATTAGGGAAATACTATTAAGGATAAAAAGGAAAGAAATACTGCTATATACAACCACATGGCTGAATCTCAAATGCATTATACAAAGTGAAAATAACCTCACTCAAAAGGTTACACAGTCTAGGGTTTCATTTATATGACATCAACAACAGAAAGCCTATATATCTTTTCCTCAGGGTCCCCAGCTAAGGCAGCTAGGATCCATCTTCAGCATGCTACTAACCCAAAGATAGATCCTGACACTGGTCTATGATCCAAAGCTGAAGGATATAAGGAGACTTCCACACACATTTTATGGATAGACTTGAGTCTAAGCAGAACAAAACACAGGGATTTATCTACTTCTACAAGAAAAAAAAAAATCTCCCCTTCTTTCTTTATTGACTGCATTTTCTGTCTTCTCCTTGAGTGTCTCCTCACCTAAATTTCTTAATCAAAGTTAGTCATCAGGTGACTTGGGGAAAATAACAGAAATCAGCATGTATCCCTGGTTTTAGCTTGCTCCAAGTTGAGATTGGCTCAGTGAAAACACTTCAACCAAAGTCAGTACAACTTAAGAATTCCTGTTCCCCACAGTCTACTTTTTGTCCTTTTCAAAGAACATTAGGTTATTGTCAGGTTCAGGGATGTCAGGGCTTATAAATCCATAGGAAACATATAAGCCTGGTGCTGTGTAAACCCTTCCATTGGGGAGGGAAAGAATGAGCTTCCAATACTTTGTAGGAAGTTGGCATAATATTGGTATCAAAACTCAAGAAGGAGACTTAACTGGTTAAGCTGTATATTTGTTTTAGGCGTCTGTTAATTAAGGTAATTAAGTAGACTTATAGAAATCTACTGGAAATCAGGAGCTAAAGACAAGTATTCAGTGGAAGACTTGAAATCATCAGTTCAACGAATCTTTAGAAAGCTGAATAAAAAGATAAAAGAAGTGAAACAATAAAAAATAAAGTCTTAATAAATGTGATCTAGAGTTAGATCAAGAAAATTTCCAGTTACTGAGAACAGAGAAAAAATCGGAGAAACTTATCAAAGATATATTGCAAGAAACCTCTTTAAAAATAAATATCATGAGTATCCAGCAAAAATGTATAAAGACTTAGATAAAGGGGTATTAATGTAAACTTTCAGAATACCAAAAATAAATAAAAATAAATAGTAAATTCTCAAAACAACAAGAGGACAAACAATCCAATAAAACATGCACAAGACAACTGATCAGACAAGACTATATGTAGATGGCAAATGAGCACGTGAAAATACACTCAACATGTTGAAATGCAAATTAAAATCCCAAAGAAATAACACTACACACCTTTTTAAAATTAAAAAACTGATCATACCAAGTGTTGGTGAGGATGTGGAGCAGAGAATGTAGAACAAATAGAACCCTCATATACTGCCTGTGGAATTGCAAAGTGATACAGCCCACTTTGAAAAATATTTTGACAGTTTGGCAATAAGGGTGTAAAAAAGAACTTCAGATGAATTTTTAAAAAGAACTTTATGGGACAAGCAGAGCAAGGAAAAGTATTTCTGGTGAATTTGAATTAAAACAGATGGTTCTAAGCAAAAATGATGGTTATAATGAAAAGTACACATGGGGTTCTAAAAATCTTAGGTCCAAAACTGGCTGCACCAAGGACTAGTATTTTTGTTTTGGGGGGTTTTGTTTGTTTTTATCTTTCTTTTTGATTGTCAATATATCTGATTTTATTTTATTTATATTTTGTTTTGTTTTATTATTTTATGACCAACTGCCCTGCATGAACAGACAAGCTTCTCTAATATCACCTGTTGCTGGTGGATAGATTTTCTTTGTCTTTTTGTTTTTAGCTTTATTGAGGTATAATTGATACTTTTAAACTGCATATATTTATTGTATACATCTTGAAGAATTTGGACATATGCATACACCTGTTATACCATCACCATGACCAAGGTATTAAACATATCCATCACCTCCAAAAATTTCCTCGTGTCTTTTGTTTTTGTTTGTATGTTTGTTGTTTTGTTAAGAACATTTTACATGAGATCTATAATCAAACATATTTTAAAGTACAAAATACCCCATTGTTAACTATAGGTGCTTGATTTCTAGAATATATTCACTTAGCATAACAGAAGCTTTATACCCACTGAAAACCAGTTCTCTATTTTGCCCTTCCCTAGCCCCTGCCAACTACCATTCTATTCTCCACTTCTATGAGTGACTATTTTTTGATAGCCATATAAGTGCAATAATGCAGTATTTGTCCTTCTGCACTTGGATTATTTCACTTAGCATTATGTCCTCCAGGTTCATTCATGTTGTCACAAATGCCAGAATTTCCTTCTTTTTTAAGGCTGAATAATATTCCACTGCATGTATATACCACATTTTCTTTATCCATTTATCTGTCAATGGACATCTGGGTTATTTCCATACCTTGGCTATTGTGAAAAATGTTGTGATTAATATGGTAGTTTAAATATCTCTTTGGGATCTGATTTCAATTCTTTTGGATATATACTCAGAAGTGGGATTGAGAGCTCATATGGTAGTTCCATTTTTAGTTTTTTTAGTTTAGTTTTTTAGAACTTTACACTGTTTTCCATAGTGGCTACACCATTATATGTTCCAACCAAAAGTGTGTAAGGGTTCCAATTTCTCCACATCCTCACCATTGCTTATTATCTTTTCTTCTATTTTCAGAAATAACCATCCTAATAGGTGTGAGGTGTTATCTCATTGTGGTTTTGATATGTATTTCCCTGAGGGTTAGTGATGTTTTTATATACATGGTGGCCATTCCTATGTCGTCTTTGGAAAAATGTCTTATTCAGATCCTTTGCATATTTTTAAATTGAGTTATTTGGTTTTACTGCTATTGAGTTGTAAGATATTATTATATATTTTGGTTATTAACCCCCAGCAGATAAATAGTTTGCAAATATTTTCTTCCATTTTGAAGGTTGCCTTTCACTCTGTTGATTGCTTCCATTCCTGTACAGAAGCTTCTTAGTTTGATGTAGTCCCACTTGTCTATTTTTGCTTTTTGCCTATCACAGCAAAGAAATCATTGCCCAGACCAATGTCAAGAAATTGTCCCCTTATGTTTTCCTCAAGGAGTTTTACAATTTTAGGTCTTATATTTGAGTCTCCAATCCATCTTGAATTGATTTTTGTGTATGGTGTAAGATAGAGGACCAATTTTATCTTTTTACAGGTGGATATCCAGTTTTCACTGCACCATTTGTCAAAGAGAGTATCCTTTGCCCATTTGAATTTTTGGCACCCTTGTTGAAGATCAGTTGACTACATATACACAGATTTATTTCTGGATTGTCTATTCTAGTCCATTGGTCTATGTCTGTTTTTATGCCAGTGCCATACTGTTTTAATTACTGTAGGCTTGTAATATATTTTGATGCCTCCAGCTTTGTTCTTCTTTAGCAAGATCACTTTGGCTATTCTTTTGTGAGTCCATATGAATTTTAGGATTTTTTTTTATTTCCTTAAAAAATACCATTGGGATTTTGATAAAGATTGCATTGAATCTATGAACACTTTGGATAGTATGAACATTTTAACAATATTAACTTCCAATACATGAACACAGGATATAGAAGAAAGATCTCATATAAACAACTTAATTTTATATCTCAAGGAAGCAAAAAAGTAGAATAAACTAAGCCCAAAAATAGCAGAAGGAAGGAAATAATAAGAACAGAGCATAAATTTAAAGCAATAGAGTAGAAAAACAATAGAAAAGATCAATGAAACTAAGAGTTGGCTTTGTGAAAAGATAACATTGATAAATCTTTAGCTAGACTAAGTCAGAAAAGAAGACTGAAATCAAGTTAGAGACAAAAGAGGAGATATTACAATGGATACTACAGAAATATAAAGGATCAAAGGCAAATACTATGAATATTTATACTCCAACAAATTGGATAACTTAGAATAAATGGATAAATTCCTCAAAACATACAATCTACCAAGACTGAATCACAAAGAAATAGAAATTATAAACACACCAATAAATAAGTTAAGAGGTTGAATAGAGATAAAAAACATCCCCCAAAGAAAAGCCCATGACCAAATGGCTTCACTGGTGAATTCTACCAAATATTTGAAGAAGAATTAATGCCAATCCTCACACTTAGTGAACATTTTGAAGAGGAGGGAACACTTCCAAGCTCATTGAATGGGGCCAACACTATCCCAATACCAAAGCTAGATAAAGATACTACAAGAAAAGAAAACTATGGACCAATATCTCTGATGAATATAAATGTAAAAATTCTCAACAAAATATTATCAAACCAAATTCAAGAACAAACTAGAAGGATTATACACCATGAGCAAGTAGGATTTATTCCTGGGATGCAAGGATGGTTCAGACATATGCAAATCAATAAATGTAATACATCACAATTACAGAGTAAAAGATAAAAATCACATGATTAACTCAATGGAACAGAATAGAAAGTCCAGATATAAACCCATGATTATATGGTCAATTAATCTTTGAAAAAGGAGTTAAGAATACGCAATGGGAAAAAGAGTCTCTTCAACAAATGGTGCTGGGAAAACTGGACAGCTATATGCAAAAGAATGAAACTGGACCACTTTCTTACCACCATACACAAAAATAAACTCAAAATGGATTAAGGACCTAAATGTGAGACCTAAAACCATAAAAATCCTAGAAGAGAACATAAGCAATAATTTCTCTGCCATCAACCAAAACAACTTCTTTCTAGATATGTCTCCTGAGGCAAGGGAAACAAAAAGCAAAAATAAACTATTGGAATTACATCAAAATAAAAAGCTTCTGTACAACAAAGGAAACAACCAACAAAACTAAATGATAACCTACTGGGGTGCCTGGGTGGCTCAGTTGGTTAAGCATCTGACTCTTGGTTTCAGCTCAAGTCATGATCTCATGGGTTGTGGGGTGGAGCCCCATGTTGGGCTCCATGCTCAGTGGGGAGTCTGCTTGAAGATTTTCTCCCTCTGCCTGTCCCCCTACTCGATATCTGTCTCTCCCTCAAATAAATAAATCAGTCTTTTAAAAAAATGACAACCTACTGAATGGGAGAAGATATTTGCAAATGACATATCTGATAAAGGATTAGTATCAAAAATATATAAAGAATGTATACAACCCAACAACCAAAAAACAAATAATCCAATTAAAAATGGACAGAAGACATTAACAGACATTTCTCCAAAGAAGACATACACAGCAGACACATGAAAAGATGCTCAAGATCACTTATCATCAGGGAAATGCAAATCAAAACCACAGTGAGATATCACCTCACACCTATCAGAATGGCTAAAATCAAAAACACAAGAAACAAAAAGTGTTGGTGAGGATGTGGAGAAAGAAGAAAACCTCATGTACTCTTGGTGGGAATGCAAACTGGTGCAGCCACTGTAGAATACAGTATGCAAGTTTCTCAAAAATTTAAAAACAGAATTACCGTATGATCCAGTAATCACACTACTGGGTATTTACCCACAGAATATGAAAACACTAATTCAAAGCTATATATGCACCCATGTGTTTATTGCAGTATTATCTACAATAGTCAAATAATGGAAGTTGCCCAAGTATCCTTTGACAGATGAATAAAGAAGATGTGAGATATATATATATATATATATATATATATATATATATATATATATATATGCAATGGAATATTATTCAGCCATAAAAAGAATGAAATCTTGTGATTTGCAACAACATAGATGGAGCTAGAGAGTATAATGCTAAGTGAAATAAGCCAGTCAGTGAAAGACAAATGCCATATGATTTCATTCATACATGGAATTTCTGAAACAAAACAAATGAACAAAGGGGGAAAAAAGAGACAAAACAAAAGAACAGTCTCTTACCTCTAGAGAACAAACTGGTGGTTACTAGAGGGGAGGGTGGGGGGATGTGTAAAATAAGTGAAGGGGATTAAGAATACATTTATCTTGGTGAACACTGAGTAATATATGGAATTAGTGAATCACTATATCGTACACCTGAAACTTATATAACACTATACATTAATTACACTGGAATTAAAATTTTTAAAAATCAAATGATCATCACAATAGATGCAGAAAAACCATTTGACAATATTCAACATCTTTTCACAATAAAATCCTTCAACACACTGTGAATAGAAGAAACATACCACAACATAATAAAGACCATATACAACAAATCTGCAACATTATCCTCAAAGGAGAAAAATTGAAACTTTTCCTCCAAGATCAGGAACAAGACAAGGATGCCCCTCTTTACCAGTGTTATTCAATATAGCACTTTAAGTCCTAGCTGGAGCAATGAGGAGACGAAGACAAACAAACAAACAATATCAAGATCAGAGAGGAAGAAGTAAAACTGTTGCTATTTGGAGAATATATGATTTTGCATATAGAAAACCCCAAAGACTCAACCAAAAATATTTTGGAACTAATCAATAATTTTGGTAAAATTGCAGGATATAAACTAAACATACAGAAACCAGTTTTATTTTATACACTAATAATGAAACATTGATCAGGGAATTTTTAAAATTCTATTCACAATAGCATCAAAAAGAATAAAATTCTTAGGAATACATTTAACCAAAGGGGCAAAAGACTTTACAGTGAACACCATAAAATACTAATCAAAGAAATTAAAAGGACTAATGTGGTGACCTTGAATAAGATATTTATCTTTTTTATCTTCAGTTATTTCCTTAATAAAATGGAGATAACTGAGCAGATATATTTTTTTATGAAAACTGGCCACTCTGATTACAGTTAACCCTTGAACAATGCAGGTTTGAACTGTGCAGGTCAACTTATGTCTAGATTTTTTTTCAATAAATACAGTAGAATACTGTAAATGTATTTTCTCTTATGATTTTCTTAACAACATCCTTTCTCTAGCTTATCTTATTGTAAGAATACAGTATATAATATGTACAACAGACAAATATGTATTAATCTACTCCAATCAAAAGTAGGCTATTAGTAGTTATTTTTGGAGTCAAAATAATACACGGATTTTTGATCATGTAGGGGGTCAGCTCACCTAACCCCCATGTTGTTCAAGGGTCAACCGTATTTAGTTGTTAAGTGTGAAGTTGGTAGGTTATTTTAGATTTAAATGTGAGGCCTAGATGTCACCTAGCCTCATATCAGCAGGATCACATATACAAAATCAGTGACCAGTGGATGTGGGAATCCAGGTGGCCTTTTTTACTCTGAGGATGAGTCTCCTTCTCCTGGTTTTCCTCCTGCTTCCTGGCCACTCAACTCACTGTGTTTTGTTATCTTTTGTTTCTTTTGTTTTGTTTTCTGGGTCCCTTCTTGTGTTTCTCCTCTGCATTTCAACAGCTTTTCTGTTTATGTATCTATCTACCTCACCAGAGTGATATCTCTTCTAGCAAGCACCACATGTCCTTGGTCTTTTCATTTCTGGAATCCCAGATATTTTCTGAAACAAGCTAAAATTCAGTGCATGTGCACTAAATTGATCTTTTGTAACAACTCCCAACAGGAAAAGCACCTCCTCCATTTAGAAGTCAGCATTATAGATTTTATATTTGTAGGCACCATACATATGACCTTTTGTTTGGTGCCAAACACTGCAGAGAACTGGCTCTGCTTTGTTGCCCTGGTGAATTTGCATGTTCCTACTTAGGCCCTGTAGGCAAAGTTAGACTGCAGGCACGTGACTCTTGGCAGAACACCTTGTGATTCCTCTTGGGGGGGCGGGGGTAAGCCGCCTGATGAGAAGCTGCTACAGAGTAGTTTCTCACCTGCCTCCCTATCTAGCTGGAAGCTGACACAAGGTCAAATATGCATCCATCTCTGGTTTCAGTTGGTTACAGGACATTCCTCCTTGCTCCACCTGAGAGTACAGCTGTGGACTACAAAAATGCTCCCTGCCTTAGGGTACTGCTGTGAACTTCACACTGGCAGAGAGACCCACCAGCCTGTGTTGTCTGTCACTGAACAACTCCCATTCAGTGTCAGTCCCTGTATGGCTACCGGTGCAGGGAACTGACACCAAGCTGATATTGCTTTTGCTGTGTCTGTAAGTAATAAACGGTTTGAATCCATTTGGGCTTACCATTTCCTGACCGGTCAAATCTACAGAAGTGTAATAAGCCAAAATAATAGCTGCTGTGGTTAAGCATGTGGTCCTGTTGGCTTCTGCAGTGTTACTTAAGGACCACTTGACAGACTCTGGTGTTGACTTGTGTGGGTTGCATGACCAGAATATTGACTTATTTTCTTTGGCATCACACACAGCAAGGAACACAGTTCTCAGCACATACCATGACTTAGAGCAGCCTTGTCAGACCTCAGATATTTACAGACCCACTTTAGAATGGATGCCATGTCTAACACCAGCTACATTGTTATTCAATCAATAAATGTATTGAAATCAGTTTCTAAACTCAAATCATTTAAAAAGTTAGCTAAAAAGACATCTATGCCTACTTGAAATTCAAAATCAGTATTACTTGCTAGAGATGGAATTGTGATAGTAAATGAAACAAAAACAATTTGAAAGTTTAAATGAAAAATAAAGGAACAAGCCAAACCCATTCACAATGTAATGCCGAACTTCATGTTATTTCATTTATTCTTCATAGCAATCATTTAGTATAAATATTATAATTTCTATTTTATTTTATTTTTAAAGATTTTATTTATTTATTTGACAGACAGAGACACAGCAAGAGAAGGAACACAAGCAGGGGGAGTGGGAGAGGGAGAAGCAGGCTTCCCGCTGAGCAGGGAGCCCGATGTGGGGCTTGATCCCAGACCCTGGGATCATGACCTGGCCGAAGGCAGAGGCTTAATGACTGAGCCACCCAGGCGTCCCTGTTATTTCTATTTTGGAAATGAAACAGACCCAATGGATCTAAATGCCTTTCCTGTCATCAGACAGTGTCAGAGTCAGGACTGAAACCCATGGCTATTTCATGCCATAGCCAAAAGGAGGCAGAATAGGTAAGAACCAAGTTAATTTGCTTTAGCCATACCCCCTTTCTCTTTTTTTTTTTTTTTTGTTTGTTTGTTTGTTTTACTTAGGCCCTCATTTTTTTTTTTTAATCCAACTCCACAACCTAGGGACCTCTCATATATTTTGTGGCACAGTGTGACACCCTACCTTTAGTCTCACTCTTAATTTGAACCTTAGATTTTCAGTACTTTTGGACTAAGGAGTATTTTTCATCCTCTGTAAAGTGGGGAAACAATTGCTGCTTGTAATCCCTTGCCATTCCCTAAATGGGGTGAATTTTGAGTAGTGCCCTTAGTTGCAGAAGTACTTTTTTGGAGTGTGAGGATGCAAATGGGGGCGGGGCTCAGTGATACAAGTAATTCTTGTATTGTGCAGACTAATAGGGGTGTAAGGCTAGAACTAGCCTCTGGAGGTGCTTCTGTGATGTGGTGATTGTTAGGCTGATAGAGATGTATGTAGAGGGAAAAAGAGATCTGCGGCTTTTCCCTCCCTGCCTTTAAATAACTTTTGAAGAGAGGTCAGAAATTCTGCAGATGTTGTGGTCTTTTGCCATGGCGCCTTGTGTCACCAGTTCCTTTCTCTTTCTTCATACAAACCATTCCAAATGGCTTTAGTATGCTAGTTATGTTTTTCTATAGCACAGTAATTTATGTTATCAAAATATTTTTAATGTTTTTGTTATCAATGATTTCATCTGGGACACTCACTATATGATCTGTGGGCCACATTTTGGGAAAACTTTCCTTCAAGAGAAGAACAAAACCTTTTATGTCAAATGGTGAAAAAATTACTATAAATTTTTATGAAAATATCAGATTACCATGATAGTTATAATGTACACTGTGAGTTTTCCTAGATTCAGCATTTTCAGAAATATTTACTTTGAGAAAGAACAAGGCTTCTAACTTAGAACTTGAATCTCCAAGTCTGCTGCTTACTGGAGTCAGATATAAGTTTTGGGTACAATCTGACCTTTTTTGTGAGGTCATAAAATGTATAAAATGAGGTCATAAATGTATGAAACTTAGGACAAAGGAGTGGCTAACTTAGTACTCACCTTACAAATACAAGTTTTTATAATAACTCCTGTTATTATTAAAGAACACAATAAATGGAGTTACTGTCCTAACTGTACACAGCTCTGGTTGGTCAGCCATTCACAACCATTATCTAGGCAAGTTAATAGAGCCATGATGTTTATTTTTCTGGGTATAGAAGAGTAATAGAAGCATAGAAACAGGAGCAGGTAGCTTGCATAATGGCAGCATCATTAGGGGTATCTTGTAGGAAAGATGGGCAACTCACAAGGCTTGAAAAAAATAGTCATTGTACTTTAAGTAGGGTCCAATGCTAAAAAGGAGATGCATTTCAGAAACAGCTAAACATGGGAAAGTCTAGCCCTGCATTACTCACAGCCTGTCAGAGTCTTCAGTTCCAGGGAGTAGAAAAGGGTTTTACATACCAATTCATTTTATGAAGCTAGTGTTACCTTGATACCAAAGTCCAAAAAAGAGAGTACATGAAATAAAAATACAGGTTAATGTCACTCTTGAGGATATACACAAAAATTCTAAACAAATTATTAAGACTTAGATTATTCAGAAGAATAATATATCATGACCATTTTCCCCCCTAGTAATGAATGGTTGGTTAAAAACAGAGGAAGTTACCTATGCATTTCACCACATTAATAGATTAAAGGAGAAAAAAATCCTACAATCATCTCAATAAATGCACTACAAGTGTTTGATGAAAGTCAACATATATCCAAGATAAATATAGAACTTTCTTTACTACATAATAAACATGGTGAAATTTAAAATTTTCCACTTCCTATCAGGAATAAGACAAGAATGTCCAATATTACCAGTTCTATTCAACATTTGTACTGGGTGGGTCTGTCCAATGTTATGAGAGAAGGAAAAGTTATAATGTTTAAAACAGAAGAAGCAAACTGTTAGTATTCAAAGATTATATGGTTGTGTATGTTGAAAACCAAATGGAAGCCAGACATAAACTTTCAAAATTAAAAAGCATATTTAGCAAAGTTGGAGAGAACATCAATATATATCTGTATATACCAGGTAAATCACAATACAAAATTTAAAATAATGAACAAAACAAATGAATAAAGAAAAAAGGAGAGGGGTGCCTGGGTGGCTCCGTTGGTTAAGCGACTGCCTTCGGCTCAGGTCATGATCCTGGAGTCCCAGGATCGAGTCCCGCATCGGGCTCCCTGCTCAGCAAGGAGTCTGCTTCTCCCTCTGACCCTATCCCCTCTCATGTGCTCTCTCTCTCTCAAATAAATAAAATCTTAAAAAAAAAGGAGACAAATAAAAAACAGACTCTTAAATACAAAGAACAAAGTGATCGTTGCCAGAGCAGAGGTGGGTGGGGGGATGGGTCAAATAGGTAAAGGGGTGTTAACAGTACATTTATCTTGATGAGCATCAGGTGATGTATGGAATTGTTGAATCATTATTTTGCACACCTGAAACTAATATAACACTGAATATTAATTATACTTGAATAAAAAAATGACATGAAAATTACAAAGTAGATGCTCAATAAATGTTCTCTCCCAGGGAAATAATAAATAAATGAAGTGATATGATTTTCAATAGCATCAAATGCTTAGAAATAAGTTTAACAAAACATTTGCATGATTCTTTGGAGAAAGTTGTAAAACTTTATTGAGAGAATTTTAACAGTGAAATATCCAGCATAAGAACAGTTTGCATGGTTTCAGCTTGTCTTCATTTAATCCTGTGATTGCCCTTCACCTGTAAGGTAAACAAAACAGTTGGAAACATTACTTAGCAGAATTTTATTTATAGTACATTAAAGGTATACAACAAACACTATAGTTTTGGTTTTATAAGATAGATTTTAGGCAAATATTTAATCAGTATTTTTAAACACATCACTCTTTCTATGGGTACAAGGAAACAAAAAGGCAGTTCAAGTTCAGAACACACTAAATGAATGGAACTCAGGTCAGGATCTCAGGGTCATGAGATCGAGGCCATGTAGGGCTCAGCAGGGAGTCTGTTGGATATTCTCTCTCCCTTTGCCCCTCCCCTGCTTGTGTGCTCACGCTCTCTCTCTCAAGTAAATAAAAATAAAACTTTAAAAATAAATAAAAGCTTCCACTTGAAATAACATTCTGAATATAAGATATCTAAAACAATGTCACATTTTTGCTGCTTAAGTGAATAAAAAGGCCAGTACTACATTTGTTTTGGCTCTATTGTGCAGAAGTGCAAAAATTTTTTTTGAGCTAGTTTAGCCTTTATATGATTGGTAACCATTTGTTCCCATTTCCACCTGTAATCCTACTATGATTATGAATAATGCCCTTTTTCACACTTGACAGTTTGTATAATAAATTACATGGTCATACTGATTTTAAGTTATCACCATCACTTCTGACATCAAAATGTGAAGCACATATATACTGTGTCTTACAGTATGATACAAAAATGGAAGGAATGAATTGAGGAAGTGAAAAAGGAAATGAATGGAGAGAGGGAAAGATACCTAGAAAAGTCAAACATTTGTTTCTAAAAGTGCTTTTTTAAAACTTTTATTAAGGAATAACTGACAAACATACTTGTATATATTTCAAGTGTACATGATGATTTGCTCCTATGTGTACACCGTGATTACCAAATAAACATAAGGAATTAACACATCCATCACCGCATATAGTTAACCTTTTGTGTGTGAGAATGCTTAAGATCTACTCTCTCCACCTTTCAAATATACAATCAATATCATATTATTCACTAAAAGTAAGTGCTTCTGAGGGACAACTCTGACAAATTTCGGAAGTTTTCTCATAGTATCTGCAATGTTCAGATACTTCTGGGATATATTATGTAAGTTTTCCTAATATATCAACTATTTCATCCATATTTTAAAAATATTGAGTTCAAGAATGTATTCACTTTCAGTTATATAAAATACTATTTGTTAGTGTCTTGTTCATATTCCTTATTGTGTGTACTTCATTTTTTTAGTTTCTTCAAGATTATGTAAACTAGTGGATATTCTCCATAAATATTTTTTAAAAGAGCAATCTTCCTCAATTATTAGTCGTATTACTTTTCCTTTTACTACTATTTCATACCTTTTATTCAGTACCTCTTTCCTTTTTGTTAGGTTTATTCTGTTGCTTTTTTTTCTTACCTTTTATATTGGATGCTCATGTAACGTATTATCTATGGAATAACATGCATTTTAAAAGCTATGATCTTCGTATGAGTACATTTTAGCCATGTTCAATAGGCTCCTGGAAGTAGTCTGAAAAATATCTCTTTATGTAAATAGTCTAATGGAATGGTTCAGCAATGTAGACTAAAAACGTTTAGGCCAATGAAAGGTAATTTCCTTCCTAAATATCAAGTGTGTCCTTTAAATTCAGAAGCTCTTATAATTAATGGTCATCAATTTGAAAAACACGTATGTAAAATCTAAGTTGATTACTTAGGAATTATTAAAGTTATAGACTTTAAACTTCAAATCTTACCAATTTATGTCTCAAGGCAGAAACTTATTGTCACTTTTGCTATTGTTATAGGTAATTTATCATAGCGTTCACATTTTTATTGGGGACAGTAGCTCAAGAAGACTGACGGGGATAGTGAGCATGCTTAGCACAGATATCTTACACCCATCTTGACTATCAGTGACTACATGCATTTTCTACATGCATGTATCAGCCACAGGTACTAGAAACTTGACTCCCTCTTGCCATTTTCTTATGTAGTCATTTGAGGCTTCTTGGGAAAAAGGATTTAAAATGCAATTGTTTTTTAAAAGCCAGAAGAATTCAGAATTTGACAGAATGTACTTACACCTATTTGGGTCTCCATAAAGAAAAACAAACATCAAGCAGTATTTAGTCATTGTCTTAGTAGCAATGAAATCTCAATTCAGATGTTAAAATTTGACCCCAGAGGATATTTTACAATAATTGAGTCATGCAAAATAGCAAATCTTTGTATTCTATTCATGCTATCCAACAGAACCAGAGAATGCAAAAATCAGCATCAAAAGTTACTTTAATATATCTGATTTGAATTCACTAATTATACAGGAGTAAAGGTGGGTTTAGAAGTTAAGGGATTCTCCTAGAATCACACAAATTACGGGGGTGCCTGGGTGGCTCAGTTGGTTAAGCGGCTGCCTTCGGCTCCGGTCATGATCCCAGGGTCCTGGGATAGAGCCCCGCATGGAGTCCTGCATTGGGCTCCCTGCTCGGCGGGGAGCCTGCTTCTCCCTCTCCCTCTGCCTGCCTCTCTGCCTACTTGTTCTCTCTGCCAAATAAATAAATAAAATCTTTAAAAAAAATCACACAAATTACGTTAGAGCTGGTAGTAGAATCTACTTTAGTACCTCAGCATATTTCATACAAGCTGATATTTACTATAAATGCATTATGTATTTGTAAACATAGACATTATGAAAGAATCTGAAAATTATTAGCTCTTGGCTAAAGTACTTATATTCAAAAGTAAGAAGATGTTTTATATTTCATAGTTCAATATGGCTCTGACCCAATTTGTTTCTAGATCTGTTAGTCTATAAATAAGGCAGTCAGGCACTTAGGGTCCAAATTACCTGCCAAATAATCTTTATTATGTGAACAATAATAAATTTGACTATGTCTTGTCATTTTATTATTTAGTCATTTGAGGCTTGTTTGGGGAAAGGATTTAAAATGCAACTGTTTTTATTAAAGTAACAATAATGTTATATCTGTATTATTAATGATACAATATTCTGAAAACTAAAACCACATACTTTGCATTCTTAAAGGGTAGAATACCTGCTTTTGGCGTTTTAATGAACTCTACATTTGATAAACTTGCCCCCTTGACATTCAGACCATCTCTACACTTACCCCAAATATTTGACTCAGCCAGTTCCCAGAGATCAGCTTTCAGACCAGGCCCTTAAAAAAAAGTTAACAATTTAAGCAATGAACATGAAATATAAATAAGGAAAAAATATTTATTCCTTCAGTTATATGAAATAAAATCCTGTCGGCTACTATGATAATAACTATGATGGAAGGATGGACTTTACATCTTTGTTTTCCTGTATTATGAAACTATTTTAAATGACAACCTAAAGATAAACCACACACACAAAAAGATAAACCACACTACATCTACATTTCCATTATATTACCATAGGGCACCAAAAGTAGAGAGCATCAGCTATCTAAGAAATCTGAAGTCTACACCATGGATAGGATTTTAATTACAATAAAATAATTTTCTGAAGGATTAACTGAGTGCATTTTTGGGCTTATGACAAATCTTATAGTAGTGACCCACATCCCCTTTTGGGGTAGCCTGAAACTTATTTTGTTAAAAGTAACTAGCTATATTAAGGTACAAAGGCCCTTTATGTAATTTTCCATAAATAAGTCCTATTTAGAACAAAGTATCAAAAATACCAACAAATTATTAGCAAAATTTCTGTCCCAAATGAGAATAAAGGAAGTAGGTTGGAAGGAAATTAATGGGCTTTGTTGTCAGTCATGTTGTGGAAACCTCTTAACAATGAATTGCTAAAATAATCCATGGCCTAAATTATGTAAATAATTGACTATAACTTTTTGGTAAAAATATTATATTTAGAAGAAACAGTTTTTGGTTGTATGGTAATTTTAAGGTACTTCTGATTTTCCAAATCATAGAAGTATTTAAACACCTTTTAAAGCCACTTTAAAAATCATACTAATATATTTAGCTATATGCCAGTATTCTAAATTATCCAGCTATTACCAAGCTTACCAGATCAAACTATCAGTAAAAGGAAATAGTGGCTATCACTTATTGAGCTCTTTTCTGGAGCCTCTCTCCTGCTCCACTGAACTGCATTTATTCCTGGGCCAGGACTGAGCTACTTTACGGTACAGACACATTTGAGTATTAAGCATTTTATATAAAACCATTCACTTTTGTTTTTATTTTTTTTCTTAAAGTTTATATTTAAATTCCAGTTAGTTAACATACAGTGTAATATTAGTTTCAGGTGTAGAATTTAGTGATTCATCACTTACATACAACATCCAGTGCTCATCACAACAAATGCCCTCCTTAAGACCCATCACCGGTTTAACCCATCCCATCCTCCCCACCCCCAGCCCAGCTCCCCTCCAGTAACCCACAGTTTGTTCTCTATAGTTAAGAGTCTGTTTCTTGGTTTCCTCTCTTTTTTTCTCTCTCTGTTCATCTTTTTGTTTCTTAAATTCCACATGAGTGAAATCATATGGTATTTGTCTTTCTCTGACTGACTTATTTCGCTTAGCATAATACTCTCTAGCTCCATCCACGTCATTGCAAATGGCAAGATTTCATTCACTTTCCATACAGTATAGATGGTAAGAAGAACATAAGCCTTGGAATGAAATATGAATTATGCTTCCATGAGTGAAGTGCAAACCATGATCCCTAAGCCTGTTTTCTCATAAAATGAGACTACCATCCCTATGCAAACAGACTTTTATTCCAGGTGTTATAAGATATGTTGACTTGGCACTCAGCCCATGCTGTTAAAAGTTGCTTACACTTTTTTTAAGTCACTTACACTTTCAATGCAATGACTAAGAAGGTCACACAACAACGTTCTGAGGAAAACAAATTAAACTACTGAAATAATGTGCAATTTTTGTAATTATAGCTAAACACAGTTTCCTCTGCTTTGGCAAGGTATTTTCAAGCAAAAGAAAAAAATCAATCTTGTAGGAAAAGAGCAAATTCATTATAGTGAAGGACTGCACAAAGTTGCAAAGTATAGTCTTCACACTTTCAGCCTATTTTCAGGAAAGGTTTGAGATAATCTGTGTTTTCCTTCCTCCTGTTATGGTATGTCATAATGCATTATGCCCCCTTCCCCCTTCCCCCTTAAGCATTCTTCCCTTTCACCTTCAAACCCAGATGCTCCTTTATCTTCTTTCCCTTGATCAGGTATAATATCCTGACTCTCAAATGGTGCCTTCTTTTGTTTCAGTTGCCCATCACTGCGCCGCTGGGCCTAGGGGTGTGTGTGTGCACACCCACGTGTGCAAATAAAAAGTTTTGTTGTTAATAGTTGCCAACAATATGAATCATACAATACATAGATATATCTAGTCATAAATAAGTATAAAGGCATTTTAAAAATCAGATTCTGTAAACTTATTCTTAATGAAGTTACTCTTCCCATACACTGACGACTCAAGAAGAAATACCAACAAGGACTTTGGAGGCTATTTTAAATTATACTGGGATAGATGTGTGCAATTTGCTGTTAAAAAAAAATGGGAAAGAAGTCCCAGGATGTATTTCCACAGGCAACACCAGAATGGAATTCTCCTGGATCAGTGTTTCCTTCCCATTATCACCAGAGAAAACTTACCACTGTATCCATACTAGTTCAACAAAATTTTCAGAAAAATAAATTTCTGGTAATAGAAAACATCAAATATTAAAGTACTCACAACCACAATATCAATTCCCTGGGAAGACTTTTGATCATTTCTTCTTTGTTTAGATTGGGATCTTGATTGTACATGCCCACTCATATTTCACCCTGAAAGTAGAACATTGGTATTTGGAAAATGTATTTAAAAGAATAGCTATACCACTACCATGGCTAAACGTTTTCTTTTAATTTTTTTAACTTCAAAAATACTTTATTTAAAAAAAAGATTTATTTATTTCACAGAGAGAGTGCGCACCAAGCACAAGCAGGGGGATTGGAGAAGCAGGCTCCCCCACCCAGCAGGGAGCCCCATGTGCGGCTTATTTGAGAGAGCGTGAGCCAAGCACAAGCAGGGGGAGCAACAGAGGGAGAAGCAGGCTCCCCACCCAGCAGGGAGCCCCATGCGGGGCTCCCTCCCAGGACCTGGGATCATGACCTGAGCTGAAGGCAGACACTTAACCGACTGAGCCACCCAGGCGCCCCCAAATTCTTAAAATAAGTCCCAGAATATATGGCTGTTTTCACACTAGGCAGAGATGTTTAGTTCCAATACCGACTAAAGGGTCTGATCCTCCCTTGCACTTTGCACGATGCACCACAAGTCTCGGAGAGGCAGTTACAACCTGACAACATTCCCCGTTTCTAGACCCTTTTTTATTGCCCACATGGGAGGCCCCCTGCCCATGGCCCCCATGAGGATTCCAGCTTCCGTGCTCTGCCGGCAGTTCCAGGTACTTCCAGGACTCAGACACCTCAAATAATAACCCCAAGGCACACCCCCATCTTTATCTGACCCGTTCCCTCCTTGGCCCACGTTTCTCCGTTGTCTCCCCTGTCCCCCACCGCCTCGCCCAATAACACGGGCCATGATGGTCACAACGCCTGTGAGAAGAAGGACGACCTCCAGAACCTTCCTTCTTGGACGCCACCAAGTGTGCCACCTGAATTTGCCTGAGGCCCAATAGCACCCTCTTTACGGTCACTCACACTTAGATTCCTGGAAAGACTGATTTGTGGACCTACCAGTAGCGTCTCAGACAGAAAGAAGATGGAAGGAACGCAACAACCTCTACCTCAGCTCCGCTCACAGAACACAGACAGCAGAGCGCATGTGCAGCAACTGACGTGCACAGCAACGGGCATGCGCACTGATTGAGGCACGTGAAATGTGCATTGAGGTTTGTGATAGGTTGCCACTGAGACTCAGAACCACAGGGTCTCCCGAGGATGACAAAAGGGGCTTGAAGAGGTTTTTGTTTTGTTTTGTTTTGTTTTGTTTTCCTCCCACCCAGTCTTTCCTATGCATCCAGAAACTTCAGAGAAAGACAGACCCAGTTTACATTTGGGAAGACTGTTTCTCAGAACAATGTGACAGAAATGGATATTAAGTATTTATTATTTTTGTACATGGTTTGATTAATCATTTCCTTCTATGTTTCTGGGACTTCTGTCACTCTCAGTCCACTCTCAGATGGTGTACAGCAATGGTGACTATGCTCTTCATATACCGTACTTCCCAAATATCAACCAATTTGCTGAGTGAAGGTGACTTTATTGCATAACACTGTAAGGGAGAGCACTACCTGGACTGAGCCTTAGTAGAGTCTTGCACGTGGCAGGGCAGGAGAGATACTTATTCAGATTCTGAAGTTGGTGTAGAGCAGGTCTACAAATGTCAGGGGAGGGTGTAGTTAGGATTAACAGTCATAATAGAACAGTTTGGGTTTAGTGAATGTGGTGAGGCAAGAATTTTAAGACAAATGGTTCAAAGAGACATGAGGTTGAAAAATGTCACTTGGTACTTTTTATTGAAGAGTTGATGGGTCTTGTAGGTAGTTCCTGGAATGAATAAGAGTTATTTCCCATTTTTATCTTCTTAGGCAAGAGATTCCTGGATTAGTAAAGTTATGTTGAGGAACCCAGTGGAGTATGAACTCTTGTTAACATAAACAAGGAGCTGTGTGCAGATTTCCTTTCTTATTACTTTTATATAACTTACCAGCTTTCTGTGGGAAGTAGTATATGGAAGGAAAGGACAGGAGGGGGGCCCTAATCAGAAAATAGCATTTTGAAAAGAAATTAGGATGTGTTGGTGAACTCTTATGTATCCCACCCAGTTAGGCTTCTTTTGAAGAAATACCATGAGTGGGGATAAGGGAAGTTTCTCAGTCTCTGTCCCCATAACAAGCAGATGGAATAGGAATTATTTTTCTTCAGAAAAATTTTTTAAGAGTGAGACTAATCATAATCCTTGATCTTTCATTTAGTTTATCTTTTATCTTTTTTGATCTTCTCAGCAAGGACACTATCATTACCAAATTTAACTTGCTTTTTTCCCCTGTTAATCCCAGTTATTAATGTAGTGCAATCAAATGCTCAAAGAATGGAAGATAGTGATTTCTGGATTTAGACTTTCTGTGAGCACATAACCAGCAAATGGTCAAATTCATGCCATCAAATGGCTAGACAGCAATGGTTCATGAGGACCTGGGCTTTGATTATTCCTAAATTGTTCAGTCCGCTTCAAGGGGCAGAGGTTTGCCAATCTTCAGCTTTCTCTCACCATTCCTGTGGGAGATAACTGCTGCCCAACTTGTTATAGGGCAATGATTAGACTTTGATGAAAGCTAGTTGTGAAGCAGCTCTGGTGACACACAGGAAACAGCAGAAAATATGAAAGACACTGTAAAGACAAGAAGAATTGCCTGATGCATGACTCTAGGAACACTCTCTGGGCTGCTAAGCAAGGAGTTAGGATCTGGGACTGCCAGCAGCCGCTCTACCTGTGGGAGGGCTGCAATTTCCCACATGACAAGAGCGTCCTTTCTTTCAAGTAGGAGAATCTAGGAAAAAAATTAAGTTTTAACAGGACCAAGGGTGAGAGTGGGGGATGGAGCAAGTTCTACAGATTCAGGGCAGCCGCCATTTTCCAGAGTACCATAAAAAGCTGGAATCCAAGCTCAGACTGCTTGGTGGCTGAGGTCAAATTATGTATTACTTATCATGTGAAATGCAGCTCTCACACTTGCCTCATAAGGTACACACAGGATAGGCACAGTAGGATATGGGGTCCTTTTGATACAGCCCAGCAATGCACAACATTTAGCTATGCCCCAGCCGAAGCACAGTATTCGTGACACCAAGAGAACAAGAGGCTATAGGCACCTGCTGACACTTAAGAAGAAGAAACAGGTAACATGAATACCTTATATGCATTAAAGGAATTTTCTTTAAAAAACAACAAAGAAATAAAACAACAAATCCAAAGGCTTTTCTTCAAGTAAAATCCAAGGCTCTTGTGGCTTCACTGGTGTAATGGTTCATTTTATGTGTCAACTTGACTGGGCTAAAGGATGCCCAGGTAGCTTGTTAAATATTATTTTTGGGTGTGTCTTTGACAATGTTTCCAGAAGAGATTAGCATTTAAATCAGTAGGCCGAGTAAAGAAGATTGCCCTCATCAATGTAGATGGGCATCATCTAATTTGTTGTGCTCCTAAATAGAACAAAAAGGTAAAGTAAGTTAGAATTTGCTCTCTGCTTCAGCTGAGACATCCCTCTTTTGCCCTCAGACATCAGTGTTCCTGGTTCTTAGGCTTTTGGACTCAGACTGTGACTTAGGCCATTGGTCCCATGATTCTCAAGCCTTCAGACTCATACTGAATCACCGCTCTGACTTTCCTTTTTCTCCAGCCTGCATACAGCAAATGGTGAGATTTCTCAGCCTCACAATCACATGAACCAATTACTATAATACTTTCATATTTACCTATATCTATATCTTATTGGTTCTATTTCTCTGGAGAACACCAACTAATGCACATTTTGGTACTGAGAGTGGTCCTAGAGGAACTGAATGTTAAGGATGAGTTTCTGAATTGAATCTTGAGTTTCTGGAATTGACTGTTTAGTATTATTAGATTTAAAGAAGTTAATGACTCTATTTTCAGTAGTAAAGAGAGATAGTCCATGAACTGTTTATAGAGATTTGCAAAATATCTGCATTGGATACTCCTAATCAGTGACATATAAAAAGGAAGGAGCTAAGTGACTCTGTATATGATATTTAGAACATTTTTGAAAACTAAGAAATATAATGGCATTGGTTGGTTTCTCCAAATGTCCCTGGACAAAGTAGTAAAGAAAAAGATGAGCTGAAGGATTTGAATTCTGAGTAATGAATGACTTAGGCTTTTCTAGTTGTGCCCTGAAGGAGAGCCTTATCTCCTATAGCCACAGGGTTGAAATTGCTGAAAATCAAATGCATAATCTTATCATTTAAATTGGCTGAATTACAATGGAAGCCTTGCAGGGTGTCTACTGTTGAAGTAGGGCAATTGACTGGGAAAGAAGGGGATCCTGTAAACTGGAATAGGAATGTGTGGGAAGGCCTTGATGAAGCTGGGTACATTGAGCCCGTAAATTCTGATGAGTCTAATTTGCCAGTAGATGGTGTCTTCCCATGGCCAGTGGAATTGGTCTCCCCATTCCCAGTGGTAGCCTCCCCACCCACAGTAGTATGGCCTTTTCACCTGTGTCTGAGGGTATTAAACTTGCATTGCCTAAGCAAATGATAAGAGCCTCCCATGAGGTAGTTTTCATGCATAACAATGCTTATTCTCCTCAGGACCCACTTGCCATGGCTCTTCTTTACTTTTAGACCTGTAACTAAACTCACATCCCAGTAGGTCCCTAAAGGTGAGGTGCTATGTGACCCATGAGGAGGTGTGCTACACTGCAAAAGAACTATTTGAGTTTTTAATTTATACAGACAGAAATCTGGAGAACATGTGTGGGAATGGATACTAAGAATATGCATGGAACATAGAATAATGGTGAAATGAACATAAAGTTGGCTCAGGCTGAATTTATTGATATGGGCCACTAAGCAAAGATTTCACATTCAATGTTACAGCTCAAGGAGTTAGAAAGGATTCTAGCAATTTGTTTGGTCTGTTGGCTGAAGCATGGAATTTAGGTGGCCCACAGTGAATAAAATAGAAATTCCTGACCTGCCTTGGTATAATGTAGAGGAAAGTGTTCAAAGGCTTAGGGAAATTGGAATGTTAGAATCATTTAAGACCTACTCACCCACACCAGGAGAGTCCTGAAGACATACCATGAGAAATAAATTTGTGAGAAATGCCCTAGCATCCTTGAAGAGCACCTATCTTTAGGTCAGATCTCATAGTAGAAACTGCAGTCACTGAATTGGGCAACCTAAAGCAATGGGAATAATTGGGTCCAATGGTGTCAGGAGCCAAGTTGTACCACTCATCCACCAAAGGCAAAGTGGGTGTGGTTACTGTAGTGGACAGCAGAGACAAAGCAACAATCTGAATAGCCTGACTCATTCAGACATGCCATTGGCTAGTGGATCATTGTGTTCCTACCAGTGAAAGAGATAGGAAGACTACTAAATTTTTACTTGATCTGTATAAACCGAAAAGTTTTAGGTAAAATGAACAAAAGTTTAATCTGGATCATAAGAGAAAGACTCATGACTACTCAATCAATTTCCAGTTTATAGGCCTAGAATTCCTTGAATGAAGGGGAGACTAGAACTCCTTGAGTAAGGACCCTGGTACACTACTGATAAGTATACTGTTACTCTTTCTCCCCACCCTCCCAAAGACACCTGAAGCCCTTTTTCAGGGTAACTGTACATTGGAGAAAGGAAAATAGTTAGACCTTTTCAGGAATTCCTGGACATTGGCTCTGAACTGACCCTGATTCCAGGAGACCTGAAATGTCACTTTGGCTCCCCTGAGAGTAGGGGCTTATAGAGGTTAGGTGACCAATGGAGTTTTAGCTCAGGTTTGTCTCACAGTGAGCCTAGTTGGCCTCCAAAAGCATCCTGTGGTTATTTTGCCAGTTTTGGAATGAATAATTGGAAGAATCCCTACATTGGTTCCCTGACCTGTGGAGTGAGGGCTATTATAGTGAGAAGGGCCTAGTGTAAGACTCTAGAACTACCTCTACCTAGGATAATAGTAAACCAAAAGCAATACGGCATTCCTGAGGGATTGCAGAGATTAGTGCCACCATCAGGGACTTGAAAGTTGCAGGGGTGGTGATTCTCCCCACATCCCTATTCAACTGTACCATTTGGTCTATGCATAGGACAGATGTATCTTAGAGAATAACAGTTGATTATCATAAGCTTAACCAGGTGGTGCTTCCAATAGCAGCTGCTATACCTCATATGGTTTTGTTGTTTGAACAAATTAACACATCCCTTGGTATCTGGTACCCAGCTATTAATCTGGCAATGCCTTTTTCTCTATTCCTAAGGTTCACCAGAATCAGTTTGCTTTCAGTTGGAAAGGCCAGCAGTACACCTTCACTGTTCTACTCAGGACTATATCAATTCTTCAGCTGTATGTCATAATTTAGTTAGCTGGAATCTTTTTTTTTTTTTTTTTTAAAGATTTTATTTATTTATTTGAGAGAGAGAGAGAATGAGAGATAGAGAGCATGAGAGGCAAGAGGTTCAGAGGGAGAAGCAGACTCCCCGCTCAGCAGGGAGCCCGATGTGGGACTCGATCCCGGGACTCCAGGATCATGACCTGAGCCGAAGGCAGTCGATTAACCAACTGAGCCACCCAGGCGCCCCTAGTTAGCTGGAATCTTATTCACCTTTCTCTTCCACTAAATATCACACTAGTCCTTTATATTGATGACATTGTATTGAATGGATTCAGTAAGCAAGAAGTAGCAACTACCCTAAGTTTATTGGTAAGACATTTACATGCCATGGGGTGGGAAATAAATCTGGCAAAAATTAAGAGGCCTTTTACACCAGAGAAATTTCTAGGGTCCAGTAGTATGGGGAATGTTGAGATATCCCCTCAAATGGGCAAAAAATGTGAAGATATTTGTGTCTTATGTGAATTCTTACCAAAGGGTGACCTCAGCAGAGAATTTAATAATCAAGTGGATAGGATGACCCATTCTGTAGATATCAGTCAGCCTCTTTCCCCAGCCAACCCCTGTTTCATGAACAAGGGGCTCATGAACAAAGTAGCCAAGATTGCAAGAATGGAGGTTATGTATGGGATCTGCAACATGAAGTTCCATTTATGAAGCCTAACCTGGCTATGACCACTGCTGAGTACCCAACCTGCCAACAGCAGAGACCAACCCTGAGCTCCTGAATGGCAACATTCCCTAGGGTGATCAATCGGCCAGCTACTTCAAGGCAGGTTGATTAAATTGGAGAGCTTCCATTATGGAAGAGGCAGTATTTTTGTTCTTATTGGAATAGACACTTACTCTGGATATAGATTTGCCTTCTCTGCATGCAGTGTTTCTGCCAAAACCACCATTTACAGAATTGTATTCCATATAGTATTATGTCTGATCAAGTAACTCACGTCACCACAAATGAGGTGCACCAATGGGCCCACCTCGTGGAATTCACTGGTTTACAATGGTCCGCACCATCTTAAAGCAGCTGTCTCGATAAAACTGCAGAATGGATTGTGAACACTCATTATAGCACCAGCTAGGTGGTAATACATTGAAAGGCTAGGAAAGATTCTCCAGCAGGCAGTATATGCTCTGAATCAGCATCTAATATATGATGCTGATTCTCCCATAGCCAGGATTCATAGGTCCAGAAATCAAGGGGTAGAATGGTAGTGGCACTACTCACTATACCCCTGGTGACCCACTAGCAAAATTTTAGTTTCCTGTTCCTGCAACTTTATTCTCTCCTGGCTTAGAGGTCTTAGTTCCAAAGGGAGGATTGCTTCTTCCTCTAGGAGATACAACAATAATTCCATTGAACTCTAAGTTAAGACTGCAACCTGTCCCTTTTGGACTCATCATCCCACTGAATCAATAGGAGAAGAAGGGAGTTACTCTTCTGGCTGGGGTGATTGATCCTAACTACCAAGGGGAAATTGGACTGCTACTCCACAACAGAGGTAAGGAAGAGCATGTCTGGAATATAGGAGATCCTTTAGGGCATCTCTTAGTATTACTATGCTCTGTGATTAAAGTCAATGGAAAACTACAACAACCCAATCCAGGCAGGGTCACTAGTAGTGGGAATGAAGGTTTGGTTCACCACCCTTCCACCCTAAGTAAAGAACCACAACCAGCTGAGGTGTTTGTTGAAGGCAAAGGGAATATGGGATGGTTAGAGAAAGAAGATATTTATAAATACCATTTATGATCATGTGGCCTATTACAAAAATGAGAACTTAATTATCATGAGTATTTCTTCCTTGTTTGAATGGGTTTTTTTTGAGTTTGTGTGTATGTGTATTTAATACCTTTCTTTCTTCCCTCTGTTAACCCTTTATCATGTAAGATAAGATATATTAGACTTTATATCTTACTATTTAACTATTGAATTTAATTTATGGGATTTAATTTATTGTATCTAAGCTATGGGATATCAAGGAGAAGAGTAAACATCACTCAAGGACTTTACCTCATCTTCTAGGGAAGAGACTAATGTGTTTTGGTTATACACAGTATAGTTGTATCATGTTAGGTGGAAGGATGACCTTCCTATTGACCTCATTTGGAAATTAAGTATGGCTTAAGGAGATGTATATGGGTATCAAATTGGCAAGAGGTAAACTTGTGATGGTTAATTTTATGTGTCAACTTAGAGGTTGTTTTTGGATGAGATTAACACTTAAATCAGTGAACTTTGTGTAAGATTGCCCTCGATGATGTGAGTGGGCCTTGTTCAATCAGCTGAAGCCCGAATATGACAAAATGACTGACTTCCTTGAGCAAGAGGGAATTCTCCAACAGACGACCATCAAACGTCATAATGTAATACCAGCCTTCAGACCGAAACTGCACCATTACCTCTCCTTCATCTCTGAGCTGTCATCCCACACTGCAGAGCTTGGATTCACTAGTCTCCATAATCATGTAAACTAATTCCTTATAATAAGTCTCCTTCTATGTGTGTGCATGTGTGTGTGTGTGTATGTGTGTGTGTGTGTGTGTGTGTGTATACACCCTATTGGCTGTTTCTTGGAGAACCTTGACCAGTAAACATGGTAACCCCTATAATCTTAGGGTAGTTACTGAATATTAAATAGAGGACAAACAGGTATACCTTATTTTAACCATCATAATTGCTGCCTTGACTAAATTCCCCATGGTAAAAGCACCCATTGCCCTTAAATATCCAATAGTGGGCATGGACACTTTGACCCATTAGGTAATAAATCAAAATTAAATTAAGGATTTGCAGGAACAGGAACTGGTTTAAAGAAATGGAATGTCATGGACATCTTCTCCGCCTTTATCTAGTTAATATGGCCCAATGTAAATTAAAACAGAGCTTTCAAGGAGTGAAACCCATTATACAAGACCTATTTAGAAAAGGGGTGATCCTCACTACTTCTTCATTTCACAGCCTCATTTGGCCTGTTCTTCACTTGGAAAGAACAAATGGGTCTTCATAATGGATTACTATAATCTTAATGCCATTATGGCCCCCATAATTAATATTATGGAACTTATTGACTTCATCCAACCAACGACTGATAAATATTTTTCTATTATAGATTTGGCCAATACGTTCTGCTTAGTTCCTATTTCAAATGCTTCTCGGCCTGTTTTCCTTTCCCTTCAAAGGGAAATGATACACTTTTACCTGGCTATCCATAGGGTCTCAACAGCTCTTCTATCTCACACAATCTTTGCCGGCAAGACCTTAACTGAATTCAACTTTCTTGAGGAACACAAATATGACATTTACACTGATACCATTCTTTTCCAAGGGGATTCCTTGAAAACACTAATTCAGGATATCCAAATATTCAAAAAGGAGCTCACAAAAAGGGTGTGGGTTATTGACCCACACTTAAGTACAAAGTCTCACCATTTCAGATAAGGTCCTGAAAATTAGTAATCTGAGAGCTGCCAATTCTTCACACTGTCAAAAAAGCACAACTTACCCTCTCAACACCCACATTAAAACAAGTCCAACACTTTTTAGCCCTTTTTTCATTCTGGAGGCAACATATTCCTCACTTATGAATTTTATTTTAGCCTATTTACACTGTTACTTGCAAATTGGCTCAACTTGAATGGCACACCCCCCCCAAAAAGCAATACTATAGGTATTCCTGATAGTGTCCTCCAGAAACTCTTTCATTGTAGGGGCTTAGCAACCTACTCTGATGCATCTTGGAGTCTCTGGACCACCCATGATGACCATAAATTGCCTGTGGCATTTTGACACAAGAAACTGCACTATTAGGTCCTGTGCTATGTATCATTAGAGTGCAATTGCTGGCTACACACTGGGATCTTCTGGAAATAGAGGCTTTCACAGGCCCTGAGTTTATGACCCTCCATATCCAGCTAATTGTGTCTTGGGCCTTGGAAAAAGCACCCCACAAACTCATCAGTCACCAAACCTCTTTGCTACAGTATGGAGCCAAACCTGGGTCCTCTAGCATATCACACTTGCAGGTAGGAATAGTCCTCCATGTCCCCAGTCTCTTGCCAGATGTCATGGGGCTGGAAAATGTCACCCCTTGGCTACTTGAGGATCATCTTGGGATTAATTTAGTGGATAGCAATGGGAGTTTGTACACTTTATGGATACATTGCCATAATCACACATGATGGATCTAAGTGGATTGTTGCTGTTTTTCATCCCTTAATCCATAAATCGCTGACAAAGTACTAGACCCAAGGATCAGCACAATTTGCCAAACTTCAGGCGGTCATTTTAGCACTGGATACTCTGGGCAACAATTGGCCCCTTCTGCAAATTTTTAGACTTCTAGGCCATTGTCTATGGCCTGGTTATCTGGTTTGGCCAATGGCAGCAACATAAATTCTTTATTCGATTGTCCCTTTTGGGGTAAAGACTCTGGGAATCTCTCGCTTCACAGATAAGAAAATATAAATCAACATCACACATACCTCTATGTATACTGAAGCTATGATGCAAGTCTTCATCAAGAGAGTCCTTATTCCTTTCAGAGTTCTAGGCATTGTTGACTGTGACCAAGGTATTCATTTCATTTCACAGAATACACAATGCTGAGGAAGACATCTGATGGAAGTTTCATCTTCCTTACAGGCCTCAGGCTACAGACTTCACAGAAAACCTTAATGGCTTATTAAACCTGTACAAATTCAATTGAAGAAGCATGGTACATGAAAAGATGCTCAGCATCACTCATCATCAGGGAAATACAAATCAAAACCTTGATGAGATACCACCTCACACCTGTCAGAATGGCTAAAATTAACATAGGAAACAACAGGTGTTGGCAAGGATGCAGAGAAAGGGGAACAATCTTACACTGCTGGTGAGAAGGCAAACTGTTGCAGACACTCTGGAAAACAGTATGGGGGTTCCTCAAAAACTAGAGCGGGAAACCAAGAAAGAGACTCTTAACTATAGAGGACAAACTAATGATTACTGGAGGGTAGGTGAGCAGGGGGAATAAGGTTAAATAGGTGATGGGTATTGTGATGTGAATCAGGAAATGTATATAAGTGATGAATCACTAAATTCTACACCTGAAACTAATTGCACTACTAGGTATTTACCCAAAGGACACAAAAACACTGATTAAAAGGGGCACATGGACTCCGATGTTTATAGCAGCATTATCGACAATAGTCAAATTATGGAAAGAGCCCCAGAGTCCATCGACTGACGAATGGATAAAGATGATGTGATATATATATATATATATACATATATACATATATATATATCTCACATGGAATATCACAATGGAATATATATATGTATCATGGAATATATATATATTCCTACATATATATAATGAAATATTACTCAGCCATCAAAAAGAAGGAAATCTTGCCATTTGCAATGACATGGATAAAGCTAGAGTGTATTATGCTAAGCGAAATAAGTCAGTCAGAGAAAGACAAATACTATATGATTTCACTCATATATGGAATTTAGGAAACAAAACAGATGAACATAGGGAAAAGGAAAAAAAGAGAGGGAGGCAAACCGTAAAAGACTCTTAACTACAGAAAACAAACTGAGGGTTGATGGAGGGGAGGTGGCCAGGGGATGGGCTAAGTGGATGATAGGTATTAAGGAAGGCACTTGTGATGAGCATTGGGTTTTATATGTAAGTAATGAATCACCATTACACTATATGTTAACTAGAATTTCAATAAAAACTTGAAAAAAAAGAAACATGGTACATTTTAGTCATCAAACATCAGGGATGAATTGTAATAAAGTCTGTGTCCATTTTGTTTTGATGTTTATTGACAGCTCTGAAACTTCACCCCTCACTCTTCCCCTTCAGCCGCACATCTGGACAAGCTAATAAAAACCCCGGGTGCTCTCTCCTTTGGTGCAATTGAGAGTTTCAAACCATTCAAGCCCCTGGCTGTGCATTACATCCTTCACCTCAGCCCCACCCTCTAACCGCAACAATCATCAAAGCCAGTCTCCTTTCCTTGTTCTCTCAAGACATTTTCAGGCCAGCTTTGGAAGCCTGTTTTCCTTTCCTCATAAAGCCTCATTATGTGAGTAATAAACCTTTTAGTATCCTCTTGGTATGTAAGTGGCATCACCAATCCCAACATCTGAAACAAATTTTGGATGGGGATGGGTCCATTCTGTATTTTCAGAGTAGCCACAACCAGTGGCCTATTTATAGACAGAATTCCAAGCAGGATATATGAAAGTGGAATTGTAGGGAATGGCTCATCTATGGTGACCTTGCATCCTTGCATATAGTCATATAGGTTTGAACTGCAGCTAATCTGAGTCTGGGTTAAATGCCCCATGACTTCCCAGAACACAGTCATACAGCCCCCCTTTCTTCCCATTTTTATTTAAATTCCAGGTCGTTAACATACAGTGCAATTAGTTTCAGGTGTAGAATTTAGTGATTCATCACTTATATACAATACCTGATGCTCATCACAATACCCATCACCCATTTAACCTCTCTGCCTTCTCCCCTCCCCTCTAGTAATCATCAATTTGTCCTCTATAGTTAAGAGTCTCTTTCTTGGTTTGCCTCTTTTTCCCTCATGTTCATTTGTTTTATTTCTTAAATTCCACATGAGTGAAATCACATGGTATTTGTCTTTCTCTGATTTATTTCACTTAGCAATATACTCTCTAGCTTCATCTATGTCATTGCAAATGGCAAGATTTCATTCTTTTTCATGGCTAATATTCCACTGTGTATATTTATACTACATCATCCTTATCCACTCATCAGTTGATGGACACTTGGGCTCTTTCCATAATTTGGCTATTGTAGATAATGCTGGTATAAACATTGGGGTGCATATCTCTCTTTGAATTTGTGTTTTTGTATTCTTTGGGTAAATACCTAGTATTGCAATTGCTGGATCATAGGGTAGTTCTATTTTTAACTTTTTAAGGAACCTCCATACTGTTTTCCAGAGTGGCTGCCCTGGAAAACAGTTTGCATTCCCCCACCAGCAGTGTAAGAGGGTTCCCCTTTCTCTGCATCCTTGCCAACACCTGTTGCTTCCTGTGTTAATTTTAGCCATTCTGACAGGTGTGAGGTGGTATCTCATCATGGTTTTGATTTGTATTTCCCTGATGATGAGTGATGTTGAGCATCTTTTCATGTGGCTAATATGTTTTCTTTGGAAAAATGTTTATTCACATACAGCCCCTTTTGTTTCTTTGTTCATTAGGGTATGTGGGACAAGGACCTGGGGAGCTGGCACCATTAGCTCATTCTTCTTTGCACTGTGTATATAAACTGTCAAAATCTAAAAGTAGCTCATTGTATCTTTACCAGTTGAATCAGTCAGGTCTTGGCCCTGCCTTGTCTTTTATGTGTGAATTTGTTACCATATAATTCTGATTGCTATCTTTTTTTTTTTAAAGATTTTTATTTATTTATTTGAGAGGGAGAGAGAGAGTGTGTGAACAAGAGTGAATGAGAGCACAAGCAGGGGGAGGGAGATGCAGACTCCACACTGAGCAGGGAGCCCAACATGGGGCTCAATCCCAGGACCCTGGGATCATGACCCAAGCCGAAGGCAGACACCTAACTGACTGAGCCATCCAGGCACCCCCCCCCCCGATTGCTATCTTTTATCCATAAAATAGAATGATATAATTGGCATACTTGTATTCATTCAACATTTCTTAAACTGAATAAATACCAAGGGCCTACCATATCTTTCAATCACTTGTATTTGGGAAAGTTCAGTGAATTATCAAATGCAGTGGTGGGGCCAGTTCAGCATCTGAGGGAATGTCCCATAGTATTAAGGTTAGGAATAGCTGTTACTAGAAGATTCTGAAAAAATGTAAACATGATTGATAGACAAATTTTTTCCCAATAAAAAGAAATTTGAGTATATACAATCTTATGATATATCAATTTTCACATTTTCCAGCAAAAAAATACTTGGTAAAATAACAGCAATATATTTTTGACAAGTGGGAGGCATGACAATCATTTATATAATAAACATGTTATGAGCACCTGTGGGGCACCATGTTCCAGGCCCCATGCCAGACTCTGGGGACACAAAGACAATCATTTAGTCTCGGTCCCAGAGCCAGGAGACTTCAGAAGATAGAAACATTCAGGCTAATAAATATAATAAATAAAAATATAATTTTGATAAGAACTATGAAATAACAACGCAGTGGGGTACTTGGGAACATAAGAGTATACTCTACCCCAAGAGATCAAAAGGGCTTCTCAGAAGTAGTGCTATTTATAAAGGTAGGGGATATGATTATCCCCATTTTACAGAAGAGAAAACCAAAGATTAGAGAGGTAAAGTAACTTGGCAGAGGCCACATTCAGTTTTGATCCATGGCCTGTTGGGACTCCAAACCACTGTTTTAATTTACAACCACCACCTACAGTTCCATTCCCCTGATTCTTTTTTTCTTGAAATTTTATTTTTTTTAATTTTATTTATTTATTTGACAGAGTTCAGAAAGAGCACAAGCAGGGGGAGAGGCAGGCAGAGGGAGAGGAAGCAGCAGACTCCCCATCAAGCAGGGATCCCGATGCGGGGATTGATCCCAAGACCCTGGGATCATGACCTGAGCCAAAGGCAGACACTTAACCGACTGAGCCACCCAGGCGCCCCCTGCCTTGAAATTTTAAAAACCTGCTAAAATTAGAGCAAACTCAAGTTAGGAAATGACTTCCAAAAAAAGAGAAATTTTGTGGAATTTTTCTGTTTCTTCTAACAGAAACCTTGGAAGGGAAAGCTCTGCCCAGCTGGGGCTAGTAAGGGACACTCTTAGGTAAACCTTTCACTTGGCCTTTTCCAAGAAACCGCTGTTTCTGGAGAACTGCTTGCTCTTGTATTGAAACACACTTAGAGAGCAGGAGTAGAATGGGCAGCTTCAGCTTCACAGTACTTCGCACTTACAAAGGTGTTCATCTTTCCTGGAAGGGGCCTCCAATGTTGTTCTTTCCGCCTGCTCCTTCTTTACTCACGAAAGTTGGGGCAGACCCCAAGTCTGTTGATTTCAGCACAGCTTCACTACTTCTGCCTTTACAGAATTCTAAGCACAGTCAAAAACAGAAGGAGGGGCGCCTGGGTGGCTCAGTTGGTTAAGCAACTGCCTTCGGCTCAGGTTATGATCCTGGAGTCCCAGGATCGAGTCCCGCATCGGGCTCCCTGCTCGGCAGGGAGTCTGCTTCTCCCTCTGACCCTCTTCCCTCTCGTGCTCTCTATCTCTCATTCTCTCTCTCTCAAATAAATAAATAAAATCTTTAAAAAAAAAACAGAAGGAATATCTACAATCTGGGATGTTAACTACTTACTCTTCTGTTTCACCTACCTTTGACTATAACTTTAAAGTTAATGAATATGTGGGGCGCCTGGGTGGCTCAGTCGTTAAGCGGCTGCCTTCAGCTCAGGTCATGATCCCGGAGTCCTGGGATCAAGTCCCACATCGGGCTCCCTGCTCTGTGGGAAGCCTGCTTCTCCCTCTTCCACTCCCCCTGCTTGTGTTCCTGCTCTTGCTGTCTGTCAAATAAATATATAAAATATTTTTTAAAAAGTTAATGAATATACAATTAACAAGTCTACAGCCACTATTTTTTTTAAAAACTATTCAAAAATGGCATTATTGATTTTTATAAAATTCCGTAAATTTGTTCCCTGGAGACTCCATCTCTTTGCTCTTTCACATTGAATATGAACTAGACTGTATCAAATATCCTGTTCAACAGAAGATGAGAATCCATTCCCATTTTCCAATCAATAAGAATTTAACTCTTTCTGTTTCAATGAGCTGAATTAAGAGGGAAAAAATGCTAACACTGGCCTGTATCAAGAGAAACACTTGCCACTCCAGAGTTTGTCAGCCCTCTCTTTTTGGGCATTTGACCTCCTGGGCTAGAAGAGGCAACTTGGAGCCAACATATTCTAAACAATCTAAAATTTTCCTTCCTCCTCTCTCTGTGCCTTATATATTAGCTTTATTAAGAACTCTGATAACTATATTAACTTTTTCTTATGGAAAATGTCAAACATACAAAAGTAGAGAGGAGGGGCACCTAGGTGGCTCAGTTGTTAAGCGTCGCCTCCAGCTCAGGTCATGATCTCAGGGTCCTGGGATCGAGCCCCCACATCAGGCTCCCTGCTCCGCGGGAAGCCTGCTTCTCCCTCTCCCACTCCCCCTGCTTGTGTTTCCTCTCTCGCTGTGTCTCTCTTTCTCAAATAAATAAAATCTTTTTAAAAAAAGTAGAGAGGAATATAGGTATATATAGAAATATATATAGGAATATAGATGAACCATCAGATAACCATCACCCAGCTTTAACAATTATCAACACAAGGCCAACCTTGTTTTATCTCTAATGCACTTAACATCCACTTACTATGAAGCAAATTCCAGATATCATTTCAACCATATTTAAGAATGTGTCTCTAAAAGTTAAGGACTCTTGTTTTCAACATAACCCCAATAACATTATTCCAATGAATATCAAATATCAAGTCAATTTTATAATTATCTGGATTCTCATAATTGTATTTATTTTACAGTTTAGTCAAATCAGGATCCCAAAAAGATCCATATATTACAGTTGGTTGGTGTGTCTCTAAGTATCTTTTAATCTATAGGTTCATCCTCCATTTCTTTCTTTCATCCTGGCAATTCATTTACTGAAGAAACTGGATCATTTGTCCTATAATTTCCTACAGTCTGGATTCTGCTGACATCAACTCTGTGGTGTAATGTTTCTCTATTCCCTTTAGATTAGCAATGTCTAAAGACATAGACTGATTTAGGTTCAAACTTGTGGCAAATATATTTAATAGGTAGTGTAGGATACTGCCATCAGGAGGCACATGTCTGGGATGATAGAGACATATGAGTAAGAATTTTTGCTAATATCTCACGGTTGCCTTGAAACAGTGTATGACACCTGGTATACAAAAACACATATGTGCTAGACAGCAGTTTAGTGTCCTAACACCAGATTAGGTGGTGAATGCTTTCCCACTCAGTGTCATTACCAAATATGTTAGACGAATCTTCAGTAATGTCTACCATATTTCAAGTGATGTCTTGTAGATACATAAAAAGACTAAGGAAACTAGGTCCTTACACTCAAGGTCATATAACCAACCTGGTGGGAAATACACATAGTCATAAAAATACAAAAAAGGCCCTATGTGCCAAATTAGAAGTCTACAGATACAGTGGTAGTGTAACAACCTGGAGAATAGTCATTGTAATAAACAGGAAAGTGTCCAAAACCATAGGATGAGCTTGTCCTCGGGAGTGTGACAGAGCTCACCTGTGCTTCACAATTCCAATCATTGGGTTCACATACTTGATTCTTTCAAAGTAAACCTGAGTAACATCTATGCCATTTACCTAAAAAAAATCTTATTGTTTTATTGGTTCATCAATTCCTCTAGGTACAAATATTGAGAGCCTACTAATGTTCATCAACCACTCTGTATTGGAACAGCCTTCAGTGAATTACCCAATTCAGTTCCACTCTGAGGCCACGTGAAAATAAGATTGTTCCAGGTAAAATATGAAGCTAAGAAATCAAGAATATACTAGTAGTCGACATTTCTAATCTGTGGATCAACAACAAATGTCTCCAAATTTTAGCCATTCTTCTAGGCTCTGACAATAGGGGCAGGATTCAGGCTGGGTCCTACTCCTCAAAAGAGTTCATAGTCTAGCAAGCCAACAATCATTCAGAAGGATGATTACAATACTAGAATGATGCTGAAAATATTTCCTGTTTTTCTTGGTGCTTCCACCAAAGGGACACTGAAAAAGAAAACTCTAGCCAGCTGTTAGTACTTAGGCTCTAACACAGATTTTTCACCTTCCTTCTCCCAGTTAACAACTTTGGATAAAGGGATTGTCTTTCTTCTAACTGGACTCCATTTAAAGGGGAAGTGAGAGGAGCAGCTCCAGCTTCAGAGCCCTTTAAATCATCTGTCCCAGAAAGGCCCTCGAACGTTGCTGCAACCTCACAAACTGCTTGTTCCTGCTCTTACACTCTTACACACACACACACACACACACACACTTATTTGATGTTTCATAATATAAAAATGTTGAAATCTTTACAATTCTTTCAAATGAAACCATACAAAGGAATTCAAAATATTTATAGCCACCCTCCATCCCTTTCAGAGTTAATTCGTTCAACAGTGATTTGATAAAACAAAACACAGGTTTCTTAGAAAATAATACATTAGACCGAGGGAAATTATGTACCAAGCATATCAGTATCACCTTTATTCCAACATGTCTTTTTAAAACTTTTTAAAGATAAGAATAGGCACTTATCCAGTTGGGAAAAGAAAAAAAAAAACAACAGCCTTTACAAAATCATGCTGAAAACAAATTTCTACCTCATATTTGAAAGTCTTATTTATCTTTGATCAATGCCTTTTTTGGGGTGCTATGAGCTGAAAGATTCATCTGTTCATTTTTTGTGCAATCATCACATAAATAATTCATGATGCTATATACTGACTCTGCAAGGAGAAAATTCCAACTGTGCATCAAACTCTTAGAGGATGTAAGTTATAGACATGGTTAGGTTCGTTAGCTCTGTGCCAACTGTTTTAGCCGGAATTTTTTGGATTTCTCTTTTAAAATGAAAGGCTATTGTTTTGAGGTTCTTTCTTAATTTTTTTCTAGACTGAACTCCAAAAGCATATATAATAACTTCTCGTGTGACTTTGAAAGCTTAAGTGTGATAACTGTAAAATGTTCTGTTGCAACTTAGAAATTCAAGCCGTGAAAGTTTTACAAATTGCATAAAGATATCTGAGCACTGAAGAAAATTCTAGCAAGTGACAGAACTCAATCCAAATGTTTCTGAATAAAATACAGTAAATATAGGCTACCAATTCTTAAGAGTTAACAACAACACTGTACTGTTCACATTCGTCAAATACATAGCTCAAAAGTCATAACATAAGATTGTGCATTATTATCTCCAAAAATTCCATGTGTAGGTTAAACCTCCCAGGTATTTGTGGCAGCATTTTAGATGAGGGTAGTTTTATATATGAAATAATCGTAAAGCAATAATCCAGTTCCTTTACTATTAGTTTGTATTTTGAAAAATCTCAGGTTACAGAGAATATCTATCAGTCTATTTGGATTATTTTAACAGGAAAGGTCAACGTGTAGAATTTAGAAAGTTTAAAAAAATAAGACATGTCTTTCTGTACAAAGAAACATTTTTGAAAAACATTAGATGATTCTGCATAATTTACAATATGAAATTTATAATTGGCTTTTAAAAGCTGTTGATTTTCTACTCATTCCTTTAACAATAATTTTTGTTAACTAAAATATGTACTTTATTCAGACATATTTATATATGGCAAATATTAAAAAAAAACAAACGGTTGCACCAAAGTTAAAAAAAAAAAGGTAACAAGTCAATTCTACTAGGGATTGTGTTCTTTTTAAACGTTAATATGCAGAATAACAAAGTATGTAGATATTATCCATTTATTACTAGTTTGTAGAATATTTTCTAGATCTTAAATGTTATAGGTAAGGTGATATTACCCATCTATACTCTCTTCACAAAACAGGCTTTTCCTCAACCTTCCTGAAAGAAGATAAGGAGTTCCAAGAGGAATCGAGACTTCCAAAATTTCTTAATAGAGTGCAAAAAATGTGACCCTCAAAGTTAGCTGAGTGACACAAAAAAACACCTATCAGTAACGATTAAAGATATGACATATTCTCAGTTGCCCTAAAAATTAGGAATGATTTTTCCACCCCCCAATACCGACTTCGTGAAGTCGACTGTATTTTTACCTACTATTTAACATGGCTGGGGTGGAACACAGGAAGTTTCAAGACAGATTTAGGTATTTTAGATGGTATTCTAAAATACTTGCAAGTTAGCAAGGCAAATGCAAGAATTTTTAGTTTGGCACCAAAAGGAGTTTATCTTCTGACACAAAATATTTATCCTAAATCTTTAAGAGAGATTATTCAGGTGTCCTGGCAGTTTAAGAAGTCTGTAAAAGCTGAGTATCAAGAAAGGTACCTCACTGGATTGGGATCTTATCACCATATAAATTCCATTCCTATGGTTACTGGTAGTCAGGAATGTTAACTGGAATGTCACTACATTCAAATATGTGAAATAACTTTCAAAAACTAGTTTATATTGAGAGAACCATGGTTGTTCTAGGGTATTAAGAAAGGGGCAATGGAGTTGGAAGTGGAACATACTAAATCGCACTCTGTGAATACAGTTTTCATGATAGTATGTACATATTGGGATGTGTTTGGTTAACAATACTTTCCCAAGAAGATATTCTCTGTGTAAAGTAATATTTTGTTAAACGACATTTGGGCTATATGGGAAATGACCATTTCAAATAGGCAAAAACAAAATACCACTAGTGAAAATTCTTTTGAAAATCAAATCATGTACAAGAGTAATGAAACTTTTGAAAAGGGCAAATTAGATCACATTACTGAACACAAATTATTGCCCGGTGCGGAAAGACCACAAGATGTAAAATTTATATATATATATGTGTATATATATAAAAAACACTGATTTTTAAACCAATTCCCATCACAGAAGGGCTTGCAAGTTAAGAGAATTAAAGATGCCACACAACCAAGATGTTCAATTTTAAAGGTGTTCAACTACAAAACAAAGCACATGACTGGTACCAAAAACACACACGTGTGTGCAATGTAATAAAACAAACCACAACGTGTACGTACACACACGCTAAAGGCTGGGCAAGCAGTTAAGGCACCTTAAAAAAAACCCAAAAACCCATGTGGTTTAGGATTACCGAAATCTGTTACAGTGCTACCAAGCAGCGATTTTCAAAGCATCTGAAAAACGTGCAAGTTGTCTGAAAACTGTGCCTGGCAACTGAGACAGTTTGCAAGCGTGATTCAGAGGTCTGCCAAGGAAACAAAAGAAGCCCCCCCTCCTCCCCGTGAGACCGCACAAGGAGTGAGAGGTGCTCCGGGCACTATTTATTCTAAGGTAGGCGGAACGCAGAAGTCTGTGCAGGAGCGGTAGGTACATACTAGGGATCGCTCTGTGGCAGGGACGGGGCCACGGAGTTTCCACTGGTTGGGGAACCGCCCAGCTTTAGTTTTTCCAGATATTCGGCATGCATAGGCTTGTGGCACTGGAGAACCTTGATCGCATCTTCGATTTTGAACCACTCTCGCTTCCTCCCAATGCTAACCGAATCTTCCCAATTCTCCAGAATCTCAGTGACAGTCAGTACGTACACGTAGGTTCTGTGCTTGCGGTCTTGGTTCTGTTCGAAAATGCCCAGGAGCCGGCCTAACTTCCCCTTGACTCCCGCCTCTTCGTACACCTCTCGGACTGCCGCACCGCCCGGCTCCTCCTCGGGCTCCATGCCCCCGCCCGGCACGATCCAGCGGTCCGGGTACCGACTGCTACTCACTAACAGCACCTCGTCCTCGCGCTCGCTCCGGAAGCAAAGGCACGCCGCCCGCTTCTTGAACCCCTCCGGGTCGTAGGTGCGCGTCTGGTTTGGCTTGCACTTCATCGTCTCAGAGGCCGCCCGCTCCCGCCGCTCGCTGCTGCTGCTGCTGGAGTCGCGGTTGCTGCCGCCGCCGCCGCCGCCGCCACCGCCTGAGGTGCCTGGGAGAGAAAGGGCCGAGGAGAGGTGTAAGGAGAGAAGGCGCTCCAGGAGTGAGCCCCGGGAGCCCAGGAAGCCCAGGAAGCCCAGGGGTAGATGAGGCGGGGGCGGGGGCGGGCGAGGTACGTCAGTCAGTTCGTCCCTCGTGCGGGCCGGAGGGTCCCGAACGCAGCTGCCTGAGTGGACGAGGCGCCACCGCCCCCGCGCCCGCCCCTCTGCCGCCGCCCCGCCCCCGTGCCACCGCCCCCGTGCCGCCGCCGCCGCCGCCGCCGCCGCCGCCGCCGCCGCCGCCCCCGTGCCGCCGCAGCCAGCGGGTCCGCCACTCCGCACACCGCCCACCCGCGGCTCCCGCGCGCGCCTCCCTCCCTCAGCCGCCGGCCGGGGGTTGAGCGAGGTGAGGCGCATTCGCGTGCGCGTCCGCGTCCGCCTCCCGATTCACGTGCGCGTTCACGTTGCAGGGCGAGGGGCGGGGGCGGGGGTCTCGCGGCTCCCGCAGCGCGCGCGGCGCCTTGGGCCCACTGCGCAGGCGCCCCGCACCTCCCAGGCTGGAAATCTCTTTCCACGCGGGGTTCAATTCCCGCATTGTGACCGGGGCCAAGATCGCTTCCACGTGGCCCTTTGAGTTGCACTTGGCTGTGGCGTGGCCGGACCTTTCTCCTCATCCTCGCCGGCAGGTTGTATGAAACACATACCCTTATTTTACAGGCGGTAAGGTCAAGGGCATCATCCTTGCCCATAATGAATGCTACCGCCTTATGTTTAGGAGGGCCCGGGGGTGTCAAAATGATCCTCAGTATTCTTGGCAAAATGGTACCTAATCTTTGCTGAGTCATATCATAGCCTTTTAGTTCTTGAACAGGTTTGTCCACCTAAAAGGTAAAACAGCCGGTTGTAGTTTATCAGCAAAATGGGTTGATTTGGGTGTAGCAGAGGAATTGCAGTTTGGGGCAGGCAAACTATGGCACCCCATAGGCCAGTCTGGAGATCAGACCAGAGGAACTTTCTCTAGGGAAAAGGAGGCAGCTGGGAGAGATTGCTGTGAAGGAAAAGGCCGCTGGAGGAGAGCGACAGTTCCAGGTGCTGACGTTTTTCTCATGGGCCCCGTTGTGGTATTTTCCTGTTGGCTGAGCTTGTTGCCGGGCGAGGAGAAATTCTTCCTTCCTGCTGCTGGAGTAGGAAAGTAAGCTGCTTCCTGCTGGGAATGCCAGGCACCCTTTGACTTGTTGGGGTCTGCAGTGAACTGCAGTGGTAGGGCATGAGAGGTCCCCCTGCTAGCCACCCGCCTCCATTTTAAATGAGGTTTCCTTGATTCCGGGTGGCAGGTTCTTGGCCTTGCTGGGCATGTTGGCACAGCCCATAACTTAACACTTTCCTCGAACTCCTATTGACCTCTTACCTGACCTCTGTTCCTCAGTTTCCTAGAGTAAACTTCTCGCCTACTTCTTTCAGCCCTTGGTACTTGGAGTCCTAGTCACCCAACAGCTGCAGAACCTACCCAAGTCGCCTTTTATGAAGTCCCAGCAATCTTCACCCTCCACACACTTCCACCCTTCTCTGTCTTTCTCATTGATAGGTACTGCTTCGGGTTTTGGAAAACATGCCTATAGAAATCCCTTCATTCTCAGTCTGATGCTTAACGAGGCTCCCGGTGTGGGACTCCAACAAGGCCCCTTGGTGCTCTCTCACCACCTCTCTGTTTGGTCATGCTGACCTCTTGGCCAAGACGTGGCCCATCACAGCCAAAAAGTTAACAAGCAAAAGCCTTCCCTCACCTTTTCAGTTTTTCTTACTGTTTCTCTGCTCTAACAGTAGCCTTATGGAGAAGACCTCTGATGTCCCCTAACTTTTGCCATACTGCAGCTTAGGCATCTTTGTCTCTGTCTTACCCACAGACCCTCGGCTGGCGTCAAGCAACCAGGATCATGAAAACTCCCTTTTCCAGTGAAATAATCCCTCATCAAAGGGAAGTAGAATCTGAAATGTAAGTGCGAAGGACTTTTTTTTTTAGAGAGAGAGAGAGGGAGAGAGGGAAGGAGGGAGAAGGAGAGCATGTGAGCGGGAAGGGGAGGGGCAGAGGGAGAGGGAGAGAATCTTAAGCAGGTTCCATCCATGCCCAGTGCAGAGCCCCATGAGACCCTGAGATCATGACCTGAGCCAAAATCAAGAGTCGGACACTTAACCGACTAGAGGCACCCAGGCGCCCCAACAGCCCAATTCTTAAATAACAAGTGAGATCAGCTTCCCAGGGTCTGCTGTCCTCCACGTATACTCAGAATAGCTCCTAAAAACGATCCTGTTCCCAGTGGCAACGGACACCTGCAATATCTAGAGGATAATAGGACAAAAATGTGTGGGTTGCATAAGAAGAAAACGATAAAGTGGAGACATAAAGAGAATGACTTCAACCACTAGAGATACTACTAGTGTTGACCATATCTTAATAGTATATGGATGATCAAAGAACATTTGATGGAATGTGACAGCCTGCAATTAAAAACAAAGTAGGAACATAGATACTTGCAGGCTGTATTCCTCAGTATGTCTAATATACAAATACACAAATGATGTTAAACAACTAGAAAAAATTCCATTACAATCAGGATCTAGGCAAATATACTATACCTATTATCACCAGTATTATTAACTTTTGCTTTAGATGGTCTTTCCAGTGTAAGGAGATTGTAAAGAGGAAAAAAAAAGCATTGTTTTAGTGAAGAAGACAGAATTTTCATTATTACCAAATGATATGAATATCTTCTTGGGAAAAGCTTAAGAAATGAGTAAAAATGAATTCCCTTCGATGGTAGAATGAAGGATTAATATTTAAAGCAGCAATACTTTCGTGTATGCCAGCAGTAATCACATAGAAAATATAATGGGGAAATGATGGCCTTCACGGTAGCAATATCAACCACCACACAGTAAATCAAATACCAAGGGATCCTGAACAATATAGTTAGGACGCTGTAGTAGAAAACGATAGAGCTCGGACTCAGCTTGGAAAGATGGCTTGAATGAATCAAGAGGAACTCTAGCAAAGCTGGGAGGTGGGGCTGGTGACTGCGGGGACAAGTGGCCCAACCAGGCCCCAGCCACATCACAAGTGTTACGGTTAGTTAGCACGTAGCTTCTCCTCGTCTTACCAGAGGGGCCGCTTCCTAGTCTAGTCCATCACTTCCCCATCAGATGATGCCTATGCAGTAGGTCTCTGCTGGGGGCGTGTTTTTTGGAAGGGAGAGGAATAGCAGCATTATGATACGGAAAGAGGGGCAGGCTGCATTCCTACTGGCAGAGTCAGAGCACATTTCTGGATAAGGGGATCCACAATTTATAGGTATGGTACAATGCCAGGAAAATTTCAAACTGGTCTTTTTTGGCAGAATTTCATAAAATAATTTTATTGTCCACCTAGTAGACTGATAACAGGGCAAGATAGCTATGACTTTTTCTACGGAAGAGTAAAAGTCATTTTTGAGAGGCTAGCATTCATTCCCCTGTCTGGTGCACCCATAGTTAAGTATTTCTCTAATGATGAACAGGGTCATTTCACAAACTACTGTAACAGTAGACTGTTACAGTAACAACTGTATTTTGTACGTGCCTGCCCATATCTCCTCCCACATTGCCCTTGGCCTTGGCGATGGAATTTGCTTTGTTCACTGGAACACTAGCAAGTGTGAAGCAAGCGGAGAATTGAAAAGTGCTTGCACACCAGGGTTTGCCCTCTCTTGCTGCTCTTGACATAAGAGAACAACCATGTGAAGAAGCGTGGGTTAGGTGGATGATGAGAGACCCAGGGCCCGTGCATCCCCTCCACCACAGCTGACAGTGAACCAATTGCCAGAAATGTGGTGAGACCGTCGTGGGTGAGACCGTCATGGACCATCCAGCCCCCAGAGCAGAGCCAGGGGCACTGACCACAGATGCATAAGCAAGCCTTCTGAGAACAGCAAAAGGATCTCTCAGCTAAGCCCAGCTGAAGTTATTGTCCTGCAGAATTGTGAGCAAAAGAATTGGTTGTTTAAAGTCACTACATGTTGGATGGTTTGTTGTGCGTCAAAAACTGGCTGGCACAACCGGTAACTGCCAACCCATCAAAATCCAACCAAAAATGAGAGAGAGAGAGAAAATAACTTTTCATGGTGGAAATGTAACCTCTGCTTGCAAAGGTTGACCGTGAACTCTCCCTGGAGTCTTAACGGAAGGGGTGAGGTTAACACATGAGGTATTTGGGGCGCCTGGGTGGCTCAGTTGGTTAGGCGACTGCCTTCGGCTCAGGTCATGATCCTGGAGTCCCGGGATCGAGTCCCACATCGGGCTCCCTGCTCAACGGGGAATCTGCTTCTCCCTCTGACCCTCCCCCCTCTCATGCTCTCTCTCTACCTCATTCTATCTCTCAAATAAATAAAATCTTTAAAAAGAAAAAAGATGTGAGGAATCTGGCCCGTAGAGTCTGTGTGCCAAGGCCTGTGTTGATCCCTGCATCCTATTTAACAGCCCATTAAGTCTTAACGAGGAGGTTACTCTTTGCAGTTCATCCAAGAGAAGACTTAGAGTGGAGTTTGTATTTGAATTCACGTCTTCATGTCTCTACAGCCTGTGCTCTCCCAACATCGCCATGTCTCGTCAAAAGGATTATTTTTTATCAAGAGCTATGGTTTGTTGTGTCAGTTTTTTTTAAATGATGTTCAGAGTTGACTTGTTACATAAGGTATTCATTTGCTAAGAGTCACTGGGTTCAAAGAAAAGTATTTTCCATCTGGATGTTCTTCTCCTCACAATCAAGTGAAAAGAACACCTGAGTGCCTACCTCACGGCCATCAGTCAAGTGTGTCACCTGGGCATGTTACTTGACAACGCGAAGTTCACTATCTTCTGCACACATAAGATGGAATTAAGTGATGCAGTAGAGAAGTCATTCTGTTTTGTCATCACTCTAGGCATTGATTTTGAGCTATAGATGGTCTGGTTGGCTTTACACACTTAATATTTATCTACCAACAAACCTGAACAATGAGTATCAGAATCTCCTTCAACAGATTAAGAAACAGGCTGAGATGTGCTTAAGACAGTGAGGGAGCTGAGGTTCACACCTTTGGTCTGTGTGACTCCAAAGGTAATCCTCTTCCTTTCTCTCTGAGACGTGTCGTGTATGTTGACAGTGGCTGACATGCACAGTACATGCCATTCCTGTGGTACGGACATCTTCCTTTCTCTTTTTTTTTTTTTTTTTTTTTACTACCAGGAAGACCCAGGCACCCAGGAGAACATAGCTTCTGTGGAATGTTCTAATGCTGAGGGGAACTGCTGTGAGACCAGCAAGTCTGATACATGTTTCTGCCTTTTTTCTAGAGTAGGAAGGAACAGGCAGATTGGAAAGTGACAGCGCAGTGACACTAGAAGCGTCTTTGTGGGACGCCGAGCACCTGACTTAGGTGAGATGGTGGATGACAATTCTGAGAGGAGCTCTCCAGAACAGCTGTTACCTGGGATAGAGACTGTTACAGGACTTCCCAGAGCCTTTTAGCACTCACAGCTGGAACCAGCTTTCGGGAGAGTGACCACAACATACCTGAGAGGATTTCAGGATCTAGTAAAGGGAAACAGTCAGGTGAAGTGATTTTTAGTAGTAGTCAGTGAGAGAAAATACGGTGTTTTGCAAACCAAATGACCTAGGATTTCAATCTGGCTCTCTCGAGTAGTTATGCAGCCTGAAGCAAGGGAATATCTCTGACTGTGTTATTTCTCCTCTGTAAAATGGGGCTTCTAAAAGTACCTACCTCATTAACCTCCCCTCGCCTGAAAAGGCTTTCCTGACCATGGGTGCTCACCCTCCCCGTACACTAGGATTCAGTTACCCCCCTCATTTTTTCTTTTCCGGGATCCCTTGACACTAGTTCTGTCGTCGCTCGAATCAAGGAGCTCTGTAATGATTGGCCAGCATGTTTGTAAGCAAGTCGGAGGCTGGGAGCCAGCCTGAAACATACTTACTCCCCCTGAGTCAGCCCAGTGCCTGGAACTTGGTGTCCAGGAAGGATTCAGAGTATATTGCTTGAGTGTAAGAGTATGACGGAAGCTCCATGGATCAACGGCCAGTGATTATTGTACCTGTTAATGGTTTATTAGTGATATAAAATGAAAGATGGGTGAACAGAGGCGTCGCCATATATCTTTTCACTGGCGGAAGTGGGGTGGGTCGTGTCTTTCAAATCACTCTGCACCTGTCCCCCAATTCGTTGCTTCTTTGTGTATCATGGATACTCTGTTTTTCCCTCCATCATAGAAGTGGCTCCGTAGGGCATCTACACTAGATAATTCAGTAAAATCTTCCCCAATACAAAGTGATCGGAGCAAAGAGTACGTCTCCAATTTTTCCCTTTGAGTAATGAGTGAGTCACAGGGTGACTACAGGCCTTTTACTTTTGTGATTTTGTGAGTCACGGCACAACTGTGCAACCCAGGGTGTGAACACAAAGCTCAGTGGATCTCAAGTCCAGGTGAGTGCTTCCGTTCTCTCCAAGAGGCAGCACTCCTTGATTTGTCCTGCTTCTTTGGTCACTCCCTCTAGTTCCCTGACTGCTGTGTCTCTCCTTTCCACTGACATTGTCCCGGTACATACATCTCATTCAGCACCTAAACCATTTCTTTCTAGTGCTCCTCTGTTCATGTGTCAGAGTCCAATGCTAAAGCCTCAGGAAGGTCTACAGGCCCCCGCCACCCCCTATTATATATTGCTAAGTGCACTCCCCTTTTCCACCCCACCCCATGTTCCTGATCCCCTTTACCTTGGCCTGAATTATCACCTACCAGACTGTGTTATTTACTTCTTTATTGTGCTTATTGCCCCCCCCCCATCATACCTCCCGCTTGAATAGAAGCTCCTTGATCTTAGGGATCTTTTTCTCTTGCCCACTGGTATATGTGAAGCAGCCCAGAACATCGCTGAGCACACACTGTAGTCATCCAGACCATATCTGTTGATGTAATGGACACGTCTGTCTCCTTTGCTGCGTTGTGACACCCTTGAGGGCAAGGACCATGTTTCCTTGGTCTTTGTCAATCCACCATCCAGGTCAGTTTCTGATACAAGTGGAAAGGCGTTGCTGAATATCTGTTGAATCGGTCAGTTAATCGTTTGAAAGTGACACTGATTGGGAAAACATTCTGTTTCCAGACTGCGCTTGTTCTGGGAGGTGCCATCGGTGTCAGCACTATGTATGTGTCAGCTGCCATGCGAACTCTGCTAGTCAGCTGGGAGATATTTGAGGGTTGAAGTCTGACTCACTTTTGTGGATCCGTCCTAGGGCTGGCACTGTTCTTCCTGCACAACAGGATTTAGAGTGGTGTTTCGGATAGCCATTCATCACCTGATGACTTGATCTGTGCAGGACTTGTACTATAATTTACATAGTATATATTAAAATAAAGCTGTATCTTTGGGGATAAATCATAGTTATATAATCAAACAGATCAAATGAAAACAGTTTACTGACAGAGTTGAAATAAATGTTGAGGCTCATGTGAAGTAATAGTGCACAAAATGACAGGCCCTACACTAGGCTCTTCATCGATGTTTCATTTAGTCCTAATAAAAGTGCTTCAAGGAAATACTGTCATTCCCATTTCACAAGGGAGGAGGATATTGAGATCAAGGACATAGTGGAAATTGCCCAGGATCTGAAAGCTGGTAGGTAGGTACATGAAGTGGAAACTCGGGGCTCATTGATGGCAACGCCCCAGAAAGTCTGCAGTGTAGGCCGGCCCCGCTTAACCTGCCCGCAGCAGTCCTGTCTGCTTCCCCTTCCATTTTCCACTGACACAGCTCTCCACTGTCTCATCCTGTCTCCCACCGTTTCAGAAGCTCTTCATCCCAGAGATCTTTCCCCTGTTCCTTTGGCCCAATGTTGATATATTCAACACTGATTCTGGCTTCGGCAGAGGAAAGATGACTGTTTCGAGTGCTTGTGAAGGAAAAGAGTAATTGTTATTTACCAGTCCTTCATGACTTTTGATGATTGTGGATCCTGAGGAGGGTCCTTCGTTGCAGAGCTGGTTTCCTTGTATGAGAATCCTGTTTTTGGCAGGATGCCCTTCCCTTCCACTAAGGCATCAAACCTGCCCAGGAGGGAAGATCGCTTACTTGTCAATGATGCTGCGCACCCACGGGCCCAGGCACCATGAGACCAGTTCCCTCAGAGGCAAAAGAGGTTTCTCAGGGCCACCAGGCTGTTCCACACATTTCACAGGCTGCTTAGATAAAGACAACAAGGCGCATACAACCGATGTTTGGTATCAATTTGGGAAAAGGAAAATGGCTGCCTTCCTTCTTTCACAGTAAAAGCTTCGAGTACCCCCAGTAACATCAGCCTGTTCTGGAAAGATGCACCATTAGTGAGCACCATGGTAGAGTAGCTATGACCAAAGGTTCTGAGCCAGGCATTATTCTCTGGAATTTGAGATTGGTAGGAAGGCAGCTTTTCCTTTTCTTGTTTTCCATCTTCTTTTGGGTTACCTATTTCAAGGCAAGTTTGAAAATTAGTGTTTTTCTCAGAAGTCCTCTCAAAATCCGGTAGTATATCTCCTAGTAGAGGATACCAATGAGACTCTTAGTTTCTAAACTTCACTTTAACTTTGATCAAATAGCTTTTTCTAGCAGCCTACATCTCAAAAGAAGTATCCAAGATTTGTTGCTCTGGATGGACTTCCTGATGTATGTAATTCCCAAAATCCTCATAGAGGAGTCCTACGTGGTTTTTTGTTTGTTTTTTAACTACTGTATCAGAAGAGATCATAAAAGCTCTTTGAGGGCCTACCACATTTCAGGCATTTTGCATATTTTGCTGATCACTTTCATAAAATTCCTATGACATAAGTACCATTATTCCAGTTTCACAAATGAGGACATTCAGGCCCAGAAGGATAGATACGTTGGCCCTGACCCATGGCTAGAAAGTGACAGAGCTGAGATTTAGGACTGCTGTCACAGTCCATTGCCTGCATTGGCCAGCGTATACTGACATTAAAAAAAAAAAATGAGGGGCGCCTTGGTGGTTCAGTCGGTTAAGCGTCTGCCTTTGGCTCAGGTCGTGATCGCAGAGTCCTGGGATCGAGCCCCACGTCGGGTTCCCTGCTCAGCAGGGTCTGCTTCTCCCTCTCTCTCCCCCCCACGTGTGCTCGTTCGCTCGCTCTTTCTCTCTCTCAAATAAATAAATAAAATCTTTTTTAAAAATGCCTGTGTTTTTGAAAGTCACCCAACGTAAATTAAAATATTCTCTACCATTGCTTTGTTATCGCTCTATTTACTTTTAGAGTTTTGCTCTCGCTGTTAATGCTTTTCCTTTACATGAAATACTAAGTTTATAACACTGTAGTCAGGGTGGTGGATATGGAAACGCATATACATGACCGAATCCTAGGAATTGTTGCTGTGAAGCCGTATTGTGTGCTGAAAAGTATGCCATGTGCTATGTAGAGGCACATGGACAAATGGACCAGATTTTTATTCCTCCAACACCTCCTAGCTTCTAGAAGGGCTTACATGGCACCTGATCCTCAAAAGCCACAGCTATGGTAGTGATATAGGAAACATCTAGTGGACTACCTGCACATTGGAAGTGGGTGTTCTTGCTGTCAGTGTTTCTTTATGAAATAGATGACTTCAACACACCTTCAGCAATGCCTCCCGTGTGTCATGTAGTCTGCTTCATACAGGATATGCCAGGAACAAATCATGGTCCCGGCACTTAAGTACCTCACAGGAAAACGAGCAAAAAGCGGAATATAATTTGTGAATTAGAAGTCTCCACAGGATACATTTGCAGTGCAGGAGAGGGAAAGGGGCAGAGGACACAAAGAATTGGACTGAGGAAGAACAGAGGCAATAGGAACAGGAGTCAGGTCAGGGGAACTGAGTCCTCGTGACTATGAACGTGTATGCCTGTACCTGAAAATTCTAGACTTTGGGCACTCACAGACGTGATTCCTGTTCCTGAAATTTATAATTTTCACCAAAACAATAATCACATTGCAGTCTTCTATTTATTAATTAATTTCTCCAGTTCAGTTGTTTTGCAGGTGTGATTTCTGTATATTAATCACTTCGTATTTATAAAGCCTAGGAGACTTTCAAAACTTCTCCCACTGAGAGGACATTTGGGAAACTGAAAGATTATTAGAAAGGCCAACACGGCTTAGGAGGCAGGAGGTCAGCAATACACTGATACTAGAAGCTATTGAACATAGGCAATGGGATGAAAGTCAGAAAATCCGTTTGTACCACACACTTTAGTAGGCTCTGGGATTAGAGGGGCGATCATTCAAGCTGATCCAGCTGTCTTAGTAGTGAAAATCATAGAGGCAGATCTTAACTCCAGTGGTCTGTAAAGATTTGTCAAGATTGCTCATCAGGGAAGTGTTTTACACACACACACACACACACACACACACTTAATAAATTAGAATTCTGGAATTCAGCTAGGATCATAGAGTGTTGGAGCCAGTCTGACTCTAATGCCTCCAAGAATGTCTATGACACCTGACCCTTTTTCTTATTTAAAGATTTATTGATTTTAGAAAGAGAGAGAGAGGGGAGGGGCAGAGGGAGAGAGCGAATCCTGAAGCAGGCTCCCCACTGATCGTGGTGCCCGTTGTGGGTTTTCAATCACAGGACCTTGAGATCATGACCTGAGCCAAAACCAGGAGTCAACGGTTTAACCAACTGAGCCACCCAGCTTCCCCCAGACCCTTTTTCATAATAATTTTTTTCAATTTAACTCAGAGCCCTTATCTGCAATTCCCCTGACTGTGTATTTCTGTTGTTGCCCTGTAAGATATCCTCAGAACTGAATGTTCTGCTTTATCTAAAGGGCAGGGACTGAATGGGCAGCTTCAGCTTGCAACTCCTTCACACTAAGTATGGCACGCATCTTACCGGGAAATTTCCTCACGGTTACTGTCGCAATTCAAGCTGTCCGTTCTTGCCTCTGTAGTGCAATTAATCTTCACTACGTGAGAATTAGAGTTCTCTGCATTGTGACTTTGGCTGTGCTTATTTTAATTTGCACCTTAGAGCTACGTGTGGTTATGGCTGGGGCAGAAATTATGTCCCCTTCTCTCCAGTAAGTTGGATAATACAGAGAGTTACCTTAACCACAACAGATTCAATGTGCTAATAGCATAAATACCTGATACCAGTTTTCTATTGTTGCACAACAAATTGCCACAAATTTAGCATCTTAAACAACCCATATTTATTACTTCAGTTTCTGTGAGTCAGATGTGTGGCATGGATATAGTGAGTTCCCTGCTTAGGGTCTCAAAGGGCTGCTTAGGCTGGGATCATACCAGGAGGCTCTGGAGAGGAAGCTATTTCCCAGCTCATTCAGGCGGTTGGAGGAATTTAGCACCCATGGTGCAGGATGTTGTCAGGGCTGCTCTCAGATTCTAGAGGCTGCCTGTATTTCTCCTCATGTGGTTCTCTCCATCTTCAAGCAAGCAGTGGTGTGTCAAACCCTTCTTGTGCTTCCGATCTCTCTTGCTTCCCCTTCTGCTGCTAGCCAGAGAAAACTGTCTGCCTTTAAAGGGCTCCTGTGATTAGACTAGGCTCTTTTGGATAATCTCTCTATTTAAGGTCAGTTGTTTAGTAACCTTCATTATACCTGTAAAATCCCTTTAGCCATGTAACTGAACATAAATATGCACAAGATAATTCATCTTATTCATGGTATCTGAGATTATGGTGGGAAATCTTGGGAGACCAGTTTTAGAATTCTACCAACCACAACCTTTAATAACCATCACTTAATTATTTATGAAAACCTTTTTTTGTGACCCTGATTGTTTGAATCCTGTGAACATAGTGCCCACTCTTTACTGAGTTATATCACGTCATCCTGTAGTTGTACTTCAACAAGTGCTTGTGCCTTCCCAAGTGTATTAGAGTTTTCCAGATGAACAGAATCAATAGGATATATATATATATTTAGCTCTCAGGACAGAAAATCATACAGGCAGATCTTAACCCCAGTGGTCTGTAAAGATGTGTCAAGATTGCTCATCAAGGAAGTGTTTTACACACACACGCACACACACACAGACACACACACACACACATTTAATAAACTAGAATTCTGGAACTGAGCTAGGATCACAGAATATTGGAACCTGTCTGACTCTAAAGCCTCAAAGAATGTCTATGACATCAGACCCTTTTTCTTTTTTAAAGATTTATTTATTTTAGAGAGAGAGAGAGAGAGGAGGGAGGGCCAGAGGGAGAGGGAGAATCCTAAAGCAGACTCTCCACTGATTGTGGCACCTGTCATGGGACTCGATCCCAGGACCCTAAAATCATGACCTGGGCCAAAACCAAGAGTCAACTGCTTAACCAACTGAGCCACCCAGCTTCCCCCAGACCCTTTTTCATAATAATTTTTTTCAATTTAACTCAGAGCCCTTATCTGCAATTCCCCTGACTGTGCATGTCTATTGTTGCCCTGTAAGTTATCCTTGGAACTGAATGTTCTGCCTTATCTAAAGGCCAGGGACTGAATGGGCAGCTCCAGCTTGCAACTCCTTCACACTAAGTATGGCATACATCTTACCAGGAAATGTCCCCATTGTTTTGTATATATATAAATATATATAAACTTGTTCTCTATGTGTTGTTTATATATATAAATATATTAAAATATATTTATTTTATATAATATATAAAAATATAATAAATATATTTCTATTTACATAATATATTAAATATGTATTGTTTACATATAAAATATATTGTTTTATGTGTATATATATAGTTATATATACCACTGAATGTCCTCACTGTTTTATAAATATATATAAAACACTGTGTTATACATATATAGTTATATATTATATATATAAAACCTTGATATGTATATATATATATTTAGAGAGAGAGTTATTACAATGAATTGGCTCACATGATTATGTGGTCTAGGAAGACCAACATCTATGCCAGCAAGGTGGAGAGCCAGGAGAGCTCTGGTGTAGTTCAGTTCAAGTCAAAAGGCCTGAGAACCAAGAGAGGCGATGGTATAAGTTGCAGTCCAACAGCTGCTGAGATCAGGTCTCAAGAAGTTCTGATCTTTCAGTTCGAGTGTAAAGGCAGGACAAGAGCAATGTCCCATCTCAAGCAGTCAGGCAAGAGGGGAATTCCCTCAAGCAGTCAGTCTTTTTGATCCATGTAGCCTTCAACTGATTGGATACAGGGCACCCACATTAGAGAGGGCAGTCTTTTTACTCGGTCTACCTATGCAAATGTTAGTCTCATCTGTAAACATCTTCACAGACACACTCAGAATAATGTTTGACCTAATATCTGGCCATCCTTTGGCTTGGTCAAGTTGACACATAAATTTACACATAACACCAAGCCTCTTGACACAGTCCATCGATTAACATTGATTTTTAAATTTCCTTTGTATCTCAGTTTAATACTCTATTTCCATGTTTCCTAACTAAAATGCATCTGTGAATGATTGCACTTTCAGTCGCATGTTAACTAATTAGCTTTAAGGTTATATGTGTGATAGGGAAAACAGATGTGCAAGCAGTTTACATTCTTTACTGTAAAGGGGAAATTTGCATCAAGTTGCATGCAAATTTAACACTACCTAACATTTATGAAATATTTACCATATTTGGCAAGTCCTTTTGTAAGCTCTGTAGGTGCTTTACCTCATTTGGTCAGCACAATACCATGACATATGTGTCATTAATAACCCCATTTTTATGTGAAGAACTTGAACACAAATTAAGTAATCTTTCCCTCATGACAGCTTGTGACAGGCCCAGAGTTGGAATCTATGGCTTCAGAACTGATGTTCCTAACTAATTCATGTGCCTATATAATTTATCATCTAACCTAGTACATAAAATTTATTATCTGAGCCAGAATGAGAGTATTTTTATAAATTATACCTGCTCAATAGGCATAAAACAGCAAATTTGTAGATATGCGTAGACATTGCTCACTCTGTTCATGAAAATTCTTTTTGTTGCAAGTATCGGAATTCTCACCTAGATTGGCTAAACCAAAAAAGAAATCCATGATCTCAGGGCATTTGTAAGATCATCATCACTTTTCCTCCCTCTGCTAGATTATTCCTTTCAGCCTACAAACTGGTGTTATTTGTTTTCATCTTTTTTTTTAAGATTATATTTATTTGAGAGAGAGAGAGACAGAGATAGAGAGCAGGAGCGAGGAGTAGAGGGAGAAGCAGCCTCCCCCCTGAGCAGGGAGCCGGACAAGGGGCTCTATCCCAGAATCACAACCTGAGCTGAAGGCAGATGCTTAACAGACTGAGCCATTCAGGCGCCCCTATTGTTTTCATCTTAAAAACAAAACCCAAAACAAAACAAGCAAAAAACCTTTTTATCTCACTCCTTCTACCACCTGCAAGACCATTTATCCTCTCCTTGATAGCAAACCTCCCAGAGAGAGTTTTCTACACGTACTGTCTCCAGTTCTTCTCCCATTCTGTCTTAATCACATACCAATCAAGCTTATACACCTTCTACTAAACTAAAACTCTTCTGGTCAAGATATCGTTGTCATCAGTATTTCTAAATCAAATGGCCTCTCCTCATTTGACTTATCAATAATTTTGGATAGAGTTGATCACTCACTCCTCCTGGAAGTACTTTCTTTCCTGGTGTGTTTTTCAGGGTTCTCTAGAGAAACAAACCAAGTTGACACATACACACCTGGGTTCCGGGACAATACTTTCCTGGTTGTTCTCTGACCTCCTCAATCTCCTTGGCTGGCTCTCCTCCTTTCCTTGTGACCTTTTGACATTGACCTTCCTCAGAACTCAGTCCTTGCTTCCTTTCTCTTCTCTGCCTACACTCATTCCCTTGGTAATCACATCCAATTTTGTGGCTTTATATGCCATCTATACCCTTAAGGGTATGCCCAAGGACAGAAAACTCTTTATACTTGACCCAAATATTTCAATTGTTTATATTTTGCATATTTTGTCTCTCTTATTTTCTCTCCCTCTCTCTCTGACTCTCTCTTTCCCTTCCCTCTTTTTCTTTTCCTTACACACACTACATACAGATACACATCCATACAAATTTTTTCCAAAATATTTGAGAGTTAGCTGTAGATAAGTCTTTCTACCCCCAAATACCTTAGAGTACCTTCATAAGAACAAGGACATCCTTTTGCATAAACACACTACAATTATCAGGCACCTGGGTGGCTCAGTCGGTTAAATGTTTGACTTCGGCATTCAGATATAGGCATGACCTATATCCAATGTCATGATCCCAGGGTCCTGGAATTGAGTCCCGTATAGGGCTCCCTGCTGAGCAGGGAGTCTGCTTCTCCCTCTGCTCCTCTCCTCTGTTTGTGCTCTCTCTCTTGCAAATAAATAAATAAAATCTTAAAAAACACTACAATTACCAAAATCAATAAATTAACATTGATACCATATTATTATATATTTCATTACAGACCTTATTCAAATGTGGCTAATTATCTCAACAATGTCATTTATATGAGTGAAATGGTATAGTATTTATCTTTCTCTGACTTATTTCACTTAGCATAATACACTGTAGCTCCATCTACATCATTACAAATGGCAAGAGTTCATTCTTTTTGATGGGTAATATTCCATAATATATATAATAGAATGTTATATATATAACATTGGTGTTATATGTATAATGTGAATAAGCATAATATGAATAAAACATACATAACATGAATAAAAAATCATAAAATATAACATGAATAAAATATATATATAAACACATCTTTATCCATTCATCAGTTGGTAGACATTTGGGCTCATTCCATAGTTTGGCTATTGTTGATAATACTGCTATAAACATTGGGGAATTTAAGAAACAAACAGATAAACATATAAGAAGGAAATAAAAGATGGAAGCAAACCATGAGTCTCTTAACAATAGAGAACAAACTGAGGGCTGATGGAGAGAGATGGATGTGGGATGGGCTAAATGAATGATGAGTATTAAGGAGGGCACTTGTTACGATGAGCACTAGGTGTCATATGTAAGTGATGAATCACTAAATTGTACTCCTGAAACCAATATTACACTATATGTTAACTAACTAGAATTTAAGTAAAACTTTGAAAAAAACCCAATGTCATTTATAGAAAATTTTATAAATTTTATAGTTTGTCCATTCTTCTTTCCAGTCTAGTATCACATTGTATTTAGTTGTTATTTCACTTCTTTTTCTTCACTCTGGGACAAGTTCTCAAACTTATTGTCTTACACAGCCATCGCAGTTTTGAGACGTATGAACCATTTACTAGAGTGTCCCTCAATTTGGGTTTACATGATTTTCTATTCTCACGATTAGATTCAGTTTATGCATTTCTGCAAGGAAGACCGCAAATTGGTACTATATCCTTTTCATTGCATTGTATCAGTTAGCACATGATATCCATTTATTCCATCATTGGTGATACTAAATTTTATCTCTTGGTTAAAGCTGTATCATCAGATTATTCCAACATAAAGTTAATATTTTCCCTTTGTGCACTTAAATATTTTGTGTGGAGATACTTGGAGGGTATGGAAATATTCCATTCTATCATCCATTGATGATTCTTCACTGAATCTATTAACACATGACGTTTGAAAAATTATGTTTCCAACTTTATCATTTCCCCCCATTTACTAGTAAGGATTCTTCTGCAATGAAGAGCTTTTCTCTCACCCTCATTTATTAATTATTCATGTCTTCATTTGTTTCAGTATGGGTTCATGAATATGTATTTTATTCACTTTGTAATGACCCATTACCATCATGATTTATTTTGAGGCTTGAATTTGCCCAGATTTGGTCACTGGAAGCCCCTTGACTCCTGTTCCCTTGTCCTTTTACATATGTACATTTTTCTTTGAAACCTTTTTTGGTGCAGCAAGATGTTTCAGACTCTTTTTGTACTTTGGCTGTTCCAGCCCTGGAATCAGGCATTTTCCCAAGGAGCCCTGGTTTCTTATAGTATAGGATGGTATTTTGAATGGAGTCTGTGTTTTTAAGCATCATTCTTTATTGGCACTATGACTTGACAGTCCTCTACATTTCCTTTAACTCATTACCTAATATGTAAAATTGGCATAAAAATAGGATATTTGTCGTAGGTATGTGGCAAGGTTTAAACGGTAAAGAAAGCATTTAGTGTAGTGCTTGGCACACAGGTAATGTTTTAAGATGGGACAATTTGAGCATCATAATGAGAAAATAATAATAATAATAATGGATTATGACCCAATGAATAAAATAAGAATCTATAAGTACATTTGAAAACAAGTGGTAGCTATTTTTATCTTTTTTTTACTATCAAATACTTCTGGGTGTCGATAAGATCCACCTCTGGGGAAAACCTCAGGATTACAATATTTGTCTTTTCAAGTCAAGGCCTGCTCAAGCATTGCAGAGCCTGCAAGAATAGAAACATGAAGAATAATTCCAGAAGCAGACTTCAGGACTTGTTGACTGACAGACTTCAATATTAGAGACAAACAACATGAAGTGAAGAACATCAACCACTCCTACAACCCCTACTACTAGAACCCAGTACTTTCCTTATCATGGCCCTAATACCACTATGCTATAAACAGACAGTTATTTGTCTGCTCATTCATTAGACTGTGAACTGACAGATGTAACTTGTTTATGACTTACCCTTGACACCCAAAGCAGTGCTGGTCAGTATAGGAGACATTCAATAAGTGTGTGCTGAATGAATGAATGAATGAAAGTGTTGAGCAGTTTCAAATAGCCAATTAGCATAACTAACAAGAGGAGGAAATTAAGGCTGACAAAAGTAGAGAAGCATCCCCAAAGTCATACACTTTTAAGAGATAGAGGTAGAATTCCATCCTGTTCTGATTCTAGAAGACTGAAGCCTTAGTTGTATTGTCTCCTTGGATGATGGGCCTTCCCTAAGTCTGCCCAGTTTCCATGTTTCCCAGAGTTCAAGTGGAAGCCCTGTATGGACCAGACTGTGTATCCTAGACTGGTTCAAGGGTCAGTTAATTATTTCAATGAGTATTTATGGATCACTTACTATAGGTCTTTCAGGCTTTGGGGATACAGCTGAGAGCACAACAGTCAGATTCCCTGCTCCCATTAATATTTCGTTCTAGTGTGTAGAGCTATACAATGAACAAAGGGACTCATAAAATTTTAAATGGTGGGGAAATCAAAGCTTGATTAACAAATGGAGAATCATCCAGCATGTGTGCGTACAGAAGGAAGAATGAATGTGGAGGTGAAAGAGAGCTTGCTGGGTTCAGGGAACTTGGAGTAGTTTGTTATGCTGGAAGTTGAGTGGAATATAGGCTGGGGTTCAAATGGGAAATTAGAAAGTAGGATCCACAAGAAGATGAGTCATGTAACTTCTCTGGGACTAAATGTTTTTGACAAGAAAAGAGGGATGTAAACATCTGAGAAAATGTGTGGCAAATGTCTAAAGCTCAAATCTAGAAACATTAATGTTCTTTTCTGTTATTGAACAATGACAAAAATTATAGCTGGTGTTTTTGAGTTTGCTATTTATTAGGCACTGTGCTAATTGCTTTACGTGTTTATTTATTTCCCTATAATGAAGAGTAGTGGGGATTTTTATAGTTTACAATGTTGGGTAGCAGTAGAGGGCAAGTATTAGGATTAAATCCCAAATCTGTCTAATTTCAAAGTGCTTGTTCTTTTGTCTAAATATTCTCTTTTCTTTTTTCTAAAAGTGGCACTCAGGTAAGGGGCAGCAACCAAGATGAATTGAGTGGTACACTAAGTGTAAAATGGGGGCAGCTGGGTGGTGCAGTCAGTTAAGCATTTGATTCTTGGTTTGGGCTCAGGCCATGATCTCAGGGTCCTGAGATGGAGCCCCACCTCTGGCTCTGCACTCAGCACAGCGTCTGCTTAAGATTCTCGGTCCCTCACCCTTTGCCCCTCCCCCCCGTACTCTCTCTCTCTAAAGTAAATAAATAAATCTTTGAAAAAAAAATTAAATGACAGTTTTGAAGATTAAATAACTAAGCATTTCCAGAGTGTTTAGTAAAAGGGAAATCAATTAAGTTTATCATTTATATTTCATTCTTCATTTTTAAACTTTTATAGTTTTCTTCATTGAATTAAAATTTTTATCCTTCAGAATTTTTATTTATAATAATTTCTACTCAACCGAGAGAAGTTAAACTTGTGCTTAATGAAATATATGATATATTTAGGGACAAGTAGTCTAAATTTCTAAGAAGACAGTGTTTATAGGTTATAAGACCTCTGATGATGTCATGTGCCATTCCCATTAATAAAGAGAGTCCTTCCTGAACCCAGCTTCCCCAATATGGAGACCCTTGAGAGATGTGGACAGTGTACTAGTTAGAAATCCAGGTATAAATGGATGTGTGTGTATGTGCTGGTGGTTTTAGAATATGAACATGAATTCTTGGATGCTCCTCCATTTAAAAGGTGGAGCTTAATCCCCTCCCCCTTGAGTGTGAGATGGACTTAGTGACTTGCTTCTAAGAAATAAAATGAAGTGGAACTGATCTTGTGCAACTTTAGAGACAAGGTCCTTCCTCTCTTGGATCTGAAGGAAGCTGAGGGAAGCCAGCTGCCATGTCATGAGGATACCCAACAGCCCAGTGGAGAGGCTCACGTGGTATGGAACCGAGGCCTCCTGCCAGTGGACTATCCAGCCCCGGTCAAGTCGTCAGATAACTGCAGGTCTGACTGACTTCTTGAGAGGAACTTCATGAGACACACTGAGCGAGAACCACCAGCTACACCATTCCTAGATTTGACCTTCCAAAACTGTGTAAGATAAATGTTCACTGTATTAAGTTGCTACATTTTGGATGCAATTTTCTATGCAGCATAGATAATTACTATAGTGTGTGTTCATTGATGAATAAGAGAGCAGTGTAAAGTAACTTTTCTAAACTTGATACTATTCAACTGGTGAAAATCTATCATCTTGACCCAAGAGCTATCACCACATTGCAGTAAGATGCTATGATAAAATGGTTTCTTTCTTCTTCCTGCCAGTTGCTACTTTTTATGTCACAAGCATGTCAGGGTTTGTCTTACCACTTAGCATAACTCCCTAGAATGTCTGTGATGAAGTTTGAGTTCAGTCTCAGTAAGATAGAGATTGTTAGTAAGAGAAGGCTGGTAGCCTCTCTATGGAGAAGCCCCACAGAGTGAAGTTTGCACAATACAGTCTAGGTTTGATTTGTTCTTTGTCCTAAAGGGTCAGAAACTATTTTATCAGAATATCTAGAATTCATAGACTAAATTGACAGACTTGGGGGCTGAGCTATACAAAGTAAATTCATACAAGACTAATGTATAAATCAGAAAGCTTCTCTAAATTTACTGTGTGCAGAATGGAATTCTGGTGCTCTCATCCAGAGTTCCTTTTATCCCTGAATTTTAGTGTAGAGGCCATATTAGCAAATCAAAAGATGGTTCAGTTAAGCTTGCAATTAGTGCCCAAAGTGGTGAATCTCAAGGTATGTTCTTCCCAAACCACTGCAAGTCTTGATAAACTGATACTTCCTCACCACATGTTGATTTGATTAGTTTTACTCTTGGGGGTATCTTATTACCAAGTCCTTAGGAGGTATCTCACTGTTGTCTTCACACATTACTGGAGTTGAGCTCCCTTTCATAGTCTTCTTTAGGTGGTGGTAGTTTGGCAAGATTTTTATCAGGAAATCCATTTGTAGTATCTGGGGCTGTGATTGCTCAGTCTGCATACCACAAAGGCAGTCTGCACCATCGATCACTCTATTCTCAGGGATGACCTCAAAACATATTCAGGTTGCAACAAGCTGCAATGATGCAACCACTTGTCAATATTAGATTTCTGTCCACATATGCTTTTGATACAATAACATTATTATCTCCCATTTTCATGGCTTGGGAATAATAGCCAATTTCAAACACATTATTGGTGCCAACGATCATAGGTTTCAGTTATGGATCTTTAGCATTAGGGGTGATATCAGGTTGAGCATTTATGATAAGCACCTGTTCTTCTATTAGGTTACCTTCACCAGTCACTATTGGCTTGGCTTCTGTAATAATTTGTGCTTTAGAGTGGATCGCTGTCCTAGATCTTACAGTTACATCACCCCAGATTTCACTTTCTACATACACAGCTGCTTCAGGAGCAATCTTTACACTCTTTTGAGCCTTCTCCACCATGGTTTGGCCCCTGTCACTCATGGAATTAATTTTTAAAAATATTTACCATAGCATGTAATGCATGTTTTATATTTTCAGTACTGATATAAAATTTCCTTTAAATTGAGTTTGAGTAAAAGATGATACAATATAAATGAAAACATTAAGAAATACTAATCTGAATTTTGAGCATATTTTGTAAATCTTAAAGTTCTATCACATGCATGACTGAGGTGCTGTTAAAAACACTGTGCTAAGTTAGGCTTTATAATGAGAATTTTGCTAGATAGCTGGTGGGGCTGCTAAAATTTTTTTGTTAATGAGATTATCCCAGAAATCCTCACAGTACCCAAAAAGTTTGCTTGAAAGCTAATTTCAAAAGTCATAGAAATTATACCTACAAAAATAGCATCCACTATATCAAGTCCCTATTACAAGTGTGCATTTTTCCTATCTGTGTTGTCTATAAAATATTAATTTATTATGATAGCAGATAGTTCTGTCCACCATATTTACATAAGTGTTCTTTGCCCTGGATATTCAAAGACCAATGAAACATTGTCATAATCATGGATTTCATAACCTTATATTGGAAGCAGACAAATAAAAACAAACAAACTGTCGACTCTGAAATATAAATGGGTACAGACTATAGTGGGAATGCTAAGGAGGGGCACAGGGGAAGTGGGCCAGAGAAATGGACAGAGCAGGGGTAGCTCAAAATGTAGAATAGGAAGAGAGCTGTCCGTTCCTTGCTAAGGCTGAAGTATTCATTTGTACATGACCATTACTTTCATCTTTGAATTCACATTCTTGGTTTTGTCAGTATAAACTTGATAAAATCTATCTTTGCAGTTTAAAATAGTGTAATTATTAGACACATATTTGTTCAACTCGTTCTACAGCAAAACAAGTAAAAACTACTTAAGGAGATATGTTAAAAGCTAATCATTTTGTTTACATATACCACATCTTCTTTATGCATTTATCTATTTTTTAAATTCCATTAGCCAACATATAGAACATCATTAGTTTTTGATATACTGTTCAATGATTCATTAGTTACTTGATAGACACTTGGGCTGATTCCATAATTTGGCTATTGTAAATAATCCCGCAATAAACATGGGGGTGCATGTATCCTTTGGAATTAACGTTTTTGTATTTTTTTTGGTAAATACCCAATAGTGCAATTACTGAATTGTAGGGTAGTTCTGTTTTTTAACTTTTTGAGGAACTTCCATACTGTTTTGCACAGTGGCTGTACCAGTTTGCATTCCCACCAACAGTGCATGAGGGTTCCTTTTTCTCCACATCCTCACCAACACTTGTTTCTTGTATTTTTGATTTTAGCCATTGTGACAGGTGTGTGGTGATATCACTTTGTGTGTGTGTGTTTTTTAAATTCCAGTATAATTAACATACAGTGTTATATTAGTTTCAGGTGTAAAATATTGTGATTCAACAATTCCATACATCACCCAGTGCTCATCATGACAAGTGCCCTCCTTACTTCTCATCACCTATTTCACCCATCTCCCAACCCATCTCCCCTCTGATAACTATCAGTTTGTTCTCTATAAGAGTCTATTTCTTGATTTGTCTCTCCCTCTCGCCTTTTTTCTTTTGCTCCTTTGTTTCTTAAATTCCACATATGAGTGAAATCACATGGTATTTGTCTTTCTCTGGCTGATTTATCCCATTAACTATAATACTGTCCAGTTCCATTCATGTCATTGCAAATGACAAGATTTCGTTCTTATTTATGACTGACTAATATTCCATTGTACATATATATGTATATACACCACTTCTTCTTTATCAATTCACCTATCCATGGACACTTGCTCTGCTTCCATAAAGTGGCTTTTGTAAATAATGCTACAATAAATATAGGGATGCATCTATTCATCTGAGTTAGTGTTTTTGCATTTTGGGGGTAAATAGTAGTGCAATTACTAGATTGTAGGGTAGTTTTATTTTTTGCATTTTTGATGAACCTCCATACTGTTTTACACAGTGGCGGCACTTTTTTACACAGTTTGCATTCCCACCAACAGTGTAAGTGTTCCTTTTTCTCCACATCCTCACCAACAGTTGTTTCTTGTGTTTTTCATTTTAGCGATTCTGACAGGTGTGAGGTAGTATGTCAGTGTAGTTTTGATTTGCATTTCCCTGGTGATGAATGATACTGAGCATCTTTTCATGTGTCTGTTTGCCATCTGGATGTCTTCCTTGGAGAAGTGTCTGTTCATATCTTTGGCCAATATTTAAGTTAGATTAGTTGTTTTTTTGGGTGTTGATTTGTATAAGTTCCTTATATATTTTGGAAACAGACCCTTTACCATATGTATCATTTGCAAATATCTTTTCCCATTCAGTAGGTTATCTTTTAGTTTTATTGTTTCACTCTGCAGAAGCTTTTTGTTTTGATGTAGTCCTAATAGTTTATTTTTGCTTTTATTTCCCTTGCGAGGAGACATATCTAGAAAAATATTGCCACTACTGATGTCAGAGTCATTATTGTCCGTGTTCTCTTCTAGGATTGTTATGTTTCACATCTCACATTTAGGGCTTTAATCCATTCTGAGTTTATTTTTGTGTGTGGTGTAAGAAAGTGATTCAGTTTCATTCTTTCACATGGAGCTGTCCAGTTCTCCCAGCACCATTTGTTGAAGAGATTTTTTCCTATTGCATATTCTTGTCTCCTTTGTTGAAGATTAATTGACCATAAAGTTGTGGGTTTATTTATGGGCTTTCTATTCTGTTCCATTGATCTGTGTATCTATTATTATGCCAGTACCATATGGTTTTGATTACTACCACTTTCTAATATAACTTGAAGTCTGCAATTATGGTATCTGCGGTTTTGTTTTTCGTTTTCAAGATTGCTTTGGCTATTCAGGGTCTTTTATAGTTCCATACAAATTTTAGAATTGTTTGTTCTAGTTCTGTGAAAAATGCTTTTGGTATTTTGATATGGATTGCATTAAATCTGTAGATAGCTTTGGGTAGTATGGACATTTTAACAATATTTATACCTCAAATCCATGAACATGGAATGTCTTTCCGTTTCTTTGTGTAATCTTGAATTTCTTTCATCAATGTTTTATAGTTTTCAGAGTACAGGTCTTTCACCTCTTTGGTTAAGTTTATCCTTAGATATTTTATTATTTTAGTGCAATTGTAAATGAGATTGTTTTCTTAATTTCTCTTTCTGCTGCTTCATTATTACTGTATAGAAATGCAACAGATTTCTGTACATTGATCTTGTATCCTGCAACTTTATTGAATTTGTTTATCAGTTCTAGTAGTCTTTTGGGTTTTCTAGATAGAGTATCATATCATCTGTAAATAGTGAAAATTTTACTACTTCCTAACAAATTTAAGTGCCTTTTATTTCTTTTTGTTGTCTAATTGCAGTAGCTAAAACTTCCAGTACTATTTGAATAAAAGTGGTAAGAGTGGGCATCCTTATCTTGTTCCTGACCTTAGGGGAAATGGTCTCAGTTTTTCCCCCTTTAAGGATGATATTAGCTGTGGGTTTTTCATATATGGCTTTTATTATTTTGAGGTATGTTCCCTCTAAACCTACTTTATTTGAGGGTTTTTATCATGAATGGATGCTGTACTTTGTCAAATGCTTTTTCTGCATCCATTGAAATGATCATATGGTTATCTTTTCTCTTATTGATGTGATGTATCATTTTGATTGACTTGCAAATATTGAGCCACCCTTGCATCCCAAGAATAAATCCCACATGATTATGGTGAATGATTTTTTAAATGTATTGTTGGATTCAGGTTGCTAGTTTTTTATTGAGAAACTTTGCATCTATGTTAATCAGGCTATTAGCCTATAGTTCTCTTTTTTAATGGAGTCTTTATCTGGTTTTGGTATCAGGGTAATGCTGGCCTCATAGAATAAATTTGGAAATTTTCCTTCCTTTTCTATTTTTTGGAATAGTTTAAGAAGAATAGGTGTTAACTTTTCTTTAAATGTTTGGTAGCATTTGCCTGGAAAGCCATCTGGTCCTGGTCTTTGATTGTTGGGAATTTTTTGATTACTGATACAATTTCTTTGCTGGTTATCAGTCTGTTCAAGTGTTTTATTTCTTCCTGTTTCAGTTTCAGTAATTTATATGTTTCTAGAAATTTATCCATTTCTTCTGGGTTATCCAATGTGTTAACATATAGTTTTTCCATAATATTCTCTTAGATTCTATTTCTGTGGTGTTGGTTGTTATTTCTCCTCTCTCATTTGTGATTTTATTTATTTGGGTCCTTTCTCTTTTCTTTTTGATAAGTCTGGCTAGAAATTTATCAACTTTATTAATTTTTTTTCAAAGAACCAGCTCCAGGTTTCATTGATCTGTTCTATTGCTTTTTTAGTTTCTATATCATTTATTTCTACTCTAGTTTTTTTATTTCCTTCCTTCTGTTTGTTTTGGGTTTTGTTTGTTGTTCTTTTTCTAGCTCCTTTAGGTGTAAAGTAAGGTTGTTTACTTGAAATCTTAATTGCTTCTTGAGGTAGGCCTGTATTGCTATAAACTTTCCTCTTAGAACTGCTTTTGCTGCATCTTAAAAATTTTGAACTGTTATGTTTTCATTTTTACTTATTTCCATGTAATTTTTTATTTCTTCTTTGTTTTCTTCTTTGACCCATTCATCATTTAGTTGCATCTCATTTTTTTTCATTTTCTCATTGATTTTATTTTATTTATTTTTTTATTATGTTATGTTAATCACCATACATTACATCATTAGTTTTTGACATAGTTGCATCTCATTTAACCTCCATGTATTTGTCGTCTTTCCAGATTTTTTCTTGTGGTTGATTTCTAGTTTCAAAGCATTGTGGTAAGAAACAATGCATGATATGACTTCAATCTTCTACTTTGTTTAGATTTGTTTTGTGGGCTAATATGTGATCTATTCTGGAGGATGTTCCATGTGTACTTGAAAAAAAATGTGTATTCTGTTTTAGGATGGAATGTTCTGAATATTTCTGTTAAATCTATATGGTCCAGTGTGTCACCCAAAGCTACTGTTTCCTAGCTGATTTTCTGTTTGGATGATCTATCCTTCAATGTATGTGTGGTGTTAAAGTCCCCTATTATTATTACTGTATTATAATCAATTGTTTCCTTTATGTTTATTATGAATGGTTTTATGTATTTGGGTGCTCCCATGTTGGGTGTATAAATATTTACAATTGTTATATCTTCTTGTTGGATTGTCCACATTATTATTATACAGTGCCCTTAGCTCCTTGTTACAATCTTTGTTTTAAGTCTATTTTGTCTAGCATAAGTATTGCTACTCCTGTTTTCTTTTGACATCCATTTGCATGATAGATGTTTCTCCATCCTCTCACTTTCAATCTGCAGATGTCTTTAGGTCTAAAATGAATTTCCCGTAGGCAACATAGAGATTAGTCTTGGTTTGTTTTTTTTTTTTAATCCATTCTGTTACCCTTTGTCTTTTGATTGGAACATCTACTCCATTTACATTCAAATTACTTACAGATAGATATGTATTTATTTCCATTCTGTTACTTGCTTGGCTGCTGTTTTTGTAGTTTTTTTTTTTTAAGATTTTATTTATTCATTTGAGACACAGAGATAGAGAGAGAGAGAGAGCATGAGCAGGGAGAGAGGCAGAGGGAGAGGGAGAAGCAGGCTCCCCACTGAGCAGGGAGCCCGATGCAGGGCTCGATCCCAGGACCCTGGGATCATGACCTGAGCTGAAGGCAGACACTTAACCATCTGAGCCACCCAGGCATCCCTGTTTTTTTTTTTTTTTTTCTGATCCTTTCTTCTCTTGCTTTCATGTTTGTTTTTTTTTTTTTTTTTTACTTTCTTTAGTGATATACCTGGATTCCTTTCTCTTTATTCTTTGCATATCTATTCCTGGTTTTTGATTTGTAGTTACTGTTGGGTTTGTGTATAACATCTTCTGCATATAGCAGTATATATTAAGTTGATGGTCACTTAAGTTTGAATCCATTCTTTACTCCTCTCCTCCCCACATTTTAGGTATATGGTGTCATATTTTCATTGTTTTATTTTATGAATACCTTGACTGATTTTTACAGAAATAGTTACTGCTTTTGTGTTTTTTACTTTTCATACTCTCACTTATGGTCTTTCCTTTCTACTCAGAATCTTTTTTTTAAGATTTTATTTATTTATTTGCAGACAGAGACACAGTGAGAGAGGGAACACAAGCAGGGGGAGTGGGAGAGGGAGAAGCAGGCTTCCCACAGAGCAGGGAGCCCAATGCAGGGCTCGATCCCAAAGGTAGACGCTTAACGACTAAGCCACCCAGGAGCCCCAGAATCCTCTTTTTAAAAGAATTTATTTATTTATTAGAGAGAGAGAGAAAGTACATGAGTGTGTGGCGGGAGGAGCAGAGGGAGAAAGAGAATCAGACTCCTTGCTGAGCAGAGAGCCCAATGTGGGACTCGATCCGAGGACCCCGGGATCATGATCTGAGCTGAAGGCAGACGCTTAACCAACTGAGCCACCCAGGCACCTCATCCACTCAAAGAGTCCTCTTTAATAATTCTTGTAGAGCTGGTTTAGTGGTCATGATCTCCTTTAGTTTTTGTTTGAGAAACTCTTTATCTCTCCTTCTATTGTGAATGATAACCTTGCTGGATAGAGAATTTTTGGCTGCAGATTTGTCCCTTTTGGCACTTTGAATATATATCCACTCCTTTCTGGCCTGCAAAGTTTGTAGTGAAAGATCTGATAGCTTTATTGGCCTTCCTTTGTGTGTAACTGTCTTCTTTTCTCTGGCTGCTTTAAAATTTTTTCTTTAGTACTACTTTTTGCCATTTTGATTACTATGTGTCTTGGTGTAGACCTTTTTGTGTTGATTTTTTGGGGAATCTCTCTGCCTCCTGAATCTGGATATCTGTTTCCTTCCATGGATTAGGGAAGTTTTCAGTCATTATTTCTTCAAATAAATTTGCTTCCCCGTTTTCTCTCTCTTCTCCTTCTGGGATCCCTATAATGTGAATGTTATTACGCTTGATTGACCACTGAGTCCCCTAGGACTATTCTTCATTTGCATATTTTTTCCTTTTATTTGCTCAGCTTGATTACTTTTAATTACTCTCTCTTCCAGGTCATTAATTAATTCATTTGCTTCATCTAGCATCCCCTCTATTCTATCAAGTGTTTTTGTGTTCTTCATCTCTGCTTGCCTCTTTTTAATCTCTTTGTTAAGTTCTCACTGATATCTTCTACTCTTTTCTCAAGTCCAGTGAGTATTTTTATGATCATTACTTTAAATTCTATATCAGGCATATTACTTATAGCTGTCTTGGTTGGGTCTCTTGCTGTGATTTTGTCCTGTTCTTTCATTTGGGAAATATTCCTCTGTCTCCTTATTTTATCTAACTCTTCTGTTTCTGTATTTTAGAAAAGTCAGCTACATCTCTTGCTCTTGAAGGTAATGGCTTTATGAAGAAGAGGTCCTGTAATGCCCAGCAGTTCAGTATCCCCTCCTCCCCAGGACCTGGCACTTCAGGGAGTGTCTTCTGTGTGTTGTATGTGCCCTTCTGTAGAGTTCTGGCTGCTTTTTCCTTCAGTCCGGTTGTCTACAGTGGCTCTCTTTGCCTGCTGTGAGCTGTGTTTGGTTCCTGGTGAGGGTGGCATGTGTTTTAACAAGGTATGCACCAGTCTGTTTGCTGAGTGAGACCTGCTACCACCATCACCAGAACTGAATTCCCATAAAACGTATGGGTCAGGAGATGAGGTGTTAGTTGGGTTTGTGCAGTTCTTCTCGGGGAGGGGTCCATAGTGCTGGAACTGAGACAAGTGTGGCTGGGAAGGGTGCATCCACAGAAGCACAAGGGGCAGGTTTTGGTGTAAGTTAGGTAGTGAGTGTGGACACCATGCAGGTTCCCACACGTGGCTTTGTGTTTATGCTGGGTGTGTTGGGGAGGAAAATGGCATGTGCCAGCTACTTTGTTCCTGGAGGTATCTCCCCATGATCCCTGCCTCTCTGGACCACACTCTGAGATGAGTAAATCATTCTCCCTCTTGTCTGCCCCCGTCGTTTTTCAAATTGCTGCTTCCAGTCTGTATCTCTGTGGACTGTTTGTCCTACTGTCTTTTCAAGGGTGGGGACTCAGCTTCCTGTTGTCCTCTGGGCTCTCCTAGAGCAGATCCTGCAGATTTTTAAAATTCCAGGCTTTAAGTTCCGCTGGTTGTAAGAACTCATGAAATTCAGCCCCTCTCACTTTCAAAGCTAAATATTATGGGGATTTGTCTGCCCCATGCAGGATCCCCAATGTGATAGTGTGTTTCTTGCCCTTCTCTGCACCACTGGCTTCCTCCCCACCATGGACAGCCAAGGTCCATTTTTCTCCCAAACCATGTCTTCACCCTTCCCACCTTCTCTGATGTGACCTCTTCTGTACTTTTAGTTGTGGAGTTTGTTCTGTCAGTCTTCAGATCATTTTCTGGTTTATTTATGCTGATGTGAGTGTTACCTAGTTGTATCTGTGGGATGAGGTGAGCTTAGGATCTTCCTACTCCACCATCTTCCTAGCCTCTCTCCTGTATGGATATTATTTTCAACTCATTTGGGCAAATGCCAAGGTGTTTGATTGATGGATCATTTTGTGAGAAATTGCCAACTGTCTTCCAAATTGGCTGTACTATTTTGCATTTCCACTAGAAATGAATGAGAATTCATTCCTTTTGTTCCTCATCCTTGCCAGCATTTGGCAGTGTTTTGGATTTTAGACATTGTAGTGGTTTCCTATTACTATTTTAATTTACAATTCACTAAATAATTATGATGTTGAGCATCTTTTCACATGCTTACTTCTCATCTGTTTATCTCGTTTTGTGAGATTATTTGTTCATATCTTTTGCCCATATTTAATTATGTTGTTTGTTTTGTTATTGTTGAGTTTTTCCTTTGTATATTTTAGATGCCAGTCCTTAATTAGATATGTATTTTACAGATCTGGTTTGTCTTTTAATTCTCTTAAAAATGTGTTTTGCAAATAGAACTATGCTACAATCCAGCAATTATACTACTAAGTATTTACCCAAAGAATACAAAAATGCTAATTCAAAAGGATACATGCACCCCAATGTTTATAGTAGCATTATCTACAATGGCCAAATTATGGAAACAGCCCAAGTGTCCATTGACTAATTGACTAATGAATGGATAAAGAAGATGTGATATATATATATATCACACACACATATATATATAACATTCACATCAGCACACACACACACACACACACACACACACACACACACACACACACAATGGACTATTACTCAGCCATCAAAAAGAATGAAATCTTGCCATTTTTAATGGCATGGATGGAGCTAGAGAGTATTATGCTAAGCAAAATAAGTCAGTCAGAGAAAGACAAATACCATATGATTTCACTTATGTATGGCATTTAAGAAACAAAACAAGCCATCATAGGGAAAAAAGAGAGAGAGGCAAACCAAGAAACAGACTCCTAACTACAGAGAACAAAATTATTATTACCAGAGTCAGGGGTTAGATGGGGGAGTGGATTAAATAGGTGATGGGGTTTAAGGAGTGCACTTGTGATGAGCACTGGGTGATGTATGTAAGTATTGAATCACTAAATTGTACACCTGAAACTAATATTACACTGTATGATAACTAACTGGAATTTAAATAAAAACTTTAAAAAAAGGAAAAAGAGTGTGTTTTGCAGAGCACAAGTGTTTAATTTTAATTGAGTTTAAGTTATCAGTTCTTTCTTTCATGGGTTGCACATTTGGTATTGTATCTAAATTATGATTGCCAAACCCAAGGTCACCTAGATTTTTTCATATGTTATCTTCTAGGAGTTTTATAGTTTGTGTTTTACATTTAGATCTATGGTCCAGTTTAGGTTAATGTAAAGTCTGTGTCTACATTTATTTACTTTGCATGTAGATGTCCTGTTGTTCCAACACCATTTGTTGAGAAGTCTATACTTTCTTCATTAAATTGCCTTTGTTCCTTAATCAAAGATTATTTTTGTATATTTGTATGGATGTGTTTCTGGACTCTCTTCTGTTCCATTTATCTATTTATTATTTTGCCAGTGCTATGCTACCTTGATTACTGTAGGTTTATGGTAAGCCTTGAAGTTAGATAGTGTCAGTCCTCCAGCTTCTTTCTTCTTCTAATTTGTGTTGAGAACTCTTGTCTTTTGTCTTTGCACATAAATATAAAATCATTTTTTCAATGTCTACAAAATAACTTGCTGTTACTTTGGGATTACACTGAATCTATAAATCAAATTGGGAAGAACAGATGTCTTGACAATACTGAGTTTTCCTATATGTGTATATGGACTATTTCTCCATTTATTTATTTCTTTGATTTTTCATCAGAGTTTGGTAGTTTTCCACATGTAGATCCTGTACATATCTTGCTAGATTTATACATTTCACTTACAGATTTAATACGATCTCAATTGAACTCAACATAACCATGTTAATATGCCCCTATTAGAATTACATTGAAAGAATATATAGTTTAAGAATAGTAAAATCATTTCTAAGAGTACAGCATTCCAATGTTTGGATTTGCAATTATTATTAAATATTTCACTAATGTTGCTTAAGTATTATTTCCTAATTGTTTGAACTTTAACTCCCATCTTTTACCTTCACCAACAAGGAGAGAGACAAGAACAATCATCAAACTAGTTTTTGTAACAGAAATTTTATCTATGGTCAGGGGGGTTAATGTTTAACATTGCCTAGGATCAAAAAAAGGGGTGGGTCATCCAACATTGATAGAGAACAAGTCTATGCACCAGGCCCCAGGTTAAGCATTTCATCTTTTAATTCTCATAACATCTTGCTTTTAATGTCAGTTATATGAAAGGAAACCAAAAATTAGAGTGGAGTTGGGATTTGAGTTCATTTTCTGGTTCCCTAGCCTATGCTCTCACACTATTACCATGACTTATCTAAAGAATTATTTCATTGACTGCTGGTTTTTTGTAATGGCATTTTTTGGTGGCATACAGAATTTACAGCTTAGATAAGATCCTCACCTGCTTGAAAACGCTATGTTCCCCAAACTGTTTGCTGTGTTGTTTTTTTTTTATTCTTCATTATATAGTGAATAATCTAGAACTTTATCCTAGTATAGATCTGCATTCTAATCGCATTTCTACCAGTTAATAGCGGTGTAACCTTGGACCAACTGTTTAAATAGTTGGAAACTCAATTCCCTTGGCATGCATAAAACTTCATAAAGTAACTCAGAAAAGAGGATATTTTGTTTTGTCATGACTCCATGCAACCATTTTGATAAAATCTACACTTTCACAAAGGATTCAGTAACATTTTGGGTAATGATAATATTGTTGTATTTCCTCTATTGTGCAACGTTAGGTGTATTTATCACCCAGCCTAGTGTAGAATGTGAAGAAACAAATCTGGCCCACATCTAGCCACATTCAAATCAAAGCCTCAAATAAAAATAAGCAAATGAAAAATTGTAATATAGGAAAACATGAATTCTCTGTAGGCATGCTAGTAGTTTCCATAGATCTGTTGGGTATAAACTGTGAAAAGAACTTCTAAATGGAATCACATCACCTTGCAGAGGAAGAGAACAAGAATGTATTTGATCAACTAGAGTACACTGACACCAAGTATATGTTAGGTACTGTGCTAGGTATGGAGGGCACAGAGATGAATCATATAGAAATCCTGTCTTCAAGATGTTCAGAGGAGAGTGGGGAGAAATATAAACAAATCATAACCTTTCTTGATTATTCTGTGCCATGCAAATTTACACATAAATATATATATATAGGAAAACATATATATATATGTTTTCATCCTTTGAAATAAAATTTACCTTTTAAGATGAAATATAACTCTAAGGTTAAAAACTGAGAATACAAAATAATGTTATAAAATATTTTTAAATGAAATTAAGTTTCAGTATAAGTAATAGTAAGCCAATGATGTGTATTATACTATTATATATATAATTTTATTATATATTATATTTCACTATATATAATATATATTATGTATAATATATATAACTTTTTTCTCAATGGGGTTTTGTGTAGGTATCCATGTTACTGAGAGGGTAAATAGCTAGTGAGTGCTGGAGATGGGACTTTACACTTAAGTATGCTTGACACTAAGCTGATCATTTTTCTGCTTATTATGGCAACACTTTACTTCATTTGTAGTGGCATGTGTAATTCCCAGTGAGACAGTTATCCTCAAAAGGATTCACATTTTGAAAATCCAGACACACAGCAAGCCTTAGCATCCCCATAAAGGTCCAAGTCACTCTCAGTCAAAACTCAGATAAGTAATGTGCTAAAACCAACAGGTCATTTGTACATATCCTGACTTTTGTGTGTGTGAAGAAGGAGCAGAGAACTTGGGAAGTGAGAGCCACAATATTGGGCCCTTCTGTGGAACAGATGTTTTACCCAGTATAAAGGGTTATGAAGCTGAAGTTACCTGTGTTTCTGCCATTTCAGTGGGGTCCAGTGCTAAAGAGATCAGTTCCTCAGAAACAGTTGTCATCTGGGAAAGGGAAGATGAAATGGCTCAGAGCCTTGAACCACTCACAGCTAGACAGAGCTTTCACCTCCAGGTTTCCCCTGTGAGGAAGTACCAGAAAAAGGTTTTTTAGAGACTTTAACAGATTTTAAGTAGAGCCAAAAGAGCTATGGGACATGTTTTGGTAGGCAGAAATGAAAACATATTGCAGGTTGGAGTCAAGAGACCCAGAATTGAAGACTGACTCTACTACTAGCTAGCTGGGTGGTATTAAGTATAGAACAGTCCCTGACACATAGTATTCACTCAGTCAATATTCATTGAATGAATGTGTTTCCCCACCTGGACTGTGAGACCCTTGAAAGGAAGGACCCTATTTCATTGTTTGTTTGTTTGTTTTTGTAAATTCAGCATCCAGTTCACTGTCTAAATCCTGTTAAGCACCACTAAATTTTGAATTAATTATTGTGTAACATTGATAAGAAAATCATTTGCCCAATGTGGACATAGTACCAAAGATATTATTGATGTAGGCACCACATATTTTGCTTTTGTGTATAGATGCCAAGCAAACCCTTTTAATAAGATGTGAGTTTTTGAAAGCAAAAATATCTGACTCATTATTTTTGGCATTCCACGCAGTAACTAGTATTTATAGTACATGTAAGAATTTACTGCAGCTTTTCCTTGATCTCAATCATTCTAGTGTCACTCTTTTGGTTTTTGCTTTATCTGTGCACAATCTGAAACTTAACATGTTTTTATTTTTTGAAAGAAAAATTATCTTTTAAAATGAATCATAGCTCTAAGATTAAAAACTAAGAACACAATATAATGTTATGAAATATTTTTAAATGAAATTAAGATTCGGTACAAGTAATAGTAAGCTGGTGATATGCATTATGCTAACTACTTTATATATCTTCTCTCTTTCAGTCATCATAATAGCTCTTCTAAAAAATATTCTTCCATTTACCACAGATGAGATTAAGACCCAGGGAAGTTAGGAAATAGTCCAGGGTCACACAAAGACAAAAAAGACACATAGGAGAGAACAAAAATTCTGACTCAAGTTTTTTGGTTGCTAAAGCCCAGTTGGAGTGGACTGTAGGCAGTTCCAAATTATTCCTAAGTGCTTCCTCCTGATTCCTTTCCCTCTTTTCTCACTGATCCAGCCCTCTGGTTTTCAGGCCATCTCTTCTTCATACTTTCAACAGTTTCTCATCCCACAGGCCACTCCCCAGATCCTCTGGCTCACTGCCTGTACATCTAACACTGAGGCCTGCTAGAACAGAGGAAAATGGATATTTTTAAGTCTTTCTGAGAACATAAAGCAATTGTTATTTACACCTTCCTGAGAACTATTAAGGAGTGACCATCCGAGGAGGGCTCTTTGTGATCTAGTTTCTGGGTGTGAGAATGCAGATAAAGGGCGGAGGGAGAGAAGGAAATTGTCCTCCTTGTACAAAGGACTGGGGGAGGAGATGGAGCCTGGAAGATCTAGAAGCTTCTGTGGAGGGAGGCAGGGACAGTAAGATATTGGCTGCAGGAACTGTAGGAGATAAAGGAGGGTACAAAGCTCAGCTAATGATAGGCACCCACTAAATGTCCTTGGGTCTTAACTAGAAAGATGTGGTAAATTATGGTGAAATGTGTAAGGAGGAAATTGCTTTCCAAGTTGAAGCTGTGAGCAGGAAGTTTGCCAGTGAGTTCACAAAAATCTTCCTTGTGTTTTCAGAAGCTGAGTAGCTAGATCAAGGAGACGAGGCAGCAGTGATTTAAGGCCAGACAGGATTCAAGGAATAATGGGTCTGGGGCTGGTAATCAAAGCCAAGGGATAGAATATGCAGTAAGAGGAAGAGGGAAAGGAACTATATCATTTATTGGCACCCTCCCTCCACCATGTCAGGTATTTTAGGTATACCATGAAATTTTCAGATCCAATCTGCAAAGCAATGTCCCCCCCACCCACATGACAGATGAGGAAATAGGTTCAGAATGGCTATGAAGGAATTAGCAGCCCACCAAAGTGGTATAAAGATGATTTTAAATTGAAAACATCTGAACAGATAGCAGCCATATAAAGAAACGTTACTTAAATTTAAGCAGAACCTACCAAAATTACAACTGCCATTGACCTGTCCCTCCCAGGAAGTTTCCTGATTAAAAGAACACTGACCCTTAGTACCAGAAAGTGTGAATTCAACTTTCATAACCCCCTTTCCAAATACACAACACACACACACGGAAATTTTGAGCCTAGAAGGAGATAGACTACCATTATCATTAGCATCAAAAAACCCGATAGAGCCTTCCATAATTTTCCCATTAAAGTCCTAACCTCTCTCCCTTTTAAGTTGGTATATATACCTTTCTTTCTGGCTATTCATTGAGTTACTCATTATTGGGTGCTCCCACTTATGCATATATTTTCTCTTGTTAATCTATTTATTGTCAGTTAATTTACAGGCCTTGACCATTTGAACCTAAATTAGAGGAAAAAATTTTCCTCCCAACAGCGAAATGTCTTGCTTAGGTTCACACAGATTGCAAATAGCAGGGCACAGGAATTTACCCCTGATCATTTGTGCCTCAAAGAAAAATGTTTTGAATTTTAGAGTAGACATGTGTATTTGATGAAGGCCTTTCTACCTCCTTGGCAGACAGAAATATGGTTCCCTGGAACAGACCCTAGAGCACCCACAGAACTGATCCGGGACATATCCAAGTTCCTTAGATAGTCTAGGCTGCAGATCCCAAACCCAATGAAGCTGAAGCAATCTATATGAGTGGGTGGGCCACAGAAAGAGCCTGTGTCCCTGCAAATATTCTTCAGTCAAACTCAGAGCAGAGTGACGTTTAAGGCCAGTAAATGGTCACTTTCCATAATTATCTTTGTACTAGAATATTCTGGAGGAGTCAGAGATCCTAGGAAAAGGCTGACTAGAGATAGGAACATGTGTCAGAGCCAGGACAGTCTTTGGATTTAATGAGATTATGGTATGTAATTGAGGACAAGTCACTTTACATCACTGAGTCTCAGGGCTATAAAATGTGGAAGCTCTTATCTACTGCCAGGATCTTGTGGAGAACAGATATATTAGCCAAGAGTTTGCCACAGCTAATTAAGCTTATAATATTAGCAGCTCTAGTTTCTGTTACCTTTTTAAAAATTCTAATACACTTTGTAGATAACTCTATGTGTGTTTGCATATATAAAACATATTTAACACACATCCAAGTGTGCTTACATGTGCACAAATAATGTTCTTTGTCTTGGTAACACACTATTTTTTGAAATCCACAGAGTGCAAAGTCAGAAGGTTTTATCAGGGAAACATATTCCTTGGGTACCACTATAGGATTTGAGAGAAATACAACATCATCATTGCCTACCACCAACAATTTAATCAAAGATTCTTCTATACTACTTTAAACTTATAACAATACTCACTATTATGCTTGAGTAAGTCCCCCTTTAAGGCTAAACCTTATGTGTGATCTATAAAATATATGAATATGGGAAGCCACACACATTGTTTTATTTCTAAAATTTTTGCTTTTGCTGTACTTTCTTACTCTTAGTTATTAAAAAGACAAATCAATATTTTAGAGGCATAAAAAAAGAACATAAAATTATTTGTAGAAAAGAAGAAAAAGCCACTTTGGAAAATAATGTGGAGACTCCACAAAAAATTAAAAATAAAACTATCATATGATCCAGTAATCCTACTTATGATTATTTATCCAAAAGTATTGAAACCGGATCTCAAAGACATATTAGCACTCTTCTGTTCATTGCAGCACTTTTCACAATGGCCAAGTATGAAAACAACATACATGTCCATCCACAGATAAATGAATAAAGAAAATATGATATAGGTAGATCTCAAAAGAAAATTCTGCAATATGTGACAACATGGAGAAAACTTGAGGACTTTATGCTAAGTGAAATAAGCCAGTCATAGAAAGACAAATACTGCAAGATTCCACTTACATGAAATATCTAAAGTAGTCAAATTCATAGAATCAAAGACTGGAATGATGGTTGCTGGGGCTAAGGGGAAGGAAAACAGGGGAGTTATTAACAGGCATAAAGTTTCAGTTAAGTAAGATGAATAAACTAAAGATTTGATGTGCAACATTCTACTTATAATCAACAATGAGGCATTGTACCCTTAAAATTTTGTTCAGAGGGTAGATCTCATTAAGTGTTCTTATGATGATAAAATCAAATTTTAAAAATACTTTATAGTTTTCAGAGTAGGTTTATTCCTAAGTATCTTATGGTTTTTGCTGCAATTGTAAATGGGATTGATTACTTCATCTCTCTTTCTGCTTCATTATTGGCATATAGAAATGCAACAGATTTCTGTACATTGATTTTATATCCTGTGACTTTACTGAATTCATGTATTAGTTACAGCAGTTTTTGGTGGAGTCTTTCAGGTTTTCTATACAGAGTATCATGTCATCTGCAAATAGTGAAAGTTATTTCTTTGCTGATTTGGATGCCTTTTATTTTGTTGTTGTTGTTGTTGTTGTTGTTGTTGTCTGATTGCTGAGGCTGCAACTTCCAATACTATATTAAGTAATAGTGGTGAGAGTGGTCATTTCTGTCTTGTTCCTGACCATAAAGGAAAAGCTTTCATTTCCCACCCCCCACTGAGGTTGGTATTAGCTGTGGGTTTTTCATATATGGCCTTTATTATGTTGCGATATGTTCCCTCTAAACCAATTTTGTTGAGGGTTTTTATCATGAATGAATATTGTACTTTGTCAAATGCTTTTTCTGTATCAGAAAAGATCATATGGTCCTTATCTTTTCTTTTATTATGTAGTGTATCATGTTGATTAATGTGTGAATATTGAAATACTCTTGCAGCCCAGGAATAAATCCCATTTGATTGTGAATGATTTTTTAAATGTATTGTTGGATTTGGTTTGTTAGCATTTTATTGAGAATTTTTGCATCCATGTTCATCAGGGATATTGACCTGTAGTTCTCTTTTTTAGTAGGGTCTTTATCTGGTTTTGGTATCAGGGTCATACTGGCCTCATAGAATGATTTTGGAAGTTTTCCTTCCATTTCTATTTTTTGGAATAGTTTGAAAAGAATAGATATTAACTCTTCTTTAAATATTTGGTAGAATTCCCCTGTGAAGCTATGTGATCCTGGGCTTTTGTTTGTTGGGAGTTTTTTTATTAATGATTCAATTTCTTTGCTATTTATCTGTCTGTTCAAGTTTTCTATTTCTTCCCTTTTCAGTTTTGTTAGTTTATATATTTCAAACCAAGAAACAGACTCTTAACTTGAGAGAACAAACTGATGGTTACCAGAGGGGAGGTGGGTGGGGGAGGGTGGGTTAAATGGGTGAACTGGATTAAGGAGTGTACTTGTGATGAGCACTGGGTGTTGTATGGAAGTGTTGAATCACTATATTGTACACCTGAAATTAATATTACATTGTATGTTAGCTAACTGGAATTTAAATAAAAAGTTAAAAAATACTTAAAAATTATGTAATCAGAACTTTCATGGAACAGATTGTGGTGGGCAAAGTATAGTTCATAATGGTACCACTCGGGACAAAATTGGAAGACAAAACGAAGATGAACATCCAGCTTTTCTCAGTGTGGCTTTTTATATTGTCAGTAATGCTCTTGCTATGGTCAAAGTTTTTTTCAGGAAGGCAAACAAACAAGACAGAACTCTTCTCCCTCTAGATGAGAGATCAATTCATTCTTCACACAGAGAGAATTAAGTTCACCTTATGAAATAAACACATGAAATTAGAGAAAAACTTCAAAATAAATTAAAAAAGGACAAAGTCTCCCTCTTTCCACCTCCAGATATGAACAATGTTAATTTAATTTAGTTCTTCCTGGTTTTCTTTCTTCTTTGTAGTGGGGGATAACACACATAAGTGATGTGGGAAACAAAGGCAAAAAGAAAAATTAAATTTCCTTACTACATACAGCCCACTGACAAGTCCTTGAAACAGGCAGAGTGACATTCCTCTAGGAATTCAGCTGCCTCGATGTTAATGCTTTGCTAAGGGCAAAAGGCAATCTTAGCTTAATATTATCCCCACCCAGGATCCTGCAAGTCTGTTTTAACATATAAAAATTCCTTTGGAAACTTCCTTTATCTCTACCCCCCAAGATATATGTTGGCAATCATTCCCCAAGCATATGACCCACTGATATACATCTGAAGGGTCTCATGACTAAGGTTTTATTAGACAGTAATGAATGACCTTTTCCTGACAATAACTAACCCCCTCAAGGTCCTGGAAACCTGGCTTCCAAAATACCTTAGAGACTTAACGCAGTCCCTAACCCCCTCCCAACTTGAAAGTATATAATCAGCTACTCCTCATGACCCCAGTGTAACTCTTTCTGCCCAGGGTCTTGTCCTCATAAAACCACTTTTTTTGCACCAAAGACGTCTCAAGAATTCTTTCTTGGCTGTTGGCTCTGAACTCCAACATCTTTCCTACATCATAAGAAGTGTACAAAAAATGAATTAATGCAAATAAATACAAATGTAACCACCCAGGTCAAGAAATATAAAGGTCTCCAATTCTTAGGCATTTTTTGTTTTCAATTTTTATAGTTCTCATGAATGCTGCAGTAAGATCCTTCACTACAAAGATTTTAATAAAACTCCTTTGACAGCAAAACATCTAATAGAATTCAGTTTGTGTCAGTGTATATGTGTGTATATGTCAGTGTGTGTATACAATCTACTTACTCTGTTTAAACATATCTACATACATCAGAGATACTTAATAAATACTTATGAATTTATTTATTTAAAAAAGAACATTTATAATGATTCAGCAGTTCCATACATCACCTTTGCTTATCACAGACATGTGCACTCCTGAAACTAATATATCACTGTATGTTAACTAACTGGAATTAAAATAAAAACTTAAGCAAAGAAAAATAAAATAAAAAATAAAACATTTATTTTCTAATCCTAAAATGAATACATAGGACTTATATAAAATAAGAGAAATTTCAAAAGAAAAGAAAAATTATCAAATTTTTGCTGTTTTAAACAACCTGTAGTATGTGACACAGTAATTAAAATTTAGATCACTGGGGTGTCTGGGTGGCTTAGTCGGTTAAGCATCTGTCTTTGGCTCAGGTCATGATCCCAGAGTCCTGGGATCAAGTTCCATGTCAGGCTCCCTGATCAGCAAGGGTCTGCTTCTCCCTTTCTCTCTCCCTCTGCCTCTCCACCTGCTTGTGCTCTCTCTCTCTCTAGTAAGTAAAATCTTAAAAAAATAAAATTTAGATCACAGAGTTACATTTCTAGAATTATAGAAAACCATATTGGTCAGACCAACTCTCTCATTGAAAACAGTTCAAAATACTATGGTAAATAAAACTGTAATCTCTACTTTCAGGAATATTTTGTCTGCAATTATTTATCATTTTTGTAAGAAAATAAGAATTGATTTTTATTATGTTCTAATTCAGAACAATCAGACAGCTCTGCAGTCTTTCTAAAATTTTATGAAAAAGGGGACTTCTTTGGCTATTCCTGGACCAACTCAGGAAGGAGGAGGTTAGCAAGTGGCATACCATTAATATGCATTTTTTTAAAACAGCTTTATCGAGGTATCATTTACATACCATAAAATGCAATGAATTTTAATCAATTTAAATTTACAGAGTTATGCAGACATGACTATAATCCACATTTCTTTCTTTTTTTTCTTTTTCTATTGTGGTAGGAACACTTAGGATGAGATTTACCCCATTAACAATATTCAAATATACTGTACAGTATTGTTAACTGTAGGTACCACATTTTATAGCAAATCTCCAGAACTTATTCATCTTGTATTAAGTGAAATTTTATATTTATTGAATAGCAACCCCCTGTTTCCACAGGGGGTGGAAAGCCATTAATATGCATTTTAAAGAAAATGGTTCTGACAAATACTTGTCAAATGAGTGCTTCAAGAGCTCCTCCTCTACAATAGTCTCTTACTGTGATTTTACTATTCCATACCCTCTGAATGCACAATGTCTATTTTAGAATAGATTTTTCTAGAGCAGATTGAAAAATAGCTATGATTTATAGGGGTGTTAACTGTATTTCAGGAACTGGCTTGAATCACCCCAAATCCAAGAGAATAAAAATTTAAATCCACAAAATAACATAGGCAATACAGAGAATTATTGATTTTAAATATTAGGAAAGTGAAGCTCAGAGAGGATAAGCAACTAACCCAGGGTCATATAGTTAGCAGCTGGAGAAACTAGACTTGGAATTTTACTTGATCAGTTGTATGCTGGTAAATGTTTGAAAATCAAGAGAGGAAGGAGAGATCTGGGAGTGCATGCTTTGTAGAGTTCTCTGATTTGTGTGGTGAAAATACTCACCACCAATTTCAAGGAAGAGATGCATAGGATTTAGAGCCTCTTTTTAGCCTCTTAAGAGCCAGTGTGAGCCAGTTTCAGCATACTACTAAAATGGGGCAAGCCATTAAATACTCAGCATTAAAATTCCCTCATTGTCAACTGGGAATGAGAATAACTGCACTGAATAAATGCTCTGAAGACTTACAGGGATAACAAAATGGGAAACTGCCTAACAGTGTGCTTGGCTCACAGGTGCTCAAAAAATGTTTGTTTAGAGTAATGATAATGACAAAAATAACTGTTTTCTGTGTAATAATAAAACAAGATCATTACTACTGTCTTTAACTTCTTAATTGAATCTACTCTATATGAGCAGTAACTACCATTCTTACCAGAATATTCCTGTGTGGACCTTTCCTGAAGACAAATTTAAAAATTAACGTTCAAGCAATGATTTATAACATGTAGCCCAGAAAACCATAGGCTGACCAGGTTCTGAGTGGCACACTTTAATTCATAGTTATCTGACCTTTCTGAGTCATAGCTCTTATTGAATAGGCATCCTATGAGCTACATTCCAAGTCTGTTAGGATAGTGGCAGAATTTGGTGGCACATCTAGCACAGAGTCTGGTACATAATGCAAACATAACAGCTGTAGCTGCAGTCTGATATAATTCACCCCCTGAAACTTTCCCCAAAGCATTAGAAAGTAGTGATACCAAACAAGACTAGTAGAGAAGATCATTTACTTACCAGTAGGATAATGTATGTTGACAGGCAGAGGCTCTGGGACACTAGTCCCCACAAAGGGTATACATGCTTCCCAGGGTAACCAAGCAGCTTCAGAAATCTCACATATTCCTGAGACTTAAAAAAAAAACAAAAAACAAAACAAAACAAAAAACTCACAAGTACACTTTTGGTCTCAGAATGTATGGTCAGTACATAAAATGGCTTACATTTTCTTTTCATTTTTAAAAGCTTCAATTACCTTTCTGTCTGATCAGCCTATTCTGGAGAGATGCTTCATTAACAAGAATCAATGGTAGAGTGGTTCTGACCACAGGCTTTGATTCAGGCGTTATTTTTTTTGGAAACTGTTTGGAAGGAAAATGGCTTTTTCCTTTCATTTTATTTTATTTCAGGTTATGTATTTCAGGACCATTTTTTTCCTAATGAATAGCTGTGTTTAGAATTTTCTCAAATTACAAGAATGTTCTCTAGGAGAGGATTATCAACTAGATGTTTAGTTTAGGAGCTTCTCTTTAGCTTAAATCTGATAGCTTTCAAAATCAACATACACCTCAGAAAGAATCATCCTTGACTTTTTTTTTTTTTTAGATTTACTTGTCTGTTTTGCAGTTACCAACCATGTGTCAGACACTTTATGGATTCGTGGTGTAAGACCAAAAATTAAGGCTCAACATTATGTACTGCTTTGACATCTGGTAAAATTGGGAAGTCCTTGAATGGTCTAACCAGGAGTTTTCCTCCCCACTTATCCCATGAATAAGATCCCCTAGCCAAACCATCTTCCCTATCAGAGTAACCAGGCACAGTTCCTGCTTATCCCTGAATAGCAGGTTTCACGTCCCTGACTGCCCATGGAATTATTTGAACAAGCAATCAAATCTTCCCATGGGAAACAGGGGGCACCCCATGTTCTTAATACTGTAAAGCCTTCTTCCCATGGCCCAGGTTGTCCACTCTGTTACCAAGTGCAAGCCCCGTGTGGCCCTGTATGGCATGCAGTGTCCTTCTCCTCCAAGTTGTGAATGTATGTGACTAATAAACCATTATGAATATCATCTGTTCAGTATTGGGTGTCATGTGCTTGGCCATCCCCATAAACCAAGGGCAGGAATACCTCTATCAACAATGTAGTGAATAAGAGGCAATCTAACTGCTAATCATCACAAAGATCCTGTGACAAAAGTATCTTTATTACAATTTCACTGATGAAGAAATTAAAGTTCAGAAAATGATAGGTAACTTGCCCCCAATCACACAGCTAGAAAGGTGCCAAACTAGAGTTTAATTTGGTCCTTTCACACTTCAAAACCTGTGCTCATGTTAGCCAGCATACCCCAAATGTCCAAAAATTTGGAAAAATCTGCTTATTTTAAATATCCAATGCAATAAACTTCTTTTAAAGTGCCCATATTAAAACAAGCCAGATACTAGGTTCTTCTGTTTTCACTTGCCAGTCATCTGCCTCAGAGATGCAAACGATTCATGGAGTTTGCTACAATTTTCTGATCTCTGGGAGATAGCAGAAACTCCTACTGTTCTCTGAATTCTGAGACAAAGGACATAAAAACTAGAGATGTGCTCCCCATCAACTTCACTCCTCTAATTCCACATATTAAATCTCATCCACTGATAGCTTCAATTTTTTCCCCATGCCCATTACATCTTCAGGATTTTTCACTCATCCCTGTAAATAGATGACCAATTTATTTATTTTTCTTTTTAAAAATTTTTTATTAACATATAATGTATTATTTGTTTCAGGGGTACAGGTCTGTGATTCATTAGTCTTACACAATTCATAGCGCTCACCATAGCAGATACCCTCCCCAATGTCCATCACCCAGGCACTCCATCCCTCCCACTTCCCTCCACTCCAGCAACCCTGTTTGTTTCCTGAGATTGAGAGTCTCTTATGGTTTGTCTCCCTCTCTGGTTTTGTCTTGTTTCATTTTTCCCTTCCTTCCCCTATGATCCTCTGTCTTGTTTCTCAAATTCCTCATATCAGTGAGATCATATGATACTTGTCTTTCTCTGATTGACTTATTTCGCTTAGCATAATACCCTCTAGTTCCATCCACGTCGTTGCAAATGGCAAGATTTCATTTTTTGATGGCTGCATGATATTCCATTGTATATATATGTATATATATACCACATCTTCTTTATCCATTCATCTGTTGATGGACATCTAGGCTCTTTCCATGGTTTGGCTACTGTGGACATTGCTGCTATAAACATTGGAGTGCATGTGCCCCTTCAGATCACTACATTTGTATCTTTGTGGTAAATACCCAGTAGTGCAATTGCTGGGTCGTAGGGTAGCTCTATTTTCAACTTTTTGAGGAACCTCCATACTGTTTTCCAGAGTGGCTGCACCAGCTTGCATTCCCACCAACAGTGTAGGAGGGTTCCCCTTCCTCCGCATCCTCACCAACATCTGTTGTTTCCTGACTTCACTTTAGCCATTCTGACTGGTGTGATGTGGTATCTCATTGAGGTTTTGATTTGTATTTCCCTGATGCCGAGTGATGTTGAGCACTTTTTCATGTGTCTGTCGGCCATTTGGATGTCTTCTTGGCAAAAATTGTCTGTTCATGTCTTCTGCCCATTTCTTGATTGGATTATTTGTTCCTTGGTTGTTGAGTTTGATAAGTTCTGTATAGATTTTGGATACTAGCACTTTATCTGATGTCATTTGCAATATCTCCTCCCATTTTGTCGGCTGTCTTTTGGTTTTGTTGACTGTTTCCTTTACTGTGCAGAAGCTTTTTATCTTGATGAAGTCCCAATAGTTCATTTTTGCCCTTGCTTCTCTTGCCTTTGGCGATGTGTCTAGGAAGAAGTTGCTGTGGCTGAGGTTGAAGAGGTTGCTGCCTGTGTTCTCCTCTAGGATTTTGATGGATTCCTGTCTCGCATTTAGCTCTTTTATCCATTTGGAGTCTATTTTTGTGTGTGGTGTAAGGAAATGGTCCAGTTTCATTTTTCTGCATGTGGCTGTCCAATTTTCCCAACAGCATTTGTTGAAGAGACTGTCTTGTTTCCATTGGACATTCTTTCCTGCTTTGTCAAAGATTAGTTGACCATAGAGTTGAGAGTCCATTTCTGGACTCTCTATTCTGTTCCATTGATCTGTGTGTCTGTTTTCTGTGCCAGTACCATACTGTCTTGATGACTACAGCTTTGTAATAGAGCTTTAAGTCCAGAATTTGATGCCGCAAGCTTTGCTTTTGTTTTTCAACATTCCTCTGGCTATTTGGGGTCTTTTCTCGTTACATATAAATTTTAGGATTATTTGTTCCATTTCTTTGAAAAAAGTTAATGGTATTTTGATAGGGATTGCATTAAATGTGTAGATTGCTCTAGGTAGCATAGACAGTTTCACAATATTTGTTCTCCCAATCCATGAGCCTAGAACGTTTTTGCATTTCTTTGTGTCTTCCTCAATTTCTTTCATGAGTATTCTATAGTTTTCTGAGTACAGATTCTTTGCCTCTTTGGTTAGATTTATTGCTAGGTATCTTACAGTTTTGGGTACAGTTGTAAATGGGATCAACTCCTTAATTTCTCTTCCTTCTATCTTGTTGTTGGTGTATAGAAATGCAACTGATTTCTGTGCATTGCTTTTATATCCTGCCACTGTACTGAATTCCTGTATGAGTTCTAGCAGTTTTGGGGTGGAGTCTTTTGGGTTTTCCACATAAAGTATCATATCATCTGCAAAGAGTGAGAGTTTCACTTCTTCTTTGCCAATTTGGATGCCTTTTATTTCTTTTTGTTGTCTGATTGCTGAGGCTAAGACTTCTAGTAACAGTGGTGATAGTGGACATCCCTGCCGCGTTCCTGACCTTAGGGGGAAAGCTCTCAGCTTTTCCCCATTGAGAATGATATTCGCTGTAGATTTTTCACAGATGGATTTTATGATATTGAGGTATGTACCCTCTATCCCTCTACTCTGAAGAGTTTTGATCAAGAAAGGATGCTGTACTTTGTCAAATGCTTTTTCTGCATCTATTGAGAGGATCATATGATTCTTGTTCTTTCTTTTGTTAATGTATTGTATCACGTTGATTGATTTGCGGATGTTGAACCAGCCTTGCAGCCCAGGGATAAATCCCATTGGGTCGTGGTGAATAATCCTTTTAATGTACTGTTGGATCCTATTGGCTAGTATTTTGGTGAGAATTTTTGCATCCATGTTCATCAAGGATATTGGTCTCTAATTCTCCTTTTTGATGGGGTCTTTGTCTGGTTTTGGGATCAAGGTAATGGTGGCCTCATAAAATGAGTTTGGAAGTTTTCCTTCCATTTCTATATTTTGGAACAGTTTCAGGAGAATAGATACTAATTCTTCTTTAAATGTCTGGTAGAATTCCCCTGGGAAGCCATCTGGCCCTGGGCTTTTGTTTGTTGGGAGATTTTTGATGACTGCTTCAATATCCTTAGTGGTTATGGGTCTGTTCAGGTTTTCTATTTCTTCCTGGTTCAGTTTTGGTAGTTGGTACATCTCTAGGAATCCATCCATTTCTTCCAGGTTATCTAATTTGCTGGCATATAGTTGCTCATAATATGTTCTTATCATTGTATGTCTTTGGTGTTGGTTGTGATTTCTCCTCTTTCATTCATGATTTTGTTGATTTGGGTCATTTCTCTTTTCTTTTTGATAAGTCTGGCCAGGGGTTTATCAATCTTGTTAATTCTTTCAAAGAACCAGCTCCTAGTTTCGTTGATCTGTTCTACTGTTCTTTTGGTTTCTATTTCATTGATTTCTGCTCTGATCTTTATTTCTCTTGTCCTGCTGGGTTTAGGCTTTATTTGCTATTTTTTCTCCAGCTCCTTTAGGTGTAGGGTTAGGTTGTGTATTTGAGACCTTTCTTGTTTCTTGAGAAAGGCTTGTATTGCTATATACTTTCCTCTCAGGACTGCCTTTGCTGTATCCCAAAGATTTTGAATGGTTGTGTTTTCATTTTCATTTGTTTCCATGAATTTTTGTAATTCTTCTTTAATTTCCTGGTTGACCCATTCATTCTTTAGTAGGATGCTCTTTAGCCTCCATGTATTTGAGTTCTTTCCGACTTTCCTCTTGTGATTGAGTTCTAGTTTCAAAGCATTGTGGTCTGAAAATATGCAGGGAATAATCCCCATCTTTTGGTACCGGTTGAGACCTGATTTGTGACCTAGGATGTGATCAGTTCTGGAGAATGTTCCATGGGCACTAGGGAAGAATGTGTATTCCATTGCTTTGGGATGGAATGTTCTGAATATGTCTGTGAAGTCCAATTGGTACAGTGTGTCATTTAAAGTCTTCATTTCCTTGTTGATCTTTTGCTTAGATGATCTGTCCATTTCAGTCAGGGGGGTGTTAAAGTCCCCCACTATTATTGTATTGTTGTCGATGTGTTTCTTCGCTATTGTTATTAATTGGCTTATATAATTGGCTGCTCCCATGTTAGGGGCATAGATATTTACAATTGTTAGATCTTCTTGTTGGATAGACCCTTTAAGTAGGATATAGGGTCCTTCCTCATCTCTTATTACAGTCTTTGGTTTAAAATCTAATTTGTCTGATATAAGGATTGCCACCCCAGCTCTCTTTTGGTGTCCATTAGCATGGTAAATGGTTTTCCACCCCCTCACTTTCAATCTGGGGGTGTCTTTGGGTCTAAAATGAGTCTCTTGCAGACAGCATATTGATGGGTCTTGTTTTTTAATCCATTCTGTTAGCCTGTGTCTTTTGATTGGGGCATTTAGCCCATTTACATTCAGGGTAAATATTGAAAGATATGAATTTAGTGCCATTGTATTGCCTGTAAGGTGACTGTTACTGTATATTGTCTGTGTTCCTTTCTGGTCTATGCTGCTTTTAGGCTCTCTCTTTGCTTAGAGGACCCCTTTCAATATTTCTTGTAGGGCTGGTTTCATGTTTGCAAATTCCTTTAGTTTTTGTTTGTCCTGGAAGATTTTTATCTCTCCTTCAATTTTCAATGACAGCCTAGCTGGATATAGTATTCTTGGCTGCATATTTTTCTCGTTTAGTGCTCTGAAGATATCATGCCAGTCCTTTCTGGCCTGCCAGGTCTCTGTGGATAGGTCTGTTGCCAATCTAATGTTTCTACCATTGTAGGTTACATATCTCTTCTCCCGAGCTGCTTTCAAGATTTTCTTTGTCTCTGAGACTCGTAAGTTTTACTATTAGATGTCGGGGTGTTGACCTATTTTTATTGATTTTGAGAGGGGTTCTCTGTGCCTCCTGGATTTTGATGCCTGTTTCCTTCCCCAAATTAGGGGAGTTCTCTGCTATAATTTGCTCCAATATACCTTCTGCCCCTCTCTCTCTTTCTTCTTCTTCTGGGATCCCAATTATTCTAATATTGTTTCATCTTATCGTATCGCTTATCTCTCGAATTCTGCCCTCGTGATCCAGTGGTTGTTTATCTCTCTTTTTCTCAGCTTCTTTATTTTCCATCATTTGGTCTTCTATATCGCTGATTCTCTCTTCTGCCTCATTTATCCTAGCAGTTAGTGCCCCCATTTTGTATTGCATTTCATTAATAGCCTTTTTGATTTCAATCTGGTTAGATTTTAGTTGTTTTATTTCTCCAGGAAGGGTTTCTCTAATAACTTCCATGCTTTTTTCAAGCCCAGCTAGTATCTTTAAAATCATGATTCTGAACTCTAGGTCCGACATCATACTAATGTCCGTATTGATTAGGTCCCTGGCAGATGGTACTATCTCTTGTTCTTTTGCTGAGGTGATTTTTTTCGTCTTGTCATTTTGTCCAGAGGAGAATAGAAGAATGAGAGAACAAAATGCTAACAGGTTAACAACGTCCCCAGCAAATATACTCTAAACAAATCAGAAAAGACCTGAAACCAGGGGAAAAGAAAGGGAAAGAAAGAAAAAGGAAAGAAAAACAAAAGAAAAAGATAAAAACAAACAAAAACAGAAAACAAAAGAAAAACAATATGATCAACTATGATCAGGCTAGTGCATAGATCAGTGCCACACACTAGATTTTGGGTGTATTTTGGTCTGATAGAAGAAAGTGCCTCCTAAAATTTTAAAGAAAGACTTATATATATACAAAATAAGGGTTGATACAATGAAGGGATGGAAGATGACTCTAAAGATGAAAAGTATAAAAGATTTTATAAAAGGAATTGATAAGAAGTTGTTTGAAAAAAGAAAGAAGATTTAAAAAAAAAAGGGAGAGAATATGATCAGGCAGGAGACTAGAACAAAGCCATACACTAGTGATTTAGGGTATATTTTGATTTGTTAGAAGAAACTATCTCAAAATTTTAAATAGAGAACAACTTATATATATATGCCAAAAATAAGGGTATCTACTATGAAGGGATAGGATATGACTCTAAAAATGAAAAATAAAAAAATTTTTTTTCAAAAAGGGATTGATAAGATGTTGGTTGAAAAAGGGAAAAAGAAAAATTCAAAAAAAAAACAGTTAAAAAATTAACTTTGAAAAAGTAAAGAATCATGGTAAAAAAGCCATGAATTCTACGTGCAGTATTCCCCTAGTGCTGGAGTTCTCCCGTTCTCCTTGATCGGTAAACTTGGTCTTGGCTGGCTGTTCGTGCTGATCTTCTGGGGGAGTGGCCTGTTGCTGTGGTTCCCAAATGTCTTTGCCGGAGGTGGAATTGCCCCGCCCTTGTCCGTCCGGGCTAAGCAAGCTGCTCAGGTTTGCTCTCAGGAGCTTTTGTTCGCTGCATGCTCTCGGTACAGCTTTGGAGGACCAGGGCGAAAATGGTGGCCTCCCAATCTCCACCCGGAGGAGCCGAGAACTCGGGGCCCCACTCCTCAGTGCACCCCCAGAGAAAAGCAGTCACTCCCGTCTCCCCAGTCTCCAGCCGCACTCTGTGATCACCTGGCCTGTGACCGAGCGTTTCTATCTCTGGCTCCTGACCCCGTGTGCAGTCTCCAAACCCAGCAGATCCCTGCGGTGCACTCCCGCGCCGCTCCTCCCCAGGGGAGGAAGGGGAGTCTCCCCGGATCTGCCGCTTGTTGGGTCCCTGCTGGAGGAGCAGTGGCCCAACTGGGCCGCAGATCACAGTTTATGGCAACCCCAAGCTGAGAGCCCGCTCTTCGGCTCTGTCTCTGCAGCCGGCTTCCCTGCTCCAATACCTGGGAGCTCTGCCGCACTCAGGCACCCCCGGTCTTTCTGTGACCGCGAGGGTCCTGAGACCACACTCTCCCACGAGGGTTCCACCCCTCGCTTAGCCACTGGAGCAACGTCCCTCAGCGGAACCGACTTCTAAAAGGTCCGATTTTGTGCTCCGCGGCTCTCTCACTTGCCAGAAGCGGCCGACGGAGGCCCCCTCCCCCGCCATCTATCCTCCTGAATATCGCCTCGGATTCACTTCTCCGCACGTCCTACCTTCCAGTAAGTGGTCACTTTTCTGTTCAGAGAGTTGTTGCTATTCTCTCTTCGATCTCCTGTTGAGTTCGTAGGTGTTCAGAATAGTTTGATCCCTATTCAGCTGAATTCCTGAGACCAGATGAAATCCAGGTCTCCTACTCCTCCGCCATCTTGCTCCGTCCCCAATCACTCTGTTATACACCTGAAAATAATATAAAACTTCATGTTAACTACACTGGAGTTAAAATAAAATTTAAGAAAGAGAATGCCACTAAGAGTTCTTTAATATTCTTTTGCCACAAAGTGAAGGATTGCCCCAGGAAAGACTGGCGTTAAGACCATAAGAACAAAGCGTTGAGCATAGTGAAGTTTCTGCATAGGTCTGACAAATCCAAAGATGATGGTGACTGCCTAGAGCCAGTGATTTCTGGAGACTAAAGACTAAGTTTAGATTAAGGTCCTTGAGGTTTAAAAGAAAGGTACTTTTAGGGAAATACTGTCCTAATTTTAGTCCTGGAGTTCAGCTGGACCAGGAGCGTAGAAGATGGAGTTCTCTTGTGATGGATTGGTTAGGGTCTGCCTCAAAGTTACATGAATCTGTGGAGAGAAGGGGCTCAAGACCAGTGATACATACCAACTTGTTATAGGTGATGATTGAAAATTAAATTATATGAACTTAGAATAAATTTAATTATATTAAAAAAATACTCAAAATTTATTGTTTCCTAATTATTACATTTTACTATCGTCTATATGTTCTTGAAGTTATTTTTGTGTTTCGTATGTGTGTTTTGGAAATGTTATATAATGGTATACAACAGCACATCTCTTTTTTTTGATTGAAGTATAATTAACATGCAGTGTTATATTAGTTTCAGGTGTACAATATAATGATTCAACAATTTCATACATTTCTTAGCACTCATCACAATAAATACTCTTGATCTCATTTATCTATTTCACCCTTCCCCTCAACCACTTAACCTCTGGCAACCACCAGTTTTTTCTGTCTATTTAAGAATCTTTTTTTTGTTTGTCTCTTTTTTCTTTGTTTCTTCATTTGTTTTGTTTCTTAATTTCCACATATGAGTGAAATTATATGTTATTTGTCTGCACATCTCTTCTTAGGTATGTATTCAATGACTTCACATTGGTAACTTGAAATAGGCCATGGTGTGGGTATTTACACCACACAGTGGAGATCAGGAAATCAGGGTTCAATTTATGGTTATGTTGATTGTCTAAAATTAAGAAAGTGAAGTAAAATATATTAATAATGCAGATTAAACTGAAATGTATTTTGTGTCTGTGGCCATTAGAGGGTGAATAGGACACAAAATTGAAGAATTAGTCTTTTAGTATTTGATAGCTATTGTCCAACTCAACAAAGAGAATCCTGAAGTCACTGATGAATTAGTGAAATTCTGATATAGGTCTTTACCTATATCTGAGTTTTGTCTTACTCATTAACTTAAACAAGTTAAAAACCAAAATTCATGCCAGAATTATACTTAGAAAAACATGTTAAGCATTTATCAGTATATATCAAGTTAATACCTCAACTTCCCACTCTCCACACACACATCAAATGACCTGGCCTCCCAGTGCTGACTAGTGGTTCCAGAGCAGTGCAGGTGACATCTGAAGAGCTGGTTAGATAAAATGGGTCATAAGACCTTGAAGCAAGGTATAGGAGTGAAGGACAAAAGGAAGAAGGAGGTAGAGGTGATGAGGGGGGATGGTTAAGCCATTTCTGTGAGTACACATGTGTGAAAATATATATTGTTTACTTTGGATTTGTTTATTTACAAATTTTAATGCATATTTTATGCACATCCAAGAATATACATGTATACACATGTACACACATAGATATTCAAGCATATAAATATGATAAATTTAATGGATTTTATTTATTCATGTTTAAACAGGTTAATGCATGGACATAATAGCATGTACAGTAAATGTTCAAGAATTCTCAAAAACACTGGTTAGTTCATCAGAGAAAAGCAAATGAAAACCACAATGAGATATTAACTTATACCTGTCAGAATGGCTAAAATCAAAAAGGCAAGAAATAAGAAATGTTTGTGAGGATGTGGAAAAAAAGGAACTCTCATACACTGTTGGTGGAAATGTAAATTGGTAAAGCCACTGTGGAAAACAGTATAGAGGTTCCTCAAAAAATTAAAAATAGAAATACCATATAATCCAATAATTCCACTAGTGGTTATTAGAAAACACAATAAAACAGAAACAGTAATTCAAAGAGGTATATGCACCACTATGTTTATTGCAGCACTATTTACAATAGACTAGATATGGAAGCAACCTAAGTGTCCATCAAGAGACAAATGTATAAGGGAGATGTCGTGTACATATACAATGGAATATTACACAGCCACAAAAAGGATGAGGTTGTGCCATTTGTAACAACATGGATGGACCTAGAAGGTATTATGCTAAGTGAAATAAGTCAGACTGAGAAAGACAAATATCATATGATTTCACTTTTTAAAATTTTTTTTAAATTTTTAAATTTTTTATTATGTTAATCACCATACATTACATCATTAGTTTTTGATGTAGTGTTCCATGATTCGTTGTTTGTGCATAACACCCAGTGCTCCATGCAGTACATGCCCTCTTTAATACCCATCAACAGGCTAACCCATCCCCCCACCCTCTCCCCTCTAGAACCCTGTTTGTTTCTCAGAGTCCATAGTCTCTCATGATTTCACTTATATATCGAATCTAAAAAACCAAATGAATAAACAAACAAAAAGCAGAATCAGACCTATAAATACAGAGAACAAACTGATGGTTGCTAGAGGAGAGGGGGTGGGGATTGGGAGATACAGGCTTCCAGTTATGGAATGAATAAGTCACAGAAATAAAAGGCACAGCATAAGGAATATAGTCAGTGATACTGTAATAGCATTGTGGTGAGCATAGCATAATATATAAACCTGTTAAATCACTATGTTGTACACCTGAAACTAATGTGACATTGTGTGTCAACTATACTCAAATAAAAAATTTTAAAAAAGTACGCAACAAGGAAACTTTTGGAAGTAATGAGTATATCTATTACCTTGATTGTGGTCAAGGTTTTATGGTTGTGTGCGTATGTCCAAATTGTATACATTAAATATGTGCAGGTTTTGTCTATCAATTATCCCTTAATAAAGCTTTTTTTAAAGAAGAAATTTTATTTTATTTTTGAATTTATTTGAAAGAGTGAGCAAGGGGAGGGGCAGAGGGAGAAAGAATCCTCCAGCAGACTCCCCACTGAGCATGGAGCCAGATGCAGAACTCGATCCCAGGACCCTGAGACCTGAGCCAAAATCAAGAGTTGGCCGCTTAACTGACTGACCCACCCAGGTGCCCCAAAGCTTTTTTTTTTTTCTTTAAGATAAAGTATATGGAGATGTTTATACTTGGCTGTTTTGTGGTAATAGTATAATAATTTTTTTCTTTGCAATTTTATACTTTTCTGTTTTTCCTTACACTGTACATTTGTTGTTTTTGAAATCCGAAATAAATATGTTTAAAAAAAAAGATAGCAGGAAGGGAAAAATGAAAGGGGGGAATCGGAGGGGGAGACCAACCTTGAGAGACTATGGACTCTGAGAAACAAACTGAAGGTTCTAGAGGGGAGGGGGGTGGGGGAATGGGTTAGCCTGGTGATGGGTATTAAAGAGGACACGTACTGAATGGAGCACTGGGTGTTAGACGCAAACAATGAATCATGGAACACTACATCAAAAACTGATGATGTAATGTATGGTGATTAACATAACATAATAATAATAATAATAAAAAGAATTGAGGAACTCAGTAAAAAGGCAAATTCTTGAACCCTACCCCAGACCTGCTGAATCAGAATCCTTTGTATGGGACCTGGAAATCCTGGTTTTTATCAATCGCCCCAGATGATTCTAGGGCACTGGGCTAAAGATCAAGCAAAAGCAGAGATTCCTATAGGAATTTCTGGAATGGGTGGTAAAAAAATAACTCTTGTGTTAATTAGTTTTTGTTTTTTTTAATAAATTGGTTGCTCAAAGCTAAAAAAAAATGATGTAATGTATGGTGATTAACATAATAAAATTTAAAAATGTACTTTCTCTGTGTAAAAACAAAAACAAAAGCGAAACATTGGTTAGTTGTTTCCCCACTCCTTTTTACTCAAATGATACATACATTTTTCTGAAATTTTTTTTTACCATTGGCAAGAAATAGCTATGTTTTAATTTATATACTTTCTAAATAAGTCTGAATTTTATCAAAATACAGTAGTAGCTCTTTTTCAGTGCCTGGCACATAGTGGGTACTCTTAGTTTATACATACATAGATATTTATTGAATACTGATATGTCAGATACTGTACTAAGCACTTGGAGTTCATAAAGAATTGGATAGGATCCTTACCCTCAAAATGCTTACAGAAAACAACAAGCAAATACAATTTATGATTTGATAAAGCGGTCAGAATAGAAGTCTGTTCCTCATGTGCATCATACTCTCTGACTTCCAAGACCTCATATATATTATTCCCTTTCTCTGGGGAATTCTACTTCCCTTTCCACCTGACCAACCCCTATTTATTTGTTATGTCTCATATGGAAATTCTCCTCCTTTGAAATGCTGTGGCTTGCCCTCATCTGGATATGTATTATCAGGACATCTCGAATTCCCCCATCACTGTGAGAACCTACTACAATTTTTTGAAGTTTCTTGTTTTGTTGTCTGTCTCCTTCAACATTCTGTTAGCTCCACAAAGACTGAGACCAGGTACGTATCCCACAGCCTACTTCAGGATTTGGCATACTAATGTAAGGGAATGCACTATGATACCTGGAAGTCTCAGTTCATAGTATAAGGATAAAAAGCAGAAAAAAAATGCGTCCACATCAATTTCCTATTCATATGTCACCAATAAAGCTGGATGAATAGACAGGCTAAAGACTTGAAATTTACTGATAGAGGTTCTTTTCTTAATATACTAACTAGTGCAAGATTTCATTCAGTGAGAAAAGGGAAACTGGAAATAGTATCTGGGGGCAATGATTTTATGAAAGATCTCCTTCATGAAAAGAGCCCCACAGAAAGAGACAAGTCTTTTTCTACTTGAAACTGTTCTTGTTGGTTGTAATTCCTGGAACACTTATTGTAGGGAAAAGCAACCCAACTACTGGGCTTCTTTCCCAGAGACTCTGGGGAAGAAAGCATCACCCATCCCCTTTGAATTTCTCAAGGGTTCAACAGTAAAATCATCCAATAATGTGACATTACTTACAATGTCCACCAGAGGGTGATATGCCACTGCGGGTATCCCCTTTTATAGCATGACCTGTGAGGACTAAATTTAGTTACTTACAATCTATAATTTTAAGAATACATTATAAATAAAAGAAGCCCTTTCGGTAGATGTGAAGACATAAAGAAAAGATGGGAATGGCACAAATCTTGCCCCCATTCCGCAGAATAGACTAGATTCCCGGGGTCTTAGAATGCTTTGCCTCCAACCTGATATGTGACTAACGGCACAGAGTTTGTGGTTTCTCCTGGAATATAGCTGGTCTCTTTAGGTTCCTTCATATCTCACCCTGGAGAAAGGACAAGATTAGGAAAGGAGTATTATTATTGTAACCATTTTAGAGATGAGGACCCTGAAACTGAAGCCCAGAGAAGTTTATTAACTGATTCAAGAGTAGGGACTTTTTTTCTGTGCTCCCCCAGCACCCTGTTCTTGTCCTAGCCACACTCTGTGGTAAGCTCATGGTTATTTGTCTCTCTCATCCAGCAGGCAGAAATGATAGGGGCCTAGGCACTGCATATTGTTCATTGCTCTATCCTAGCATGGAGAGCAGGGCTGGACAACCAGTAGGGATAAAATAGGGGTAAAGTGGAGAGAAAATAAGGTATGAGGTGGGGTAGGATGACATTCCGTCTAGGGTGATTCCCCTCTTAACAGCTTGGATGGATGAGGACAGGAACATGTCTATGAGGACAGAGAGGAAACAGTGGATATAGTTTGATGAATCCATTAAAAGGGGATGGAGCATTTAGCATCCTGTAGACTTGTGGCTTACTGCTCCTTTTTTACCCCATCACTGGACTGCTCTGACTCTCACTTTAAGTTGCTCAAAAAATGGCACCTGAGAGAATGTATATGGAGGTGTCTTAATCCTAGAGCTGAATACAATTATGACCATTGATTCTGTTTATCAATGTCCTGATCTAATAAGAGCAATAACCACAGCAAATTCCTGGTGCGTTATCAGTCACTGGGCCAGAAGACTGTATGTATGACTTCATTTAGTCCTCACAGTGAGGGAGAGTGTGGGTTTTACAGATTTTATACCTATAGTAGTAGGTAGAAGAGTTGGCATTTCAGCCCAGACCCACAAGCCAAGTCCTTGCACTTTCTTTGAAATAAGAGATGCCTAAAAAGCATGGCACACAGACCACTATCAGTGTCCATGATGACTTTAATGGTGCATGGACAAACCTTTATTATGTAGTTTTTAAATGATATTTTTTGTGCAACAGAAAAAAAAAACTAATGCAGAAGGGGAAAAAAATACTGACACCACACAACCCGTGCCCAAACTCCCAAAGACTCCCTTAAACCCCTCTGTCCTTTCCCCAGCATTCCTCATTGGTTCTGAGCTGCTTATTGCTTCTCTTTCTCTCCAAATCTCCATCCTCAGATATCTGGGAGATCATTCCCTTTCCCAACAGCTTGTCCATCCTCAGGTTCTAGCACTGTCTCCCATCCCTTTTCACCACACAACTGTCTCCTACCTGCATTCTCACACGTGGAAAGCAGCCTAGGACCCATAACTAGTATGCAGGTTAACAATGCTCTCTGAAACTCTTGAATGTGAGTTTTTAACAAAATGAATTCATGAATGATTTGCACATGGCACAGAGAAGAAGAAACATCAATATTCACTTTGAAAGAAAAGTCACTCAGAAACAGAGAAATTATACATACACACATTTATTGGTACAGAAACACTGACGTGGTAGAAGCATGAAGTCTTGAGCCATCTTCTTTTATTTCTCTCTGGATCCCATCCATGCAATGGACCATGGAATGTCATAGAGGTGTAACTCTAGGTGTAATTTGGTCTTTTCTGACCACCAGGATGACTGAATCTCGTAGGGGCATATGTGCATGTTCATGTTCTCTCCCTCTCTCTCTGCCTTTTCTACCTCAACCCAACCTCTAGATGGTAAAGGGATAGGCCAAGCTATTCCAAATAATAAAGGAGGAAGCTTGAGGAGTAGAGGGTCATGTTAGGGAAACCAAGTCATAAATTTCCTTCCTCTAGGATGGGGTGGGGGGGATGATGGAAAATGAGAGGTAAGGATTGAAGGATGATAGCGTCTCTGTGTGATGGCTGTCGTGTTATTTGCAATACATGGAAACACATACCTATTTAGTTCATTTTTAAGTTATTGATAGATATGTCGTTAATTCAATGTATACTGTATGCACATCTAATGAAATATATGTACAGAAGAGAGACAGACAGCAAGAAAAAGAGATGGAAAGAGTTCCAGGCCCTTTTATCCAAGGGAGAGAACACTGAGAGTCTTTATTCATACTTTTCTCCTTCAAAATATTACCATTATAGTGAAAAGCTGGGAAAAAAGGCAACTATCCATGAGAAGAGGTTGGTTAAATAGGTTATGGAAGATCCACATTTTTTAATTCTACGAAGCTATTAAATGATGGTCTTTATACATATCATTTGATTGGAAAAGACACCTATTGTTTGATAAAAATCTCAGGTATCAAGAAATTACATATAAATTGATGCTGATTTATAATGTACAACATAGAAATGCATAGTTTTCTAGTTACTAAGTATTTATTTCTGGAACACTTTTTATCTGAATACTTAACACATGTTCAAGATAGGAATTTCAAAACATCAAAGAAGGCGTACATACAGTGCACAGACATCTTTCTCATTCTTCTGTCCCCCCATCACCCTACCCACAGGCAGTTTCTAAAACAAAACCAAGCAAAATGGCATTTGAAAACGTAAGTGCAATGAGGTATGTCACACTAATGAGCCTTAAACATATTATACAAAAACACATTAAATAAGCAATGTGGCTGAAACCAATGCATATCTCTAAGTAGCGAAAACGTGAGTGCTTAACCTAACACACACACATGCACACAGATAATCAATAGGAAGCGTCCTAATAAGTGTTCACAGAAGTGTTTGGATATAGTGAGTGGTCCTACATACCAGGTGCGGCCGTTAAAAACAATCTTGTTCACAATAGCACCATAACGGTACAGTACGTATGAATGATCTGAAAATGACCTATGAGAACTCTATGAAGAATAAAGAATACAAGGGAGTGTTACACAAGGCGACTTGAAAAAGTAGAGACGCTACTTATTGGATTGGAAGATTCGGGCTGTGGACAGACAAATGTGTGCTCAGTTTTTTAATCATAAGCAAGTCCAAGTCCGTCACAAAACACTGAAAGGGAAGGGGTGGGGGGCTGGAGAGACATCACGGGTTCACCAGTCCAGAAACCGACCTCTTTCATACAGCAATCCTCGAGGGGAGGGGTGGGGATGGAGGGGGGAACCGGGCATGTTTCAGGCGTGTTTCGGCCCCAGTCACCGCTCCTCTTCGGGAGGAGAGGCAGGGGCTCACTCGGGGGACGCGTGCTGGATGGCCTTGGGCTCCTTCACGGCCTCCTCCCCCCAGTCGCCCCCGTCGACCTCCTCGATGACCACACTGCGCACCGTGCCGGCGTCCAGGCAGTGCGGGGCGACGCCATACACGCCGGGGTCAGAGACAGAGGCGTGGAAACTCTGCACCCCGCACCTGCTGCAGAAGCTGTGCAGCGCCGGGTGCGCGTGGGATCGATAGGTGACGATGCTCTCGGCGCCCAGCAGGAGAGTGAAGCGCGAGGCCGGCACCAGGAAGTGTCGGTGCTGCTTCTTCCTGCACAGCCTGCAGCTGCAATCCACCACGCGCAGGTCTGCGGGGGCCCAGACGGCGAAGCGGACCGCGCCGCAGTGGCAGCCTCCCGTGTGATACACCAGGCCTGGGTACTCGAAGGTGTCCAGCAGGAACTTGGCGGCGCCCTCGCAGCTGAGGCCCCGCCGCTTCCTGAACGTCTCCCAGCGCTCCCGCTGCGCGCCCAGGTCCATCTCGCCGGGGGACACAGCGGGCGCCGGCGGCTTCGGGGATCGCAGCGGCCCTTTGGAGCCTGCCTCCCGGGCCCGCCGCCACCAGCGCTTCCGCCGCAACCTTGCGGGATCCCGCCTGGCCGCCACCGGCTTCCTTCCCGCCGCGTGGCTCCCCACGCGGACTTGGAAAGGGGGGCGCCGCGCGCCCATCACCGCGATGGCTGTGCAAGCGGCGGCGGGATCCCCGGGCCGCTTCCGCCCCCGCGGCTGGGTGCCGGCGCCGTTCCTCACTCTGCCCATGGCGCCTGCCGCCTTCCAAGCGCGTGCCCACCGCCGCTGGTTTCCTAGTAAGTTGCTGAGCAACCTCATTGCGTCAGCCTGATTGGCCACTTGTTGAATGTGTTGTAGAGACCCTTTCTTTGACCCTATCAAAATAGCTTTTACTGGCCTGAAATTCTGGCTAAGCCTATCAGCTGTCCCTTCTCCTAAATACTATTTTCTATTGTTCATTCAAATTAGAAGCCCACCCTTAGAATATTGAAACACTGAGAATGCGGCAGACCTTTTATCTAGCTTGCATGCAGCAGCAGACAAAACAGTTTAAAATAAGCACTGTTCATCTAGTGTAGAAGAGACAAACTGAAACATACACAAAATGTGTAGTGTGTAATTGTACTATAGTCGGGGCTAATAAAAATGATGGCCCACGATACTATGTTACAACACACCAGTGGACCCAAAGAGAGAAACTGGGTGTTAACTTCAATACAGGACAAGAAGTTTACTTGTGTAAATTTGTCTTCAAAGAATAAGAGGTAAAAGAAGAAACAATGCATTAATTTGTCCATCTATACCGAGAAAAATTAACAGCTATGAGAATCATAAATATGAAGCTGAAACTTTGGAAATTGATGTGATCATTGGGCATGGCCAGAGGAGAGACACCATAAAATGAGCATGGATCCTCCTTCTGGCAGTATAATCAGTACCTGGGAAAACAGTGAGGAATCTTCCAAAATGTGCTTTCTGAATTAAGTAGTGACATCTACACACACTGGGTGCAAGCAGAGATCCACACACAGATTTAATAATTCTTAATATTTTGTCATATATATCCATGCGTATGTGTGTATACTTTTTGAAAAATACTTTTAAGTAAGATACATCAATGCCACTTAATCTCTCAATATTTCAGCACTCATGTCCTAGGAATAGAGACTGTGACAATAAATAAAGGAAAATCTCACTAAAGTGGACTGGGGATGCTAGAAGGGGAGGCTGGTAGGGAAACTTCCTGAAGAATTGTCAATTACAGACCCCTATCAGAAGAATCTCAACAGGAAAGAATGATCAATTATAGGCCTGTCTTAACAGGGAAAGATGTATATTGCATCTCCTACAAGAAATCCACTACCCCTGCAACTCAGCCAATGAGAAATGTTCATCACCCTGAGCTCTTTCTTTTCTCCAATGGACTTTTGTTCAAAACAACATCTCCCAAATGCCTCCTTCTTTCCCATAAAATAACATTCCTCTCCTTTGTTGGACTTGCCTGTGGTTTTGCCATAGCTTGCTTGTCCTGGATTGCAATTCTCTGCTATTTCCACATAAACCCATTTTTGCTGGTAAAATTACTGGCAGCTTTATTTTTAAGGCTAACAAGACCTAATTTCTTGTATAGCCACAGTATCATCACATCTACAAATCAATATAATTTTCCAATTTCATCTAACTCCCAGTATATATTTAAATTTCCTAAATTGTTTCCTAAATGTGTTTTATAAAAAGATTTTCCCCCTCAACATGATCTAATGAAAATTCACACATTAACTTTGGTTAATTCTTTTTAGATCTTGCCTCCCAGAGATCTGGAGGCAAGGGAAACAAAATCAAAAATGAACTATTGGGACTTCATCAAGTAAAAAGCTTCTGCACAGTGCAGGAAATGATTAACAAAAATTAAAGTCAGCCTTCAGAATGGGAGAAGATATTTGCAAATGACATATCCCATAAAGGTTTAGTATCCAAAATATATAAGGAACTTATCAAACTCAACACCCAAAAAACAAGTAATCCAGTAAAGAAATGGGCAGAAGATGGGGCACCTGGGTGGCTCAGTCCGTTAAGCATCCTACTCTTGATTTTGGCTGAGGTCATGATCTCAGGATCTTGGGATCGAGCCCTGCAGGGTGTCGGCTTGTTTCCCTCCCCCCTCTGCCCCTCCACCTGCTCATGCTCTGTCTATCTCTATCTCTCAAAGAAATAAATAAATCTTTTAAAAAAGGAAATGGATAGAAGATATGAATAGACATTTTCCCAAAGAAGATGTACAGATGGCTAAGAGACACATGAAAGATGCTCAACATCACTCATCATCAGGAAAATACAAACCAAAACCATGATGAGATACCACCTCACACCTGTCAGAATGGCTAAAATTAACAACACAGGAAACAACAGATGTTGGCAAGGATGTGGAGAAAGGGGAACTGTTGGTGGGAATGCAAGCTGGTGCAGCCATTCTGGAAAAGAGTGTGGAGATTCCTCCAAAAGTTAAAAATAGAACTACCCTATGACCCAGCAATTGCACTACTAGGTATTTACCCAAAGGATACAAAAATACCCATTTGAAGGGATACATGCACCCACAATATTTATAGCAGCATTATCAACAATAGACAAATTATGGAAAGAGCCCAAATGTCCAACAACTGATGAACGGATAAAGAAGATATGGTATATATATACAACGGAATATTACTCAACCATAAAAAAGAATGAAATCTTACCATTTGCAACAATGTGGAGGGAGCTAGAGAGTATTATGCTAAGCAAAATAAGTCAGTCGGAGAAAGACAAATACCATATGATTTCACTCATATGTGGAATTTAAGAAACAAAGCAGATGAACATAGGGGGAAGAGAAAGAAAGGCAAACCAGAAAACAGACTCTTAACTATAGAAAACAACCTGAAGGCTACTAGAGGGGAGGTGGGGGGTTAAATGGATGATGGGTATTAAGGAGGGCACTTGTGATGAGCACTGGGTATTGTATGTAAGTGATGAATCATTAAATTCTACTCCTGAAACTAATATTACACTGTATGTTAACTAACGGGGACTTAAATAAAAACTTGAAGTTAAAAAAAATAATAATCAACCAGGCCAGTCAATTGCTGATTTTGCCCGATTCTTTCCTTGTAGTGTCCTTTAGATTGATCTACCCAATATTTGCCCTCTACAGCTAAAAATCAAATCCAAAGGCTTAATTAGATTCAAGTTACACATTTTTGGCAAGTATGTTGTTTTGGCAGATGTTGTATACTTCATATCACATCACATCAGAGGTTCATGATGTCAAGTTATTCCATTAGTAATGATACTAAATGCTCTATCTTCATTAAGATAATCATTGCCAGATTTCTCCTTTGTGGAGGTAGAGTTTTCCTTTTGCAATAAGCAAGTAATCTGAGGGGTGTTATTTTGACACTGTGTGAATATCTTGTTCCTTTCCAACTTTTGCCTAATGGTTTAAGAATCCATTGATAACCTTTGATTGAACCAATTATTTCAATTGTTTGATTACAAAATGGTAATTTTTAAAAAAGATTTTATTTATTTATTTGAGTCGGGGGGAGAGTAGCAGAGGGAGGGGGAGAAGCAGGCTCCCCGCTGAGCAGGGAGCCTGACATGGGGTCCAATCCCAGGACCCTGAGACCATGACCAGAGCCAAAGGCAGACACTTAACCAACTGAACCATCCAGGTGCCCCCAAATGGTGATTTTTCTCATTTTAATTTTCCTTCTACTTTTATTAGCTGACTTTCACCCATAAACATGACCTTTCTCTGATCAAGTGTGGATGGACTACTGTTTCTCCCTTAAAGGCAGGGTATATATTTAATTCTTTACCTTTAATTATCAGTTTGCAGAGTAAAGAGTAAGAGTAATAGTAATCTTGAATTCAATAATTTATAGTGAACTAATTTTTTTAAGTACAAAGTATTCCAACTTTGGCCCACAGGAGCCTTTTCAAACTGGATCCTGTGTCCTTTTGCATATCTCCATTATTCTTTGACAACTTCCTTGTTTTCTGGAACAACCAGATGTCCCAAGCTCTCCTTAGATTTTTACACTCCCAGCCGTGGAATCACACATTTCTACAAGGAGCTCTGGTTCCTTTTAGTGGAGCATGGTATTTAGAACAATGCCTAGGCATATCATGACAGATTTATTATTGAATTTTTATTGAGATAAATGTAGATATGCATACAGATGTAATATATAATATGGAAAAATCCTTTGTGCCCTTTACCCAGTTTCCCCCAATGGTAGTATTTTGCAAAACTGTAGTATGACAACTAAGATATTTTTATTGATAAAATTCACCAATCAATAAGATTGATTTCCCAAGTTTTATGTGTACTCATCTGTGTGTATATTTAGTTCTGTAGTGTAAGCTCTGACAGTTGGCTTTTCTTTTGTAATGCAAGTGCCTTGACTTAAGGTTTGATTGCCAAGGCATCTACTTCACAGGGGCATCCACTTCAAATACAGTACCATCTAAGTCTAGATAAAGAGCCAGGCTGTTCCCACACCACCCCCAGACTCCTTTGTTTTAAAAGTCATTTGGACCTCTTGTTTTTTCTCTTCCCACACTTTATTTTTTTTAAAGATTTTATTTATTTATTTGAGAGAGCGAGAACGAGAGAGAGAGAGAGCACATGAGAGGGGGGAGGGTCAGAGGGAGAAGCAGACTCCCTGCTGAGCAGGGAGCCTGATGTAGGACTCGATCCCGGGACTCCAGGATCATGACCTGAGCCGAAGGCAGTCGCCTAACCAACTGAGCCACCCAGGCGCCCTCTCTTCTCACACTTTAAATTCCTGCTATTTTGTTTAAAATTCATCAATAATGAGTTGGCCTTCGAAACCCAAGGCCCCCACCTACACCCCAATAAAAACAGAATCCTAGGCCCTTCCTTACTCTCCCCTGCCTCCCCATGACCTTGCTGTGACACTCCAGGTGTCCTATGTAATTTCCACAATGTGTAAGTAACAAACCTTTATTTTCACAGTTTCCTGATGGTTGTTCCTTGCAATCATGATAAGAACCACAAGGGCCAGTCCAGCCACAACAAAACAAGTTCTATGCAACTAGATCACATATATAAATTCATGTCCCATCATTGCAGCCACTAACCACTGGTACCACAAATCTGTTCAACATTTCTAATATGCTGTCATTTCCAAAACTTTATATAAATGAAATCAAACAGTATGTAGCTGTTTAAGATGGGCTTTTATTCACTCAACATAATACTCTGTATCATCAAATTTGTTTGGTGTATCAATAGTTAATTTTTTTTTATTCCTGAGTAGTATTTCATGATGTGCATATAGTACAGTTTGTTTAAACATTTAGCTATTGAAGGACATCTAGAATGTTTCTAATTTTTAGCTGTGACAAGTAATTCTACTATGGACATTTGTGTACAGGTGTCTGTGTGACCATAAGTTTTTATTTATGATAAAGAGTGCATTTGCTGGGGCATATAGTAATTGCATATTTAGTTTTATAAGAAACTGCTAAACTATTTTCCAGAGTGGCTGTGCCATCTTACATTCTCACCTGCAACTCAGAGTGATCCAATGTCTCCATATCCTCCCCAGCATACAATGTTGTCACTTCTGTGGTTTTAATTTGAGTTTCCCTCATGGTTAATGATATTGGACATCTTTTCATGTGCTTATATGCAATATGTCTCTATATCCTCATGTCTTTGCCCATTTCCTAATTGGATTTTTGTTGGTTTTTTTTTGTTTTATATTTTTACTGTTGAGTTTTGAGAACAATTATATACTCTTGATGGTAGTTCCTTGTTGGAGATTTGGTTTGCAAATATTTTTCTCTAGTCTGCACTTACTTTCTGTCCTCTTTACAATGGGTTTTGCAGAGGAAAAGTTTTTAATTTTATGACATCCAATTTATCAATTTCTTCTTTATTGATCATGCTTTTATTGTTAGGCCTAAGAACTCTTTGGCCCTAACCCCCAAAGATTTTCTTGTGTTTTTTCTCCTTAAGGTTTTAAAGTTTTATATTTAAGTCTGTGATTTACTTTGAGTTAATTTTCATATAAGGCGTTAGGTTTAGATCAAGATATTTTTGCCTATGGATGTCCAATTACTTCAGCGCCATTTGTTGAAAAGGGCATCCTTCCTCCACTGAATTGTTCTTGTACCACTGTACAAAACAAGATGAACATATTTGTGTGGTTCTATTTCTGGGCTCTCTATTCTGCTCCACTGATCTATGTGTCTATACCTGCACTAATTCCACACAGTCTTAAGTAGTGTAGCTATATAGTAAGACTTCATATCACATAAAATCATTCCTGACACTTTATTCATTTTCAAGATTATTTAAGCTATTCCAGGGACTGTGACTTTCCATATAAATTTTAGAATAAGCTTGTCTATGTCTACAAAAATCCTGCTGGAATTTGGATATTAAATTGCATTAAACCTATAGATGAATTTGGAGAAAATTGACGTCTTTACTATGTTGAATCTTTGTATCTCTGAATATAGTTTGCTTCTCCATTTATTTAATTCTTTGATTATTTTCATCAGTATACATATGTATGTATATGTATACGTACAAATACTGTATATGTTTTAAGTGCATACCTAAGTATCTTAGTCTGCTTGGGCTTTCATAACAAACTACCATAGACTGTGTGGCTTAAAGAGTGGAAATTTATTTTCTCACAGTTCTGAAGCCTAGAAATCTGAGATCAGAGTGCCAGCATGGTTGGGTTCTAGTAAGAGCTCTCTTCAAGTGCTCACATGGCATTTCCTCAGTGCATGCATAAGGAGAGAGAGAGAGAGCTTCCTCTTCTTTTAAGGCCACCAATCCTGTTGAATTAGGACTCTACCTTTATGACATCATTTAACCTTAATTACTTCCTAAAAGCCTTATCTCCAGATAAAATCACATTGGGGGTTAGGGCTTCAACATATGAATTTTGGGAGGGGGTGGTTTGCACAACTGAATCCATAGCATTAAGTAATACATTTTCTTTAAAGTAATTGAAAATTGGGGCACCTGGGAGGCTCTGTCAGTTAAGTGTCAGACTCTTGATTTCAGCTCAGGTCTTGATCTCAGGGTCGTAAGTTCAAGCCCTGCATTGGGCTCCATGCTGGGTGAGGATCCTACTTTTAAAAAATTAAAAATAAATAAATAAAGTAATTCTAAATGTAATTGCATTTTTAAGTTGGTTTCCACTTATTCATTGATAGTATATAGAAATGGGATATATTTTAATGTGTTGATCTTTTAACCTGTGACATGGCTGAACTCACACTAAATACTAGGATTTTTCTTTTGCATTAAATACTAAGACTTTTTGGTAGATTCCTTGGAATTTTATGTATAGACAATCATGTCATACGCAAATAGAGGCAGTCTTATTTTTCCATCTAATTTTTTATTTTTTTTCTTTATCTTGCTTTATTGCCCTGGTTAGAATTTCAGTATTATGTTGAGTAAAATTGGTAAGGACATAAATCCTTGCCCCCTTCCCAATCCTAGGGGAAAAGTCTTTCATTATTAAGTATTACGTTGGAAAAGTTTTTGATAGATGCTCTTTACCAATTTCAGGTAATGCTATTACTTGCTGAAAGTCTTTTTTTGTTTGTTTTGAAGTTTTACATTTTAAAAAAATATATTTGACATATAACATTATGTAAATTTTAGGTGTTCAACATGTTGACTTGATACATTTATATATTATAATATGATTGCCATTGTAGCAATAGTAAGCACCTCTATCATGTCCATCATTGTCATTTCTTTTTTCATGGTGGGAATAATTTAGATCTAGTCTCTTAGCAGGTTTGATGACTATAATATAATATTGTTGTCTACATTCACTATACTTCGCTTTTGATCTCCAGGACTTATTTAGATACTAGTTGTATGTTTGTACCCTTAAACAACATCTCTCTATTCTCCCACACCAAGCCCCTGGTTACCACCATATTATTCTCTTTTTTATGTTTGGCCCTTTTAGAGTCCACATATAAGTGATACCATACAGCATTTGTCTTTTTATGCCTGATTTATCTCATTTAGCATAATGTCCTCAGGGTCCATCCATGTTGTTAAAAATGGCATGAGTTCCTTCTTTCTCATAGCTGACTAATATTTCACTATATCTATGTCTATATATCTTGATCCATTCAACAATTTATGGGCATTTAGGTTGTTTTAGTGTCTTAGCTATTGTGAGTGAATAATGCTGTAAAAAACGGGAGTGCATATATCTATTTGATATCCTCTTTTCATTTCCTTGGGGATATACCCAGAAATGGAATTGCTGGATGATGTGGTAGTTCTATTTTTTTAATTTTATGAAGAAACTCCAGTGAACAGAACTTTGAGCAATGCCCCTGTTTGTCATTTTGCTTGGAAGGAGAAATGGTCACTTCATGGGCTATGGCCAAAAGTTTGGCTGGATGGTCAGGGATTTAGAAGGAACTTGGAAAACTGTTGACAAGGAAATCTGGGGAAGATCCATATGGATAAACGTTTCTGAATGGGTGAAAATGCAAAAATATTTGTGTCTCCTGTTAATGTCCTCTTGAGGGTGACCTCAGAAAATAATAACTTTAATAATCAAATGGATAGAATGACACATTTTGTGGATACCAGTCAGCTTCTTTCACCAGCCACCCTGTCATCTCTGTCATTGCTCACTGGATTCATGAACCAAGTGGCCATTATGTCAGTGATAGAGGTTATGCCTTGGCTCAGCAACATGGACTTCTACTCACCAGGGATGACCTGGCTAGAGCCACTTCTGAGTGCCCAATTTTCCGGCAGCAGAGATCAATACTGAGCCCCCAATATGGGACCATTCCCCAGGGTGATCAGTCAGCTACCTGGTGGCAGGTTGATTATATTGGACCACTTACATCAAGGGAGGAGCAGCATTTTGTCCTTACGAGAATATATGCTTACTCTGGATACTGATTTATGGTCCCTGCTATGCTTCTCCCAAAACTACCATCTGTGGACTTAAAGAATTCCTTATCCACTCTCGTGGTATACCACATAGCAATGCAATTACTCGCTTCACAGAAAATGAAGTGGGTCCATGTTCTTGGAATTTATTGGTCCCTACCATGCTGAAGTGGTGGTCTTTGAATGGTGGAATGGCCTTTTGAAGACTCAATTACAGCTCTAGGTAGGCAGCAAAACCTTGTAGTGCTGGAACAAGGTTCTCCAGAAGGCTGTATATACTCTGATTCAGTGTCCAACATGTGACACTGGTTCTCCCATAGCCAGGATTCATGGGTCCAGTAATCAAGAGATAGAAATGGGAGTAGCAACACAATTACCCTTAGTGACCCACTAGCAAAATGTTTGCTTCCTGTTCCGATCATCATATGCTCCACTTGCCTACAGACCTTAGTTACAAAGGGAGGGATGCTTTCACCAGGAGATACACAACTATGATTCAACTGAACTGGAAGTTAAGACTGCCACCTGGCCATTGTGAGCTTCTCAAATCTCTGACTCAAAGGGTAAAGAAAGGAGTTACTGTGCTGGTTGGGGTGATTGATCCTGACTATTAAAGGAAATTGGTCTACTATTCCACAATACAGATAAGGAAAAGTATGTCTGGAATACAGGGCATATCTTAGTATTACCATGCCCTGTGGTTAAGGTCAATGGAAAATTACAGCAACCCAGTCCAGGTAGACTACTAATGGTCCAAACCCTTCAGGAATGAAGGTTTGGGTCACCCCACCAGATAAAGAACCATGACCATCTGAGGTGCTTGCTGAAGGCACATGGAATATGGAATGGGTAGTAGAAGAAGGAAGTTACAAATACCAACTATGATTATATGACCAGCTATGGAAAGGAGGACTATAATTTTCATGAGTGTTTCCTCTTTGTTATGAATATGTTCGTGCATGTGTATTTAAAATATCTTTGTTTTCTTCCTTCTCTTACCCTCTTAACAAATAACTTAAGATGTATTGACTTTATATGGTACTATTTAAGTATTTTAAATTTTACATCATAGTATTTAAATTATGAATAATCAAGGAGAAGAATATATATCACACAAGGAATTTGCATCCTTTTCTGGTGAAAAAGTGCATTTGCAGTTGTATGCAGCATTGCTTTATCATGTTAAGTAGAAGGATAACTTTGTTACTGTCTTTATTTGGAGATCAAGTATGGTTTAAGGCGATGTATGCATGTGCCAAGTTTGCAAGAGGTGGACTTATAATGCTTAATTTATGTGTCAACTTGACAGGTGTTTTTGAATGAGACATTTAACATTTAAATCAGTGAACTTTGAGTAAGCAGATTTCCTTCCATAATGTGGGTTGCCCTAATCTAATCAGGTGAAGGCTTGAATAGAACAAAAAGACTGGCAGCCCAGAACAAGAGGAAATCTTTCAGCAGCTTGCCTTTGGACTTCTTATGCACCATTGGCTTACCTGGGTCTCTACCTGCTGGCCTTCAGAATGGAACTGCACCATGGGCTCTCCCATGTCTCCAGCCTTCCAGCCCACATGGCATATTTTGGATTTACTGGCCTCCATAATCACATCAGCCAATTCCTTATAAGTCTATATATACACACATCCTCTTGGTTCTGTTTCTCTGGAGAACCCTGATATAAATACTTTGTGAGTTCCATAGTCTGTTTTCCACTCCTTCTGGAACTCCAAAGTTATGAATTATTAGATCTTTTGTTATTCTCCCACAAGTCTCTAATACTCTGCTCATTTCTTTTTTCGCAGTAATGTTCTTTCTGTTCACTAGATTGAGTAAATTGTATTGATCTCCCCACAAGCTCACTGATATTTTCTGTCATCTCTACTATTGAACCTATCCAATGAACTTTTTGTTCCATTATGTTTTTCAGTTGTATATTTTTTGATTCTTTTATATAACTTGTATTTCTTTGCTGAGGTTTTTGTTTCTTTTTCTTTTATTTTAAGCAAATTTATAATTACTTTTTGAAGCAGTTTTAGAGTGGCTGCTTTAAAATCTTTATGAGATTATTCCAACATCTAATTCATCTCAGTATTTGGTGTCATTTGATTGTTTTTTCTTATTCAAGTTTTTATCTTCCTGATTCTTGGTAAAACAAATGATTTTCAATTGTATTTTGAACATTTTGAACATTAGGTTAAGAGATACTTTATCCTATTTATAGCTTTTATTTTCTCAGGCAATCACCATATGTAGTGTATAGGTTCTGGCCTACTTTTGTGAACTGTAGTTTCAATGACAATTTAATTTCCTGAGACTTTGCAATGCTATTTTTTTTTTAGATTTTATTTATTCATTTGAGGGAGGGAAGGAGGGGGAGGGAGAGAGAGAGACAAAGAAGGGGCAGAGGGAGAGGGAGAAAGAATCTGAAACAGACTCTGTATTGAGTATAGAGCCCAACGCAGGGCTCGATCCCACAACAGCGAGATCATGACCTGAGCCAAAACCAAGAGTTGGATGCTTAACCAAATGAGCCACCCAGGTGCCCCTGCAATGCTATTTTGATCTGCTTCATTCCTCTGGCTTTGCTTGAGCTCCTATTGGTACTGCATGCAGAGAAAGAAGATGCCTCCTTCATCTCCCATTGTAGTTAAGTGAGTTGTGGGGAATCTGGACTCATGAGACAGAAAACATTTCGCCTAACCTGTTCTCCAGCTATTTAGTGCCAGTGGGCTTCCCACTTGACTTCTTCTGGCGTTGTCAAAGATGGGCTGCCTTCTACCATTGTGTGGAGGGCCAGGGGTCTAGGTGGAAGGTCAGGAAGCCCTGATCTAGTTCACCATCTGCAACTGGATATATAGCCAGCGAGATGTACCCAGCATGGGTGCCTTCAGCCATTAGGTGAAGGGCCAGGACCCACTAGAACTAGGTGGTTGTCTGCCAGTGAGTAGAAGATAAGGAAACATTGGCCTTGGACTGTCTTATGCAGTAGTGTAGAGAACTGGGAGACACTAAGCCAGCTGGCATTACCATTACAGATGGAAGAACTCATCTGCAGCCTCCCAATGTGGGGCAAGGAGTGTGTTGGCCTTCCCTGGGTTCTGCTGTTACTGCTTAGGGAAGATCTGATCCTGCTGTTGATTCTGGCTGCTGTGGAGCATGGACGATGAGTAGTTTCATCCCCTTCCCCAGCTCTTCTGGTGAAGCTACAGCAGGCAGATGACAGCTGCTGCCACTAGGTATGGATCTCCCTGCTAAGTTTTCCCTTTCCCAGATCTTTGTATAGGGAGAGAAGGCTTTTATTTTCCTTTTTTTTTTTTTCTGTCAATGCCTGTTGGCAGTGTCAGGATTATAGACTGCTTAGGCACCCAGTCTAGGATATGTAGGTGAATAGAAAGAAACCTTAGGGAACTCCCTGTCGTGTCATTATTCAAGTCCTGAGGTCCTTATTCAGTCTACCTTCTTTTTTCTATCTTTCAAAGTCTGTTGAATTATTTCCAGGGTATTTAGTTGTACTTATAGAGGCAGTTCAGGGAATGTGAGCCCATGCCATAGTCCAAAAACCAGACTATAATGACTAATTTTTGACATATTACAATCTAAATATATTTGTTCTTTACTTGGTTACATTTCTGGCTCCAGCTAAAAAGGGTTATGAAAACTTGTTTTATAGACAAAATAAACTCTCAATTCCAAAGAGTAATTGCTCCTGGAATGCAAGTGGAAATCAGTAGTAAGTCATACAACAAACATCTAAAAATATTTTAGTTCCATTATTCAGGGTCTGTTTTACTCCAGTGAAATGGAAAACCAAGATTCAACTAGTTCTCCAAGTATAATACTAGAGCTAGTCCATTTTTATTAAAACACTTGTAGCTTCATGACACAGTAAGGCTGGAAGCACAGAATGTAATTAAAATGGTTCTATCCCAGTTGCAATGAGAACATCTAGCACCCAGATCATTGTTTTTAAATACCATTTCTTAATGAAAGGAGTCAGGACTCTTGGGACAAATCACTGATTTCAGAGATGGAATAAAGAAAGTCTAAGATTAGTGTGGAACATCTTAATGGAATAGAAAATGAAGAAGTGCTGGGGCACCTGGGAGGCTCAGTCAGTTAAGCGTTGACTCTTGATTTCAGCTCAGGTCATGATCTCAGGGTCGTGAAATCGAGCCCTGCATTGGGCTCCCCACTGAGCATGGATCCTGCTTGGGATTCTCTGATTCTCTCTCTCCCTCTCCCTCTGCTCCTTTGCCGCTGCCACTCTCTTTCTCTCTAACAAAAACAAACAAACAAAAAGGAAGGAAGTGCTCAAAAAATGATAGGGTCTTGTCAAAAGAACATAAGAAACAGCTTGAATGGGGCTCAAACTGTCTAAACCTGTACAATTTGAGAATTAGAGTAAATAATGATATAGAACATTCTCTAGGATAGATCATATGTTGGGTCACAAAGCAAGACAAGAAATTTAAGAATATTGAAATCATATCTAGTATCTTTTCTAACCACGATAGTATGAAATTAGAAATCAATAACAGGAGGAAAACTGAAAAATACACAAATACATGAAAATCAAACAACACACTGCTGAATAATGAATGTGTCAAATTGGAAATTAAAAAGGAAATTAGAAAGTATCTTAAGACAAACGAAAATGGAAACAGAACATATTAAAATATACAGGATGCAGCAAAAGCAGTTCATTTTCTCAATTTATTTTATTTTATATTTTATTTATTTTTGTGGTTTCAATTTGCATTTTCTTTTTTAAAATTTTAATTCCAGTGTAATTAACAACAATGTTATGTTATATTAGTTTCAGGTGTACAATATAGTGATTCAACAATTCCATACATCACCCTGTGCTCATCACAACAAGTACACTACTTAATCTCCATCATCTATTTTACCCATCCCCCCACTCACCTCCCCTCTGGTAACCATCAGTTTGTTCTCTATAGTTAAGAGTCTGTTTCTTGGCTTGTTTCTCTCTTTTTTCCCTTGGTTCATTTGTTTCTTAAATTCCACATATTAATGAAATCACATGGTATTTGTCTTTCTCTGACTTACTTATTTTGCTTAGCATAATACTCTATAGCTCCATCCACATCCTTGCAAATGGCAAGATTTCATTCTTTTTCTATGACTGAATAATATTCCATTGTATATATATTACCACTTCTTTATCCATTCATCAATCGATGGACATTTGGGTTGCTTCCATAATTTGGCTATTGTAAATAATGTTGCTATAAACATAGAGGTGCATGTATCACTTTAAATTGGTTCTTTTGATGTAATTGTCCAGTTTTCCCTACACCATTTGTTGAAGAGACTGTCCTTTTTTCATTCCCATTCTATATTCTTCCCTGCATTGCCAAAGATTAATTGACCATTTACTTCTGGGTTTTCTATTCTGCTTTATGATCTATGTGTCTATTTTTGTGCCAATACCATACTGTTTTGATCAGTACAGCTTTGTAAATTAACTTGAAGTCCAGGTTTGTGATACCTCCAGCTTTGCTTTTCTTTTTCAAGATTGCTTTGGCTATTCAGGGTCTTTTGTGGTTCCATATATATTTTAGAATTGATCTACTTCTGTGAAAAATAGTGTTGGTATTTTGATGGGATTGCTTTAAATGTGTAGATTGCTTTGAGTAGTGTAGCTATTTTAACAATATTTATTCTTCCAATCCATAAGCATGAAATGTCTTTCTGTTTCTTTATGTCATCTTCAATTTCTTTCATCAATGTTTCATAGTTTTCAGAGTACAGGTCATTTACCTCTTTGGTTAGGTTTATTCCTAGGTATCTTATTATTTTTGGTGTAATGTAAACGGGATTTTTTTCCTACTTTCTCCTTCTACTGCTTCATTAGTATATACAAATGCAAAATATTTCTGTACATTGATTTTGTATCTTGTGACTTTACTGAATCATTTATCAGTTCTAGCAGTTTTTGGTGATCTTTCAGGTTTTCTATATATAGTATCATGTCATTTGCAAATAGTGAAAGTTTTATTTCTTCCTTGCTGATTTGGATACCTTTTATTTCTTTTTGCTGTCTGATTGCTGAAGCTAGAACTTCCAGTACTATGTTAAATAATGGTGAGAGTGGACATCCCTGTCTTGTTCCTGACCATAGAGGAAAATCTCTCAGTTTTTCCCCATTGAGGATGATGTTAGCTGTGAGATTTTCATATATGACCTTTATTACTTTGATGTATGTTCCCTCTCAACCTATTTTGTTGAGGGTTTTTATCATGAATGGATGTTGTACTTTGTCAAATGCTTTTTCTGCATCTATTGAACTAATCATATGTTTCTTATCTTTTATTAATGTGATATATCGTGTTGATTGATTTGCAAATATCAAACCACCCTTGCAACCCAGGAATAAATCACACTTGATCATGGTGAATGATTCTTTTAATGTATCATTGGATTTGATTTGCTAGAATTTGATTGAGGATTTTTGCATTTATGTTTACCAGGGATACTGGCCTGTACTTCTCTATTTTTCTTTTTTAGTGGTGTCTTTATTTGGTTTTGATATCAGGATAATGCTTGCCTCATAGAATGAATTTGGAAGTTTTCCTTAATTTTCTATTTTTTGGAATTTTTTGAGAAGAATAGGTATTAACTCTTCTTTAAGTGTTTGGTAGAATTCGCCTGTGAAGCCATCTGGCCACAGACTTTTGTTTGTTGGGAGTTTTTTGTTTTGTTTTGTTTTGTTTATTACTGATTCAATTTCCCTGCTGGATATATGTCTGTTCAAATTTTCTATTTCTTCTTGTTTCAGTTTTGGTAGTTTATCAATTTCTTCCACATTGTCCAATTTGTTGGCATATACTTTTTTCATAATATTCTCTTATGATTGTTTGTATTTCTGTGGTGTTGGCTGTGATTTCTCCTCCCTCATTAATGACTTTATTTATATGAGTCATTCTTTTTTTTTGATAAGTCTAGGTAGAGCTTTATCAATTTTATGATTTTTTTTAAAGAACCAGATCCTGGTTTCATTGATCTGTTCTATTGTTTTTTAGTTTCTATATCATTTTTTTCTGCTCCAATCTTTATTATTTCCTTCCTTCTGCTGGTTTTAGGATTTGTTGGTTCTTTTCTCTAGCTCCTTTAGATGGAAGGTTAAGTTATTTATTTGAGTTTTTTTTTTTTTTTACTTCTTGAAGTAGGCCTGTATTGCTATAAACTTCTCTCTTAGAACTACTTTTGTTGCATCCCAAAGGTTTTGGATTGTTTTGTTTTCCTTTTAATTTCTTTCCATGTGTTTTTATTTCTTCTTTGATTTCCTGGTTGACACATTCATTGATTATTAGCATCTTATATAGCCTCCATGTATTTGTGGTCTTTCCAGATTTTTTCTTGTGGTTGACTTATATAGTTCATAGCATGGTCAGAAAAGATGTAAGACTTTGATGTTCTTGAATTTGTTGAGGGTGGTTTTGTGGGCTGATATGTGATCTATTCTGGAGAATGTCCCATGTGAACTCAAAAAAGAATGTGTATTCTTTTGCTTTCAGATGGGATGTTCTGAATATCTGTGAAATCCATCTAGTCCAGTATGTCATTCAAAGCCATTGTTTCCTTTTTTATTTTCTGTTTAGATATCTGTCCATTCTCGTAAGTGGGGTGTTAAAGTCCCCTACTATTATTGTAGTATTATCAATTTGCTCCTTTATGTTTGTTGTTAACTGTCTTATGTATTTGGGTGCTCTGATGTTGGTGGCATAAATATTTAAAATAGTTATATCTTCCTGTTTGTCCCCTTTATTATTATATATTGTCCTTCTTTGTGTCTTATTACAGTCTTTGTTTTAAAGTCTATTTTTTTCTGATCTAAGTATTGTTACTCTGGCTTTCTTTTGACATCAATTTGCATAATAGATGTTTCTCCATCCCCTTACTTTCAATCTGTAAGTGTCTTTAGATCTAAAATGAATCTTTTAAAGGCAGCATATAGATGGGTCTTGTTTTTTTTTTTTTTTAATCCATTGTCACCCTATGTCTTTTGATTGGAGTATTTAGTCCATTTACATTCAAAGTAATTATTGATAGATATGTACTAATTGTCATTTTATTAGTTGTTTTGTGGTGGTTTCTAAAGATTTTCTCTGATCCTTTCCTGTGTTTCTCTCTTTCCTGTTTTGCTGATTTTACTAGTGATATATTTGGATTTCTTTCTCTCTATTCTTTGCCTGTTTATTATTTTTTGATCCATTATGTTTATATATAACCTCTTCTGCATATAGCAGTCAATTAAGTTGGTGGTCATTGAAGTTTGAACCCATTCTTTCCTCCTCTCCTCTCCTCTGCTTGTTTTAGGTATATGTTATTATATTTCATATCCTTTTTATTTTTTGAGTTGTTTCACTGAGTTTTTACAGAAATATTCATTCTTACTCCTTTTGTGTTTTCTACCTTTATACCTTCACTTTTGGCCTCTCCTTTCCACTCAAAGAGTCCCCTTTAGGGGTGCCTAGCTGGTTCAGTCAGTAAAGCATGCAACTCTTGATCTCAGGGTCATGAGATCGAACCCTACAGTGGGTGTAGAGATTACTTTAAAAAATAAAATCTTTAAAAAAAGAGAGTCCCCTTTAACATTTCTTGCAGAGCTGGTTTAGTGGTCACTAACTCTTAGTTTTTGTCTGGGAAACTATCTCTCCTGCTATTCTGAATGATAGCCTTGCTGGACAGAGTATTCTTGGCTGCAGATTTTTCCCATTCAGTACTTTGAATACATTATGCCACCCCTTCTGGCTTGCCAAATTTCCTTTGAAAAATCTGCTAGTCTTATGGGTTTTCCCTTGTTAAATTACTAAATTCTTTTGTCTTGCTGCATTTAGTATTTTTTTCTTTTTACTGTATTTTTCAAATTCAATTACAATATTTCTTGGTGTTTACCTGATTTTGTTGATTTTGATAGCGGTTCCTTGTTCCTCCAGGATCTGGACATCTGTTTCCTTCTCCAGATTAGGGAAGTTTTCAGCTATTATTTCTTCAAATAAATTTTCTGCCTCCTTTCTCTCTTCTTCCTGAACTTCTATAATGCAAATGTTATTATATTTGCTGGAGTCACTGAGTTCCCTGAGTCTATTCTCATTTATCATAATTCTTCTCTCTCTTTTGTTCAGGTTAGTTACTTTCCATTCCTCTGTCTTCTAGATCACTAAAATGTTCCTCTGCTTCTTCCAGCCTGTTGTTCATTCCATCAAATGTGTTTTGCATTTTGTCTGTTGTGCCCTTCATCTCTGCTATGTTATTCTCTTTTTCTATCTTAAGGGTCTTATTCATGTCTTCCACTCTTTTCTCAAGGCCAGTGAGTATCTTTATAATCATTGCTTTAAATTCTCATCAGGCATATTAATTATATCTGTTTCACTTAAATCTCTGTTTGTGGCCTAGTCCTATTGTTTCATTTGGCATATATTTCTCTGTCTCCTCATGTTGTTTGTCCCTCTGTTTCTGTTTCTGTGTGCTGAGAAAGTCAGCTATGTCTTCTGTTCTTGAAAGTAATGACTTTATGAAGAGGAGGTCCTGGACTGCCCAGCAGTGCAGTGTCCCCTGTTCAACAGAACCTGATGCATCAGGAGAGTATGTTGTTTATGTCTTGTGTCTGAGTCACTTTTCCTTTCAGTGCAGTCATGTGAACTGACTCTCTGCCTGTTGTCGGCTGGGCTTACTCTCTGTAGTGCTAGTGGGACCCAGACAGGCCAGCTCTGAGGGGGCATGCCTTCCAGGGAACTTGGGAGCAGGGCAGTGGTGTTAGCTAAATTTGCATTGGGCCATTAGTCCTATGCCAGATACCCTGAAGCATTGTACTGGCTGGGAGCTGTGTGCTAGGGCAGCTGGGGGCATGAGTTACTACCATGACTGGTTGCAGTTGGGACCAGCACATGCTAGTGGTTGGGGCCACATGGCTTGGTGCAGTGTGGTGACTGGCTATTAAGCACAGTAGCAGCCATACACCCTGTTGATGTAAAATGAACAAACCTCTTAGAATATTTAAAAAAAAAAGAGAGAGAGAGAGTTTTATTTGAGCCCAAGTGAGGACTGTGACCCAGGATACATAATCTTCACAAAGAAGGCAGTGATCCTGATAAGGAATGTTTAATATGGAGTTATATGGTTTTTTATTACATCAAGTGTTACAAATCATGATGAAGGACATTCAGAAAATTACAAACTTTATCTTATCCTTTTGGTGTGTGCAAGGTTGTAGGCTTCAGAGCTATGGGAATGGAATGTAGGGAGGGTTTTACTCCTATCTTTAGTTCTTTTAGGTTTCTTTTAGGTTCTTTGATAATGAAACAGATATACAGTGTGTTCTGGGGGCAGAAATAGAGCCCATGCTTTGAAGTTTGGTGAAGTCATTCTGACCTTGGTAAAAGTAGAGTTTCTCAGGGAGCCCAGGAGCAGTGCCCACAAACATTAAAAGTTGAAATTTTCCAAAAAAAAAAAGTTAAAAATTTCCTTTGTCATTTCCCACATTAGATCAATAATCTTTCCTCTGAAATCATTGGTGATCAACCTTATTTTATGTACCTTGGTGCCAAGGTGACTAGGCTGTTTGCCCTGGGTCCATCAAGTCCCTTTTGTTAGATGTGAATATATATACATTTACATTTGATATAAACATTTATAAAAAGATATATTGACAGTAAAAGAATTCCAATAAGTACAATTTGAAGGAACCAATGGGATGTTGAATAAACTCAGACAGAAGAAGTAAATCCAAAGAATCTTTTACATATATCTTGTTAAAAGGGTAGAGAAATTTATGATTATTTATGAGGAAAGATGGAGTTTGTGCATTGAGCAAACATAATGTATATTCCAATGTTTCTTTGGGGTGGAAACTTAAGATCAGAAGGAGGTAAAATTCAGTCCCTGACATTAGGAGGTTTTTGTTTTAGGATATATAGCTGTCCAATTTTCCCAGCACCATCCATTGAAGAGACTGTCTTTTTTCCATTGCATATTTTTTCCCTGCGTTGTCGAAGATTATTTGACCATAGAGTTGAGGGTCCATATCTGGGCCCCCTATTCTGTTCCATTGGTCTATATGTCTGTTTTTGTGCCAGTACCATGCTGTCTTGGTGATCATGGCTTTGTAATATAGCTTGAAATCAGGCAACATGATGCTCCCAGCTTTGTTTTCTTTTTCAACATTTCCTTGGTGATTCAGGGTCTTTTCTGATTCCATAAAAATTTTAGGATTGTTTGTTCCAGCACTTTGAAAAATGTCACTGGAATTTTGATCAGGATGGCATTGAAGGTATAGACTGCTCTGGGTAGCATAGACATTTTAACAGTGTTTATTCTTCCAATCCATGAGCATGTAATATTTTCCATCTTTTTGTGTCTTCTTCAATTTCTTTCATGAGTGTTCTGTAGATCTGAGAGTATAGATCCTTTACCTCTTTGGTTAGGTTTATTCCGAGGTATCTTATGGTTTTTGGTGCTATTGTAAATGGAATCGTTTCTCTAATTTCTCTTTCTACACTTGCATTGTTAGTGTATAAGAAAGCAACTGGTTTCTGTGCATTGATTTTGTATCCTGCCCTATTACTGAATTGCTGTATGAGTTCTAGCAATTTGGGGGTGGAATCTTTTGGATTTTCCACATAAAGTATCATGTCCTCTGCAAAGAGAGAGAGTTTGACTTCTTTGCCAAATTGCATACCTTTTATTTCTTTTTGTTGTCTGACTGCTTTTGCTAGGACTACTAGTACTATGTTGAACAATAGTGGTGAGAGTGGACATCCTTGTCGTGTTCCTGATCTTAAGGGAAAGGCTCTCAGCTTTTCCCCATTGAGGATGATATTCACTGTGGGTTTTCCATAGATGGATTTTATGAACTTGAGGAATGTTCCCTCTATCCCTATACTCTGAAGAGTTTTAATCAGGAAAGGATGCTGTATTTTGTCCAATGTTTTTTCTGCATCAATTGAGAGGACCATATGGTTCTTCTCTCTCCTCTTATTAATGTGTTCTATCACATTGATGGATTTGCAAATGTTGAACCACCCTTGCATCCCGGGGATAAATCCCATTTGGTCATGGTGGATGATCCTTTTAATGTATTGTTGTATCCAATTAGCTAGGATTTTGTTGAGGATTTTGGAATCCATATTCATCAGGGATATCAGTCTGAAATTCTCCTTTTTGATGGGGTCTTTGCCTGGTTTGGGGATTAAGGTAATGCTGGCCTCATAGAATGAGTCTGGAAGCTTCCCTTTCTATTTTTTCAAACAGCTTCAGGAGAATAGGTATTATTTCTTCTTTGAATGTTTGGTAGAATTCCCCAGGGAATCCATCAGCCCTGGACTCTTGTTTTTTGGGAGGTTTTTGATCACTGCTTCAATCTCGTTACTGGTTATTGGCCTATCCAGGCTGTCAATTTCTTCCTGTTTCAGTCTTAGCAGTTTATAGTTTTCCCAGAAGGCATCCATTTCATCCAAGTTGCTCAGTTTATTGGCATATAGTTGTTGATAAGAATTTCTAGTAATTGTTTCTATTTCCTTGGTGTTAGTCATGATCTCTCCCCTTTCATTCATAATTTTATTAATTTGGGTCCTTTCTCTTTTCTTTTGGATTCCCCTTCACAAAACTTCTATAGTTTTCTTTTAGATTTTGTCCTAAATTTTCCCGCTCTAAATAACCAGTCTCATTGTAGGACAAAATTATTTTCCTTCCTGTCAACAAAATATATTCTCATTCCTTATCCCTTTCTTACATGTCTCCTTCCTTCTTACATACCAAGTTGCTTTCTTTATCATTTTCCAGACATTTCAATCATATTAATCAGGATTTTTATTCTTAGGATTCTTAGTCTCTGGTGAAAAATAACTAGTAACAAATTGTGAATTAGTACACTAGAATTCTTTAGATTGGAAAATTTATGAATGTATTTCATAATATCTCAAAATCTCTTTATTTTCATAGAACAATCCTCCAGTAAGGCACAAAGCATGTTTGCCAACAGACCCAAGTATCTTTAATTTCTCTGCAATAAGAAGACAAAAGCAGAATCAGTCAGTCAGAGAAAGACAAATACCATATGATTTCACTCATATGTGGAATTTTGAGAAACAAAACAAATGAGCAAAGTTAAAAAAGAGAGAGAGAGACAAACCAAGAAACAGACTCCTAACTATAGAGAACAAACTGATGGTTACCAGAGGGGAGGTTGGGGCGGGGGAGAAGGTTAAATACATGATGGGGATTAAGGAGTACACTTGTGATGAGCACTGGGTGTTATATGGAAGTGTTGAATCACTATATTGTATACCTGAGACTAATACTAATTGCACGTTAACTGGAATTTAAATAAAAACTTCAGTATTTTTTTTTATTTGAAAAGGACTTCGATAGCCAATGATTTAACTTGAAGTTTTAGGTTACCAGTGATTTTTGGAAGCTATTTAAATGTACATGTATAAACCTTTTTACTTATTTAACTTATTTGTTCTTAACAATTACCCGTACAAATTTCATGGGACAGACAAAATCATTATTTTTAAAATTTATTTATTTATTTATTTTTAGAGAGGGAGGTAGGGGAGGCAGAGGGAGAGGGAGAGAGAATCTTAAGAAGGTTCTATGCCCAGTGTGGAGCCAGACACAGGGTTCAGTCTCACCCTGAAATCATGATGTGACCCAAAATCAAGAGTTGGGTGCTTAACCAACTGTGCCCAGGTGCCCCGCAACCATTATTTAAGTCCCCTCTGCTGACAAGTTGCAACAGAGATAACATGAATTTAACTAATAAATTCGGGTAGAACAAAAGTTGGTTATCTGTATTATATTTGAAGTTGATAACACTAAAGAGAAGTTGATTTTAATCAAATCAACAACCTTAAATTAGCTTTAATATCGACTATGTTGTACCTGTATCCACTAAAAAAATCAACCTGTTCCCAACTGGTCCATTTTATTTGGGGCTCCCGTGGGGAGGTCTGAAGAGAGTGGTTGAAGTCCAGGGGCGCCCTTGGGCTCCTTCATGTTGACATGGGAGGTGCTTCAGTTTGACCTCATAAGGAGGGGGCCCAAAAGCACCAAAAGTGATACATGAGCTGGCTGTGTGAGCAGCTCAGGTGGTGGTGCAGGAACAGGGGGAGGCAGAGGCAAAGGTGGCAGGGGTGCCCCCCTGGCAAGGCTGGAGGCAGATTTAGAATTATGGACTCACAATTTTTCAAATCTCCGTCTCCTGTCTGGTTGGCTTTCTGTGCCACCTGGAAGAGGCAGGGGAGCAGGCAGTGGGTTGGGCCTCAGTTCTGGTGCTTGTGCTTGGGGAGCGGGGATGGTTTTAGGACTTCTAGTGTCTGCCTGCCTGCCTCCTCCTCTTCCTCATTGTTCTGACCACTGGGAAGTGGACCCAGTGCCTTAAATTTTGTTCGTCTTCATCTCTTGGGGACCTCAAGCAGTCCCTTCCTGTGATGCATCTTTAGTGTGGAGTAACATAGAAGTCTGAATGTAGGGAAGGTTATCTCAGATCGTGGGAACTTGAAAAACACTTGGACTAGCTTTTATCCTCTTGAGTCTTAGAACGCCCAGTTTTTACAAGCACTTGCCTTTAAACCGATTAAATAGAGCTCTTTTACAAATTAATTTTAGCAATGCCATCTGGAGGTAGAGAGAATATCTCATGTTTATGACACGGATGGACACACATACACGGTCAGGATGCAAACAAAATTGAGTCTATGTTTCATTAATATTTGTGGAGAGGACGTTGAAGACCCAATTTCCAAATATCCCCCCTCTACTGACACAAATCTAATTGTAAGACAGCATTATAATTCATGGATCCATTAATTGGTGGTTGTCCATTTCCAGTTAGAACACGGCCGGTTTTGGGCAAAGATACCAAAAGCTGCAGCAACAAACAAACTAGAGGAAGCCCGAGTAGCTCTGTGATCGTAGGTTCCTCGCCAAAAGCCAGGGCCTTCACTGACTGAACCAAATGGCTTGCTAGTTTCTGGCTACTTAGTCTTGTAGCTGGATTTCTCTAATTGTGTGCCCGAGAAACGAATTCGGACATGTCAGAAGAACCCATTTGGGCCATCTGAGACTCAGGCTATCCTGAAATTTTCCCATCTCAGTAGGCACTTGCAAGTCTAGGCTCCGATGTACTCTGCACACAGCCTCGCAGGGTTTCCTGTGGGTGGTTGTTGGTGTTCCAGGGGTTGTTCCATCCTTTGAAGCGCATGGGGGACCTGAAAACCTGAAAACTGATTCGGTTTCAGTTTTATTTTTAGAGTAAGGCTTGAATAAGATCCTAGGATGTAAATTTTGGTGGATCGAGAGGGTGCTGCTTGTGAGTGTCCCTGCCAAATGGCCGTGATACAGTCTCTTATGTGTCTTGGTTTCTCCCAGTGGGGTCTCAGAGCACCGAGGGGGCTCGGAGCACTCGCAGGGATGATCAGTGCTTATGTGTGCGTCCCGGGAGGAGCCAGTTGTTAATTACCTCATGAGATGGGAAATTCCTCTGGGACCGCTACAGGGCTTGAGGAATAGTGGTCAGACACTTCCGCTAGCCTTTCAGTCACCTGAGAGCCGTTTGGCCAGAAGGAGCGAGGGTCCCTTCTCTTTGGAGCTTAGCGATTCAGCCTCTCATAATTCTAGCCAGGAAATTTATTCAAGCCTTATATTAATAACTTCAACTAGTATAATGCCAAATTAAAACAACCGTCCCATCAACTGCCCCCTCTCGGTTATTCCCACTGGTGACCTTTAACGTCTTGAATACGAGTCAGGACTGTCAACTCAAACGGAGGAGGTCCCGATAGCAGGAGAACTCACCAGATGCACCTGTGAGGTGCTGAGAAGTCAGACGGGCCCAAAGCGCCCACGCTGGTATGGAGGGCTGAGTTTCTGAGGATCCCCCGGTGTTCTCAGGGAAGCTGCTCTGCTATCCTGCGGACTATACCAAGAACTGTCAACAAAAAATGAACAAACCTTGTAGAATTTCTTTGAAAAGCGATAGAGGAAGAGAATTTTGTTGTTGTTGTTGTTGTTGTTGTTGTTGTTTTGGAGACCAAGTTGAGGACAGCTGCCTGGGATATACAGTCTCCACAAAGAAGATCTTTTATCTGTGGTTTGAAATGTTTCTTTTAGGTTATTTGTGAATGAAGCCGATGTACGGTGTGTGCTGGGGGCAGAAATAGAGCCCGTGCTTTGAAGTCATTCCGACCTCGTAAAAGTTAAAGTATACCTCTCCTGGGGGCCCAGGAGCAGGGCCCACAAGCATTAAAAGTTGAAAATTTCCTTTATCGCTATAATGGGTTACTTTCTATTGTATCTTTGATCCTTTGGCCTTTACCATAGGAGTCTCTGGAGCCTATGTAAATATTTTATTTTAGAAGGGAGCCAGGCTGTTTGGGTGTAGCAGCTTCTGACCTCCACTCTGAGGCTCTAGTTCCTATGAAAATATAATTCTCAGCACCTTTGTGGTGCTACTTGTGTCTGCTTGGTTTATCTGGTGCCCCTGGGGCCCCCTTGCTGGTGGTACCTGAGAGGCAGAAAAGCTGAAGTCTCTGTTTTATTCTTAAGTTTTGTCTCATGTTCTTTCTCTGTGATGAGAGCTCATCCAGCCCTATCATATGACATTTTGTTGTCATGTCACTTTAGGCCTTTCTTGGCTGTGACAGTTTCTCAGACTTCCCTTGGTTTGGATGACCTTGACAATTGAGAGGATTACAGGTAAGATATTGGCGTAGACTATCCTTCAGTTGGGGTTTGTCTGATGTTTCCCTCATGATTAAACTGGTGTTGTGAGTTACGGCAGAAAACCACAGAATGCCATTTTTATCAAGTCAAATCAAGAGTACATAATATGAACGTTAAGTTATGATCGGTGAAGCAGACCGTAATCTCCTGGTTGTAGTCGTGTTTCTTGGGTTTCTCCAAGCGTAAAATTATTCTTTTTACCCCTTTCCACACTCTGAGCTCTGGAAGTCATTAGGAACAGATCACTCTTAACTGATGGAGAGGTATGCATACTTTCCATGAGGGGAGAGTATATGTATAAATTGTTTGGAATTCGTCAGCATGGAACATCTGTTTATGCTCCTATCTGTCTGTCTATCTGTCTATCTATCTATCATCTATCTCATCATGTTCTCCTGGATTTCTGAATAATATTTGGATGAGAAGCCAATATTTTCTCTTTCTTCTTCTTTTTTTCTTAAATTGTTCCAGTTTTGGCCTTTGGGAGCACTGTCAGTTGGCGCCCAGGTCCCTTTGGTTTACTCCCATTGTATGGGATTTGCTCTTTTAACAATTCCTGCTTTCAGGCTCATCTTGCACATTTCCATGTTGCATGTATTCCAGCCTCATCTTTCCTATGTCCACTTCTAATCCTAGAAGCAGCCAATTCTCCAAGGAACACTGTTTCCTTTTGTTAGGAGAAGGTATTAGAAACCAGTATCTGTGTACCAGGTGTCCACGTTGCTGTTTGGATGAAGTGGCTGCTAGGCCCTCTCAGCTGACAAAACAAAGAAATATATGTGTGCATATTAACTCATATGTATGTGCACATTTCTATACAAATGTCTATACGTAAGCATCCATCTCGATATTAACCCTAATATGAATACATGCTGATGCCTCCAACTCTAATTTGTTATTGCGTGGATCATTTTCGCCTCTGTCCCTCATTATCTGCAAACTCCCACTCTAGTAGGGAGAAATCTGGCCCCCATTATCCACCATCCATTCAATGAATTGTCCGGTTCCGGTACACATGCATAATGGTATCAGTTTTCTTACGCTGTACATCCATAAGCAACAAATTTCTCCACTAGAGTGCATTGCATGTGTAAATTTTTTCTTTTTAGCCTTCTAGACTTCCTTCATTTCCAAAGGTACTTAGGTCAGCCCCGTTTCCCTACCTGTCTTAGTGTAGTTTTTCTATACGTGATTGTGGTGAGATTCCCTAATTACATTCTGCATTTCGTCCTGATATCCCCTGACATCCTTAATAATATGTGTCGATTGTGCATACATGAAGTCTCCGTTTTCGTGCAGTAAATTACTGTGGATAATGACAAACGCATAGTGTCAAGTAAGCACCATTACATTATCGCACGGCGCTAAAATAGCACCTGTCCTTTACCTATTCAAGGTATTTACCTATTTACCACTTCACTCTCTCTACTTTTGCCTTTTCCGCAATTTTTTTTTAGTAATTGGATCACACAGAGAATACACACACACACACACGTGTGTATGTGTGTGTATATATATGTGTGTGTGTATATCTATATCTATATCTATATAGATTTGGATATATATATAGCCATTCCGGACTGGCTTCTTAAAATTAGCAATAGGAATTTAGGATTCATCCATATCTCTCCGTGGCTTGAAAGATCATTCCTTTCTTTTGTCAAATAGTATTCCATGGTATGGATGCACCAAGGTCATTTATTCATTCATCTGTTGATGCACATCTTGGTTGCTCCCTGTTTTGCAATTATGAATAAAGGTGCTATAGACATTGGTGTGTAGGACTGTGTGCGGACTGACGATGTTGGACTTTGCTGCCGCCCCGTGATCCTGGAAAACAATGAAGATTAAGAGATCTCCCCCGTCTGTGTTCTAGGAAAGTGCTTACCGCGAGGAGTCTTCCTTCGCCATATGACTCAGGTGAGATTCACAGGCGCCCCCTTGTTTGCTGTGACAAAACCAGACACGGTCCCTCCAAACTCCCATTCCTCAGCTCATAAATGATCGGGTGAACTACTTGCGTTTACTGAACACCTGGAGCAAAATACTTGTTAATCAGACTCTGCTTAAGGTTCTGTCCTTTCCCTGGGTTCCTGAACTTTGACCCCCCAGCAGTCGGAGCCAGCGCACAGCCCTTCTGAGAGTAGGCTGGCTTCAGGGTGAAGCATTCCTTGATTCGCTGCCTGTTCACACCACCCTTTCATTCCATTCCTCTACCCTGGGTTCTCTGTGTCCTCTCTATAAAGGAAAGAGCCTTTCGGCCTAACTCTTGGGATGCTTGCTGATCTTACGGTCAGAGTATTCTCTCTGTTATAAGAGTGCCTCTCCCCACCCCTTTTCCTTACCACCATCCCTTGAAGAGTGTTCTCCTTACTAATTCTGGATTTGTACTTTATTTGACTGGAGATAAGTTTCCATTTATATTTTCCAATTCTGAAAATATCTTGCCTTTTTTTATTAATTATGTCATCTGACACCAATTAAAGCAACAAATATGTGACTACTATATAAAATAAGACCCCAGGATTAACACTTTGTTGCATGCACAGTTATCTCGCAGAATATGTGTTTGGAGGGCCAGGGACAGGAGTTTATATTTGCTTTTGCTTTCCTTAAAAAAAGAACCCCACAGCAGTGCAAGTAGGGTCAGGAAGGGAAGGGAGGAAAGGATTCTTTAGGACAAAATGTCCAAGGCTCACTAATCACAATCAAATCAACGGATAGTGGGTTTAGGGGGGAAAAAAGATGAAGGGGATGCTGCTCAGGCCCATTTGTCATCAGTCGCAAAAAGACTTCCTTTGCAAAAGCCCCAAATGGTGACGTATGAAGGTCAGGCTAACTTACACAAGCGGTCATAACGTGTGTCCCTCAAGCTTTTGACCATGTTTGCCACTTCAATATACGTACAGGAGTTGGGCTCCTCTTCTCATTCCTGTCCTTTCAGATCTCCACCGTGTGGTCAAACTGTATGGGCTCTCCCTGTCTTCTGCCACATTTGGCCTCCAACGTTCGAACAGCGTTTTCACCACCTCCAGATGCTGCTTCTGCTTGCCTGGCTGGCCTTAGCTGTCGGCCTTTGCTTTACACGTTCTGGGGCTCTGTTTTTTTTATTTTATTTTTTTTACTTGGTAACATCTTTTTTTATTATGTTATGTTAATCACCATACACTACATCATGTAGTGTTCCATGATTCATTGTTTGCGTATAACACCCAGTGCTCCATGCAGAACGTGCCCTCTTTAATACCCATCACCAGGCTAACCCCTCCCCTCCAGAACCCTCAGTTTGTTTTTCAGAGTCCATCGTCTCTCACGGTTCGTCTCCCCCTCCGATTTCCCCCCCTTCATTCTTCCCCTCCTGCTATCTTCTTCTTCTTCTTCCTTTTTTTTAAACATATAATGTATTATTTGTTTCAGAGGTACGGATCCGTGATTCAACAGTCTTGCACACTCTGGTTTTTTTAAGTTTGTAAAAAGATTTATTTATTTATTTCAGAGAGAGAGAGCAGGAGCCAGCCAGCAGGGGGAGGGGCAGAGAGAGAGGGAACAGGGGAGAAGCAGACTCCCCATTGAGTGGTGCTCCTTTATATTTTAAATTAAAGATGGTATGTATTTGAGAGAGAGCAGAGAGAGAGAGAGAGAGAGAGGGAGAGAGAGAGAGGGAGAGCACAGGCAGGGAGGAGGGGCAGAGGGCAAGGGAGAAGCAGACTCCCCGCTGAGCAGGGAGCCTGATGCGGGGCTGGATCCCAGGATCCTGGGATCATGACCTGAGCTGAAATCAAGCGTCTGGAGCTTAACTAACTGAGCCACCCAGGCGCCCCTCTCAGGTTCTGTTTTTAGCTGCATAGAAGTTTATAATTGCTGTAACTTCCCTATGACTGACCTTTCTTCATTATAAAACATTTTCCTTTATTTGTGGTATTATTTTTTTGTTTAAAAGTCCTTTTTCCTGGGGCGCCTGGGTGGCTGAGTCCCTTAAGCTTCTGCCTTCGGCTCGGCTCATGATCCCAGGGCTCTGGGATCGAGCCCCACATTGGGCTTGTCTGCTCAGCGGGGAGCCTGCTTCTCCCTCTCCCTCTGCCTGTGCTCCCCCTGCTTGTGCTCTCTCTCTCTCTCTTTCTCTGTCAAATAAATAGATAAAATCTATTAAAAGAAAAAAGTCTTTTTTCCTGGTATTAGCATAGCCACCATAGCTTTTTAGGATTGCTGCTTGCATGATATAGGTTTTTTCCATCCTTTTTCTTTTAACCTGTTTGTACCATCAAATCTAAACTGTGTCTCTTGTAGATAGCATATGGCTGGATCTCTCTTTTTTTTAATCCAATCTGACAATCTCTGAGGCTTGCTTGGATTGTTTAGTCCACTCACATCTGATGTTATTATTGATGTGGACGAACGTCTGCATTTTGCCTTTGGTTTCCTGTATGTCTCAAGACCTTTTTGTTTCTTTATTCCTGCTTTAATATTGCTGCTTAATTCCTGTTTCTTTATTCCTGCTTGGTTTTTCCTTAAGCAAATATTTTCTAGTGTTATTTCCTTATTTTTAAAGTTATTTATCAGTGCTCTCTTTAGGCCATACCATAGCGTTTTAACTTATCAGAATCTACTCCAGGTTTATATTAATTCCTGGGATATATTGAAATGTTACTTTTATGAAGCTCTATTCCCTCCTTCACCTTTTCGTGATATTATTGTTGCACATATTTAATACATGCTTGTTACAAACCCAACCATTTATTGTTATAGTAATTTATATAGGCAATGTATGAATGTATGTCTACTAAAAGAAGTTGAGAACAGAGAGCAAGTACATATTTACAGTTATTAAACCCTGTGTAGTTCTGTTCATTTCTTCCTGTGGGTTTGAACTACCATCTCATGTCATTTCTTTAGAAATACAGCTCTGCTCCCACTGACCTCCTTTGTGCTGTTATTGTCAAATGTATCACATTTCTGATATTAGATGCCCAGCCAGCCGATTATATACATATTGACTTATAAAACCGCTTTTTTATATTTTTTTAATTAAAATATTTTTTAAGGATTTTATTTATTTATTTGCGAGAGAGAGAGAGAGAGAGAGAGAGCACGCATGATTGGCGAGAGGGAGAAGCAGTCTCCCTGCTGAGCAGGGAGCCCTACACAGGGCTGGATCCCAGGAGTCCAGGATCATGACCTGGGCTGAACACAGACACTTAACCCGCTGAGCCACCCCGGCGCCCCTAAAACCGCTTTTTAAAACAGAGAGGGAAACATGTGCATTTATACTTTGTTTAAAAAGTACATAATTACCTTTAACAGTGTTTTTTGTTTTTTAAAATGGGTATTTAAATTTACATCTAGGTTTGCTTCCTTTTGGCCTGAAGAAATTCTTTTCCTATTCCTTACAAATAGGTCTCCAGCAGTTGAATTCTCTCAGCTTTTGTTTATCTGGGAGTTGTTATTTTGCTGTTGTTTTTGACAGGTAGTTTTGCAGGATAGAAGACTTTTAGTTGACTTTTTTTTTTTCTCTCCCGTTCAGCACTTTGAATATATCACCCCCCTGTTTCTGGACTCCATTTTAATTTTTTTTCCTAATAAGACATCTGCTGTTAATCTTAATGGGTTTACCGTGTAAGTGATCATTTCCCTTGCTGCTCTCAAGGTTTTCTCTTTGACTTTGGCCCTCAGCATTGTTACTATGATGTGTCAGGGCATGGATCTCTTCATATGTATAGTACGTGGAATTCTCTGACCTTCCTGCCTGTGTAGATTAACATTTTTAGAAAATTTTCGTCATTATTTCTTTTTTTTTGTTTTTTGGCCTGATGAACTGGAACCCCACTCTGCCTGTAGGATAATTACATTTGCACAGAGCTTTACGGATGTCGAAGCACTTCCGTATGCATGACTTGATCCTCACAAATACCCTCTTAGCTTATTTTTTAGTTATCACTTATTTTTATTTTTTATTTTATTATGTTATGTTAATCACCATACATTACACCATTAGTTTTTGATATAGTGTTCCATGATTCATTGTTTGCCTATAACACCCAGTGCTCCATGCAGTACGTGCCCTCTTTAATACCCATCACTGGGCTAACCCATCCCCCCACCCCCTCCCCTCTAGAACCCTCAGTTTTTTCTCAGAGTCCATAGTCTCTCATGGTTCATCTCCCCTTCCGATTCCCTCCCCTTCATTATTCCCTTCCTACTATCTTCTTTTTTTTTTTAATGTATAATGTATTATTTGTTTCAGAGGTACTAGGTCTGTGATTCATTTTTTTCTACTCCTTTTTTTGGCCTCTTTTGGTAATCTTATTACTTGTAGGTTGCTGCCTTTAAAGGTATCTCACATTTTTGGGCACTCTGTTCCTTTTACTTCATTCTTTTTTCCTCTCTGTTCTTAGCATTGTGTAATCTCTGTTTTCCATTTTGTGTTTTCTTCTGCCAACTCCCATCTATAATTGAGCCCCTGTAGTAAACCTTTCGTTTGGTCAATGTCATTTTTAACTCCAAATTATCCACTGGGTTCTTTTTATAACTTGTATCTCTTTAATGGCTGGTCTCTGTTTCATGAGAAATGTCATGGTAGCTTCTTTTACTTCTTGAAGCATGATTTCCTTTAATTCTCAGAACATATTAATATTGGCAGATTTGAAGACTTTTTTCTATTAAATCCAGCATACCTGCCCTTTCGCAGGCAGTTTCTATTGCTTGTCTTAGTTTCTGTAAATGAGTCACACGTTCCTGCTTCTCTGAGTAGCCCCATTTTTTTTTTTAATTGGGCAGTTAGGTAGTATATTGTAGCACTCTGGATTCAGGTCGAGTTTCCAACCCCCCCCCCCACTTCCCAGGGGTTTGACTTTGTTGTTATTTGCTTATTTAATTGTCTAGTGATGTGGCTATTTTAGTTAAGTCTGTTTACCCCAAAGTATGAAGCCTTCGTTGTTACTCCCCAGTCAGTGCAGACTTGGGTGTACACACAGTCACTCGCAATGACGGGAGTTTTCGCAGGGCTCTCTTTGTCTCCTCCTCTGATCTCTCTGCCAAGCTGTCTACCTCATTTGTTGTGACACTCACCTGTTAGGCTCCACTAATTGCCAATTTATTTTTTAATTGTTTTCAACAATGCCCTGGTGGCATAAATTGTGCCACACTCTGATCTGATTCACTTCAGGTGGGAATATCCTTTAGCTGCCTCTGAGTTGTTTTCTTTTAAGATTTTATTTATTTGAGAGGGAGAGAGAGAATGAGAGATAGAGAGCACGAGAGGGAAGAGGGTCAGAGGGAGAAGCAGACTCCCTGCTGAGCAGGGAGCCCGATATGGGACTTGATCCTGGGATTCCAGGGTCATGTCATAACCTGAGCCGAAGGCAGTCGCTTAACCAACTGAGCCACCCAGGCGCCCCCGAGAGGCCTCTTCTTAGCTGCCTCTATCCCTGGTTGTCTCTGGTGAAATAGTTGGCCTATGGTTTTGTTCCTTGTTCTTCATTTGGAGGAGCCGTTATTTTCAAGAACTCTCTTAGGCTTCAATTTTCCCACACTCTGTTTCAAATAAACAGAGAGCTTGGGGGGAGAGCTTAGGAGCTCTCTTTCTTCTGGGCTGCTTCTCCTCCTTGGGAAAGATTTTTGAGCCACTCTTCTGGCCTCTGGGTGAGGCAGTAGCGGGTGGGGGGGGGGGTCCTTCTAGGCTTACTGCTTATATTTGGAACCTCTGTCCTGTGGTCAGACTGGGGCAAGGGCAACCAGGACTGCAGTATTCTCAGCCTGCTGTGGCTGGTGTAACCTCTCAGTCGTCTGAGTGGGGACTGATTGGAGAAAGAAAGCCCCTGACCTCTCGGCCTCACTCATTAAGAATTTAACCTCTTCAGTTTGGAATGGGAGGATGGCAAATACTGGTGGCCTGCCCTTACTGGTGAGCTATGGGTAACTAATAGTTGGGAGCTGAGGGGGAGAGGGAGCCCCGCCTTCCTGGCGATACCTATCTGGAGGGGTCTAACATCAAACTGAGCTGGAGAGGTAGGAGGGGGGGAGCAGATCATGGTTCAAATGCCAGGCTCTCACTGTTTTTACCTAGGTTAGTAGATTTTGGTTTTTTGAGGAAGTGTTTCCTTATTTGCCGTATGTTCTTAGGACAATTTGCAGAGACATTTAATAGTTGTTTTTAAGATAGTTCTTACCTTTCGCTTGTTTCTCTGGCGAGTGTGTCTGTGAAGTTTCTTAAGCTGTCATCTTCTAGGTGGAACTCTGTTTCCTATTACCTTTGATCATGGTTTCTTTTATCATACAGATAGTCCAGCCTGAATAGTTTTACATGTTCCACATTTTGTATTGTTTGAAGAAGGCCTTTCCTACCCAGTATTATAAAAACAACCTGAATTTTCCTTCTAACGCCCTTAAGGTTTTCTTTTTCATGGTAAGCACATTTAATCAATTGGGATGTTTTTGTCTGTGCGTGAATGTTTTGTTACAAGATAGATAGATAGATAGATAGATAGATAGATAGATTTGTTTTTTCTTTTAGAGAGGGAGGGTGGGGTGGGGTGGGGTGGGGCAGGGAGAGAGAATCTTAAGCAGGCTCCACACCCAGCGTGGAACCCGACATGGGGCTTGATCTCACAACCCTGATATCATGACCTGAGCTGAAATCTAGAGTTGGACGCTTAACCAACTGATAGAAATATAAAGAACGTTTATATTTTTCCCAATGGATAGCCACAGATGTCTCAATTGCAGCCTGTCTCCATGGACTTGAAATGGCAGCCTTATTATGAATTAAATTCTCATATACGCATGGAAGATTCGGTTACATTGACCTATTGGTCTATTTCTGCATCAGTATCCCCCTGTTTTAATGACTGTGCCATCCATTTTCTAAATTGAGACTTACTCTTGTCAGGTTTTGGCATCAGGGTTATGCTAAACTAGGAAAATAATTTAGGTGGCCTTCACATTTTTTAGTGCAATGAGACAATTTATATAATGTGGTAATTATCTGTATAATAATCAGCTGTACTATAGTTAGCTGGTAATATCTAGTATAGTTTCTTTTTAGGAGTCTTTGTTTTCTTTACTAATTTCAGTCTATTGATTACTGCTGTATTCGGGTTTCTTTTCCTTAGGCCAATTGCAATAATTATGTTACTAGAATTTACTGGTATCAATTTGTACAAACGTTCTTAAAATTTTTTAAGGAACTGCAAAATCTCCCTTCTAATTCCTGATAGTGGTTCAGTTATATCTCTGCTCTTATTTTTCATCACGTTTGCCAGACGTGTTTCTATTTGGTTGTCTTTTCAAGGAACCAGATACTGGTTGAATAGATTGCTATTTTATTTTTATTAATTTCTGCTTTATGTGTCTTAATGCCCTCTGTAGTTATTTTGTTGGTATCCGTCGAGCTTCCTAATTGGAATGTTTTCACGTATATTCAGTCTTTCTTTGGAGTGAATGTGTTTCAGGCTGCAAAGTTTACTCTGAGTCGTCTTGGTATTAACTTGCACAGGATTTGTTGGTTGTGTTTTACTATGGTTTATGTACTTTTATATTTAAAAAAATTTGAGTATAATCGAGACACAGATATTACATTAGTTTCAGGTGTACAACATAGCGACTCAACAAGTTTAAACCTCATGTTGTGCTCGCCACACGTGTAGCTCCCACCTGTCACCATACAACGCTATTGCGATATCATTGACGAGATTCCCAATGCTGTATCTTTTATTCCCGTGACTTATGCATTCCATAACTGGAAGCCTGTGGTGTATTTTTAGTGTGTAACTGCTGCTTTGGATTTCTCCTGACCTGAGAATTTTCTTGGAAAGGCATTTGCATCTGTTCAGGTAGATAGCCCTTCTTCTTGCAATTAAATCTATCTTTTGTTGTTGGTTTTTTATTGTACTGTAATGTATGGAATGCCTGCTTTTTGACATCCATTAAGATTTCTTTTATGATCTGATACATATTTAGTTTGTATTTTCTTCTCTATTTGAATAAGAAGCATATTAATTTTCTTATTCAAATTTCCTGCATTTGAATTTTGTTTCTGCCTGACCTGTCACTTTCTGAGACCTCTGTTAAAGGTTCCACTGGGAGAGTGGATCGAATTCATCTCTCAGCTGACTAAATTTTATGTGCAGATGCATGTCGATTGATTGATTTTTTTTTTTTTTAATCTGACAGTTGGAAGTATTTGTTGGCTTCGGGAAATGGGAGAAATGTATTCAGTGGTAGCGTGAGAGAGGTAATTTTCCAAATTCCTTTTATGATTCTACTTCTGACAGCTTGTATTGAATGTAATACGATACACATATACCTATGAAAACATACTAGCAGATTGCTACCCCTGATAAGTAGGGCTGGGGGACGACCTTTGCTTCCTTTTATATAAAAGCACTCTATTTGAATTCTTTTAAAACAATGCATGTTTATAAGAATAACATAATAATATATATGATAATAATATAATATAATGTAATAATAAAAATAATATTTAAAAAGTAATGGAAAAGAGAAGCAATTCCTGAATGATGTGAGGAACTCCACAGATGATTTGCCAGAGGGGAAAAAATATCAAACTTGCGAACATTATAAAACAATCATTTAAAGTCTCTAGCAACTGTTCAAAGAGTATATAGCAAGTGGAGAAACATTAGTTCATGCAAATGTACTAAATCTCGGTAAGAACCATGAGAGACTGTGGCATTTGAGCCACACATTGTCTCTTCACCTCCTCCCCCTGGCTCAGTATGATGGAAGCTCTACTCTGGGTAGCTACAGCTCAGAAGGTGGAGCTCCTTCTCCTGCCCACCCCCTCCCGTGCCCCGCCCCCCAACTCCAGAGCTACCGCTTCTCTGAGGGAGAGGCCGGCTGCCAGAATTTCTTCTCCTCATTCTCAGCGCTACGTTTCAGAAATTCTATTCCAGGCAAGCGCGGGTGAGAGATCTGCTGCCCCCTTACCCCACCTGGCCCGATTCATAGGACAAAGATAGACTCCAGGTGTGACAGGCTGAGACTACGGGGCCCTAATCACCCTTGCCCCAGCTCGCTTATAAGACAATTGCCACACCAGGAAAGTAAAGCTGACAAGATCGAGAGCTACTAGACTGGCCCAGAGTGTTGTTTGTACAGCAGGGGTATCACTCTGAGGGAAGAGAGCCACCGTCCCCACTACTAGTTCTGGAGCAGCAGGCAGGGCTGCCCAAGGGGAAAGGCAGGCTGTAACTCCAGAGACCTCCGTAGCTCTCTCTAAGGGAGACTGTCCTGAAGGGAACTGAGTTTATTTGGAAAAGCATGGGAAAGTGCAGGCCTAAGGGTACTGTTGATAAGAATGGAGATCTTGGTAGTGAGCTTTTTAAGAGGGGGCTGGTAGCTCTGAATGTAACAAGCCAAACGGTAGGGCATTTGGAATTTTGACAGAGCGAAGGAGGGAAAGAGATACCTAAGAAGAGTCTTCCTAGAGTTGGAGCAGGCATCAAAGAGTGACCTGAAAGATTACCCCTGCAAAGGGTCCCAAAGTTAAGAGGAACTGACTGTGGATCCGTTCATTGCCCAGGGAGGGCATTGTCAATAAAAGGAAAGCAATCAGCTGGAAATTAATGGAGGCTAAGAGCTGGAATTGAGACCAGTCGAGGCAGTCTATCCAGAAGCTTAATGAAACTATCAGGAAAAGAGACTGAAAAGCCTCCTGGCCCAAACCACAGTTACCCATGAGGGAGAAGGGGAGTCAGGGAGACTGTGTGCCTGCCCAAGGTCGTGCCCTTTCAGTGGTGACATCGGAAGCTGCACGTTGCAGGGAAATAGACTTCACTAATCTGGTCCAGCCACATCACTACACAAATAAATGGGCAAAACAGCAGGTCCAGAGCAACTACTATATTGTAGCAACACCAGAGCTGCTACAATATAGTGCCCAAATCCCCCAGTTTTCAACAAAAATTGTAAGACCCAGAAAGAAATAGGGAAGTGTGACCTATGCACTGGGTAAAAGACAAATCAGGCAACAAAAACTGCTTGTGGGAGGACCCAGAAATGGATCTAGCAGAAAGGGACCTCAAAGCACGTATAACAAATTTGGCCCAATAACTAAGGGAAACTATGCTGAAAGGAATAAAGGAAGGCGTGATGACAATGTCGCCAAATAGAGACTATCCAGAAAGATAAATGATAAAATGAAACCAAATGGGGGAACTTCTGGATTTGAAAAGGATAATGACTGAAATGAAAAAGTCGCCAGAGGGCCTCAAGAGTAAATTTGTTTTGGCAGAAGTAAGAAAGTGAACTTGAAGAGAGATTGGTAGAGATCAGGCAATCCTAAAATCAGAGAAAAACAAGTATAAAGAAAAATTAATAGAGCCTTAGGGAAATGCGCATTCAACATTACATGTCCATCAAACATATGAACATACATGCAATGGGGTATACTAGAAGAGAGTAGACCAATAAAGGAGCATAAAAAATATTCAAAGAACGCGTGGCTGAAAATTGCCTAAATTTGGTGAAAACTAACATGGGCATCTAAGAAGGTAAATGTATTCAATAAGGGATTCATACCCAGATTATGTACCACATCAGAGTAACGTTTTTGAAAACCAAACACAAACTCTTGAAAGCAGCAAGACAAAAATTGCAGGTCCTACACAGGACCTGCAATAAGATTAGCCGATTAGCAGAATATTCCTCATCAGAAATAGTGGAGGGCAGAAGGCGTTGTGCTAATATATTCAAAGTGCTGAAAGGAAAAACCAATCTTGAACCAAGAAACATACATATATATTTTATATATACACAAATATATATATTTATAAAGAGAGAGAGAGCGAGGGCTACTTTTTGCGAATGAAGCTTAAGTATATTCCAGATAAATAAAAATTGAGAGAATTTGTTGCTAGCCGAGCCACCTTACAAAAAATGCTAAAGGAAGTCCTTCAGGTGGAAAGCAAGTGACGCTAGAGAGTAACTTGAATTTGCGTGACGAGAAGTGTCGGTAAAGGTAATGGCGTAGGCAATAATAAATGATAGTATAAATTAAATATATCTTCCTGCTCTGTAAAGACTTTTAAAAAGAATTGCATGAAAGAATCTATATAAAATTTTATTTGTAGGCTAATAGCATACAGATATGTAATTGACAATAAAAACACGAAGGAGGCGGGTGAGAGCAAAGCTATATGGGAGTAAGATAATAACACCAGATGTTAACCTGAATCCAGAGGAGCGAGCAAAGAGAACCAGAAATGGAAAATAAAACAAACTCTATAAACATAGACTCACGCTCCTTCTCTCAGCTTTTAAAAAGTACATTTATTTAAGTTTATTGAAATATATTTGACATATAACATGATGTAAGTTTACGGTGGACAACATGTGGATTTTATACATTTATATCTAGCCATATGATTGCCATTGTAGTGTTAGTTAATACCTGTAGTGTTAGTTAATACCTGTTGGCTATCATGTCACATAATCTTTTTTTAAAAAATCTTTTTTTTTAAAGTCATAAAATTATATAAGTAATGATTATACATGGGCAGAAAGGCACTCCCAGTGACTGGTCCCTCTGGCTCAGTAGAGTGAGTAGGCACAAACACCCAGCTCTCAGTTTTTCCCTGTTAAGGGCCGGACTGTGTATCTAACATCCTAACTTTCCCGGCTGTACCCTTAAGGTCAAGTCTTCCAGTTAGCCTGCATTAGGCATCTGAAGAGACAAAACTCTGTTAGAACTAATAAATTCAGCAAAGTTTGTAGGATACAGAAATCAATATGCAAAAATCAGTTATGTTTCTATACACTAACAATGAAGTATGAGAGCAAGAATTTAAGAAAACAGTCCCATTTACAATATCACCAAATTATATACAATTATATCCTTCGGAATAAATGTAACCAAGGAGGTGAAAGAGCTGTATGCTGAAAAATATGAAACATTGATGAAAAACTTGAAGAAGACACAAATAAATGGAAAGATGTCTTTGTTTTGCGTGGCCCTGGTGAACTTGTGAATGCCGATAAAGATTCCCAGCCCCCACTCTTGACCTATGAAATAGGATTTCTGCTGATGGGCCCAGAAAAGTGTTTTTAGAAGCTCCACATGAGTCCTAACGCAGCTTGTCCAAGGGCTTGCATTTGAGAACCACTGGACTTTTTTCTCATTTTTGCCAGTCTGTGTGTTGTCTCTGGCTTAGATTATAGCACTTGTAACACTCGATTATATCTGTTTACTACGTTGTATTTCCAGTATTATTCTGACAAGCTTCTTGCCTGGAGACATAGTAGGAACCTAAACATTCTCACATGGTGTCTGCCTTTCCTTTGGTCTTTCTCGTTGAATATTTTCTCTTCTTCCTATCTTGTTTCTGCTTACCCACTGGGTGGGACTAATCTGGCAGTACTTTGTTCCCAGCCTAACCAACTATATATTTTCTTTCTTCTTACAGGATTTCCCATTTCTAACCCTCAGCTGATCTGCCTGCAAGGAAGAGGGGAAATGCCATGGGTTCCAGATTTAAGGGAAATTCAGGATGAAGAAGACCAAAGCACTTGACCGAGTGAGTGAGCAAATTATGAAACAGGACATTTTCCAGGGTAGTGTTTGGTGTGGATCCCTTTTTATTAACCCTGGTGCTTATCTGGGGGACTCCTTTTGGTTTTGTTGTGGTGGTGGTGGTGGTGGTGGTGGTTTTACAAAAGCTGAAGTATTTCTTCAGTTTTGGAAATATTGCTTATATCATAAATGTCTCATCTTCATTTTTTCTCTCCTGTTCTTCTGAACCACCTTAAAATTTCTTGCCTTTATGTTTCTCATTTTATTTTCTTCCTCAGCTGTACGTTGTGAGACCCTTCGGTTCAACATCATGAGCCTCAGCTACTTCCTGACTGCTATCCATTCCATCTATTGAGGTTTCTTTTTCTGCAGAGAGAGAGAGAGAGAGAAAAAAAAAGGGAGGCTGGATGACTTAATGGGAGGAGAAAGAGATGAACAAAGATTATGTGGAGAAGAGCAACTGATGTGTCAAATGCTATCGCCCAGGTTTGGAATGTCAAGGAAAGGCAGAGGAAGGTGGCAGGTGCTGTGTCAAGAAATGGTTTAAAGCTTCAGGGAATATGGTATATCGACTGGGTCTTAGCAATGAGTCGGATTTCCGCAGATGAAGGTGGGAGAGGAAGAGCATGACACATGACAGCAACTGCATAAGCTGTGGCCCTGTGACCAAGCAGTGAGGCATGGGGGCATGAGGTGGCGGAGCCAGGGGGGGATATCTACAGTGTTGACTAGATCTATGACTGGGAGAAGCATTCCGGGCCAAGTCCTAGATCAGGCTAAGTAGGAATGGGGAGGCTGACGCTTCAAAGATGCTGCCAAACTGAAGGGATTTCTGGGAACGTATTACCGAAAATCTCCATTCATCTTACATTCCCTTTCTTTTTCTAGGCCTTTTTGTGTTTGGGCTTACTTCCTTGTGAGGTGGGACATGCCAGCACACTCTGGGATGGAAGTGAGTATTATGTCAATATGACAAACAGCTCAGTGTTCTTTTAATTAAGAGACTTTGTTTTTTAGAATAGTTTTAAATTTACAGAAATATTGAGCAGATAGCATAGAGGATTCTCATAGCCCCCATCACAGTTCCCCCTGTTATTAAGATCTTGCGTTAGTGTGATACATTTGTTATAATTAATAAACCAGTACTAACACATAATTATTAACGAAGTCCGTAGTTTACATTGACATTCAGTCTTTGTGTTGTACATTCAGTGGGTTTTGAAAATGCAAAAAGTCATGTAGCCACCATTGCAGTATCAAACAGAATAGTTTCATCATCCTAAAATTCCTCTGTGCTTCACTTATTCACCCTCCGCTTCCAACTCCCGCTACATTGGACCACTGCTAGCCACTGCTAGTTTTGCCTTTTCCAGAATAGCATATAGGTGGAATCAGGCAGTTGTAGCCTTTTCAGACTGGCTTCCTTTCCTTACCAAAATGCATTAATGCTTCCTTCGTGTCTTTTCATGTCTTGATAGCTCATGACTTTTTATCCCTGAATAATATTCCATTGCATGGAATAGCACACTTCGTTTATCCACTCATCTAGAGAAGGGCATCTTAATCGCTGACCAGTTTTGACAGAAAGCTGCACATTTGTGTGTAGGTTTTTGTGTTGACATAAGTTTTCTTTTTTTTTTTTAACTGATTTGTTGAGGTTATGACTGACATACAGAAAGCTGTGCTACTTAATGCATACAACTTGATGTGTTTGGAGGTAACTATACACCTCTGAAACCATTATTACAGTCAGTGCCATAAAATCATCCATCACCTTCACAAATTTCCTCTTGCCCCTGGAACCCAGGTTTGACTCCAAAGGTTGAATTCTTTTTCTTTTTTCTTTTTAAATTTTTATTTAAATTCTAGTTAGTGAACATACACTGTAATATGGTTTCAGGAGTGGAATTCAGTGATTCATCACTTACATACAACACCCAGTGCTCATCACAACAAGTGCCCTCCTTAATCCCCATCACGTATTTCACCCATCCCCCTCCCACCTCCGTTCACCAACCCGCAGTTCTTTTCTCAATCCTTAGGAGTCTCTTATGGCTTGTCCCCACCCGTCCACCTCCTGTTTCCCCCATCCCATATGTTCCTCTGTTTTGTTTCTTAAATTCCACATGTGAGTGAAATCACATGGTATTTGTCTTTCTGTGACTGCCTTATTTTGCTGAGCATAATACACTCTAGCTCCATCCACATCGCTGCAAATGGCAAGATTTTATTGACACAAGTTTTCAATCAGTTTGGCATATACCTAGGAATGTGATTTCTGTATCGTATGATAAAACTGTGTTTAAATTTGTAAGGAAATGCCAAAATGACTTCCAAAGTGGCTGTGCCATTTTGCACGTCTTTCCGCAATGAATGAGGGTTCCTGTTGCTCCGCACCCCTATCAGCATTTTGTACATCAGGTTTGTTTTTGTGTTTTGTTTTGTTTTTTTATTTTAGTCACTCTAGTAGATGTATAGGGGTATGTCATTGTTTTAAATTTCAGTCCCCTTACGACATAGATGATGGTGCCTATTCATATGCTTGTTTGCCTTTTCTGTATCTTTGGTGACGTATATTTTCAGCTCTTTTCCCCATTTTTAAATTCCATTCTTTTTTTCTTAATGTTTAGTTTTGAAAGGCCTTTGTGTATTTGGAAATAAGGTCCTTTGTCACATATGTTTTGTAAGGATGTTTTACCATTCTGTGGCTTGTCTTTATGTTGTCTTAACAGGGTCCTTCACAAAACAGAACTTTTTAATTTTACTAAAGTCCAACTTCTCAAATTTTTATTTCATTGTGTCATACTCAAGTGTCATCACCAAACCCAGGGATTTCTAGATTTTCTCCTGTGCTATCTTTTATAAGTTTTCCAGTTTTGGTTTTACATATAGGTCTATGATCCATACTGGGTTAATTTTTATGAAAGATACAAGGTCTGTGTCTAGATCCTTTTTTTTTTCCTTTTCTTTCTTCTTCTTCTTCTTTTTTTTTTTTTTGCCTATGGACATCCAGTTCCTACAGTGCCATTTGTTGAAAGACTGTTCTTTTTCCACTGAATTGTCATTTGACTTTATTTTTTTAAATTTTATTTTATTATATTATGTTAGTCACCATACAATACATCATTAGTTTTTGATGTAGTGATCCAGGATTCATTGTTTTCATATAACACCCAGTGCTCCATGCAGTACGTGCCTTCCTTAATAGCCATCACCGGGCTAACCAATCCCCCCTCCCCCTCCCCTCCAAATCCCTGTTTATTTCTCAGACTCCATAGTCCCTCATGGTTCATCTCTCCCTCTGATTCCGCCCCCCCCACCTTCATTTTTCCCTTCGTTCTCCTAAGGTCCTCCATGCTATACCTTATGTTCCCCAAATAAGTGAAACCAGATGATAATCGACTTTCTCTGCTTGACTTATTTCACTTAGCATAATCTCCTCCAGTCCGAATCCATGTTGATGCAAACGTTGGGTATTCATCTTTCTGATGGCTGAGTAATATTCCACTGTATATGTGGACCACATCTTCTTTATCCATTCATCTGTTGAAGGACACCGGGGCTCTTTCCCCAGTTTGGCTATTGCGGACATTGCTGCTATGAACGTTGGGGTGCATATGGCCCTTCTTTGCACTACATCTGTGTTTTGGGGTGCAAATACCCAGGAGTGCGATTGCTGGGCCATAGGGTAGCTCTATATTTAATTTTTTGAGGCACCTCCACACTGTTTTCCAAAGTGGCTGTACCAACGTGCATTCCCACCAACAGTGTAAGAGGGTCCCCCTTTCTCCACAGCCTCTCCAGCATTTGTTGTTTCTTGCCCTGTCCATTTTTGCCATTCTAACTGGTGTAAGGTGGTATCTCAATGTGGTTTTGATTTGAATTTTCCTGATGGCTAATGATGATGAACATTTTTTCATGTGTCTGGTAGCCATTTGTATGTCTTCTTTGGAGAAGTGTCTGTTCATGTCTTCTGCCCATTTCTTGACTTGATTATTTGCTTTTTGGGTGTTGAGTTTGAGAAGTTCTTTATTGATCTTGGATACCAGCCCTTTATCTGTACTGTCATTTGCAAATATCTTCTCCCATTCTGTGGGGTCCCTCTTTGTTTTGTGTGGGGTTTTTCTTTTTAAGATTTTATTTTTTATTTATTTGACAGAGAGTGACACAGCGAGAGAGGGAACACAAGCAGGGGGAGTGGGAGAGGGAGAAGCAGGCTTCCCGTAGAGCAGGGAGCCCGAGGCGGGGCTCTATCCCAGGACCCTGGGATCATGACCTGAGCCGAAGGCAGACGCTTAACGACTAAGCTACCCACGCGCCCCTGCCTCTCTGTTTTGTTGACTGTTTCCCCTGCTGTGCAGAAGCTTTTGATCTTGATGAAGTCCCAAAAGTTCATTTTTGCTTTGGTTTCACTAACCTTTGGAGATGTATCTTGAGAGAAGTTGCTGTGGCCGATGTCAAAGAGGATACTGCCTATGTTCTCCTCTAGGATTTTGATGGATTTCTGTCTCACATTGAGGTCTTTCATCCATTTTGAGTTTATCTTTGTGTATGGTGTTTGAGAATGGTCGGGTTTCATTCTTGTGCATGTGGCTGTCCGATTTTCCCAGCACCATTTATTGAAGAGACTGTCTTTTTTCCATTGCATGTTTTTTCCTGCTTTGCCGAAGATTATTTGACCGTAGAGTTGAGTTTCCATATCTGGGCTCTCTGTTCTGTTCCATCGGTCTACATGTCTGTTTATTGTGTCAGTACCATGCTGTGTTGGTGATCACTGCTTTGTAATATAGCTTGAAATTGGGCAGCGTGATGCCCCCAACTTTGTTTTTCTTTTTCAACACTTCCTTGGCGATTCGGGGTCTTTTCTGAGTCCATACAAATTTTAGGATTGTTTGTTCCAGTACTTTGAATAATGTCATAGGAGTTTTGATCGGGATGCCATCGAAGGTATAGATTGCTCTGGGTAGCATAGACATTTTAACAATGTTTATTCTTCTGATCCATGAGCGTGGAATGTTTTTCCATCCCTTGGTGTCTTCTTCAATTACTTTCATGAGTGTTCTGTAGTTCCTAGAGTAGAGATCCTTTACCACTTTGGTTAGGTTTATGCCGAGGTGTATCTTATGGTTTTTGGTGCTATTGTAAATGGAATCGTTTCTCTAATTTCTCTTTCTACAGTTGCGTTGTTAGTGTATAAGAAAGCAACTGATTTCTGTGCATTGATTTTGTATCCTGCCTCATTACTGAATTGCTGTATGAGTTCTAGCAATTTGGGGGTGGAGTCTTTTGGGATTTTCCACATAAAGTATCATGTCATTTGCGAAGAGAGAGGGTTTGACTTCTTCTTTGCCAATTTGCATACCTTTTATTTCTTTTTGTTGTCTGATTGCTGTTGCTAGGACTTCTAGTACTATGTTGAACAAAGGTGGCGAGAGACACAGTAGATCAGAGCAACGAAAACTAGAATCCGGTTCTTTGAAAGAATTAATACGTTCGATAACCCACTGGCCAGACGTGACCAAAAGAAAAGAGAAAGGACCCAAATTAATAAAATTATGAATGAAAGGGGAGAGATCACGACTAACACCAAGGAAATAGAGTCAATTATTAGAAACTATTATCAACAACCGTATGCCAATAAACTGAGCAACCTGGATGAAATGGATGCCTTCCTGGGAACCTATAAACTGCCAAGACTGAAACAGGAAGAAATTGACAACCTGAATAGGCCAATAACCAGTAACGAGATTGAAGCAGTGATCAAAAACTTCCCCAAAAAACTAGAGTCCAGGGCCTGATGGAGTCCCTGGGGAATTCTACCGAACATTCAAAGAAGAAATAACACCTATTCTCCTGAAGCTGTTTCAAAAACTAGAAACAGAAGGGAAGCTTCCAGACTCATTCTATGAGGGCAGCATTACCTTAATCCCCAAAGCAGGCAAGGACCCCAGCAAAAAGGAGAATTTCAGACCGATATCTCTGATGAATGTGGATTCCAAACTCCTCAACAGAATCCTAGGTAATAGGATCCAACAATACATTAAAAGGATCATCCACCCCGACCAAGTGGGATTTATCCCCGGGATGCAAGGGTGGTTCAACATTCGCAAATCCATCAGTGTGATAGAACACATTAATAAGAGGAGAGAGAAGAGCCCTATGATCCTCTCAATTGATGCAGAAAAAGCATTGGACAAAATACAGCATCCTTTCCTGATTAAAACTCTTCAGGGTATAGGGATAGAGGGAACATTCCTCATGTTCATAAAATCCATCTATGAAAAACCCACAGCGAATATCGTCCTCAATGGGGAAAAGCTGAGAGCCTTTCCCTTAAGATCAGGGACACATCAAGGATGCCCACTCTCGCATAAGTATTGTTCGACAGTCATTTGACTTTAAATGGGTGGGTCTGTTTCTAGGCTCTCTTCTGTTCCATTGATCTGTTTATCTCTTCTTTTGCTAAAACCACAGTCTTGATTAGTGTGGCTTTATAGGAAATCCTGAAGTCATATAGTATCAGTCCTCGACTTGGTTCTTTTTTACTATTATGTTGCTTATTCTGGATCTTTTGCCTTTCCTTACAAAGTTTATTTTTTTTAAAGATTTATTTATTTATTTGAGACAGAGAGAGAGCGCGAGCGAGTTGGGGGAGGAGCGTAAGGAGAGGGAGAGCAAGAATCTCAAGCCGACTCCCCACTGAGCATGGAGTCCAATGTGGGGCTCGCTCTCATGACCCTGAGATCATGACCTGAGGCGAAATCCGGAGTCGGACGGCTAACCGACCGAGCCACCCAGGTGCCCCTCCCTATAAACTTTAGAATCAGATTTTCAATATCCATAAAATAATTTGCTACAATTTTAATTGGGATTGCATTAAATCTATAGATCAAGTTGGGAAGAAATGATATCTTAACAATATTGAGTCTTCCAATCCATGAACACGGAAGATCCCTCAATAAAGATTTATTTATTTATTTTTCTCTGTCAGACCTTTGTACTTTTCCCTATATATCCTGTACATATTTTATTAGATAAGTATGTCTTTGGGGGGTGGACTGCTAATGTAAATGGCATTGTGTTTTTAATTCCAATTCCAATTGTTAATTGCTGGTTTATAAGAAAAAAATTGACTTTTGTGTATTACCCTTATATTCTACAACCTTGCTGTAGTTGCTGATCAGTTCCAGGAGTTTATTTATTTTTTTGTCCATTCTTTGGAATTTTCCTTCTTTATTGAAGAAGGGTCAACATACAGTGTTGCATTAGATTCAGGTGTAGAACATAGTGATCTGACAACTCTATATGTTATTCTATGCTTACCACAAGTGATAACACTATTACAATACCAGTGACTATATCCCCTATGCTGTACCTTTCATCCCTGTGACTTATTCACTCCATAACTGGATGCCTGTACCTTCCACTCCCCTGTACCCATTTTGTGCATCCTCCCTGTCTCACCACACAGCAACCATCAGTGTTTTCTCTGTATTTATGGGTATGTTTCTGCTTTTTTGTTTCTTTGTTCATCTGTTTTGTTTTTTAGATTCCACACGTAAGTGAAATAATATCATATTTGTCTTTCTCTGTCTGACTTATTTCACTTAGCATAATACCCTCTAGGTTCATCCATGTGGTCACAGATGGCAAGATCTGATCCTTTTTATGGCTGAGTAACATTCCATCCTGTATGTATTTTCATCTATCTACCTATCTACACCACATCTTCTTTATCCATTTATCACTCTGTGGACACTTAGGTTGCTTCCATAGCTTAGCTATGATAAGTAACACTGCACTACATATAGGGGTGCTTATATCTTTTCAATTTGGTATTTTCGTTTTCGTTGGATAAATACCCAGGAGTAGAATTATTGGATCATATGGCCTCCCTCCCTCCCTCCCTTCCTCCTTCCCTCCCTTTCTCCCTTCCTCACTTCCTCCCTTCCTCCCTTCCTCCCTTACTGCTTTCCTTCCTTCCTGCCTTCCTTCTTTCCTTCATTCCTTCCTTCCTTCTTTCCTTCCTTCCTTCCTTCCTTCCTTCCTTCCTTCCTTCCTTCCTTCCTTCCTTCCTTCCTTCTTTCTGGTATAGTTGCCATACGATGTTGTATTAGTTGCAGGTGTACAACCTAGTGATTCAACAAGTTTATGCATTATGCTGTGCTCACAACAAGCATACCTATCATCTATTACCGTACAAGGATATTACAATATCATTGACTACATTCCTTATGCTGTGCCTCTTATTCCCATGACTTACTCATTCCATAAATGGACGTCTGTGTCTGCCATACCCCTTTACAAAATTTTGCCCATTTCCACACCTGCCCTCCCCTCTGGCTCTATTTTTAAGTTTTTGTGGAACCTTCATACTGTTTTTCACAGTGGCTGCACCAATTTACATTCCCACCAGCAGTGCATGGGGGTTCCTTTTTCTCCACATCCTCGCCAGCACTTGTTAGCTCTTGTCTTTTGGTTCTAGCCATTCTGACAGTTTTGTGGTTTTGATTTGCGTTTTCCTGATGATTAGTGATATTGAGCATCTTTTCATGTGTCTGTTGGCCATCTGTATGTCTTCTTTGGAAAAATGTTTATTCAGGTCCTCTGCCCATTTTTTAATTGGATTATTTGTGTTTTTTTGCTGTTGAGTTGTAGAAATCCTTTATATATTTGGATATTAACCTGTTATGGCATATACCCTTTGCAAATATCTTCTCCCATTTGGTAGGTTGCCTTTTCCTTTTATTGATGGTTTTCTTTGTTGTGCAAAAGCTCTTAATTTTGATAGAATGCCAATAGTTTATTTTTGCTTTTGTTTCCCCTGCCCGAGGGGACATACTTAGAAAAATGTTGGTAAGGCTGATGTCAAAGAGATTACTGCCTGTGTTTTCTTCTAGGAGTTTTATGGTTTCAGGTCTCACGTTTAGGTCTTCAATCCATTCTGACTTTATTTTTGTGGACAGTGTAAGTGGTCCAGTTTCATTCTTCTGCAAATAGCTGTCTTGTTCTCCCGACACCATTTATTAAAGAAACTATCTTTTCCCCCGTTGTATATCCTTGCCTCCTTTGTCAGAGATTAATGGACCATATAAGTGTGGGTTTATTTCTGGGTTCTGTGTTCTGTTCTCTTGATCTGTGTGTCTCTTTTTGTGCCAGTACCATGCTGTTTTGATTACTACAGCTTTGTAGCACGTCTTGCAATCTAGGGTTGTGATACCTCCAGCTTTGTTCTTCTTTATCAAGATGGCCTTTGCTATTTGGGGTCCTTTGTGGTTCCATACAAGTCTTAGGATTATTTGTTGTCGTTCTGTGAAAAATGCTGTTGGTATTCTGATAGGCATTGCACTGAATCTCTAGATCGCCTGGGTAGTATGGACATTTTAACAATATTAATTCTTCCAGTCCATAAGCATGGTATACATTTCCAATTGTTTGTGTTGTCTTCAATTTCTTTCATCGGTGTTTTTTAGTTTTCAGGCTACTGATCTTTTACACCCTTGGTTGAGTTTATGCCTAGGTATTTTATTTTTTGGTTCGGTTGTAAATGGGATTGTTTGCTTAATTTCTCTTCCTGCTACTTCATTATTAGTGTGTAGAAATGCAACAGACTTCAGTGTATGAATTTTGTATCCTGCGACTTTACTGAATTCATCTATTACTTCTAACAGTTTTTTGGTGACGTCTTTAGAGTTTGCTTAGCATCGTGTCATCTGCAAATAGTGTCAGTTTTCTTCTTCATTACCACTTTGGATGCCTTCTATTTCTTTTTGTTGTCTGATTGCTGTGGCCAGGACTTCCAGTATTATGTTGTGTAAAAGTGGTGAGAGTGGACATCCTTGTCTTGTTCCTGATCTTAGAGGAGAAGCTCTCAGTTTTTCGCCATTGAGTATGATGTTAGCTGTGGGTTTGTCACATACAGCCTTTATCGTGGTGAGGTATGTTCCCTCTAAACCTGCTTTGTTGAGGGTTTTTATCAGAAACAGATTTTGAATTTTGCCAAATGCTTTTTCTGCGTCTATTGAGATGATCGTATGATTTCTAGCCTTCATTTTGTTAATGTGGGTGTATCATATTGATTGATTTGTGCATATCGAGCCCCCCCCCCTTGCATCCCTGGAATAAATCCCCCTTGTTTATGGTAAATTATCCTTTTAATGTATTGTTGAGAGCAGTTTGTTAATATATGCTTGAGGAATTTGCATCTATGTTCTTCAAGGGTATTGGCCTGTTGTTTGTTTTCGTTTTTGTTTTCCTGGAGTGTCTTTGTCCAGTTTAGTATGAGGGTGGTATTGGCCTTATAGGATGTATTTGAAAGCTGTCCTTCCTCTTCTATTTTTTGGAAGAGTATGAGAAGAATAGGTATCAACTCTTCTTTATCTCTTTGGCAGAATTTACCTGTGAATCCATTTGGTCCTGGACTTTTGGTTGTTGAGAGGTTTTTAATTGTTTTTTTGTTTTTGTTTTTGAGAGTCTTTTGATTACCAATTCAATTTCTCTACTAGTAATTCATCTGTACAGATTTTCTATTTCTTCTTCATTCAGTTTTGGAAGATGATATGTTTCTAGGAATTTATCCATTTGTTTTAGGCTGTCCAATTTGTTGGCATGTAAATTTTCACAGTAGTCTGTTAAAATCCCTTGTATTTCCGTGCTACATCAGTTGTTACTTCTCCCCTTTCATTTTTAAAAATTTTAGTTAAATTCGGGTTAGTTAACATATAGTGTAGTTTTGGGAGTAGAATTAAGTGACTCATCACTTACATATACACCCAGTGCTCATTCCAGCAAGTGCCCTCCTTAATACCCATCACCCATTTAGCCCATCCCCCCACCTACCTCCCCTCCCGCAACCCTTACTTTGTTCTCTTAACTATAGAGTGTCTTATGGTTTGCCTCCATCTCTGCTTCTATCTCTTTTTACTTTGCCTTCCCTTTGCGTATGTTCATCTATTTTGTTTCTTAAATTCCACATATGAGTCAAATCATATGATATTTGTCTTTCTCTGATGGACTTATTTTGCTTAGCATACTACCTTGTAATTCCATCCACGACATTGCAAATGGCAAGATTTCATTCTTTTTGATGTCTGAGTAATATTCGAGTGTGTGTGTGTGTGTGTGTGTGTATGTGTGTGTGTGTATGTACATATCTATATCTATATCATCTATCTATCTATATCTTCTTTATCCATTCATCATGCGATAAACACTTGGGCTTTTCCCATAATTTGGCTATTGTTGATAGTGCTGCTATAAACATTGGGGTGCACGAGCCCCTTCAAATCAGCACTTTTGTATCCCTTGGATAAATACCTTGTAGTGCAATTTGCTGGGTTATAGGGTAGTTCTATTTTTAACTTTTTGAGGAAACTCCATACTGTTTTCCAGAGTGGTTATACCAGTTTGCATTCTCACCAACAGTGCAAGAGGGTTCCCTTTTCTCCACATCCTCGCCAACATCTGTCGTTTCCTGAGTTGTTTATTTTAGCCATTCTGACAGGTGTGAGGTGGAATCTCCTTGTGCTTTTGAGTTGTATTTTCCTGATGATGAGTGATGTTCAGTACTTTTTCACGTGTCTGTTAGCCATTTGCATGTGTTCTTTGGAGAAATGTCTGTTCATGTCTTCTGCCCATTTCTTAAGCGGATTATTTGTTTTTTGGGTGTTGATCTTTATAGATTCTGGATACTAGCCCTTTATCTGATATGGCATTTGAAAATATCTTCTCCCATTCCGCCAGTTGCCTTTTGGTTTTGTTGATTATTTCCTTTGCTGTGCAGAAGCTTTTTGTCCTGAAGGGGTCCCATTAGTTCATTTTTGCTTTTGTTTCCCTTGCCTCCAGAGACGTGTCTAGTAGGAAGTTACTGCGGCTGAGGTCGAGGAGGTTGCTTCCTGTGTTCTCCTCTAGGATTTTGATGGTTTCCTGTCTTACATTTAGGTCTGTCATCCATATTGAATTTATTTTTGTGTGTGGTGTAAGAAAGTGGTCCAGTTTCTTTCTCCAGCATGTCGCTGTCCCGGTTTCCCAACACCATTTGTTGAAGAGACTGTATTCTATTGGATATTCTTTCCTGCTTTGTGGCCGATTAGTTGACCATAGAGTTGTGGGTCCATTTCTGGGTCTCTCTGTTCTGTTCCATTGATCTATGTGTCTGTTTACTTACATGGGTGTTCTCTTTTTTTCTTGATGAGTTTGGCTAAAGGCCTATCAGTTTTGGTTATCTCTTCAAAGAACCAGCTCTTGGTTTCTTTGATCTTTTTACTGCGTTTGTTTGTTTGTTTGTTTCTTTGTTTTTAGTCTCGATTGCTCCTCTGATCTTATTATTTCCTTTCTTCTCTTCACTTTGGGTTTGTTTGTTCTTCTTTTTCTAGTTCCTTTAGGTGTAAAGTTTGATTGTTTATTTGAGACTTTTCTTGTGTCTTGAGGCCGGCCTGCATCACTCTAAATTTCCCTCTTGGAAATGCGGTCGCCGTGTCCTAGTGATTGTGTTTTCATTTTCATTTGTACCCATGTATTTCTTTCATTTCCTCTTTGATGTCTTTGTTGACCCATTGGTTGTTTAGTAACATGTTGTTTAGCTTCCACATGTTTGTGTTTTTCCCAATACTTTCTTAAAATTGATCTCTAGTTTCATACTGTTGTGGTTGGAAAAGATGCATGATAGAATTTCAATCTTCTTAGATTTATTTGAGACATATTTTGTGGCCTAACGTGTGACCTGTTCTGGAAAATGATGCATGGGCTCTTGAATGTGTATTCTGTCGTTTGTGGATGGCGTGTTCTGTAGATATCTTTTGAGTCCACCTGGCCTGTTGGGTCGTTCAAAGACACTGTTTCCTTATGGATTTTATGCCTGGTTGATCTATCCATTGATGTAAGTAGGGTGTTAAAATCCCCTATTATTGTTGAATTCCTGCCAATTTCTCCCTTCATATCTGTTAATGTTTTTATATCTGTTAATGCTTAGTATGCTCTTTATGTATTTAGGTGCTCCAGTGTTGGGAGTGTAGACACTTAGAATTGTTACATCGTCTTGTTGGATTGTTCCCTTTATCATTATGTAATGCCCTACTTTGTGTCTTGTTATAGTCGTTGTGTCATAGTCTGTTTTGTCTGATGTAAGTGTTGCTACCTTGGCTTTTTTTTTTTTCACTTCCATTTGTATAGAATATCTTTTCTATCCCTTCACTTTCAGTCTGTATGTGTCTTTAGGTCTGAAGTGAGTCTCTTGTAGGCAGCGTATAGCGGGTCTTGCTTTTTTTTATCCATTCCTCCATCCTCTGTCTTTTGATTGGAGCAATTAGACCATTTGTATTTAAAGTAATTCTTGATAGGTATGTATTTACTGCCGTTTTATTAATTGTTTTCTGGTTTTCATAGCTCTTCCCTGTTCCTTTCTTTTTCTCTTGCTCACTTGCATTTGACTGATGACTTTTTTCAGTGTTCTGCTTGGCTTTCTTTCTCTTTATATTTGGTGTACCTATTATAGGTTTTTGGTGTTTGTTTATCCTGAGGTTCATATAGAACATCCTAAGTATATAGCAGTCTATATTACATTGATGGTCACATGAGTTTGGACACTGTCCTTTTTATTTTTGTAAAGATTTTATTTATTTATTTGACAGAGAGAGAGAGAGAACACAAGTAGGCGGAATGGCAGGCAGAGGGAAAGGGAGAGGCAGGTTCCCCACTGAGCAGAGTGCCCGACACGGGGCTCGATCCCACGACCCTGGGATCATGACGCAAACCCAAGGCAGACGCTTAACTGACTGAGCCACCCAGGTGCCCTAGGTAACTTTCTAAGTGAGTGTTCTACTACCTTTACTGTATGTTTACTTTTACTCATGTAATTTATTCATTTCATAATTTTCTTACTTCTAAGTATGGCCCTTTCTTTTCTCCTTCAAGACCCCCTTCCATATTTCTTCTAAGGCCAATTTAGTGGTGATGAACTCCTTTAACTTTTAATTGCCTAGGAGACTCTTTATAGTTACTTGATTTCTGAATGATAACCTTGCCGGCTAGAGTATTGTTGGTTGTAGGTTTTTTGATTCAGCACTCTGAATATATTATGCCACTTTTCTTTGGCCTGCAGAATTTCTGCTAAAAAATCAACTGGGAGCCTTATGGAATTTCCCTTGTCCATTACTAGTTTTTTCTCTCTTGCTCTTTTTTGGTTTTTGGTTTGGGTGTTTTTTGTTTGTTTGGTTTTGGTTTTGTTTTAGAGAAGAGGGGAGAGAGGGGGGAGGAGAAGGAGGAGAGGGAGAGAGAGAATCTTAAGCAGGCTCCATGCCCAGCCCGGAGCCCAACACGGGGCTCAAGTCTCACAACCCTGAGATCATGACCTGAGCTGAAATCAAGAGTTGGATACTTAACTGACTGAGCCACCCAGGCACCCCTCTCTTGCTGTTTTGAAAATTGTCTCTTCATCTTTAATCCTTGGCATTTTAATTATTATGTTTTTTGGTGTGGACCTCCTTGGGGTCATCTTGTTTGGAACTCTCCGTGCCTCTTGAAGCTGGATGTCTGTTTCCTTCCCCAGGGTAGGGAATTTTTCACCTGTTCTTTCTTCAAATTGGTTTTTTATCCCTTTCTATCTCTCTTCTCCTTCTGGGATTCCTAAAATGCAAATATTTGTTCATTTGATGTTGTCTGAAAGATCCCTTACCTATCCTCATTTTTTTAAGTTCTTTTTTTTCCTTTGCTGTTCAGCTTGGGTGCTTTCCATTCCACTTCCAGACTGCTGATCTGTTCTTCTGCATCCTCTGATCTACTGTTGATTCTCTCTAGTGCATTTTTCATTTTGGTTATTGTCTTTTTCAACCCTGATTGGTTCTTTTTTTAATTTTCTATCTCTTTTTTTAAAAGATTTTATTTATTTATTTGACAGAGAGAGAGTGAGAGAGCACAAGCAGAGGGAGCAGCAGCGGGAGGGGGAGAGCAAGAAGCAGTCTCCCCGCCGAGCAGGGAGCCTGGTGCGGGGCCCCAGCCCAGGACGCTGGGATCATGACCTGAGCCGAAGGTAGACACTTAACCGACTGAGCCACCCAGGCGCCCCGATATATTTTCTGTCTCTTTGTTGAAGGTCTCACTAAGTTCATCCACTCTTCTCTGCAGCCTGGTGAACATCTTTATGGCCATGACTTTGAACTCGTTACCAGGTAGATTGGTTATCTCTGTTTCATTTAGTTCTTTTTCTGAGGTTTTGTTTTGTTCTTTCTTTTGGATCCTGTTCCTTTGTCTCCTCATTTGGCTTGACTTTCTGTGTTTGTTTCTATGAATTAGGTAGAACAGCCACTTCTCCTAACCTTGCAAGAATGGCCTTGTGTACGGTCATCCCCTGTGTAGACTGTGTGTGCCTGGTGACTTTGGCTGGATAGCTGGAGCTGTGGCTGGTGTGGGCTGGGATCCGGGGGCAGTCTGTGCTGGGGCTGTCCTGGTGGGATTGCTCGAGCTGAAATGGGCATGGGCTAGGTGGCCCTGGGGCAGGACAGTTGCAGCTGAAGTGGGAGCAGGTGGTGGTCTGCCGGTGCTCAGCACAGTGGATGCCCTCACTGCATGGCGGGAACTGAGGTGGGGCATGAGCTGGTGTGTCCTGGTGGTGTCACTAGAGCCAAAGCAGACATGAGCCAGGAGGTCCCACAGTGCTCTGTGCCAGGAGTGCCCTAGCAAGTCATCTGGGGCTGAAGTGGTGTGGGCCTGGCGAGTTCTGGGTTGCTTTGCCCCTATGTCAGCCGGAGTTGTAGTGAGTGTTGAGCAGGGGTGTTCCACTGTGCAGTGTGCTGGGGCTGCCTTGATGGGACTTCTTGGGCTTGTGTGGGCTTGGGCTTGGGCTAGGGCCTGGGGCTCACTGAGGTGGTAGGCCAGCTATGGTGCCTGGCCCCTGCTCCCATCCAGGCTATCAAGGTGGTGGGGCAATGTAAACCATGGCACTTGCCAGGCCCTGCGACCCAGAGAGAGTTCTAGTAGCTCCCCTGCCATTTGGTGGAGTTCTGAGGCAGGATCCTTTATATTCTAGTTGTTCTTTTAAGCCACAGCTTTTTTCCTGTGCCCCAGGGCAGATGAATCTGCTCACGGTCCCTTGGTACTGTCTCTCCCCACTGTAGTTTGCAGCATCGGGGGTGGGATTCCCTTACTGTGTCTCCAACTCAATGTTCTCTATGTGGTCTCTCTATCTTTTGTTGTGCAGAAGTTGTTCAGTCAGCTCTCTGTTCTTCTTTGGGAGGAATTGCTGTATAAGTAGGTATGGATTTGCTATGTCCATGCAGGAGGTTAAGTTCAGGCTCTTCCTACATTGCCTTCTTGGGGCAGAACCCTTTGGAATTTTCTACATAAGAGAATCATGTCATCTGCAAACAATGACAGTTTTATTTCTTCCTTCCCAATCTGTATACCTTTTATTATTTCTTTTTATTGAGAATTCCTGGGATGGTGGTTATCACCCCCAACCTGGAAGGAGGAACCAATACTATACAAAATCACTCAGAAATCGTACTGTCCCAACACCCCTGGCCAACACCGAGAAGAGGAAAGCCATTCCCTTGAAAATTGGCCAGTCTGTGTTCATCCAGGAAGGGCTGGGAGAACAGACACAGAGGGGACTATGACATGATACCAGGGGCAGGATGGGGGTCTGTTGGACCCCACACTGGCTCCTCAAAAGCCAAGGGAGAAGCAGATTCACTTTTTCTCTGGGGGAGGGGAGTTCTTCATCACTAGGCCCATTTCTTACCCTTGCTAAGGCTGTCAGTTTTCAAAGTGAAAATTTCATCCTGTACATTGAGCACAAGATTTTCAGCAGTGAGACAGACACAATTCTGTGATGTGGCAGTCGTCTTGGAGATGTTCGGGCTGCCTGGATCTTGCCCAGTTTGATGTAGCCAGGGTTCTTGCTCAGGGCTTCTCCAAGCATCCTGGTGGCCTTGGCCTCACCTTCAGCCTACACAGTCTTCTGCTGCTGTTCCTGCTTTGCTTCTTCCACCTGAAACTGGGCTCCCTGGGCCTCCTGCTGAGCTACTTGTTTGCCTCCCATAGCAGCTGTGTACTCCCTTGGCTAGAGCTCAGCTCTGTCATGACTGCATCATCCAGGATAAGGCTGAATTCCTTGGCCCTCACTGTCAGCTCCCATGAGATCAACAAGGATATCTGGGCCCGCTGGGTAATCAGCTGCAAGGTGTTGAACTTGGCCACACCTCCCTTGAGCACCTCCTTGACAGTTGATGGCAGTCCTCACTCCTCCTAGTCTAGCCCTGGGCACTGGTACATGCTGGGACGCTGCATGGCATTGGGTTGAGACAGCACTCACAGATGCTTACCATCTGCAGGTCTTTGGTGCCTGTGGGAGAGGAAATTTTTTAGGGTCTGGCCGGAATGTCCTAGGTGATGGGGTACTGGAAATCAGGGGATCCTAAGGTGAAGGCCCTCATCCGATTAGAGAAATTGGCTCTGTGCCCACCTTCTATGGTGAAACAGACTCATGGATGCCGTAGGCCATGGCGCCGGCCCCGAGCAGCAACTTCAGCACCTTGCCCGTGTCCCTCTATGTCTCTCAAGCTCTGGGCCACGTCTGATCCTGAGGCCAGTGACCCCAAAGGTGAGAAGGGGGTGCCGGCCTGCCTCTACCCCACTCCAGTTTAGAGATTGCACCCTTCACATGTGGATCCAGGGCCCAAGGTCCTCATAGGAGAAAGGACACCAGAGGTGCCCCAATCTGTATACCTTTTCTTGTCTTGTGTTGTCTTCTTACATTAGCTAGGACGTTGCTGTTGAGGAGGATTGGTGAGAAGGGACATCCTGTCCTTGTTCCTGACGTTAGTAGAAAAGCATCTAGTTAATCACTAAGAAGTGTGATGTTATATGTACTTTTTTTTTAAAGATTTTATTTGTTTTTATTTGACAGAGGTAGAGAGAGAGAGCACAAGCAGGGGGAGCGGCAGGCAGAGGGAGAGGGAGAAGCAGGCTCCCTGCTCAGGAAGGAGCCCGACGTGAGGCTCCCTCCCAGGACCCTGGGATCATGACCTGAGCCGAAGGCAGCCGCTTAACCGACTGAGCCACCCAGGCGCCCCTATATGTACATTTTTATAGATGCTCTTTATTAAGCTGAGGAATTTCCCCAATATTCCTACTTTGCTGAGAGCTTTTATCTTGAATGGCTTTTGCATTTTTGTCAAATGTTTTTTATGCATTGAACGATATGACCGTATGATCATATACTGATGGGATGGATTACCTTAATTGATTTTTGCATGTTGAATCAGATTTATATACCTGGAATAAATCCCACTTGGCTGTGGTACATAATTCTTTTCATACATCATTGGATTTGGTAAAAATCTGTCAGATACTTTTGCATCTATGTCACGAGATATATCGGTCTGTAATTTTCCATTCTTGTAGTGTCTTTATCTAATTTGATCTTAGGGTAATGCTGGCCTCATAGAAGGAGTTAGGAAGTGTTCCCTCTGTTCCATCTATTGAGTTTTTTTAAATTAAGATTTATTTATCTGAGAGAGAGAGAGAGAGAGAGAGAGAGAGAGAGCATGTGTGCACGCGAGAGCCGGGGGTGGGAGTGGTAAGGGGCAGAGGGAGAAGGAGAGAGAGAATTTTAAGCCGACTCCCTGCTGAGCACAGTGCCCGATGTGGGGCTCGGTGTCAGGACCCATGAAATCATGAACCTGAGCCGGAACCGAGAGTCAGATGCTTAACCCACTGAGCCACCTATAGGCACCCCATCTATTGAATTTTTAATGTGCAGAATCATTCCTTTCATTTTTCAAGATTGCTGAATATTTTATTTTGAAATCATGCTGTCAGATTTCTGCTTTTTTAAAAATTTTATTTTATTGTGTCATGTAAATCACCATACATTACATCATTAGTTTTCAATGTAGTGTTCCATGATGCATTGTTTGCATATAACACCCAGTGCTCCATTCAGTACGTGCCCCCTTTAATACCCATCATCAGGCTAACCCAACCCCCCCACCCCCCTCTAGAACCCTCAGTTTGTTTCTCAGAGTCCATAGTCTCTCATGGTTCGTCTCCCCCCTCCGATTTCCCGCCTTCATTTTTCCCTTCCTGCTATTTTTTTTTAACATATAATGTATTATTTGTTTCAGAGGTACAGGTCTGCGATTCAACAGTCTCACACAATCCACAGCGCTCACCGTAGCACATACCCTCCCCAATGTCTATCACCCAGCCACCCCATCCCTCCCACCCCCCACCACTCCAGCAACACTCTGTTTCCTGAGATTAAGAATTCCTCATATCAGTGAGATCACATGATACATGTCTTTCTCTGATTGACTTATTTCGCTCAGCATAATACCCTCCAGTTCCATCCACATCGTTGCAATTGGCAAGATCTCATTCCTTTTGATGGCTGCGTAATATTCCATTGTATATAGATACACCACATCTTCTTTTATCCATTCATCTGTCGATGGCCATCTTGGCTCTTTCCATAGTTTGGCTATTGTGGACATTGCTGCTGGAAACATCGGGGTGCACATACCCCTTCGGATCCCTACATTTGTATCTTTGGGGTAAATACCCAGTAGTGCAATTGCTGGGTCGTATGGCAGCTCTATTTTCAACTTTTTGAGGAACCTCCGTACTGTTTTCCAGAGTGGCTGCACCATGTCATGTGTCTGCTTTAATTTTTTTATTATTTGTAATATAGCCACATATCCACACACGACAACATAAATGTGGTTATATATACATGCTCCCCTTTTTTAGGGCAGTCTACTACTTTCCTTACTTTGGGCTTGAATTTCCACCTCCTTCGTTTCTCAAAAGAAGCCCCTCATTAACTCATTTTAACAATCTAATGTGTATCCTTCTATATTTTTCTGCATTCTTATAATCCATTACAATAGAAATACACATGTATGCGTATGTAAACAAATACACGTTTTTTTTGTCGCTGCTACCAAAATAGTAGCATATTCATCATGCTTTTCTGTATCTTGTATGTTATATGTAACGATAACCTTGTGTAAATGTCTCCGAGTCAACCTGTATTGTTCTAATTCATTGTTTTAAATGGTTGTATAATATTTGTGGTGTGGGTATATTATAGTTTATTTACCCTTCTTGTTTTGATGAGCCTTTCATTTTGTTTCCAGTATTACTATAAACATCCTCAGACATATGACTTTATATACTTGTGCTTATATTTCTATGGAATAGATATCCAGGAGTTGGGTTACTGAGTACAAGGGGTGTGTGTGTGTGTGTGTGTGTGTGTGTGTGTGTGTGTGTGTGTGTGTGTAGTTTTAATACACGTTTTTACGAGTTTGGGCTCTTAAGTTCCAAAAGTCTTAAGACTTGAGATTTTCCCCCCAATGTATATGAATAACATTTTCCCTGCATCCTTACCAATAAATAGAATTATAACGCTTAATGTTTAACAATCTCATGTATGCAAACTAAAAATCTCACTATTTCTCTAATTTGCATTTATCTCACTCTCATAGAATTTTAGCTCCCTCTGCCCGTATTTATTAATTTATTGGCAATTTAGATTGGCTACTCTGGGAATTCCTGATTCTTATCCTTTTCCCATTTTCTTTAAGTTAGGTTGTCTTTCTTCTAGTCAGTTTGTCAGACTGCTTTCTATATAGTTTGGATATTAAAGCCTCATCATCTTTATTAAAATATATTTCCTGATTTGTAGTTTGTTTGTGTATCAATGATATGTTTTGTCATTCAAAAAATTTTAATTTGTATATGTTAGTCTTTAATTTTTTTGAACCTTCAGAGTTTCCAGTGTAGGTGATTTTCTCTGACTCCTCTATGGTACATCTAGCTTCCTAGCTTTTCTTGCAACATTCATATTGTTTTTCCTATAGTTAACTCTAATTCATCTGGATTCTGTGATGTACTGTAGTGTACGTGCTATAAGATAGCAGTTCAATGTTATTAACAGTCAATTATATGTAAATTTAATTACCACCTTCATTTTAAATTAAATTATATATACACATACGTAATTATATTGGCATTATAGCATATTGGTATCCACTAAGGCAGGTTCCCCTCACTATTCCTTTTCATAATAACCTTGCCTACTCTTGGTCATTTATTTTTCCAAATAAACTTTAGATTATTTTATGCAATTCCAAAATAAGAAATCCTGTGCATTCTAGTTAATATTGAATTAATTATATTCTAGTTTTATGATATCAATGAAATCTTCTCATCCAAGAACGTAGTTGGTCTTTCTAATTGCTCAGATTTTGTTTTCTGCCTTTCCAAGAGATTTTATGGTTTTCTTCATATAATTCTGCTTTACTTGTCAAGTTTATTTCTGAATATTTTGTGTTGTTTCACTCTAGTAAATGGAATGTTTTCCCAGTTCCTGCTTCCTTCCTCCTTAACTTCTGGTATTTAAGCTCTACTCGGAGCATCTTGTTTTAAATATTGTCAAAGGTTCCCACAAGTGGATTGATTTCGGAGATGGTGAAAAAGGTTAAATCACTCGATGATATGGTCCAGTTCTTACCTGGGGGAAACTAGGTAAGTTTATCCAACTATCTAAACATCCTCTGCTGTATGTCTTTCCTTTGTGTCTCCAGTTCCATTTCGTAATCTTCTGCACCCTGCTCTTTGCCCCAGGAGTTGACTTTGCCCTCTGGCTTCTGGATGAGCCTGTCCAGTGGGAAGCCCTGTCAGGTCAAAGGGTAGGAGAGTGATGTTGTGACATTTATGCCACTGAGCTCCCTCTCTGTAGGCTCATCATTGGCTGGCTACATCCCTCAGATGAAGGTGTCAGCTTCTGGATGGTGTCCCTCTATACTTAGGTCTCTTGAGCTTGGGATATATGTTAAAGTTCTTTCCCCTCACTCCTTCGGGCCTGGAGTTGCAAAATCACCCTGCAGTTACTAGCCTGGGGAGGCTGATTATCCTTTTTGTTTTTCTTATACCCCTGCCCGCACCTCATTAGCTCCTTTATTAAACTCTCCTGAAGTTACCCAATTTGAGTGTTATCTGTTTCCTGCTGTGACCCTGACTGATACATACTTGTAACTCCGTGTATTAGTTCCTCCTTCCTCCTAGGGCAGTCTAACTCTGGAGACTCAGAGTAACTTAGATGTACTAGATGGATAAAAGCTTTTGGGTGAACTTCAATACGTAGTTTGAGATGTCTAAGAGGAAACATACTAAGCAAGATCTGAGATGTTTGTCTAAATCTTCTTTCTAAACCAAGACTGTAAGGCTGTTAAGCTTACCTAGGAAAATTCTGTTGTCTAGACCGTACAGGACACTGCCCAGGCTCCATCATTTCTTTCACCTATGGTATTAACTCCCTTCTCTCTAGCAGACCGGAATGCACTCCCAAGGCTGAGTAGGATTCAGTTTTGCTTCTTTATTCTTGCTGCACTGCAGAAACACAAATAGTCTTGCTTTATTGTCTTCTCTCCCTCTTTTTAAAATTCTCGCAGGTTTCAAATCTTTTACATAGTTTCCCAAGTATTATAGCTATAGTAGGAAATTCTATACAAATTGAAATACAAATTGGTGTGCGTGTTGTGCAAAAAAGTAACAGTTCTCAAACTTTGATATCTATTCCAAGATTTGTTATTACTAGCCATGTGAGTGTGACGTTCTGTTTTTAGTCTCTGATTCCTGATTTATGAAACGGAATCCTCCTTCTTGGCTCACTGTGAAATATATGATAGTAAATGGGGAATTTTAAAACAGCATATCGTGTGTGTGTGTGTGTGTGTGTGTGTGTGTGTGTGTGTGTCTGTGTGTGTGTGTCTGTGTGCCCGCACACGCACACACGCCCAGTGTGGTGGCAGGGGCGGAATCCTGTTTTTCAGTTTGCTCATCCTGTCCTTTAATATGATGGCAAATGGGCATTTGTTTGAATTTGGTAATCCTTTCTCCAGGATTTCAGACTGGCAATTGATTTATTCTCAATATAGAAAACAGTTGATACTTTTTAATTTTATTTTTATCATTTCAGTTGACAAACCCCAATGGACATAATAGAATCTTCTTTTTAACCAAAAAGTACCTGGGGCGCCTGGGTGGCTCAGTAGGTTAAGCGTCTGCCTTCAGCTCAGGTCATGATCTCAGGGTCCTGGGATCGAGCCCCGCATCAGGCTCCCTCCCTCGGCGGTGAGTCTGCTTCTCCCTCTCCCTCTGTGATCCCTCTTGCTCTCACTCTCTCTCAGATAAATAAATAAAAATCTTAAAAGAAAAATAACAAAAAGTACCTGAAGAGGCTAAACCCAAGTGGATTTTGTTGGCCGGAATTCCATGGGCCCTTCTTCAGGACCCTGCCTTTGAAGAAGTGAGTCGGTTCAGAGATATCCCAGGGAAACTCAGCGTGGGAAAGACTGGCCACCCATTCCTTCCAGAGATTACAGTTCAGAATAATGGCCGATGGACTGAGCCCCACAAGGGAAATGAACTATGAATTGTTTGAATGTGGCAGGAGCTCTGATGTGAGGGCAAACTCGGTGTCATCAGAGGAAAATCCTTATTTGTGATAAAGCCCCATTTTTATGACTCATACAATCCTAGTTTTGAGCCAATGCAGAGTGTATAAGAACACATGAAAGGTCTGCATACAGAGAAACCCTCTGAATGCAATGAACGTGGTAAACTTTCAGCAGTAGTTCACATCTTATTCGACATCAGAGCTCTCATATGGGGAGAGACCTTATAGTGTAATGAATATGAGAAAGCCTTCAGTCAGAGGTCATCTCTTAATGGGAAATTCATAGTGAGGAAAGCCTTATAAGTGTAATATATGTGGAATAGCATTTATTTGGAGCTCACATCTTATTCAGCATCAGGAAAGTCATAGTAGAGAAATACCATATGAGTGTAATGAATATGGAAAAGCTTTTGGCCAGAGTTCATACCTTATCGAACAAAACAGAATTTATAGTGGTGAAAAACCCTATTTGTGTAGCCCAAGTGGAAAAAGAAAACTAAGGTGGAGATCTGCTCTTAATGACCATTAGAATATCCATAATGGGGAAAAGTCCTATGAACGCAACCACATGTGATGAAGCCTTTGTGCGGCTATCTCACCTTGTTCACCTTCGTCGAATTCACAGTGAAGAGAACTCCTATGAATGCAGTGAGTGTGAAAAGACCTTCAGTTGGAAATCTCATCTTGTTTGACATCAGAAAAGCCACAATGGAAAAAATTCTGTGACTGGGACAGGGAATAGGTTCCAGTCAGAACCCAGGTTCTGTGGGTTAAGCAGTTTTTGGTCTCTAGAAACGTGTTGCTGTGGGCGGAATTAGAAAAATACAGTACTTAAACTAACACTGATCATAAAGAAGAAAAGACTATAATCATTACTTAGTGTTCAAGTGTAGACAAATGGAGATAAAACTTGAGTCTGATTTACAGGTTTATTAGGTTTCAGATAACCCGAAGCTGAGCCAGGCCCACAATAGACTGTAAAATTCTAATATGCTGATTTATAGATTTGTTAACAATTCCAATGCCATTCTGATTATCCCTTAATTTGGAGGCAGCGTGGCCTCCATCACATATCTTTCACTTACCACCACTGAAACCATGGGTATATCTGCTGACTCTCTGAGCATCAGTTTCCTTATCTGTCAAACAGGAATAACAACACCTATCAACCTTGGGAAGGTTAGCGAAGATTCTGTATATGAAAAATTTCTGGTATAATGTGTGGCACATACTACAGGTGCCGTAAATTATTACTAATTATCTAGCTTCTCTGATTTGTGCTTGCCATTCCAGTTCCATTAGAACCAGCACAGCCTGTTTTCTTTATCTTTATTGTGGGAGTGCTTACCTTATAGACCTCTTGTACAGTTGAGAGAGCCTGGGCTTATGCAGTCAGACATACCTGCTGCTTTCTAGCTCCGTGACCTTGGCAAGATACTTAATCTCTCTGAGCTTTACAGTTCTTAACTGTAAAAATGGTGATGGTAATGACTGCCTTGCAGAATCGGAGGGATGATTAGAATTACTACTTAGGGAGTACTTGGCACACAGTAGGCATGTCATAAATCATACCCATCATCATTCTCTACTACAGGTCTTTCTCTTTAGAATAAATTCTTTACAGCTGTGAAACTGATTCTAGCTCTCACTTAAACTGGTGACTTTCTTATATCTCATTCTCACTCAAGAAAAGAGAACGTATCCTACAAGTAGGCTTTATAGCAAGCTTGTGAAGACTGGGATTCAGGGCTCTGCAATCTGGATTCCACCTTCCTGTATAGAGTATCTCCTATGTGCCAGGCCATTGACATAGATTATCTGCAGCTCTCACAACTCCGCCTCTTGGGCAAATTGAGGACTATTATCTCCGTTTGACAATAAGAATACTGAGGCTCCAAGAGGTTAAATAACTTTCTCAGGCACTTGAAGCCAGCGTTTGAACCCAACTTTGACTGTCACCAAGGGCTATGGTAATTATACCATACTACACTGGTAGCCATTTATTTTATTGAATGCCTGCTGTGCCCCCAGCACTGTGCTAATAAGACACACATGAATCATATTGGATTTTTAGAAATGAGATAATTGAGGCTCACAGAGGGCCATTTCCCCATAGTTACAGTCGGTATTGTAATAATAAGTGCTATCATTTATTGAGGGCTTATTGCATGCCAGGCACTGTGGTAGATTCTTTACATAAATTATTGTATTTGCTTCCCAGAAGTAAGTTTGTGTAAATTTGGTTTGCACTTTAAAAAGGGGACAACTGAGGTTCAGAGAGGGTGAAGTAACTGCCCTAAGATGACACAGTGACTAAGCAACAGAACTGGGATTTGGAGCCACTATTTTCTGTATTTTTTTCTTTCAAGATTTTATTTAGAGTCAAGTTAGTTAACACAGAGTGTAGTATTACTTTCAGGGGTAGAATTTAGTGATCCATCACCTGCATATAACACCCAGTGCTCATTACAACAAGGGCCCATCACCCATTTATTCCGCCCCCCCCCACCTACCTCCCTTCCGGCAACCCTCAGTTTGTTCCCTGTAGTTGAGTCTCTTATGCTTTGCCTCCCTCTCTGTTTTTATCTTATTTTCCCTTCCCTTCCCCTGTGTTCATCTGTTTTGTTTCTTAAGTTCCACATATGAGTCAAGTAATTTGGTATTTGTCTTTCTCTGACTGATGTATTTTGCTTAGCATATACCCTCTAGTTCCATCCACGTTGTTGCAAATGGCAAGATTTCATCCTTTTTGATGGCTGAATAATATTCCAGTGTGAGAGTGTGTGTGTGTGTGTGTGTGTGTGTCTGTGTGTCTGTGTGTCTGTGTCTGTGTGTGTCTGTGTCTGTGTGCACGCACACGCCCAGTGTGGTGGCAGGGGCAGAATCCTGTTTTTCAGTTTGCTCATCCTGTCCTTTAATATGATGGCAAATGGGCATTTGTTTGAATTTGGTAATCCTTTCTCCAGGATTTCAGACTGGCAATTGATTTATTCTCAATATAGAAAACAGTTGATACTTTTTAATTTTATTTTTATCATTTCAGTTGACAAACCCCAATGGACATAATAGAATCTTCTTTTTAACCAAAAAGTACCTGGGGCGCATCACATCTTCTTCATCCATTCTTCAGTTGATGGACATCCCTGGGCTCTTTCCATATTTTGGCTATTGTTTATAGCAGCACTATCCACATTGGGGTGCCTGTGCCCCTACAAATCACTATTTTTGTACCTTTGGATAAATACCTAGTAGTGAAATTACTGGGTCATAGGGTAGTTCTATTTTTATCTTTTTGAGGAACCTCCATACTGTTTTCCAGAGTGACTGAACCAGTTTGCATTCCCACCAACAGTACAAGAGGGTTTCCCTTTCTCCACATCCTCGCCGACATCTGTCGTTTCCTGAGTTGTTACTTTTAGACATTCTGACAGGTGTGAGGTGGTATCTCATTGAGGTTTTGATTTGTATGACGAGTGATTTTGAGCATTTTTTTCATGTGTCTGTTAGCCTTTTTTTTTTTTTTTCTCTTCTTTGGAGAAATGTCTGTTCATATCTTCTGCCCATTTCTTAAATGGATTTTTTTTTTTTACTTTTTGTGTATTGAGTTTGATAAGATCTTTATAGATCTTGGATAGCAGCCCTTTATCCAGTATGTCATTGGCTAATATCTTCTCCCATTCAGTAGGCCACCTTTTAGTTTTGTTGATTATTTCCTTCGCTGTGCAGAAGCTTTTAATCCTGATGAAACCCCAAGAGTTCATTTTTGTTTTTGTTTCCCCTGCCTCCAGAGACATGTCTAGCAAGAAGTTACTGTGGCCACGGTCAAAGAGGTTGCTGCCTGTGTTCTCCTCAAGGGTTTTGATGGCTTCCTGTCTCACACTGAGGTCTTTCATCCATTTTGAGTTTATTATTGTGTATGGGTGTAAGAAAGTGGTACAGTTTCTTTTCTTCAGCATGTCGCTGTCCAGTTTTCCCCAACACCATTTGTTGAAGAGACTGTCTTATTTTTCCATTGGATATTCCTTCCTGCTTTGTGGCAGATTAGTTGACCATAGAGTTGAGGGTCCATTTTCTGGGTTCTCTGTTCTGTTCCGTTGATCTGTGTGTCTGTTTCCATGCCAGTACCATACTGTCTTGATGATTACAGCTTTGTAATACAGCTTGAAATCTGGACTTGTGATGCCTCCAGCTTTGGCTTTCTTTTTCAACATTCCTTTGGCTATTCGGGGTCTTTTCTGGCTCCATACAATTTTTATTTATTTATTTATCTTTCTTTAAAGATTTTTATTTATTTATTGAGAGAGAGAGAATGGTAAGAGAGAGAGCATGAGGGGGAGGAAGGTCAGAGGGAGAGAAGCAGACTCCCTGCTGAGCAGGGAGCCGATGCGGGACTCGATCCAGGGACCCCAGGATCATGACCTGAGCCGAAGGCAGTCGCTTAACCAACTGAGCCACCCAGGCACCCTCCATACAATTTTTAGAATTGATTGTTCTGGCTCTGAAAACTGTTGGTGTTATTCTATTAGGGATTGCATTGAATGTGTAGATTGCTTTGGGTAGTATAGACTTTTACTTTTTAACAATATCTGTTCTTATGATCCATGAGCATGGCATGTTTTTCCATTTCTTTGTGTCTTTTTCAATTTCTTTCATAAGTGTTCTATAGTTCTCAGAGTACAGATTTTTTACCTCGTTGGTTAGGTTTAAACCTAGGTATCTTATGGTTTTTGGTGCAATTGTAAATGGGATCGATTCCTTGATTTCTCTTTGTGCTTCATTGTTGGTGTATAGAAATGCAACTGACTTCTGTGTATTGATTTCATATCCTGTGACTTTGCTGAATTCCTGTATCAGTTCTAGCATGTGTTGGTGGAGGCTTTTTTCTTTCTTCTTCTTCTTTTTTTTTTTCTTGAGGAGACTCTTAACTTAAATTCAACTAGCCAACACATAGTACATCATTAGTTTCAGATGTAGTGTTCAAGAATTCATCAGTAGCATATGACACCCAGTGCTCATCACATCACGTGCCTACATTAGAGTTTCATGTGGTCTGCGAAGACTTACAGTTTGACTTCTTCCTTGCCAATTTGGATGCCTTTCATTTCTTTTTGTTGTCTGATTGCTGAGGCTAGGACTTTCAGTACTATGTTGGACAACAGTGGTGAGAGGTGACATCCTGTCATGTTCCTGACCTTAGGGGAAATGGTCTCAGTTTGTCCCCATTGAGGATGGTATTAGCTGTGGGTCTTTTTGTATACGGTCTTTACAATATTGAGGTATGTTCTTTCTTCTTCCTTTTTTTTAAGTTTTATTTATTTGTCAGAGAGAGAGCCAGCACAAGCAGGGAAAGCGGCAGGCAGAGGGAGAAACCTGCTCTCTGCTGAGCAGGGAGCCCGATGCGGGAACTCGATCCCAGGACCCTGGGATCACGACCTGAGCCGAAGGCAGACGCTTAACTGACTGAGCCACCCAGGCGTCCCGAGGTATGTTCTTTCTATCCGTACTTTGTTGAGGGTTTTTATCAAGAAGGATGCTGTACTTTGTCAATGCTTTTCCTGCATCTGTCATGTGGTTCTTATCCTTTCTTTTATTAATGTGGGGTATCAAGTTGACTGATTTGCGGATATTGAAACCACCCCTGCAGCCCAGGATTAGTAGCCACTATTTTCTTTCTTTCTTTTTTTTTTTTAATTTTATTAGGTTATGTTAGTCACCATACAATACATCATTAGTTTTTTATGTGGTGATCCACGATCCCATTGTTTTCATATAACACCCAGTGCTCCATGCGGTACGTGCCCTCCTTAATACCCGTCACCGGGCTAACCAGTCCCCCCTCCCCCGACAAAACCCTGTTTGTTTCTCAGAGTCCATAGTCTCTCACGGTTCATCTCTCCCTCCGATTGCCCCCCCCTTCATTTTTCCCTTCCTTCTCCTAAGGTCCTACACGCTATTCCTTATGTTCCACAAATAAGTGAAACCATGTGATAATTGACTTTCTCTGCTGGAGTTATTTCACTTAGCATAATCTCCTCCAGTCCCCATCCATGTTGATGTAAAACTGGGACATTCATCCTTTCTGATGGCTGAGTAATATCCCATTGTCTATATGGGCCACATCTTCTTTAACCATTCGTCTGTTGAAGGGCATCTCGGCTCTTTCCAGATTTTGGCTATTGCGGACATTGCTGCTATGAACATTGGGGTGCATATGGCCCTTCTTTGCACTACATCTTTGTCCTTGGGTCAATACCCCAGGAGTGCAATTGCTGGGTCATAGGTAGCTCTATTTTTTATTTTTTTGAGGCACCTCCACACTGTTTTCCAAAGTGGCTCTACCAACTTGCATTCCACAACCAGTGTAAGAGGGTTCGCCTTTCTCCACAACCTCTCCAACATGTGTTGTTTCTTGCCCTGTCCTATTTTTGCCATTCAAACTGGTGTAAGGTGGTATCTCAGTGTGGTTTGATTTGAATTTCCTGATGGCTAATGATGATAAATATTTTTCTCATGTGTCTGGTAGCCATTTTGTATGTCTTCTCTTCGGAGAAGTGTCTTTTCATATCTTCTGCCCATTTTTTGACTTGATTATTTGTTTTTTGGGTGTTTGAGATGGAGAAGTTCTTTTAGATCTTGGATACCAGCCCTTTATCTGTAGTGTCATTTGCAAATTATCTCTCTCCCATCCTGTGGGTTGCCTCTTTGTTTTGTTGGACTGTTTCCTTTGCTGTGCAGAAGCTTTTATCTTGAAGTCCCAAAAGTTCATTTTTGCTTTTGATTCACTAGCTTTTGGAGATGTATCTTGAAAGAAGTTGCTGTGGCCGATATCAAAGAGGTTACTGCGTATGTTCTTCTCTAGGATTTTGATGGATTCCTGTCTCACATTGAGGTCTTTCATCCATTTTGAGTTTATCTTTGTGTATGGGGTTGGAGAGTGGTCCAGTTTCATTCTTCTGCATGTGGCTGTCCAATTTTCCCAGCACCATTTATTGAAGAGACTGTCTTTTTCCATTGCATGTTTTTTCCTGCTTTGCCGAAGATTATTTGACCATAGAGTTGAGGGTCCATATCTGGGCTCTCTATTCTGTTCCATTGGTCTATCTGTCTGTTTTTGTGCCAGTACCCTGCTGTCTTGGTGATCACTGCTTTGTAATATAGCTTGAAATCGGGCAACGTGAAGCACCCCAGCTTTGTTTTTCTTTTTCAGTATTTCCTTGGCAATTCGGGGTCTTTTATGATTCCCTACAAATTTTAGGATTGTTTGTTCCAGCACTTTGAAAAATGTCATTGGAATTTTGATCGGGATGGCATTGAAGGTATAGATTACTCTGGGTGGCATAGACATTTTAACAATGTTTATTCTTCCGATCCATGAGCATGGAATATTTTTCCATCTTTGTGTGTCTTCTTCAATTTCTTTCATGACTGTTCTGTAGTTCCTAGAGTATAGATCCTTACCTCTTTGGTTAGGTTTATTCTGATGTATCTTATGGTTTTTGGTGCTATTGTAAATGGAATCGTTTCTCTAATTTCTCTTTCTACAGTTGCGTTGTTAGTGTATAAGAAAGCCACTGATTTCTGTGCATTGATTTTGTATCCTGCCCCATTACTGAATTGCTGTATGAGTTCTAGTAATTTGGGGGTAGAGTCTTTTGGGTTTTCCACATAAAGTATCATGTCATCTGTGAAAAGAGAGAGTTCGACTTCTTCTTTGCCAATTTGAATACCTTTTATTTCTTTGTAGCCACTGTTTTCTGAATTGGTGTCAGTGCTATTATCTTATACCAAAGTATCCCTCAACCTTATTTCCCATGGCTTCCCACCAAATTGCCCCCTCTTGTGAATACAAGAGTTGTGGCGAACTAGAGATAGCAGAGGCAAAGGTTGAAGGAAAGACTGAGCACATTACCTGGAATGATGGCCTCCATCGCGTACCTTTCACTTTCCACCTCTAAAACTGTGGATACGTCTGCTGACCTCTCTGAACATCAGTTTCCTGATCTGTCAAACAGGAATAACAACACCTTGTCAACATCGGGAAGATTAGATAAGGTCCTGTACTGAAAAATTGCTTCTATAACGCATGGCAACATAGTAGATGTTCAAGTAGAACAAAATATGAATATCCCAAATTCTCTCATTCCACAACCACAAAATTCACATTACGGGAACATCTAAAAAATGGAAGAAATGAATATTAAATCATTTTTTATCATCACAGAACTGGACAAAAGCACTCCTTTGCTCTATAATAGTCCATGACTCCCCTTGCTGTCAGATGGCCAGACTTCTTAGCATGAATATAAAGTCCTCTAGGATATACTCCCTTCCTACGATTTCAGCCTTATCTGTCTTCAACCCCTACCCTTCCCAGTCATTGCGCCCTATGATCCATGAATCCTACGGAATATCCCAGTTGTCTGAAAGCGTCATACTTTCTCTCATTTACTGGGCACTTTAAAAAAATGTTCTTCCCTATACTTGAAATGATTTTCACTGTACTAGTTTCTGTTTATCTTTCCATACAGGTCAGAAGCCATCTGCTCAAGAAGACTTCTGTAAGCCTCCTGATGAGCTGGCTGGGTTAAATGTTCCATCTCTGTGCTTTCCTAGTACTCAAAGTGTTGTATTGCCATCCTAATGCTCTCAATGTTCTCTTGGAATAATCTGTTTACTCAGCTATCTCTTCCATCTGTCTGAGCTCCTTGAGGGGACCAGATTTGAAATCCACAGTGCCTGGAACACAGTAGTGCTGAATAAATGCTTATCCAGCATTTATTGCCAATGCAAGTAAGACTGTTTGATGAAGTGCAAGTTTTAGACAAAAGCTTTGCTTGTCATAAGGACACTTACCATGAGATCTAGCCTCTTAACAAATTTTAACTGTACGTTATTGGTGACTTTAGGTGCAATGTTGTATGGAAGATCTCTACAGTTTATTCACTTTACTTAACTGAAACTTTACGCCCCGTGGATTAATAACTGCCTAATAATTAATAACTGCCTAGTTTCCCCTCACCCTGAGTCCTTCCCTGTTAATTACCATTCCAATTTGATTTTATGAATTTAACTATCTTAGCTACCTCTTAGAAGCGGGATCACGCAGTACTTGTCTTTTTTTTTGGTCTGGCTTATTTCACTTAGCATACTATCCTCAGGGTTCATGCATATTGTCACATGTTGCAGAAGTTGCTTTCATTTTTAAGGCTGAAAAGTAATCACTGTACGTATACACCACGTGGCCCTACCTTCATGGCCTACCTTTTATTCTTTGCATGTGGACTTCCAGGTTTTCCAACACCATTTGTTGAGGAGACTGTCCTTTTCCCATCGAATGACCTTGGCACCCTTGCTCAAAATCAACTGACCCCACGCACAAAGGTTTACTTCTGACTATTCTATTCATTGGTCTGTGTGTCTGTCTTTATGCCAGAGCCACCCTCTTTTGATTACTGTACCTTTGCAGTAAGTTTGGATATTAGGAAGTGTGAATCCCTCCACCTTTGTTCATTCTTTCCAAACTGTTGGGGGTCCCTTGAGAGTCCATATGAACTGTAAGATGGATTTTTCTATATCTGCAAAAAAATGTCATTGGTATTCTGACAGGTACTGCATTAAATCTATAGAATGCTTTGGGTACTATTGACATCTTAACAGCATCAAGTCTTCCAATAAATGAACATTGTGTGTCTTTCCATTAATTGATGTCCTTTTAAAATTCCTTTCAGCATTTTCTTGTAGTTTTCTTTTTTTAAGATTTTAATTTTTATTTATTTGAGAGAGAGTGAGCGAGGCGAGCGACGAGAGCGAGAGAGAGCACGGGCTGGTTGGGGGGCGTGGGCGGCGGGGAGAGAGGCAGAGGGAGAAGCAAACTGCCCGCTGAGCAAGGAGCCTGACGGGTGGCTCGACACAGGACCCAGGGACCCCCGGGTCCATGACCTGAGCCGAAGGCAGACGCTTATCCGACTGAGCACCCAGGCAGGCGCCCCCCAGTTTTTTGTAGTTTTCAGCGTATAAAACTTTCACCTCGTGGGTTCAGTTTATTGGTAAGTATTTTATTCTTTCGATGCTATTGTTGTTGTCAAGTTTAGAGTTTTTGTAAATCCCAGTACTATCCTTTTAAGATGTGTGGTTTGAAAATATTTTCTCCAAGGATGTAGGTAGTCATTTCATCTTTAGCACGTTCTTTCATTTCCAAAGTTGCTTAGGTTAACACTGTTTCCCTCACAACCTTCAGTGAAGTTTTTTTTTTTTTTCCATGCATTTGAAATACGGTCAGAACTTTTTGTCACTTTCTGCATTCCGTTTCTGATATTCCTGAATTCTTTAATGATGTTCTAAATTTTGGATACATTAAATTTCACTCCTGTGTGCTCTAAGTCTCTATGGATTGTGACCAACTGCATAGTGTTATGTAAACACCAATCAAACATCACACAGTCTTTGTCTGCTCAGGTTCCTATAACAAAATACCATATACTCGGTGGCTCAAACAACAGATAATTATTTCTCACAGTTCTGGAGGCTTAGAAGGCAAAGATCAGGATACCAGAACACCAGAGTGTTCTGCATGAGTACAGTCTTTCTGGCTTGAAGATGGCCTCCTTCTAGTTGTGTCCTCACTTGACAGAGTGAGAGAGAGCTTTGGGCATTTCCTTTTCTTACAAAGACAGTACTACTCTCATCATCATGGCCATACTCACATCCAAACCTAGTTAATGGCCACGTCCAAATACCATCACATTGGAGGTTAGAATTCACATATGACTTCTGAAGGCTGGGGTCACACAGGTTCAGTCCATAACACACCTCTATAGTACTTTCAAAGCTCCCTTTACCTGTTCAAGTTCCCCTCCCACAACTCTTGCCAAGCACTGACACTTCACTATCTCTAGTTTTGCCTGTTCACAATTCCTTGTAATTGGATCACACAGAGAATACACACACACACACACACACACACACACACACACACACACGTAGCCATTTGAGACTGGCTACTTTCAGTTATCAATAGGAATTTAGGATTCATCCATGTCTGTCAGTGGCTTGAAAGATCATTCATTTCCTTTTGCCAAATAGTATTCCATCGTGTGGATGCACCAAGATCATATTTTTTTGATGTAGTGTTCAATGATTCATTATTTGTGTATAACACCCAGTGCTCATTACAACACGTACCCTCCTTAATACCCTTCACCGGACTACCCCAGCACAAGATCATTTATTCATCCATCTGTTGATGCACATCTTGGTTGCTCCCTGTTTCGCAATTATGAATAAAGGTGCTATAGACATTGGTGTGTAGGATTGTGTGCGGACTGACAATGTTGGGCTTTGCTGCCACCCTGTGATCCTGGAAAACAATGAAGGTTAAGAGATCTCCCCAGTCTGTGTTCTAGGAAAGTGCTTACTGCAAGGAGTCTTCCTTTGCATATGACTCAGGTGAGATTCACAGGCGCCCCCTTGTTTGCTGTGACAAAACCAGACACGGTCCCTCCGAACTCCCATTCCTCAGCTCATAAATGATCAGCTGAGCTACTTGTGTTTACTGAACACCTGGAGCAAAATACTTGTTAATCAGACTCTGCTTAAGGTTCTGTCCTTTCCCTGGGTTCCTGAACTTTGACCCCCCAGCAGTCGGAGCCAGCGCACAGCCCTTCTGAGAGTAGGCTGGCTTCAGGGTGAAGCATTCCTTGATTCGCTGCCTGTTCACACCACCCTTTCATTCCATTCCTCCACCCTGGGTTCTCTGTGTCCTCTCTATAAAGGAAAGAGCCTTTCGGCTAACTCTTGGGATGCTTGCTGATCTTATGGTCAGAGTATTCTCTCTGTTATAAGAGTGCCTCTCCCCATCTCTTTTCCTTACCACCATCCCTTGAAGAGTGTTCTCCTTATTAATTCTGGATTAGTTCTGGAGGCTGATTTTTATTTGACAGGAGATAAGTTTTTAAATCAGTTGGGCAAATACTTAAGGGTTTGATTATTGGCTCCTGTTACTGTAAGACTCTCTTTGACTTTGGTAAGAACCTATCAAACTGTCTTCTTAAGTTGCTGTGCGATTTAGAGCTCCAACCGTAAATGAACGACCTGCTCCTCTTGTTCTGCATGCTCACCAGCAGTTGGTTTTGTCAGTTTTCCGGGTATTAGCCGTCTGAGTAATGTGTAGTGTTCTCTCATTATACGTAATTTGCATTCCCCACATCCCAAATGATCTGATCATCTTTTCATATGCTCACTTGCCATTTGGATATTTTATTGGTGAGGTGTCTGTTCAGATCTTTTGCCCATTTGTCATTGAGTTATTTGTTTATTAGTTGAGTTATATCAGTTCTTTTTTAAAAGATTTTATTTTATTTTATTCTGTTATGTTAGTCACCATACAATCCATCATTAGTTTTTGATGTAGCGATCCACGATTCATTGTTTGTGCATAACACCCAGTGCCCCATGCGGTACGTGCCCTCCTTATTACCCATCACCTGGGCTAACCCAACCCCCACCCCCCTCCCCTCTAGAACCCTCAGTTTGTTTCTCAGAGTCCATAGTCTCTCATGGTTCATCTCTCCCCTTCCGATTTCCCCGCCTTCATTTTCCCCTTCCTTCTCCTAATGTCCTCCATGCTATTCCTTATGTTCCACAAAGAAGTGAAACCATGTGATAATTGACTTTCTCTGCTTGACTTATTTCACTTAGCATAATCTCCTCCAGTCCCATCCATGTTGATGCACAAGTTGGGTATTCATCCTTTCTGATGGCTGAGTAAATTCCATTGTCTATATGGACCACATCTTCTTTATCCGTTCATCTGTTGAAGGGCATCTCAGCTCTTTCCACAGTTTGGCTATTGTGGACATTGCTGCTCTGAACATTGGGTGCATATGGTCCTTCTTTTCACTACATCTGTGTCTTTGGGGTCAATACCCAGGAGTGCAATTGCTGGGTCATAGGGTAGCTCTATTTTTAAATTTTTGAGACACCTCCACATGTTTTCCAAAGTGGCTGTACCAACTTGCATTCCCACCAACAGTGTAAGAGGGATCCCCTTTCTCCACAGGCCTCTCTAACATTTGTTGTTTCTTGCCTTGTCAATTTTTGCCATTCTAACTGGTGGAAGGTGGTATCTTAGTGGGGTTTCGATTTGAATTTTCTCTGATGGCTAATGACGATGAACATTTTTTCATGTGTCTGGTAGCCCATTTGTATGTCTTCTTTGGAGAAGTGTCTGTTCGTGTCTTCTGCCCCATTTTTTTGACTGGATTATTTGTTTTTTGGGTGTCGAGTTTGAGAAGTTCTTTATAGATCTTGGAAATCAGCCCTTGTCTGTAGTGTCATTTGCAAATATCTTCTCCCATTCTGGGGGTTGCCTCTTTGTTTTGTTGACTGTTTCCTTTGCTGTGCAGAAGGTTTTTATCTTGATGAAGTCCAAAAGTTCATTTTTTGCTTTTGTTTCGCTAGACTTTGGAGATGTTGGATACAATTCCCTATATCAGATATGAGTTGTAGCAAATATTTTTCTTCCAGTCTCTATTTGCCTTTCATTTCTTAACAGCCTCTCTTGCAGAGTGCAAGTTTTTTATTTTTTAATAAAGTCCAACTCAGCTTTCTTTTTTTCTTTTTCATGGATGCTACTTCTGGTGTTCTGTATAAAAGCTCAGCAGCAAACACAAAGTCATGTTGATTTTCTCCTACGTTTCCTCCCAGATGCTTTATATTTTGAACTTTAAATATAGACCCTTGGTCCATTTTGAGTTAATTTGTGTAAAAGTGTCAGGTCTGGGGCTCGGTTAAACTTTCTTGTCCTAGGACTCCAATTTTTTCCAGCACCATTTATTGAAAAGACTATTCTTTCTCCATCAAATGGTGCTTGTATCTTTGTCACGTTCAACTGAGTCGTATTTGTGCAGGTCTGTTACAGGTTTGCTGTTCTGATGCACTGAACTCTGTGTCTGTTCTTTGCCAATACCACACTGTCTTAATTATTACAGCTTTATAATAAGTCTTGAAATCAGATAAATGAGCCCTGGACCTTTGTTCTCCTTTTTCAGAGTTGTGAATTCTTTTCAGAGTTTTTCAGAATTATCTATTCTAGAGCCTTTGGTTTCCAATATAAGTTTTAGATCAGTATGTCAGTATCGTCACAGAGCTTGCTGCAATTTTGATGGGTATTCGGTTGTTTCTATAGATAAGTCTGGAAGAATTGAAATTTTAACAAGTGCGAGTTTTTCCAGTCCAGTATATGAAATATCTCTCTTTTTAGCTAGATTTTCTTTGATTTCTACATCATTGTTTGTGGTTTTCCACAAACAGATCCTGTATATATTTGTTATATTTATACTAAGTACTTCATATATAGGGTTGCTATTGTAAAAGGTAGTTTTGGGGGTGGGGGGATGTTAGTTGGATACTAACCCTTTATCCAATTAAAAACTGTGCAGTAGACATGAACCCACATTTCTTCAAAGAAGACATACAGATGACCAACTGACACATGAAAAGATGCACAACATCACTCATCATCAGGGAAATGCAAATCAAAACCAAAATGAGCTATCACCTGTCAGAATGGCTAAAGCCCAAAACATAAACAACAAGTGTTGGTGAGGATGTAGAGGAAAAAGAACCCTCGTGCACTGTTGGTGGGCATGCAAACTGGGGCAGCCACTGAGGAAGGACAGTATGGAGGGTCCTCAAAAAAATTAAAAATAGAACTATCATATGATCCGGTAATTGCACTACTGGGTATTTACCCAAAGAATACAAAAACACTAGGTCGAAGGGATATATGTACCCCTATGTTTATTGCAGCAGTATTTACCATAGCTAAATTATGGAAGCAGCCCAAATGTTCACTGATAGATGAATGGATAAAGATGTGTGTGTGTGTGTGTGTGTGTGTGTGTGTGTCTGTGTGTCTGTGCATGTGTATGTGTGTTTTATATAGAACACCAGAAGTAGAATCCCTGTATACACACACACGCGCGCGTGCACACACACACACACAAATATGTATACACACACAATGCAATATTATTGAGCCCAAATGTTCAATAGACGAATGGATAAAGATGTGGTACACACACACACGCACACACACACACGAATATTATTCAGCCATATAAAAGAATGAAATCTTGCCATTTGCGACGACATGGATGGATCTAGAGAGTATAAGGCTAAGCAAAATAAGACAGAGAGAGACAAATACCATATGATTTCACTCATATGTGGAATCTAAGAAACAAAAGTGAACGGAAAACAAAAGAGACAAACCAAGAAACAGACTCTTAACTATAGAGAATAAGCAGATGGTTACCAGAAGAAGGGAGGTCAGGTGAAATAGGTGAAAGGGATTAAGAGTACACTTATTTTGATGAGCACTGAGTAATATATGGAATTGTTGAATCACTATCTTGTACACCTGAAACTAATATAACACTGTTTTTTGACTACACTGGAACTAGAAACACAAACAAACAAACAAACAAACAGTAACTGTGAGAGAAGACTCAGAAATGGACATGGTTGAAGACCTGATGCGAGTTAATCACTTTTTTAAAAAAGGTAATTTTAAAAAATATATCAAATTCTGATTGTTCAGTGTTCATATATAGATAGGTAAGCAATTGCCATGTGTATATTGTACCTTCTATTGTGGAGGCTGTACTAAACTCCCTTATTAATGCAGCAGTGTTTTGTAGATGCTTTGGTGTTCTCTACATAAATAACCGTGTCCTCTGCAAATAAAAATTGTTGTATTTCAACATTTCCAATCTGTACACCTTTTAATTCCTCTTTCCTTTCTTATGTAACAAGCTGGGATTCCATTACATGTTGAATAGGAGTGATGACAGCGGACATGTCTGGGGGGTGGGGAGCGTCTGACTGTCTTCCTTCAGCATGACGTTACCTGTAGGTTTTTCATAGATCTTTTTCATCAGTTTGGGAATGTTCCCCTCTATTCCTGGTTTACTGAGAGTTTTTAACATGAAGCCTGTTGAATTATCAATTGCTGTCTGCATCGCTAGATATGACCGTATGATTTTTGTTCTTTAGCCTGTTGATGAGGTGAACTATATCCGTTGATTTTCAAATGTTGAACTGGTCTTGTGTGCCTGAAAGATATCCCGTTTGGTCATGATATACAGTTCTTTTTATGCATTGTTGGATTCAATTTGCTGATATGTTGTTGAGGAATTTTATGACAGTGTTCATGAGAGATCATGGTGTGTAGTTTTCCTTTCTTGCAATGTCTTTGTCTGTCTTGCTATTAGGGGAAATGCAGACCTCAGAGAATGAGTTAGGAAGTGTTCCCCGGCTTCTGTTTTCTGGAAGAGATGGTGGCAAATTGGAATCATTTTTTTCTTTCTTTAAATGTTTGTTTGGAATTCACCAAGGAAAGAGTCTGGGCCCAGGGCATAAATATATAACTGTTCAGGTTATCTATTTTTCTGCGTGAGATTTGGTGGTTAATGTCTTTCAAGGAATCTGGCCATCTCCTCTAATGGATCAAATTTGCAGGCATAGGATTGCCGACGGCATTTCTTTATTATCCCTTTAGTGCCCACGGGATCAGTAGTGATGTCCATTCTTTCCACTCAGATATTGGTAAGTTGTGTCTTCTCTTTTTTTTCTTGGCCAGAAAGAGGTTTGCCTCTTTTATTGGCCTTTGCAAAGAACCAGCTTTTGGTGTCACTGATCTTTGCTACATTTTTCCTGCTTTCGATTTCATGGTTTTCTGCTCTGATTTTTATGATGGATTTCCTTCTGTTTACTTTAGGCTTAAATAGGTCTCTTTTCCTACTTTCTTAAGGTTATTGATTTTAGATCGTTCTTCTTCTCCAGTATGTGAATGTATGCTCTAAATTTCATCTCCCTCTGAAGTATTGCTGTTTCACAATAATTTTAATAAGTTTTATTTCATTTTAATTTAGTTCAAAATGTCCTTAAGTGTTTCTGGAGCCTCCTTCTTTCGTCCATGTGTCGATTAGAAATGTTTTGTTTCATTTCCAAACATAGGCAGCTTATCCATCTACTTTTCTTTTTTTCTTTTTTTAAAGATTTTATTTGTTTATCTGACAGAGAGCTAGAGAGAGAGAGCACAAGTAGGCAGAGCGGCAGGCAGAGGGAGAGGGAGAAGCAGGCTTCCGACTGAGCAGGGAGCCCGATGCGGGACTCGATCCAGGACCCTGGGATCATGACCTGAGCCGAAGGCAGATGCTTAACCGACTGAGCCACCCAGGCGCCCCTCCATCTACTTTTCTGTTGTTGATTTCTAGCTTGATTCCACCGTGGTGTGAGAACCTACTTTGTATGAGTCCTATTCCTTTATATGTGTAAAGGTGTGTTTTCTGTCCCCACATATTGTCTATCTTTGTCAGTGTTCCCCGTGAGCTTGAGAGGCTATGGATTCCGCTCTTGTTGAGTGGTGGAGTGTTCTATACAAGTCAAGTAGATTGAGTTGATGGATACTGCTGTTCAGGTTATCTGTATCTTTTCGGTATCTGCTTGTCTGCCCGCTTGATTTACCAATTAGTGACAGAGGGGTGTTGAAATCTCTCACTACCATCAGGGATTTATGTATCTCTCCTTGACCTTTTATCAGGTTTTGCCTCATATATTTTGACACCGTTTAACATTGTTAGTAGGGGCTTATACAATTAGGATTGTTAATGTCCTCTTGGAGAATCGACTCCTTAATCATTATGTGATGCCCCTCTTTATACTTGGCAATTTTCCTTGTTCCGATGTCTGCTTTATCTGAAATTAATGGAGCTCCTGCACCTTGCTTAGGCTCGGTGTTAGCATGGTAAACTTTTCCCTGTCCCTTTACTTTTAAGCTATCTGCGCCTTTGTGTTGAGCGTGAGGTTCTTGTAGGCAACTTATACTTGGTACACTTGGGTCTTCCTTGTGTCCACTCAGAAAATCTCTCTTTAGCGGGTGTACCTAGGCCATTCTCATTTAAAGTCATTATTGATATAATTGGATTGATATTTGCACCTGTTTTCCCCTCTTTTGGCTTATTGCTTATACTGCTTCTCAAACTGTTTCCAGTGGTTGCCCTAGAGTTTACAATATACACTTTTACTAAGCTGAGTCCACCTTCAAAAAACACTGTATGGGTTCACGTGTAGTGCTGCAGGTGCCTCATCACAGAGTATTCCTAATTCCTCCCTCCCGTTGCTTGGGATACTTCTGTCTTCCCTTTCATCTATCTGTGTGCTGTGATGACTCAGTACATTGTGCTATCCTGTTTTAGAGAAGAGTCATCTTTCAGATGACACAGGAATAAGAAACATGAAAGATTTTTTTTTTTTTTTACCTCCATTTTACTTCACGAGTCTCTTCCTTTCGTTAGGTAGACCCATGTTTCCAACCCATATTATTTTCCTTCTGCCTGAAGGACGTCTCTTAACATTTCCTGCGAGGCAGATTTCCTGGAGATGAATTTGCTCAACTTTTCTTTGAGAGAATTTTTACTTTTTGTTCATATTTTACTGGAAATAGATTTCTAGGTAGATGGTTTTCCTTTTCAGTCAGCACCTTAAATATTTCATTTCACTCTACTCCTTCTTTGCATGGGTCGTGATGAGAAGTCAGTTGTAATTTTTATTCACATTCCTCAATAGGTAAGATGATTTTCTCTTCTAGTTTGTTCTTTCAACATTTTCTCGTTGTTTTTAATTTTATACAGTTCGAATATAACAACTCTAGGGGTGTGTGTGTGTGTGTGTGTGTGTGTGTGTGTGTGTGTGTGTGTACTTAGTGTATATGCTGCTTGGTATTCACTGAGATTCCTGAATCTATGATTTGGTGTCTGTCACTTATTTTGGCAGTTCTTGGCCCTTATGGCTTCCAATTTTCCTTCTTCTCTGTTATCTCTACTTCTTTCCTTTTTTGGAATTTGGATTAATACGTGAAACGTTTTCCAATTTCACATGACAGGAAGTCCAGTTATGGTTTTTTTTTTTTTTTTCTTTTTCTGTTACTATTTCTTAGCATTTCTGTTTGGAAAGTTTTATTGACCTATGACTTATCTTCAAGCTCACCAATTCTTTCCTCCATGTGCTGAGTCTACTGACAAACCCTCCTTTCTGTTACTGTGTTTTAGTTTTCTAGTATTTCCTTTTAATTCTCGCTCAGAATTTCCATCTCTCTGCTTACATTACCCATCAGCTTTTGCATGTTGCCTATTCTTCCATTAGAGCCCTTAACAAATTAATCATAGTTATGTTAAATCCCCTATTTGACAATTCCAAAATGGGTGTCATATCAGAGGCTGGCTCTGATGCTTGCTTTGTCTCTTCATTCTCTTAATTTTCGTCCCGCTTTGTAATTTTTTTGTTGAAAGCCAGACATGTTTGGGTAATAGGACCTGAGGTAACTAGGCATTTAGTGTGAATATTTATATTAATCTGGCTTGGAATCTGGGCTGTGTGTTATGTTTGCTGTAGCTATAAGTGCCAGAAGCTTCCAGTTCTTCGAGTGTCCTTATTTTGGTCCCCTCTCTTGAATTTGAGCTTCCCAAATCACTCCTGTTCACAGGGAATCTGCGGTTTTGCAGTGCTTTCAGCTATAATCCACAGTTATTTCTCTGGAACCCCATTGATGTGGTAAGGTGTGGGGAGAGGGAGGTAATTCTGTAGCTTCATGGTTAAATCTCTTGTCTTTTAGTGGGGGCCGGGTCTCTGGGCTACAGCCTTCACAGGTGTATCTCTAGTGGCGTTGCCTTCTCCCATGCCCTCTCTCCTTTCCCTGGCTGCAGTATTCTCAAATTAGTTCCTGGAAGGCTTGACCCCTATTGCCTACCCCCATTCCCTCAGGTGGGACAGGAAGTCTAGAGGGGGCCTGTGTGGGAGGAATACCCTTCCTCCACCTAGGGTAAAGCTCTAGCCAATTGTTTTCCCTGGAGAGTAGGCCTCTGTCATGGGGAAGGCTCTGGGGGTTATTTTGACAATGATTACTCTTCCTCTCTCCCAGCCAGAAGAACTAAGGCACCTTTCTCAGAACTTCACCATGAAAATCCATTTCCTGGAGTGAAAGACCATGAACATGTGGCTGCCCCCTAAGACCTCAGGGGATGGAAGGGGGGGCAGGGTGGAGATGTGGTAGGGGAAGCAGATTCTCACTCTCCTGTCAGTCCAGACTCAGCTTCAAGCAATTCAACTTATTTACCATTTGAGTGCTCTTACCAGTTTATGATTACAGAGGATTCTGATGCAGGAAAGCAGATCTCAGTTTCGACGGCCTGAATTCAACACTCTCTCGAGATTTTATGTGGTGGTTTGCCCTGCCACCCCAGCACTCTGATGAGTCAAAAAAAAAAAAAAATAGGTTGCTTCAGCGTTTGCACTGTTTTCTTGTTTTAAGGAGGGATTGCTGATTTCCACCTTGTTTTATATGTTGGAGCTGAAACCAGAAGTCTCATTTGTGACCATTTTTGAAACCCAGCACAGTCATTATAAACCGATGATTTGCAAATATCACGGTAAGTACCAAGAGAAGCAGATGCAAGTTGAAAGTATTTGTCTGAGTGAGCCAGTAGGAAGTGTGTGGTGTTTGTGGTGGGAAGAGTGTGTGTGTGGAGGGGGTTGTGGAGGGGTTGGATTTAGAATCAAGTGTTTCCTACTTTCATTCAATGCTAGTATCATTTAACCTTTAAAATCTCCCCCCCACACACACACACGTGTGTGTGTGTGTGTGTGTGTGTGTGTGTGTGTGTGTGTGTTTTGAGAAAATTAGGAAATAGGTGATGCATTTTATGTAGAAATAGTCTGCAGAGATTTTATGTAGAAGAATACAAAGCAATTCTAAGCATGATTTCAAGGAGCTTGAATAAACACCCCAAATACATACAACTCCTGAAACAGTCTCTCTCGGTTGTGGATGTCAGCCGTCACTGTTTGTTAACTATTTGTTTGTGGATGTCAGCTGTCACTAATATGCATGTACTACTTACGATCGTGGCAGGTTTGCACACTAATTGGCTAGGGTAATAATGTGAAAATTGCCCTGTCCTAAGTCTTGGGGAAGCAATGAAAGAGAGGGGACTAGAATCTCATTTCACGAGTGAAGAAACTAAGGCTAAAAGAGATTAAGTAACTTGCTGAAATGTCATGCACAAGTAAGGTCTTGGACAGTGTCCCAAGTCTATCTGATATCAGCACCGATGTCCTGTGTGGAATAGTTCTCTGCCTATCCTGGAATGTACATTTTTGAAGAGTCGCAGCTTTATCAGAAAATGGTGTTATTTTTTTCAACTAGGTTTGGGAACCAAACTTACTGAGACAAGTACAAGGAGAGATGAATACCATCATCCAGTTCTTTTCAGAAATCACAGATTCCTAAGCCTTATTAAATTGATTTAGAAGTTAGAAACCAAGATAGAAATCTTCCAAGTTTATTTAATAAAGATAGCCTAAACCCTGATTCCCAGACCCGGAAAAGACGGTACGTGGACGCAAGCCCACAGGTCCACATATACGCACAATGCACAAGCCCACGTGCACACTCCCACATGTGCCCTCACGCACAGAAATATGGATCTATCTCACTTAGGAGCGTAGATTTAATGTTTTATCCATCAATTTGGAGTATGTAGTGTTTAACGATGTATAGAAAATCTACCACATCCTGGTAGTTTTTCTTGAGAGGATATTGTAATATTGAGAAATATTTTAGTATTTTAATAATCCATTTTATCAATAGGGCCAAGGAGGAGAAAAACATATCATTTGAAATGCTGGGGAAGAAACTCAAGAAATTCAGTCCATCTCTGACAAACAGTCTGTGGTCCTTCTTAGTTCTTGCCTTCAGCTGAAAAAATTGCATTAAAACCCTTTACTACTACCCATCCACCATCCCTTATCTGAAACCCTTGGGACCAGATGTTGCAGATTCATATACCATACTTTCCATAAGAGCCATAAGCAGGGTCTGGAATAGCACTGCTGAATCTAATAAGACAATATTTCCATAGAGAAACACAAATATCCATGCTGAGAAGGATAAATAAAGACTTAAAAACAGCCTCCTGTCAGTTCGGGTCACGTTTTACATATGAGACAGGAAAAATAACGCTGGTTTTCATAGCTTTTGAGATTTCAGACTTAGAGTAAGGGATTTAGATTCTGAAGTGTGTTTCTGTCAGTTCTTTTTGCATTTTTTTAAAAAAGGATTTTATTTATTTACTTGCCAGAGAGAGAGAGAAAGAGAGAGAGAGAGAAGGAACACAAGCGGGGGGGTGGGAGAGGGAGAAGCAGCCTCCCCGTGGAGCAGGGAACCCGATGTGGGACTGGATCCCAGGACCCCGGGATCATGACCTGAGCCGAAGGCAGACGCTTAACGACTGAGCCACCCAGGCACCCCACTTTGCATTTTATATGTGTTTTTCCCCGCTATTTTTGGTAGATTTTCTTTTTATTGGAGTATAACATACAAAGAGGAGAGAGCACTAGTCATAAATGACAGCAATTTGATGACATTTCACAAAGTGAACACATGCATGTAACCACCACCGAGATCAAGACATACGACATAACTGGTGTCCCAGAAGCCTAAACTGTGTCCTTCTCTAATGATTACACCTGACAGTTAACCACTCTTCTGACCTATGTCACCGTAAGGGTTTTTTTGGGCTGTTTTTAAACTCTCTACAAATAGAATTATCAATCATGTGCCTTTTTATGCCTGCCTTCTTTTGCTCAATGTTCTGATATTGAGATCTGCCCATGTTGTTGCACGCAGGGATATATTTGCCTGTTTCATGTCTGTACGGTAGTCTCTACTATGAGTATACCACACTGTGTGTATTCACTCAGCTGTTGATAGATGTTCGGATTGTTTCCAGTTCCTGACTATCACCGATAATGATGCCGTGAACGTTTTTATTCATGTGTTTTGGAGAACATGTTTGCACTTCTGTTTGATTATGTACATGGATTGTGTGGTAGCCAGAATTCCATGATGATGCCCAGTGACCCTTGTCTTGGCACAATCTCCACCCATTGGGTGTGGATGGAACCTGTGGACATGAGGAGATAGCACTCTGATGATGATGTGAAATTATATAGCAAAAAGGATTTTGCAGATGTAATTAAGGCCACAGATCAGCTGACCTTAAGCTAGGGAGATTGTTCGGGGGTGGGCCAGACCTAATCAGGGGAACACTCACAAGGGCCTAGGCCCCCTTCCGAAAGAGAGATTTGAGGCACGAGAGAGCATGTTCAGGGGCCACATGGTGAGGAACTGAAGGCAGCCTCTAGGAGAGGAGTGCTGTCCCTGGCTGACAGCCAGCGAGAGAAAGGGGCCTCAGTCCTCCAGCAGCCTGGAACTGAATTCGGCCAACAACACGGATGTGTTTGGAAGGGACTATTCCCGAAAGCCTCCAGAAAGGGGTGCAGCAAGTCCACTGCCCTCTCACCCTGTGAGACCCGGAGCAGGGAAGCCAGTCACACTGGGCACAGACTTCTGACCTGCACAACTGTGAGCTAATAAAATGGGGGTTGTTTTAGGCTGTTAGGAGTGTGGTCATTTATTCACACCAATAGGAAGCTAATACAGATTTTGGTACCTGAATGTGGGGTGCCGCCACTGCAAACAGCTAAAGATGTAGGCCTGGCTTTGGCACTGGGTAGTGGGCGAGGGCTGGAGGAATTTTGATGTGCACGCTAAAGAAAGCCCAGGTGGCCTGAGAGAAAGCCCTGATTGCCTCAGACAGACTGTTAGTAGAAATCTGAACTTTAAGGACATGCTGGTGAGGGTTCAGAAGGAAGCAAGGGACACGTTATTGGAAACTGGAGGAAGGGGATCCCTGCTACGTAGTGGCAGAAAGTTTAACAAGATTGTTGCCTGCGGTTACGTGGAAAGAAGAAAATATAAATGACAAACTTGGCTATATGGCTAAGGGAGAAGTTGGAGGTAGCAGAATTTGGATAGTATAATAGGAAAAACCTAGATTGCCTTGAGCAGAGTGTTAGTGCCGATCTGGAATTGAAAAACCAAGGATTATTCTAGGCTTTGAAACTTTATCAAAGAATTCTGGCTGTTGTTCTCCCAGCTGGATTTCCAAACTGCTTTGGGACTCTTAACTCCTTTCTGCCTTCCTACCCCTGCCCCTCTTTTCCAACCAGAGTGTTCTAGCTGTTATCTCGTGCCCATCCCACCGTTGTGTGTTGGGGAAGATAGCTTGTCTGTCACTTTAGTGTCACCAGTCCTCAGCTGGGGAGGGATTGTGCCCCGGGAGTTGTACTGCATGGATTATACCCAGGAAACCTCATCCATGCCTGATTTGGATGACTAGGATGATGAGATTCTGGACTTTGAGCTGTGCAGTTTTGATGAGCTCTTGGACTTGAGCTGTTGCCATAATACCATGAAAAATTTGGAGACTGTGGGATGGAGTGAATGAGTTTTGTATGTGGGACAGACTGGATCACTGGGGGCCAGAGGGCATACTGTGGTAGGCAAAATTCTAAGAGGACCCCAGGTGACCCTCAACCTTGTATAATCCCCTCCCGTTCAGTGTAAGAGGAGCCCATGAATATGGTCAGATATCACTCCTGTGATGATTATGTTACATTACATGGGAGAAGAGATTTCGCGGCTGTATTAAGGTCCCAAGTCAGTATATATAGCTGGTGTTGCATGAAGGAGATCTAATGCCACGGTCAGTGGCCTTTTTTTCTCCTATGTATTTTAAAATTCATTTTCAATATTTTCCTGGTATAGAGTTAATTTTTGTACTTTAGGAAGTGTTCTGGATCCTGGATTGGTATAAGTCAGCAGCAAGGCCTGGTAGGCAGACACGAAAACAGACATTGCATGAAAGGGATTAATATGAAGAATTAGCAGTCTTTTGGGAGTATCATGAGAATGCAAAGGAGAGACATGAAGAAGCTGCAAACAGATGTACTGGAGATGAGTGACCACAGAGGAAACAGGATACCCAAAAATGCCATTTCATTGTGTGTGTGAAGGAGCTTATCTGTATTTAACAATTCCATTAATCTTGGGGTTCAAATTTTTTTTTGTGCGAATATTTTTTTATTTATATGATAGCATATAAAACATTGTTCTGCATCTTGCTTTTTCCTATGAGTTCAGATCGGTCTGTGTAACAATGAACATCAGTTTATTTCACTGAGAAAATAAGAACAGGGGCTCTAGGGACATAGACAAAAACTATTTAGCCACAGCTAGAAGTATTAGCAGGATTAGAAAAGTCTCTCAGAGGAAGTGATTGTGAAGTAGATACTATTATCTCTAATTTACAGAGGAGAGATTATGTAACTTGCTCAAGGTTACCTAGCAAGGTAGGGATGGGGCCAGTTTTCAACCCCCAATTTATCTGGCCCTGGTGCCAATGCAGTTTGCAGTACTTTGAGCTCGTTCTTAGGACAATGTCATGGTTTTATTCCGTTACCAGCTACAGTTTGCAGGGCTCTGCTTCCTGGAATTTTTTTTTAATCTCCTAAATACAGTATCAGGGTAAGCTACATATTTTGTGAAGTACAGTGAAAAATGAAAATGTGATACCCCTTGTTGACAAATCATTAAGAATATCAAGGTGGCAACAGCGCATCATTAAACCAAGCAGGGGCCTTTGCAACTGCACTAGTCACATGCCATGAAGCCAGCCCTATACAGCATAGTAGTTGATCTGCAACTACTGGAAACCTGAGGGAAAAGCTCAGCCCAGCCATGAGTAATGCAAGACCCTGAGATGAGTCTTTCACTTCTCCTTCCCAGTTCAGTTTCTGGGAGGAAGACAACAGACACAGGGACACAAGGGGAAGCTACATCTTTCCATGATATTACAGAGGGCACAGAAATTCCCAAGAAGAGACCTGTAATGTTGCTGTTATTTTCTAAATGCTCTGCTCTTGAGTCCATGAGGATTAACCTTCCCTGCACAATAAATTGTAACCTCTTGCTATGATCATTTTCACATGTGCCTTTGAGTTAATTTTGCTGAGCCAGTTTTGCACCTTACAAAGTTTGAGTGGTTAGACTATTTTTACACAATACAAAAAAAACTTTCCTCATAACAAACAGATCAATGTGTTGAAACCAACACCTTTACACTTGGCAGAACAGTAGTACTCTTTGCAGGTGCAGATCATGCAGTTATACCTTGCAAAAGTTTATAACCCTGCAAAGAGCTGTGACAGTCTGCAACTATGTGTTTTTCCTTTATATGTGTTCTCTTTTACACAATTTCCTCATCTGTAAAATGGGCACAAAATGAACACCTGCTTACTGATGTTCTACAGAGGTCTAACCCATACAACAGTACTTAGCACACATAAGCATAATTTTTACATGTTATCCTATCTGCATGCCATGTAATGCATAAAGGCAACTTGGAGTTGATAAATTTAATTTGTATATTGGGACCCACAAAATAGAGCCTGCCCCAGTGGCCTGATATCACAAATCTAAACCTAAGCCTGTGCTTATGGGAAACATCTATTGAGGAATCACAAATCCTCCAACTCAGTTCTAGCTAGCTTACCTTATCCTAGACAATAGGACCTGCTCATCTTTTTTTTTTTTTTTTTTTAAGTGGGCTCTATGGAGCCCAACACAGGGCTTGAACTCAGGGTCCTGAGATAGACCTGAGTAAGCTGAGATCAAGAGCCAGATGCTTGGGGCACCTGGGTGGCTCAGTTGGCTAAACGCTGCCTTCGGCTCAGGTTATGATCCAGGGTCTAGGATCGAGTCCCGCAAGGCGCTCCCTGCTCAGCAGGGACCCTGCTTCTCCCTCTCCCATTCCCCCTACTTGTGCGTTCTCTCTCCATCATAAAAATATTTAAAACAAAGTCGGATGCTTAACTGACTAAGCCACCCAGGTGCCCTGGACCTACTAATCTTACGGGAAACCCCTTACCTCCTAGCCAATCATGCTGTTTTTATAATGCCTGTTCTAACACTATAAAACCTGCTTTAGCTCAAAAACCCTCAGGATGAGTGTTCTATTGCTTATGAGGTACTGTACTCCCCCAACCTATGGATTGTTTTCCCTTGAATAAAGGACATCAAACTCATTACTAAATTTAGTTTTGTTATTTGACAGTCGTGTTAATACTAGCCTTTTTATTTCCATGACTTTCTAAATAAACTAAATTACATGTGTTAACTAGCATTGTATTTCTAATGAACAGCACTCATGACAAGTTTGAAATGCGTTAGACACCTCAAGTGAAGTCAACAGTTGGATATATGTGGCTGGTGTACAAAGATGGTAACAGATACACAAATTTGGGATTCACAAGCTTAAGGTGATATTTGAAGACATGAGACTATATAGGATCCCCTGCAAAGTGAAATGTGTACAAAAAAAAAAAAGACACCAAAACTTATCTTCTGGGACAGACCCTGTGGGAAATATGGGAAAGGAGGGAGAGAGGGTTCCTTTTGTTATTTTGGTTTATATGTATTTTTTACTCCATTCCTTTTAATGTGGTATCCTACCATGCTTCCAAAACTTAACATTTTAAAGGAGCTGAGTCCCATCACAGTAGTCATAGGGTCAAGGTGGAAAACAGAATATAGAAGATAAGACCACATCATGTTACTCAGAGAACCAGATATACACCCGGTTCATAGGGTGGTGTATGTCCATCTAGTTCTTGCGCCTACACACACACGTTCAACTTCAAAGACCTGCTCACAAACTAGGTAACATTTTTTATAATAGAATTATTCATTAACACAATGTTCACCCAACATTGGACTATTCCCCTATCAGTCATTAATGTTAACAGAATATAGAAGATAAGACCACATCATGTTACTCAGAGAACCAGATATACACCCGGTTCATAGGGTGGTGTATGTCCATCTAGTTCTTGCGCCTACACACACACACACACACACACGTTCAACTTCAAAGACCTGCTCACAAACTAGGTAACATTTTTTATAATAGAATTATTCATTAACACAATGTTCACCCAACATTGGACTATTCCCCTATCAGTCATTAATGTTAAATCACCAACTAAGTCCACCCCCTTCCTGACCCACCTTCAGGAGCCCCAGTTCCCAACACAATGAATTTCTTCCTCTAGAAAGGAAGAACTGCTCCCTCTTCCTGTTTGTGGGTCTTGATTTCAGCAATGCCTTCTATCCTCCTCCTACATACCTGACCATGCACTGCCTCTTTCCTGACTCAGAATATCGCCACCACCTGTCCATTTCTCTAGCCAACTTGGGTTAAAGTGCCCCCTATTCTTTTTAAGTTTTCATTCAAATTCCAGTTAGTTAACATACAGTATAATACTAGTTTCAGGTGGACAATTTAGTGATTCAACAGTTACATACAACAGCCAGAGCTCATCACAACTACACTTCTTAATCCCCATCAAGGTGCTCCCTAGGCTTACCCCAGTACTAATACTTATGCTAAGCATACACAGTACCTAGTGAAAACGTCTTGGACAGACCCCCACTTCAAAGTTTGGCAAAATGACTCAGAATATTTTACTCCACTTATCATTCAAAAGGAATGCTACTATGCTGATTACATTTTTCTAATTCTCCAACTGTAACACAAAATTAAAAACCTTTGTACCTCGATCAAAACCCACAGTACATTAAAAAATAAAACACAATGAAGTCAACATTTTAATTTTATTCATCAAAAATTAATTGTATAAGTGGCAACACTGGAAAAGGGGAATCTCAACTCAGGGGCAAAGGCAGGCTAGCCCTTTTGAGGGAGAAGGGGCCCTGGAATCAAGGGCCAACAGCAGGTAAGTGTTGGGTGGTGGAGTCTTGGGGAGAGGAAGTTTCAAAACTCAGGACATTGGTTGCTGGCTCACAAAACTTGGAAACCTCACACCTAACTGCAGGGCAGGCAGCCCATTTAGGACAGTGGGTGGATGCGGGTTCCTTTTTTGGGTCTTATGAGGAGGGTCACAGCATAGGAGGTATAGGTGGGTACAGTGTGCTTCCTATTTCAGCCTGTTCTCCTGGAGAGAGAGGGCTCAGGGCATCAAGTGCTGGCAGCAAGGCACGCCTAATGCTAGCAGGGCTAGGGGTGGAGATGGAGCCCAGACCACAAAACCAAGGGGAGGACGAAGAGGAGGTCAGGACAGAACACCCAGCAGGGGAGGGGCAGGGGTTCAGGCCAGGAGACCCAGGGGATGAGGAGGAGAAGCTCTCACTATATCGCCTAGGTAAGAAAGAAGAGAACGCGCCAAGAGAGGATGGTGAGGAGGAACTCGCGTGGATGGCAGGACCAGGCTGGGAGGCAAAGAACAGGACCGCAGGATCAGGTGAATCTGAGCTGCTCCAGAAGACCAGCCTTCTTAAGGCAAACCCAGGGGGAGAAGGGCTCTGGGCGGCCAGCCCTGGTGGAGAAGGAAGGCTGTGAGCTGCTGATCTTTGCTGGGTAACATGGCTCCGGAGGACAGGGCCTAGTGTGGAGGCGTGGCTCCGGAGAACAGGGCCTGGACTGGCTGCGAGGCTGCTGCGGAGAGTAGGGCCTGGAGGGGAGGCGTGGATTTCGAGAGCAAGGCTTGGCCCAGTAGCGCCGTCGTGGAGAACAGGGCCTCGACAGGATGCACCGCTGCGGCGAAGAGAAGCTGGGTGGGACGCAGGACTGCTGAGAGCCCGACCCGGTGGGGTGGCGGGGCGGCGGAGGGCCTGGCTAGGCCTAGTTGTGGAATTACGAAGAGCAGGACCTGGTGGGGTGGTACGACGGCGGCGGCGGCGCGCAGGGCCTTGTGCGGATGCACTGCTGCGAAGTGTTGGGCCCGACTCGGACGCTTGGCTGCGGAGAGCAGGGCCCGGCACCGCCACTTGCCTGCCGAGAGGGCGTGGCAGGGTGGTGTAGCTAGAAGGGGCCGGGCCTGGCGGAGTGGTGCAGCTTCGCGGGGCAGGGCCTGGCTCAGATGAGCGGTGGCCGCGGCCGCGGGCGCCGCGGGCGCCGCGGCGGCGGCGGCGGCGGCGGCGGTCGGCGCGGCGGCGACGACGAACAGGACCTGGTTCAGGTGCATGGCGGCGGCGGCGAGCAGAGCCTGGCTCAGATTCACGGCTGAGGTCATCAATGCCTGGCGGGGTGGCGTGCCCATTAAGGGCAGGGCCTGGCCTGGCCGCTTGACTGCGGAGTCCTGGGCCTGGTGCCCGGGCCTGACTGCGGAGGACTGGGCCTGGTGCACGGGCCTGACTGCGGAGGACTGGGCCTGGTGCCCGGGCCTGACTGCGGAGTCCTGGGCCTGGTGCCCGGGCCTGACTGCGGAGTCCTGGGCCTGGTGCACGGGCCTGACTGCGGAGGACTGGGCCTGGTGCCCGGGCCTGACTGCGGAGTCCTGGGCCTGGTGCCCGGGCCTGACTGCGGAGGACTGGGCCTGGTGCACGGGCCTGACTGCGGAGTCCTGGGCCTGGTGCCCGGGCCTGACTGCGGAGGACTGGGCCTGGTGCCCGGGCCTGACTGCGGAGGACTGGGCCTGGCTGGGATGCGTGACCCGACCGAGAAGCCCGAGAACGGCGGCGGCCGCTGGGCTGAGACCCCGGAGAAGATGGCGGCAAGGGCACGGGGCACTGAGCTGTAGGAAGCGCAGGAAACGGATAGCGCCGCCCTGGGGGCTTCTGAGCCTGGGCAGCCTCCTCGCGGCCGGGCTGCTTCCTCCCACGGCCCTTTCCCGGTCTCGCGGTCAGGGTCGGAAGCCCGCTGGCCTGACCAACTCCCCTCATGGCTTGCACCATGGCGGCCACGCCGCCCGCGTGTGAGGCCTGGAGACCTAGGCCCGCCCCGGGCACCAGCCATCTCAGCTCGGCGTGGGGACTGCAGCCGCCCTGGAGGTCAGCACGCTCTCTCTCCGGCACACAGCCCATGGAGGGCAGCTCCGGGCCCTCGCCATTGATCAAAATGGCGCCGGCGGCAGCCAGGGCAAAGGCAGAGGAACCTGCCGTGCCACTGTGTGGGGCGCCACCACCCGAGGGAGAAAGGCCGCTTGAGACCGAGGGGACCAAGGCACTGGGATCGGGGTTCCCGGCCCCACGGGCGTTGCCGGGGGCAGGGGCAACCTCGTTCTTCGGCCCTGTGGGCACCTCACCCTGCTCTTGCATCTGCGCCTTCTGGTCGGACGACGGAGTGGACATAACTCCAGATTCTCTCTCCGAGACGCGAGAGCGTGGCCAAAGACGCCGCCTGGGTAGAGCTCCGAGGGGGAGGAGTGAGGATGGGCGTGTCCTGGTCGGATCTTCACCTGATTGGTCGGGTGGTTGCCACGTGACTCGCGTCTTAAAGGGAGCGAGCCAACCTAGTTCCGTCTGGCGCCAAACCAAACCGTGTGCTCCACCATTCTGGGGGCCGCTGCTGCCGGGTCCACGATGTGAATTTCCGATCCATACCTGGGCCCCTATGAGAGCGAGTGAGAGAGAGAGTGTGTGTGTGTTTCGAGGGCGAGGGCAGCGATACTGTCTGTATAAACAGTTTGAGTCACCCCAAATCAGTTTAGCTTGTCAGCACCACTCTGGTGGTGAAACTTTCAAGCAGTGGCTTGAAAGAAATACCACACTGGCCAAGAGGAGATACCGCTGAGCTGGGCATCCCTCCTGGAATCCCGTCAGGACGCAGGGCCCATGTGTGACTCCAGAAGAGACTGTCCCAGAACTCCTCTAGTGGGCTGTAGGGTTGGAGAACGGCCTGAAAGTAACAAAAGGGATGGGGCCCACACTGCCTGGGCTCGGGATGTTCAGCACTGCTGCCACGCACCCAGAGGTTGGATTTAGAATTTTCCAGTAGGATGCTTCTCCTTGCCTTGTCCCCTGAACACAGACTGGGGTTGCCTGGGATTAAGGATGATACTGTCCTTAAATATGCATCAACATTTGTATGGGCTGCATAGCAATCCACTGATGAATGTACATTCATTTGTGTGATCTACTCTCTAGTTTTTGTTAATACAAATATGCTGTGATGCACACGCTTGAAGTCCAATATTTAGACCAGATTTTTAGTCATTATTACAGAAGGGCTGCCATTTCAGTACCCAAAACAGAAAAGCAAATGTAAGAAAGCCAGCACCTAAATTGACACACCTATAAGGCAAGTTACACATAGTTTATTTTATGAAATGGGATCACTTATCCATATTGTTTGGTCACCTGCTTTTTTGGGTCCAGAAAACTCTCTCTCCATGTCAATAAGTAAATTTCCACAAGGCAATTTTTAAGTAGAAAATATTCCATTTATACCAGAAGCTTACATCTTCAAACATTCCAATATCAACCAACGTCTCACCATCTATAACACATCACTGTGAAGCACATCCTTCTTACTGAAAATCGTTCATATCCTCAATTGTGTCCTTGCTATCGATAAACTCCCAGATGAAGAAATTCTTGGCACAGGCCATGCACATTTGTAACTCTTTGATTAAAATATCAGCAAGATGTTCTGAAAGTCACCATTATGACAATTTCGGCCGAATGGAATGGGAGCCTTACTGGACCGGAGGAGCAACTGGAGCAAAACACAATGCAAAGTAGAATGGAATGGAATTTGGAGTGTTAAATAATATGGAAGGGAAAATGGATTTGAAATGGAATGCCAAACGGGATGAAGTGGAGACTAACTGCAGTGGGAATTGGAATGAAATGGGGGATGGAATATGGACTTAAACAGGATATGGAATGGAAAATTGAACAGGATGAAAATTGAATAGAATATAATGGGAAAATGGAATGGAAAGGAGGATGGAAATAGATATCTGATGGCATGTGGAATAAAAAAATAACTTCTTTATATGAGAAAAAGAATGGAGTGGAATATACAGTGAAGTAAAATATTAAAGAAAATGGGAGGAAACCGATGGAATAGAATTTGCAAGGTCATGAAATCAATGGACTATGAAATTTGCACTATAGATTTAAAAGTACCAGGATGGAATAGCAACAAATGGAATGAAACTTGGAATGAAATATAGAATACAAAGTTATGAAGGGTGGAATAGACAATGAATATAAATAAAATGGAATATGGAAAATGAAATACTGATGAAATAGAGGATGTGTTTAAATGAAGAGAATGTGTTCTCATCTACCGCTCCATAACTTAGTGTCATGGAACAATGACCATTTGATCATGCTCAGGCATCCTGTAGAGCTAGAATTCAGACAGGGCAGACGGCAGATGGCTCATCTCTGCTCTACGATATCGTCTGAGGCCTCAGCTGGGAAAACATGAATGTCTGTGGGATCATGAGTGAAGGACAGCAATCAGGACTCTTAGATTTTGGCCATAGTATCTGGGTGGATGGTGGTGCCACTTCCTGGAATTGGGAAGACTTGCAGATTGGGGACACAGTAGGAATCTAGTGATTCTCAATTCTCAAAAAAAAAAAAATGCAAGAGTAGGGTTTTTTGTTTATTATTTGTCAGAGAGAGAGAGAGAAAGAGAGAGCACAAGCAGGGGGAGTAGCAGGCAGAGGGAGAAGCAGACTCCCTGCTGAGCAAGGAGCCTGATGCAGGACTCAATCCCAGGACCCTGGGATCATGACCTGAGCCGAAGGCAGAGCTTAACCGACTGAGCCACCCAGGCATCCCTGGGAGAGTAAGTTTTGTTTGCCTCATACTTTATATTCTAAATGTTCTCAACGAGCATAGATTACTCTTGCATTCAGAAAAATACAGATATTTGCATTATAGAAAGCAGCTAATTTTTAGTGTTTAATTATGATTTAAGCTGTTGTAAGAAACCAGGCTCTCACATATGTTACCGGATTGGGGTTCTACATTCAGAGCACCCTGCCAGATGGAAATCTGACAAAACATATATAAACATGAAATCCATTTGGTGCTACAATTCCTCTTCTAGGCATTGATTCGGAAGAAATATACATATATTAAACCACAATGTTATTTGATCGGAAGTGATTATTTTGGTGTCATTTGTTTAAAAAAAAAATTGAAACCACCTAAATTTCTGGCAGGATACTGGATGGTCCACAGAATAAACTTATGTAGAGTTTATGGGATGTTTCTGAAGAACTTTTAATGCTATTGGAAAATGGCTATGTTATGCAAATAAAAATTATATACTGAATATACTGAATATATGTATACTATCTATACATATACCTAGAATTCGATGTATATTAAAATCTCATTTACTATCTATATATCTAGAATTGGATATATATTAAAATCTCATTTACTATATTGTAATGATGCTCATCCAGCTGCATGGTGCCCTCCAGGGGGCACTTGACAATGTTGGGAGACATTTTTGTTTGTGACAATTTGGGGAAAGGGGAGATGCTACTGCCATCCAGTGGATCAAAACTAGGGATGCTGCTTCAAAAATCCCTGAATGCACAAGCTAGCCTCTTACAACAAACAATTATCCGGTCCAAATGTCAGTAGTGTCCAGGTTGACAAACCCTGTGGTGGGGTATTTAGATAATTTGGAAAAGTTTAAAACAAAATTTAAATCATAGTCAATCTTGTCAGTGATCAGTAACTATTGTTAAAAGTTTGGTATGTGTAGGTGTTAAATTTTCTGTGATAACTTTGTATTTTATAATCACCAGAAGGGTATGTAAGAAGTAAACTAGTTCATCTTAATTGTTCCTTCGCAATGCACAGAACGGTTTTCAAATATTAACCATACTAATCTTTGCTTAAGAAATGATGTACCTTAAGAACTGTAATTTCAGCTCATTTATGGGGAGGGACATTCCACCAGTATCAATCCATCATCATCAATCTCCTGATTTTTACCTTTCTGATCAAGGTTTCATTTCCAAGTATTTACATATTTGGTTAAAATAAAGAGAAACCGTGGCCCACAATGCAACGTATCTGATTATACCGGACAGTGTGGTTGACTAACCAGGTCATAGTAATCTCATTACCCTTCCAGTGACTGGTTTAGGAATGGGCATTCTCCCGTCGATATTCCCCCATATCAATGAGATGCACGTCTGCTTGCAGTCTTTGGGATAAGTTTTCTCAGCGCTTAAAGAAATAAAAGAGACACAACAGATGGTTTACATTAAAAATGTCAAAAAGCATATGTATCTGATACTATAATTAATAAATGATTTAGCATGGTTGCTGGATATATGGTCAATTTTACAAAATACAATTGGATTTCTATATACTGACATTAGAATTATAAGGAGAAAAAATTTTTAAATGCCATCTATGACAGCATCAGAAGAGAACAAACACCTAGGAACAAATCTAACAAAGGAGTCCCAAGACCTCTGCCCACAGATAGCACTTCTGAGAGAAATTAAAGACAGCCTACATAAATCAGACATATGTCATGTTTATGTATTGGAAGACAACAATATGAAAGTGAATGGAAGAGAGAATTCTTGTGAAACTGATCTATGGATTCAATGCAGTCCCAATGAAATTCCCAGGAGTTTTTTCTTTTGAAAACGGAAATTGTCAAGCTGCTTCTAAATTATATATGGATAACAAAGATCCGAGAACAGCCAAAGCCATCTAAAACAAAAAACAAGACTTTTCAGGACTTTCACAGCCAGATAACAAGACCAACTATGACGCTATAATTAAGATGGTGTGGTATGAGCACAAGAATAGACAAATAGGCCAAAAGACACAAAGAGAAGGGTCCACGAATAGACTCACACAAGCACAGTCACCACACCACATTTACAACAACTGTGCCACTTAGAGTGCTCTGGGGAAAGGATGGTCTTTTAAATAAGTGGAGCTAGACTAACTGGATATCCATCCACTTGGAAAAAAATAACTTTGGCCCCTAACTTATGCCGTACACAAAAATTAATTCCAGAAGTTAAAGCTTATTGAAAATAACGTTATGAACAAATATTTATGACCTTGGGATTGGCAAAGAGAGTGGAAACAGCACACAGAAAGCACTAATGAGAAAGGGAAACACTGGTAATTTGGACTTCATCAAAATAAGGACTTCCGTTCATCAAAAGACACATTTAGAGAGTGAAAAGATAAACCTCGGAATGGGAGAAAGGTATTTGCAACATGTATATTTCATGGACGTCTCGTGTACAGGCTATAATACCTCCTAAAATCAAGAAGGAAAAAAAGGCAATGCAATGAAAACTGGCACAGTATTTGAACAGGACCTTCACAAAACAGGACATCCCACTAACTAACCGATGAGCAAACAAAAAGCTACTCAACCTCGGTCACCAGGGATATGTACATTAAAATCCCAGTGAGCTGGGGCGCCTGGGTGGCACAGTCTGTTACGCCTCGGACTCTTGGTTTTGGCTAAGGTCGAGATCTCAGGGTTGTGAGATTGAGCCCCAAGCACTGGGCTGCGCGCTCAGCACAGAGTCTGCTTAAGACTCTCTCTCCCCTCCCTCTGCCCCTCCCTTCTCTTCGCACGTGCCCTCTAACTAACTAACTAAATAAATAAAAATCCCTGACGAAACATCTATTAGAATAGCCAAGACAACTAACAATATCAAGATTAGGTGAGGATATGGAGGAACTCTCTAATGCTGGTGCAAGTGTAAATTGGTACCACCTCTTTGGAAAACTGGCAATATCTATCAAAGCTGATCATGTACATTCTCTATACCAGAATTGCCATCTGTATTAATGATCGATTCCTGCATAACAAAGTACCATAAATTCAGCTACTTAAAAACAATGTCTGCTTATTAGCTCACAGTTCTGTGTGTGAGAAGTCCATGTGTGACATGCCTTTGTTCTATGCTCAGTGTATCACAGGGGGAAATCAAGTGTTGGGCAGACTGTGTTTCTTAGTGGAGGCTCTGAGAAGTCCACTGCCAAGCTCATTTGGGTTATTGGCAGAATTCAGTCCCACTCTCAGCTCCTAGAGGCTGCCCACAGTTCCCTGCCACATGGACCCCTCCAGACACCCTGTCATGCTTGAGTCTCTCAGGAGGGGCCCATTATAAGGGCTCACCTGATTAGGGCTGGCCCATCCAGGATGACGTCCTTATTTGAAGGTCTACTGACTTAGAACCTTAATACAGCCGCGAAATCTCTTCTCCCATGTAATGTAACATAATCATCACAGGAGTGATATCTGACCATATTCATGGGCTCCTCTTACACTGAACGGGAGGGGATTATACAAGGTTGAGGGTCACCTGGGGTCCTCTTAGAATTTTGCCTACCACAGTATGCCCTCTGGCCCCCAGTGATCCAGTCTGTCCCACATACAAAACTCATTCACTCCATCCCACAGTCTCCAAATTTTTCATGGTATTATGGCAACAGCTCAAGTCCAAGAGCTCATCAAAACTGCACAGCTCAACGTCCAGAATCTCATCATCCTAGTCATCCAAATCAGGCATGGATGAGGTTTCCTGGGTATAATCCATGCAGTACAACTCCCGGGGCACAATCCCTCCCCAGCTGAGGACTGGTGACACTAAAGTGACAGACAAGCTATCTTCCCCAACACACAACGGTGGGATGGGCACGAGATAACAGCTAGAACACTCTGGTTGGAAAAGAGGGGCAGGGGTAGGAAGGCAGAAAGGAGTTAAGAGTCCCAAAGCAGTTTGGAAATCCAGCTGGGAGAACAACAGCCAGAATTCTTTGATAAAGTTTCAAAGCCTAGAATAATCCTTGGTTTTTCAATTCCAGATCGGCACTAACACTCTGCTCAAGGCAATCTAGGTTTTTCCTATTATACTATCCAAATTCTGCTACCTCCAACTTCTCCCTTAGCCATATAGCCAAGTTTGTCATTTATATTTTCTTCTTTCCACGTAACCGCAGGCAACAATCTTGTTAAACTTTCTGCCACTACGTAGCAGGGATCCCCTTCCTCCAGTTTCCAATAACGTGTCCCTTGCTTCCTTCTGAACCCTCACCAGCAATGTCCTTAAAGTTCAGATTTCTACTAACAGTCTGTCTGAGGCAATCAGGGCTTTCTCTCAGGCCACCTGGGCTTTCTTTAGCGTGCACATCAAAATTCCTCCAGCCCTCGCCCACTACCCAGTGCCAAAGCCAGGCCTACATCTTTAGCTGTTTGCAGTGGCGGCACCCCACATTCAGGTACCAAAATCTGTATTAGCTTCCTATTGGTGTGGAATAAATGACCACACTCCTAACAGCCTAAAACAACCCCCATTTTATTAGCTCACAGTTGTGCAGGTCAGAAGTCTGTGCCCAGTGTGACTGGCTTCCCTGCTCCGGGTCTCACAGGGTGAGAGGGCAGTGGACTTGCTGCCCCTTTCTGGAGGCTTTCGGGAATAGTCCCTTCCAAACACATCCGTGTTGTTGGCCGAATTCAGTTCCAGGCTGCTGGAGGACTGAGGCCCCTTTCTCTCGCTGGCTGTCAGCCAGGGACAGCACTCCTCTCCTAGAGGCTGCCTTCAGTTCCTCACCATGTGGCCTCCTGAACATGCTCTCTCGTGCCTCAAATCTCTCTTTCGGAAGGGGGCCTAGGCCCTTGTGAGTGTTCCCCTGATTAGGTCTGGCCCACCCCCGAACAATCTCCCTAGCTTAAGGTCAGCTGATCTGTGGCCTTAATTACATCTGCAAAATCCTTTTTGCTATATAATTTCACATCATCATCAGAGTGCTATCTCCTCATGTCCACAGGTTCCATCCACACCCAATGGGTGGAGATTGTGCCAAGACAAGGGTCACTGGGCATCATCATGGAATTCTGGCTACCACACAATCCATGTACATAATCAAACAGAAGTGCAAACATGTTCTCCAAAACACATGAATAAAAACGTTCACGGCATCATTATCGGTGATAGTCAGGAACTGGAAACAATCCGAACATCTATCAACAGCTGAGTGAATACACACAGTGTGGTATACTCATAGTAGAGACTACCGTACAGACATGAAACAGGCAAATATATCCCTGCGTGCAACAACATGGGCAGATCTCAATATCAGAACATTGAGCAAAAGAAGGCAGGCATAAAAAGGCACATGATTGATAATTCTATTTGTAGAGAGTTTAAAAACAGCCCAAAAAAACCCTTACGGTGACATAGGTCAGAAGAGTGGTTAACTGTCAGGTGTAATCATTAGAGAAGGACACAGTTTAGGCTTCTGGGACACCAGTTATGTCGTATGTCTTGATCTCGGTGGTGGTTACATGCATGTGTTCACTTTGTGAAATGTCATCAAATTGCTGTCATTTATGACTAGTGCTCTCTCCTCTTTGTATGTTATACTCCAATAAAAAGAAAATCTACCAAAAATGGGGAAAAACACATATAAAATGCAAAGTGGGGTGCCTGGGTGGCTCAGTCGTTAAGCGTCTGCCTTCGGCTCAGGTCATGATCCCGGGGTCCTGGGATCCAGTCCCACATCGGGTTCCCTGCTCCACGGGGAGGCTGCTTCTCCCTCTCCCACCCCCCCGCTTGTGTTCCTTCTCTCTCTCTCTCTTTCTCTCTCTGGCAAGTAAATAAATAAAATCCTTTTTTAAAAAAATGCAAAAAGAACTGACAGAAACACACTTCAGAATCTAAATCCCTTACTCTAAGTCTGAAATCTCAAAAGCTATGAAAACCAGCGTTATTTTTCCTGTCTCATATGCACGTAAAACGTGACCCGAACTGACAGGAGGCTGTTTTTAAGTCTTTATTTATCCTTCTCAGCATGGATATTTGTGTTTCTCTATGGAAATATTGTCTTATTAGATTCAGCAGTGCTATTCCAGACCCTGCTTATGGCTCTTATGGAAAGTATGGTATATGAATCTGCAACATCTGGTCCCAAGGGTTTCAGATAAGGGATGGTGGATGGGTATAGTAAAGGGTTTTAATGCAATTTTTTCAGCTGAAGGCAAGAACTAAGAAGGACCACAGACTGTTTGTCAGAGATGGACTGAATTTCTTGAGTTTCTTCCCCAGCATTTCAAATGATATGTTTTTCTCCTCCTTGGCCCTATTGATAAAATGGATTATTAAAATACTAAAATATTTCTCAATATTACAATATCCTCTCAAGAAAAACTACCAGGATGTGGTAGATTTTCTATACATCGTTAAACACTACATACTCCAAATTGATGGATAAAACATTAAATCTACGCTCCTAAGTGAGATAGATCCATATTTCTGTGCGTGAGGGCACATGTGGGAGTGTGCACGTGGGCTTGTGCATTGTGCGTATATGTGGACCTGTGGGCTTGCGTCCACGTACCGTCTTTTCCGGGTCTGGGAATCAGGGTTTAGGCTATCTTTATTAAATAAACTTGGAAGATTTCTATCTTGGTTTCTAACTTCTAAATCAATTTAATAAGGCTTAGGAATCTGTGATTTCTGAAAAGAACTGGATGATGGTATTCATCTCTCCTTGTACTTGTCTCAGTAAGTTTGGTTCCCAAACCTAGTTGAAAAAAATAACACCATTTTCTGATAAAGCTGCGACTCTTCAAAAATGTACATTCCAGGATAGGCAGAGAACTATTCCACACAGGACATCGGTGCTGATATCAGATAGACTTGGGACACTGTCCAAGACCTTACTTGTGCATGACATTTCAGCAAGTTACTTAATCTCTTTTAGCCTTAGTTTCTTCACTCGTGAAATGAGATTCTAGTCCCCTCTCTTTCATTGCTTCCCCAAGACTTAGGACAGGGCAATTTTCACATTATTACCCTAGCCAATTAGTGTGCAAACCTGCCACGATCGTAAGTAGTACATGCATATTAGTGACAGCTGACATCCACAAACAAATAGTTAACAAACAGTGACGGCTGACATCCACAACCGAGAGAGACTGTTTCAGGAGTTGTATGTATTTGGGGGTGTTTATTCAAGCTCCTTGAAATCATGCTTAGAATTGCTTTGTATTCTTCTACATAAAATCTCTGCAGACTATTTCTACATAAAATGCATCACCTATTTCCTAATTTTCTCAAAACACACACACACACACACACACACACACACACACACACACACACGAGTGTGTGTGTGGGGGGGAGATTTTAAAGGTTAAATGATACTAGCATTGAATGAAAGTAGGAAACACTTGATTCTAAATCCAACCCCTCCACAACCCCCTCCACACACACACTCTTCCCACCACAAACACCACACACTTCCTACTGGCTCACTCAGACAAATACTTTCAACTTGCATCTGCTTCTCTTGGTACTTACCGTGATATTTGCAAATCATCGGTTTATAATGACTGTGCTGGGTTTCAAAAATGGTCACAAATGAGACTTCTGGTTTCAGCTCCAACATATAAAACAAGGTGGAAATCAGCAATCCCTCCTTAAAACAAGAAAACAGTGCAAACGCTGAAGCAACCTATTTTTTTTTTTTTTTTGACTCATCAGAGTGCTGGGGTGGCAGGGCAAACCACCACATAAAATCTCGAGAGAGTGTTGAATTCAGGCCGTCGAAACTGAGATCTGCTTTCCTGCATCAGAATCCTCTGTAATCATAAACTGGTAAGAGCACTCAAATGGTAAATAAGTTGAATTGCTTGAAGCTGAGTCTGGACTGACAGGAGAGTGAGAATCTGCTTCCCCTACCACATCTCCACCCTGCCCCCCCTTCCATCCCCTGAGGTCTTAGGGGGCAGCCACATGTTCATGGTCTTTCACTCCAGGAAATGGATTTTCATGGTGAAGTTCTGAGAAAGGTGCCTTAGTTCTTCTGGCTGGGAGAGAGGAAGAGTAATCATTGTCAAAATAACCCCCAGAGCCTTCCCCATGACAGAGGCCTACTCTCCAGGGAAAACAATTGGCTAGAGCTTTACCCTAGGTGGAGGAAGGGTATTCCTCCCACACAGGCCCCCTCTAGACTTCCTGTCCCACCTGAGGGAATGGGGGTAGGCAATAGGGGTCAAGCCTTCCAGGAACTAATTTGAGAATACTGCAGCCAGGGAAAGGAGAGAGGGCATGGGAGAAGGCAACGCCACTAGAGATACACCTGTGAAGGCTGTAGCCCAGAGACCCGGCCCCCACTAAAAGACAAGAGATTTAACCATGAAGCTACAGAATTACCTCCCTCTCCCCACACCTTACCACATCAATGGGGTTCCAGAGAAATAACTGTGGATTATAGCTGAAAGCACTGCAAAACCGCAGATTCCCTGTGAACAGGAGTGATTTGGGAAGCTCAAATTCAAGAGAGGGGACCAAAATAAGGACACTCGAAGAACTGGAAGCTTCTGGCACTTATAGCTACAGCAAACATAACACACAGCCCAGATTCCAAGCCAGATTAATATAAATATTCACACTAAATGCCTAGTTACCTCAGGTCCTATTACCCAAACATGTCTGGCTTTCAACAAAAAAATTACAAAGCGGGACGAAAATTAAGAGAATGAAGAGACAAAGCAAGCATCAGAGCCAGCCTCTGATATGACACCCATTTTGGAATTGTCAAATAGGGGATTTAACATAACTATGATTAATTTGTTAAGGGCTCTAATGGAAGAATAGGCAACATGCAAAAGCTGATGGGTAATGTAAGCAGAGAGATGGAAATTCTGAGCGAGAATTAAAAGGAAATACTAGAAAACTAAAACACAGTAACAGAAAGGAGGGTTTGTCAGTAGACTCAGCACAATGGAGGAAAGAATTGGTGAGCTTGAAGATAAGTCATAGGTCAATAAAACTTTCCAAACAGAAATGCTAAGAAATAGTAACAGAAAAAGAAAAAAAAAAAAAAAACCATAACTGGACTTCCTGTCATGTGAAATTGGAAAACGTTTCACGTATTAATCCAAATTCCAAAAAAGGAAAGAAGTAGAGATAACAGAGAAGAAGGAAAATTGGAAGCCATAAGGGCCAAGAACTGCCAAAATAAGTGACAGACACCAAATCATAGATTCAGGAATCTCAGTGAATACCAAGCAGCATATACACTAAGTACACACACACACACACACACACACACACACACACACACACACACCCCTAGAGTTGTTATATTCGAACTGTATAAAATTAAAAACAACGAGAAAATGTTGAAAGAACAAACTAGAAGAGAAAATCATCTTACCTATTGAGGAATGTGACAACTGATTCTCATCACGACCCATGCAAAGAAGGAGTAGAGTGAAATGAAATATTTAAGGTGCTGACTGAAAAGGAAAACCATCTACCTAGAAATCTATTTCCAGTAAAATATGAACAAAAAGTAAAAATTCTCTCAAAGAAAAGTTGAGCAAATTCATCTCCAGGAAATCTGCCTCGCAGGAAATGTTAAGAGACGTCCTTCAGGCAGAAGGAAAATAATATGGGTTGGAAACATGGGTCTACCTAACGAAAGGAAGAGACTCGTGAAGTAAAATGGAGGTAAAAAAAAAAAAAAAATCTTTCATGTTTCTTATTCCTGTGTCATCTGAAAGATGACTCTTCTCTAAAACAGGATAGCACAATGTACTGAGTCATCACAGCACACAGATAGATGAAAGGGAAGACAGAAGTATCCCAAGCAACGGGAGGGAGGAATTAGGAATACTCTGTGATGAGGCACCTGCAGCACTACACGTGAACCCATACAGTGTTTTTTGAAGGTGGACTCAGCTTAGTAAAAGTGTATATTGTAAACTCTAGGGCAACCACTGGAAACAGTTTGAGAAGCAGTATAAGCAATAAGCCAAAAGAGGGGAAAACAGGTGCAAATATCAATCCAATTATATCAATAATGACTTTAAATGAGAATGGCCTAGGTACACCCGCTAAAGAGAGATTTTCTGAGTGGACACAAGGAAGACCCAAGTGTACCAAGTATAAGTTGCCTACAAGAACCTCACGCTCAACACAAAGGCGCAGATAGCTTAAAAGTAAAGGGACAGGGAAAAGTTTACCATGCTAACACCGAGCCTAAGCAAGGTGCAGGAGCTCCATTAATTTCAGATAAAGCAGACATCGGAACAAGAGAATTGCCAAGTATAAAGAGGGGCATCACATAATGATTAAGGAGTCGATTCTCCAAGAGGACATTAACAATCCTAATTGTATAAGCCCCTACTAACAATGTTAAACGGTGTCAAAATATATGAGGCAAAACCTGATAAAAGGTCAAGGAGAGATACATAAATCCCTGATGGTAGTGAGAGATTTCAACACCCCTCTGTCACTAATTGGTAAATCAAGCGGGCAGACAAGCAGATACCGAAAAGATACAGATAACCTGAACAGCAGTATCCATCAACTCAATCTACTTGACTTGTATAGAACACTCCACCACTCAACAAGAGCGGAATCCATAGCCTCTCAAGCTCACGGGGAACACTGACAAAGATAGACAATATGTGGGGACAGAAAACACACCTTTACACATATAAAGGAATAGGACTCATACAAAGTAGGTTCTCACACCACGGTGGAATCAAGCTAGAAATCAACAACAGAAAAGTAGATGGAGGGGCGCCTGGGTGGCTCAGTCGGTTAAGCATCTGCCTTCGGCTCAGGTCATGATCCCAGGGTCCTGGATCGAGTCCCGCATCGGGCTCCCTGCTCAGTCGGAAGCCTGCTTCTCCCTCTCCCTCTGCCTGCCGCTCTGCCTACTTGTGCTCTCTCTCTCTAGCTCTCTGTCAGATAAACAAATAAAATCTTTAAAAAAAGAAAAAAAGAAAAGTAGATGGATAAGCTGCCTATGTTTGGAAATGAAACAAAACATTTCTAATCGACACATGGACGAAAGAAGGAGGCTCCAGAAACACTTAAGGACATTTTGAACTAAATTAAAATGAAATAAAACTTATTAAAATTATTGTGAAACAGCAATACTTCAGAGGGAGATGAAATTTAGAGCATACATTCACATACTGGAGAAGAAGAACGATCTAAAATCAATAACCTTAAGAAAGTAGGAAAAGAGACCTATTTAAGCCTAAAGTAAACAGAAGGAAATCCATCATAAAAATCAGAGCAGAAAACCATGAAATCGAAAGCAGGAAAAATGTAGCAAAGATCAGTGACACCAAAAGCTGGTTCTTTGCAAAGGCCAATAAAAGAGGCAAACCTCTTTCTGGCCAAGAAAAAAAAGAGAAGACACAACTTACCAATATCTGAGTGGAAAGAATGGACATCACTACTGATCCCGTGGGCACTAAAGGGATAATAAAGAAATGCCGTCGGCAATCCTATGCCTGCAAATTTGATCCATTAGAGGAGATGGCCAGATTCCTTGAAAGACATTAACCACCAAATCTCACGCAGAAAAATAGATAACCTGAACAGTTATATATTTATGCCCTGGGCCCAGACTCTTTCCTTGGTGAATTCCAAACAAACATTTAAAGAAAGAAAAAAATGATTCCAATTTGCCACCATCTCTTCCAGAAAACAGAAGCCGGGGAACACTTCCTAACTCATTCTCTGAGGTCTGCATTTCCCCTAATAGCAAGACAGACAAAGACATTGCAAGAAAGGAAAACTACACACCATGATCTCTCATGAACACTGTCATAAAATTCCTCAACAACATATCAGCAAATTGAATCCAACAATGCATAAAAAGAACTGTATATCATGACCAAACGGGATATCTTTCAGGCACACAAGACCAGTTCAACATTTGAAAATCAACGGATATAGTTCACCTCATCAACAGGCTAAAGAACAAAAATCATACGGTCATATCTAGCGATGCAGACAGCAATTGATAATTCAACAGGCTTCATGTTAAAAACTCTCAGTAAACCAGGAATAGAGGGGAACATTCCCAAACTGATGAAAAAGATCTATGAAAAACCTACAGGTAACGTCATGCTGAAGGAAGACAGTCAGACGCTCCCCACCCCCCAGACATGTCCGCTGTCATCACTCCTATTCAACATGTAATGGAATCCCAGCTTGTTACATAAGAAAGGAAAGAGGAATTAAAAGGTGTACAGATTGGAAATGTTGAAATACAACAATTTTTATTTGCAGAGGACACGGTTATTTATGTAGAGAACACCAAAGCATCTACAAAACACTGCTGCATTAATAAGGGAGTTTAGTACAGCCTCCACAATAGAAGGTACAATATACACATGGCAATTGCTTACCTATCTATATATGAACACTGAACAATCAGAATTTGATATATTTTTTAAAATTACCTTTTTTAAAAAAGTGATTAACTCGCATCAGGTCTTCAACCATGTCCATTTCTGAGTCTTCTCTCACAGTTACTGTTTGTTTGTTTGTTTGTTTGTGTTTCTAGTTCCAGTGTAGTCAAAAAACAGTGTTATATTAGTTTCAGGTGTACAAGATAGTGATTCAACAATTCCATATATTACTCAGTGCTCATCAAAATAAGTGTACTCTTAATCCCTTTCACCTATTTCACCTGACCTCCCTTCTTCTGGTAACCATCTGCTTATTCTCTATAGTTAAGAGTCTGTTTCTTGGTTTGTCTCTTTTGTTTTCCGTTCACTTTTGTTTCTTAGATTCCACATATGAGTGAAATCATATGGTATTTGTCTCTCTCTGTCTTATTTTGCTTAGCCTTATACTCTCTAGATCCATCCATGTCGTCGCAAATGGCAAGATTTCATTCTTTTATATGGCTGAATAATATTCGTGTGTGTGTGTGCGTGTGTGTGTGTACCACATCTTTATCCATTCGTCTATTGAACATTTGGGCTCAATAATATTGCATTGTGTGTGTATACATATTTGTGTGTGTGTGTGCACGCGCGCGTGTGTGTGTATACAGGGATTCTACTTCTGGTGTTCTATATAAAACACACATACACATGCACAGACACACAGACACACACACACACACACACACACACACACACACATCTTTATCCATTCATCTATCAGTGAACATTTGGGCTGCTTCCATAATTTAGCTATGGTAAATACTGCTGCAATAAACATAGGGGTACATATATCCCTTCGACCTAGTGTTTTTGTATTCTTTGGGTAAATACCCAGTAGTGCAATTACCGGATCATATGATAGTTCTATTTTTAATTTTTTGAGGACCCTCCATACTGTCCTTCCTCAGTGGCTGCCCCAGTTTGCATGCCCACCAACAGTGCACGAGGGTTCTTTTTCCTCTACATCCTCACCAACACTTGTTGTTTATGTTTTGGGCTTTAGCCATTCTGACAGGTGATAGCTCATTTTGGTTTTGATTTGCATTTCCCTGATGATGAGTGATGTTGTGCATCTTTTCATGTGTCAGTTGGTCATCTGTATGTCTTCTTTGAAGAAATGTGGGTTCATGTCTACTGCACAGTTTTTAATTGGATAAAGGGTTAGTATCCAACTAACATCCCCCACCCCCAAACTACCTTTTACAATAGCAACCCTATATATGAAGTACTTAGGTATAAATATAACAAATATATACAGGATCTGTTTGTGGAAAACCACAAACAATGATGTAGAAATCAAAGAAAATCTAGCTAAAAAGAGAGATATTTCATATACATGGACTGGAAAACTCGCACTTGTTAAAATTTCAATTCTTCCCAGACTTATCTATAGAAACAACAGAATACCCATCAAAATTGCAGCAAGCTCTGTGACGATACTGACATACTGATCTAAAACTTATATTGGAAACCAAAGGCTCTAGAATAGATAATTCTGAAAAACTCTGAAAAAGAATTCACAACTCTGAAAAAGGAGAACAAAGGTCCAGGGCTCATATTATCTGATTTCAAGACTTATTATAAAGCTGTAATAATTAAGACAGTGTGGTATTGGCAAAGAACAGACACAGAGTTCAGTGCATCAGAACAGCAAACCTGTAACAGACCTGCACAAATACGACTCAGTTGAACGTGACAAAGATACAAGCACCATTTGATGGAGAAAGAATAGTCTTTTCAATAAATGGTGCTGGAAAAAATTGGAGTCCTAGGACAAGAAAGTTTAACCGAGCCCCAGACCTGACACTTTTACACAAATTAACTCAAAATGGACCAAGGGTCTATATTTAAAGTTCAAAATATAAAGCATCTGGGAGGAAACGTAGGAGAAAATCAACATGACTTTGTGTTTGCTGCTGAGCTTTTATACAGAACACCAGAAGTAGCATCCATGAAAAAGAAAAAAAAGAAAGCTGAGTTGGACTTTATTAAAAATAAAAAACTTGCACTCTGCAAGAGAGGCTGTTAAGAAATGAAAGGCAAATAGAGACTGGAAGAAAAATATTTGCTACAACTCATATCTGATAAAGGGAATTGTATCCAACATCTCCAAAGTCTAGCGAAACAAAAGCAAAAAATGAACTTTTGGGACTTCATCAAGATAAAAACCTTCTGCACAGCAAAGGAAACAGTCAACAAAACAAAGAGGCAACCCCCAGAATGGGAGAAGATATTTGCAAATGACACTACAGACAAAGGGCTGATTTCCAAGATCTATAAAGAACTTCTCAAACTCGACACCCAAAAAACAAATAATCCAGTCAAAAAAATGGGCAGAAGACACGAACAGACACTTCTCCAAAGAAGACATACAAATGGCTACCAGACACATGAAAAAATGTTCATCGTCATTAGCCATCAGAGAAATTCAAATCGAAACCCCACTAAGATACCACCTTCCACCAGTTAGAATGGCAAAAATTGACAAGGCAAGAAACAACAAATGTTAGAGAGGCTGTGGAGAAAGGGGATCCCTCTTACACTGTTGGTGGGAATGCAAGTTGGTACAGCCACTTTGGAAAACAGTGTGGAGGTGTCTCAAAAATTTAAAAATAGAGCTACCCTATGACCCAGCAATTGCACTCCTGGGTATTGACCCCAAAGACACAGATGTAGTGAAAAGAAGGACCATATGCACCCAATGTTCAGAGCAGCAATGTCCACAATAGCCAAACTGTGGAAAGAGCTGAGATGCCCTTCAACAGATGAACGGATAAAGAAGATGTGGTCCATATAGACAATGGAATATTACTCAGCCATCAGAAAGGATGAATACCCAACTTGTGCATCAACATGGATGGGACTGGAGGAGATTATGCTAAGTGAAATAAGTCAAGCAGAGAAAGTCAATTATCACATGGTTTCACTTCTTTGTGGAACATAAGGAATAGCATGGAGGACATTAGGAGAAGGAAGGGGAAAATGAAGGCGGGGAAATCGGAGGGAGAGATGAACCATGAGAGACTATGGACTCTGAGAAACAAACTGAGGGTTCTAGAGGGGAGGGGGGTGGGGGTTGGGTTAGCCCAGTGATGGGTAATAAGGAGGGCACGTACCGCATGGGGCACTGGGTGTTATGCACAAACAATGAATCGTGGATCGCTACATCAAAAACTAATGATGGATTGTATGGTGACTAACATAACAGAATAAAATAAAATAAAATCTTTTAAAAAAGAACTGATATAACTCAACTAATAAACAAATAACTCAATGACAAATGGGCAAAAGATCTGAACAGACACCTCACCAATTAAAATATCCAAATGGCAAGTGAGCATATGAAAAGATGATCAAGATCATTTGGGATGTGGGGAATGCAAATTACGGTAATAATGAGAGAACACTACACATTACTCAGACGGCTAATACCCGGAAAACTGACAAAACCAACTGCTGGTGAGCATGCAGAACAAGAGGAGCAGTCGTTCATTTACGGTTGGAGCTCTAAATCGCACAGCAACTTAAGAAGACAGTTTGATAGGTTCTTACCAAAGTCAAAGAGAGTCTTACAGTAACAGGAGCCAATAATCAAACCCTTAAGTATTTGCCCAACTGATTTAAAAACTTATCTCCTGTCAAATAAAAATCAGCCTCCAGAACTAATCCAGAATTAATAAGGAGAACACTCTTCAAGGGATGGTGGTAAGGAAAAGAGATGGGGAGAGGCACTCTTATAACAGAGAGAATACTCTGACCATAAGATCAGCAAGCATCCCAAGAGTTAGGCCGAAAGGCTCTTTCCTTTATAGAGAGGACACAGAGAACCCAGGGTGGAGGAATGGAATGAAAGGGTGGTGTGAACAGGCAGCGAATCAAGGAATGCTTCACCCTGAAGCCAGCCTACTCTCAGAAGGGCTGTGCGCTGGCTCCGACTGCTGGGGGGTCAAAGTTCAGGAACCCAGGGAAAGGACAGAACCTTAAGCAGAGTCTGATTAACAAGTATTTTGCTCCAGGTGTTCAGTAAACACAAGTAGCTCAGCTGATCATTTATGAGCTGAGGAATGGGAGTTCGGAGGGACCGTGTCTGGTTTTGTCACAGCAAACAAGGGGGCGCCTGTGAATCTCACCTGAGTCATATGGCAAAGGAAGACTCCTTGCAGTAAGCACTTTCCTAGAACACAGACTGGGGAGATCTCTTAACCTTCATTGTTTTCCAGGATCACAGGGTGGCAGCAAAGCCCAACATTGTCAGTCCGCACACAATCCTACACACCAATGTCTATAGCACCTTTATTCATAATTGCGAAACAGGGAGCAACCAAGATGTGCATCAACAGATGGATGAATAAATGATCTTGGTGCTGGGGTAGTCCGGTGAAGGGTATTAAGGAGGGTACGTGTTGTAATGAGCACTGGGTGTTATACACAAATAATGAATCATTGAACACTACATCAAAAAAATATGATCTTGGTGCATCCACACGATGGAATACTATTTGGCAAAAGAAAGGAATGATCTTTCAAGCCACTGACAGACATGGATGAATCCTAAATTCCTATTGATAACTGAAAGTAGCCAGTCTCAAATGGCTACGTGTGTGTGTGTGTGTGTGTGTGTGTGTGTGTGTGTGTATTCTCTGTGTGATCCAATTACAAGGAATTGTGGAACAGGCAAAACTAGAGATAGTGAAGTGGTCAGTGCTTGGCAAGAGTTGTGGGAGGGGAACTTGAACAGGTAAAGGAGCTTTGAAAGTACTATAGAGGTGTGTTATGGACTGAACCTGTGTGACCCCAGCCTTCAGAAGTCATATGTGAATTCTAACCTCCAATGTGATGGTATTTGGACGTGGCCATTAACTAGGTTTGGATGTGAGTATGGCCATGATGATGAGAGTAGTACTGTCTTTGTAAGAAAAGGAAATGCCCAAAGCTCTCTCTCACTCTGTCAAGTGAGGACACAACTAGAAGGAGGCCATCTTCAAGCCAGAAAGACTGTACTCATGCAGAACACTCTGGTGTTCTGGTATCCTGATCTTTGCCTTCTAAGCCTCCAGAACTGTGAGAAATAAATATCTGTTGTTTGAGCCACCGAGTATATGGTATTTTGTTATAGGAACCTGAGCAGACAAAGACTGTGTGATGTTTGATTGGTGTTTACATAACACTATGCAGTTGTCACAATCCATAGAGACTTAGAGCACACAGGATGAAATTTAATGTATCCAAAATTTTAGAACATCATTAAAGAATTCAGGAATATCAGAACGGAATGCAGAAAGTGACAAAAAGTTCTGACCGTATTTCAAATGCATGGAAAAAAAAAAAAAACTTCACTGAAGGTTGTGAGGGAAACAGTGTTAACCTAAGCAACTTTGGAAATGAAAGAACGTGCTAAAAGATGAAATGACTACCTACATCCTTGGAGAAAATATTTTCAAACCACACATCTTAAAAAGGATTAGTACTGGAATTTACAAAAACTCTAAACTTGACAACAACAATAGCATCGAAAGAATAAAATACTTACCAATAAACTGAACCCACGAGGTGAAAGTTTTATACGCTGAAAACTACAAAAAACTGGGGGGCGCCTGCCTGGGTGGCTCAGTCGGATAAGCGTCTGCCTTCGGCTCAGGTCATGGACCCGGGGTCCTGGGGTCCTGGTGTCGAGCCACCCGTCAGGCTCCTTGCTCAGCGGGCAGTTTGCTTCTCCTCTGCCTCTCTCCCGCCGCCACCCCCCCAACCAGCCCGTGCTCTCTCTCGCTCTCTCGCTCGCTCGCTCACTCTCTCTCAAATAAATAAAAATAAAATCTTAAAAAAAGAAAACTACAAGAAAATGCTGAAAGGAATTTTAAAAGGACATCAATTAATGGAAAGACACACAATGTTCATTTATTGGAAGACTTGATGCTGTTAAGATGTCAATAGTACCCAAAGCATTCTATAGATTTAATGCAGTACCTGTCAGAATACCAATGACATTTTTTTGCAGATATAGAAAAATCCATCTTACAGTTCATATGGACTCTCAAGGGACCCCCAACAGTTTGGGAAAGAATGAACAAAGGTGGAGGATTCACACTTCCTAATATCCAAACTTACTGCAAAGGTACAGTAATCAAAAGAGGGTGGCTCTGGCATAAAGACAGACACACAGACCAATGGAATAGAATAGTCAGAAGTAAACCTTTGTGCGTGGGGTCAGTTGATTTTGAGCAAGGGTGCCAAGGTCATTCGATGGGAAAAGGACAGTCTCCTCAACAAATGGTGTTGGAAAACCTGGAAGTCCACATGCAAAAGAATAAAGGTAGGCCATGAAGGTAGGCCACGTGGTGTATACGTACAGTGGATTACTTTTCAGCCTTAAAAATGAAGCAACTTCTGCAACATGTGACAATATGCATGAACCCTGAGGATAGTATGCTAAGTGAAATAAGCCAGACCAAAAAAAGACAAGTACTGCGTGATCCCGCTTCTAAGAGGTAGCTAAGATAGTTAAATTCATAAAATCAAATTGGAATGGTAATTAACAGGGAAGGACTCAGGGGGAGGGGAAACTAGGCAGTTATTAATTATTAGGCAGTTATTAATCCACGGGCGTAAAGTTTCAGTTAAGTAAAGTGAATAAACTGTAGAGATCTTCCATACAACATTGCACCTAAAGTCACCAATAACGTACAGTTAAAATTTGTTAAGAGGCTAGATCTCATGGTAAGTGTCCTTATGACAAGCAAAGCTTTTGTCTAAAACTTGCACTTCATCAAACAGTCTTACTTGCATTGGCAATAAATGCTGGATAAGCATTTATTCAGCACTACTGTGTTCCAGGCACTGTGGATTTCAAAATCTGGTCCCCTCAAGGAGCTCAGACAGATGGAAGAGATAGCTGAGTAAACAGATTATTCCAAGAGAACATTGAGAGCATTAGGATGGCAATACAACACTTTGAGTACTAGGAAAGCACAGAGATGGAACATTTAACCCAGCCAGCTCATCAGGAGGCTTACAGAAGTCTTCTTGAGCAGATGGCTTCTGACCTGTATGGAAAGATAAACAGAAACTAGTACAGTGAAAATCATTTCAAGTATAGGGAAGAACATTTTTTTAAAGTGCCCAGAAATGAGAGAAAGTATGACGCTTTCAGACAACTGGGATATTCCGTAGGATTCATGGATCATAGGGCGCAATGACTGGGAAGGGTAGGGGTTGAAGACAGATAAGGCTGAAATCGTAGGAAGGGAGTATATCCTAGAGGACTTTATATTCATGCTAAGAAGTCTGGGCCATCCTGACAGCAAGGGGAGTCATGGACTATTATAGAGCAAAGGAGTGCTTTTGTCCAGTTCTGTGATGATAAAAAATGATTTAATATTCATTTCTTCCATTTTTAGATGTTCCCGTAATGTGAATTTTGTGGTTGTGGAATGAGAGAATTTGGGATATCATATTTTGTTCTACTTGAACATCTACTATGTTGCCATGCGTTATAGAAGCAATTTTTCAGGTACAGGACCTTATCTAATCTTCCCGATGTTGACAAGGTGTTGTTATTCCTGTTTGACAGATCAGGAAACTGATGTTCAGAGAGGTCAGCAGACGTATCCACAGTTTTAGAGGTGGAAAGTGAAAGGTACGCGATGGAGGCCATCATTCCAGGTAATGTGCTCAGTCTTTCCTTCAACCTTTGCCTCTGCTATCTTCTAGTTCGCCACAACTCTTGTATTCACAAGAGGGGCAATTTGGTGGGAAGCCATGGGAAATAAGGTTGAGGGATACTTTGGTATAAGATAATAGCACTGACACCAATTCAGAAAACAGTGGCTACAAAGAAATAAAAGGTATTCAAATTGGCAAAGAAGAAGTCGAACTCTCTCTTTTCACAGATGACATGATACTTTATGTGGAAAACCCAAAAGACTCTACCCCCAAATTACTAGAACTCATACAGCAATTCAGTAATGGGGCAGGATACAAAATCAATGCACAGAAATCAGTGGCTTTCTTATACACTAACAACGCAACTGTAGAAAGAGAAATTAGAGAAACGATTCCATTTACAATAGCACCAAAAATAAGATACATCAGAATAAACCTAACCAAAGAGGTAAGGATCTATACTCTAGGAACTACAGAACAGTCATGAAAGAAATTGAAGAAGACACACAAAGATGGAAAAATATTCCATGCTCATGGATCGGAAGAATAAACATTGTTAAAATGTCTATGCCACCCAGAGTAATCTATACCTTCAATGCCATCCCGATCAAAATTCCAATGACATTTTTCAAAGTGCTGGAACAAACAATCCTAAAATTTGTAGGGAATCATAAAAGACCCCGAATTGCCAAGGAAATACTGAAAAAGAAAAACAAAGCTGGGGGCTTCACGTTGCCCGATTTCAAGCTATATTACAAAGCAGTGATCACCAAGACAGCAGGGTACTGGCACAAAAACAGACAGATAGACCAATGGAACAGAATAGAGAGCCCAGATATGGACCCTCAACTCTATGGTCAAATAATCTTCGGCAAAGCAGGAAAAAACATGCAATGGAAAAAAGACAGTCTCTTCAATAAATGGTGCTGGGAAAATTGGACAGCCACATGCAGAAGAATGAAACTGGACCACTCTCCAACCCCATACACAAAGATAAACTCAAAATGGATGAAAGACCTCAATGTGAGACAGGAATCCATCAAAATCCTAGAGAAGAACATACGCAGTAACCTCTTTGATATCGGCCACAGCAACTTCTTTCAAGATACATCTCCAAAAGCTAGTGAAACAAAAGCAAAAATGAACTTTTGGGACTTCAAGATAAAAAGCTTCTGCACAGCAAAGGAAACAGTCAACAAAACAAAGAGGCAACCCACAGAATGGGAGAAGATAATTTGCAAATGACACTACAGATAAAGGGCTGGTATCCAAGATCTAAAAAGAACTTCTCCATCTCAACACCCAAAAAACAAATAATCAAGTCAAAAAATGGGCAGAAGATATGAAAAGACACTTCTCCGAAGAAGACATACAAATGGCTACCAGACACATGAAAAAATATTTATCATCATTAGCCATCAGGAAAATTCAAATCAAAACCACACTGAGATACCACCTTACACCAGTTAGAATGGCAAAAATGGACAGGGCAAGAAACAACACATGTTGGAGAGGTTGTGGAGAAAGGCGAACCCTCTTACACTGTTGGTGGGAATGCAAGTTGGTAGAGCCACTTTGGAAAACAGTGTGGAGGTGCCTCAAAAAAATAAAAAATAGAGCTACCCTATGACCCAGCAATTGCACTCCTGGGTATTGACCCCAAGGACAAAGATGTAGTGCAAAGAAGGGCCATATGCACCCCAATGTTCATAGCAGCAATGTCCGCAATAGCCAAAATCTGGAAAGAGCCGAGATGCCCTTCAACAGACGAATGGATAAAGAAGATGTGGCCCATATAGACAATGGGATATTACTCAGCCATCAGAAAGGATGAATGTCCCAGTTTTACATCAACATGGATGGGACTGGAGGAGATTATGCTAAGTGAAATAACTCCAGCAGAGAAAGTCAATTATCACATGGTTTCACTTATTTGTGGAACATAAGGAATAGCGTGGAGGACCTTAGGAGAAGGAAGGGAAAAATGAAGGGGGGGGCAATCGGAGGGAGAGATGAACCGTGAGAGACTATGGACTCTGAGAAACAAACAGGGTTTTGTCGGGGGAGGGGGGACTGGTTAGCCCGGTGACGGGTATTAAGGAGGGCACGTACCGCATGGAGCACTGGGTGTTATATGAAAACAATGGATCGTGGATCACCACATAAAAAACTAATGATGTATTGTATGGTGACTAACATAACCTAATAAAATTAAAAAAAAAAAAGAAAGAAAGAAAATAGTGGCTACTAATCCTGGGCTGCAGGGGTGGTTTCAATATCCGCAAATCAGTCAACTTGATACCCCACATTAATAAAAGAAAGGATAAGAACCACATGACAGATGCAGGAAAAGCATTTGACAAAGTACAGCATCCTTTCTTGATAAAAACCCTCAACAAAGTACGGATAGAAAGAACATACCTCGGGACGCCTGGGTGGCTCAGTCAGTTAAGCGTCTGCCTTCGGCTCAGGTCGTGATCCCAGGGTCCTGGGATCGAGTCCCGCATCGGGCTCCCTGCTCAGCAGAGAGCAGGTTTCTCCCTCTGCCTGCCGCTTTCCCTGCTTGTGCTGGCTCTCTCTCTGACAAATAAATAAAACTTAAAAAAGAAAGGAAGAAAGAAAGAACATACCTCAATATTGTAAAGACCGTATACAAAAAGACCCACAGCTAATACCATCCTCAATGGGGACAAACTGAGACCATTTCCCCTAAGGTCAGGAACATGACAGGGATGTCACCTCTCACCACTGTTGTCCAACATAGTACTGAAAGTCCTAGCCTCAGCAATCAGACAACAAAAAGAAATGAAAGGCATCCAAATTGGCAAGGAAGAAGTCAAACTGTAAGTCTTCGCAGACCACATGAAACTCTAATGTAGGCACGTGATGTGATGAGCACTGGGTGTCATATGCTACTGATGAATTCTTGAACACTACATCTGAAACTAATGATGTACTATGTGTTGGCTAGTTGAATTTAAGTTAAGAGTCTCCTCAAGAAAAAAAAAAGAAGAAGAAGAAAGAAAAAAGCCTCCAAACACATGCTAGAACTGATACAGGAATTCAGCAAAGTCACAGGATATGAAATCAATACACAGAAGTCAGTTGCATTTCTATACACCAACAATGAAGCACAAAGAGAAATCAAGGAATCGATCCCATTTACAATTGCACCAAAAACCATAAGATACCTAGGTTTAAACCTAACCAACGAGGTAAAAAATCTGTACTCTGAGAACTATAGAACACTTATGAAAGAAATTGAAAAAGACACAAAGAAATGGAAAAACATGCCATGCTCATGGATCATAAGAACAGATATTGTTAAAAAGTAAAAGTCTATACTACCCAAAGCAATCTACACATTCAATGCAATCCCTAATAGAATAACACCAACAGTTTTCAGAGCCAGAACAATCAATTCTAAAAATTGTATGGAGGGTGCCTGGGTGGCTCAGTTGGTTAAGCGACTGCCTTCGGCTCAGGTCATGATCCTGGGGTCCCTGGATCGAGTCCCGCATCGGGCTCCCTGCTCAGCAGGGAGTCTGCTTCTCCCTCTGACCTTCCTCCCCCTCATGCTCTCTCTCTACCATTCTCTCTCTCTCAATAAATAAATAAAAATCTTTAAAGAAAGATAAATAAATAAATAAAAATTGTATGGAGCCAGAAAAGACCCCGAATAGCCAAAGGAATGTTGAAAAAGAAAGCCAAAGCTGGAGGCATCACAAGTCCAGATTTCAAGCTGTATTACAAAGCTGTAATCATCAAGACAGTATGGTACTGGCATGGAAACAGACACACAGATCAACGGAACAGAACAGAGAACCCAGAAATGGACCCTCAACTCTATGGTCAACTAATCTGCCACAAAGCAGGAAGGAATATCCAATGGAAAAATAAGACAGTCTCTTCAACAAATGGTGTTGGGAAAACTGGACAGCGACATGCTGAAGAAAGAAACTGTACCACTTTCTTACACCCATACACAATAATAAACTCAAAATGGATGAAAGACCTCAGTGTGAGACAGGAAGCCATCAAAACCCTTGAGGAGAACACAGGCAGCAACCTCTTTGACCGTGGCCACAGTAACTTCTTGCTAGACATGTCTCTGGAGGCAGGGGAAACAAAAACAAAAATGAACTCTTGGGGTTTCATCAGGATTAAAAGCTTCTGCACAGCGAAGGAAATAATCAACAAAACTAAAAGGTGGCCTACTGAATGGGAGAAGATATTAGCCAATGACATACTGGATAAAGGGCTGCTATCCAAGATCTATAAAGATCTTATCAAACTCAATACACAAAAAGTAAAAAAAAAAAAATCCATTTAAGAAATGGGCAGAAGATATGAACAGACATTTCTCCAAAGAAGAGAAAAAAAAAAAAAGGCTAACAGACACATGAAAAAAATGCTCAAAATCACTCGTCATACAAATCAAAACCTCAATGAGATACCACCTCACACCTGTCAGAATGTCTAAAAGTAACAACTCAGGAAACGACAGATGTCGGCGAGGATGTGGAGAAAGGGAAACCCTCTTGTACTGTTGGTGGGAATGCAAACTGGTTCAGTCACTCTGGAAAACAGTATGGAGGTTCCTCAAAAAGATAAAAATAGAACTACCCTATGACCCAGTAATTTCACTACTAGGTATTTTATCCAAAGGTACAAAAATAGTGATTGTAGGGGCACAGGCACCCCAATGTGATAGTGCTGCTATAAACAATAGCCAAAATATGGAAAGAGCCCAGGGATGTCCATCAACTGAAGAATGGATGAAGAAGATGTGATGCGCCCCAGGTACTTTTTGGTTAAAAAGAAGATTCTATTATGTCCATTGGGGTTTGTCAACTGAAATGATAAAAATAAAATTAAAAAGTATCAACTGTTTTCTATATTGAGAATAAATCAATTGCCAGTCTGAAATCCTGGAGAAAGGATTACCAAATTCAAACAAATGCCCATTTGCCATCATATTAAAGGACAGGATGAGCAAACTGAAAAACAGGATTCTGCCCCTGCCACCACACTGGGCGTGTGCGTGCACACAGACACAGACACACACAGACACAGACACACAGACACACACAGACACACACACACACACACACACACACACACACTCTCACACTGGAATATTATTCAGCCATCAAAAAGGATGAAATCTTGCCATTTGCAACAACGTGGATGGAACTAGAGGGTATTATGCTAAGCAAAATACATCAGTCAGAGAAAGACAAATACCATATGACTTGACTCATATGTGGAACTTAAGAAACAAAACAGATGAACACAGGGGAAGGGAAGGGAAAATAAGATAAAAACAGAGAGGGAGGCAAAGCATAAGAGACTCAACTACAGGGAACAAACTGAGGGTTGCCGGAAGGGAGGTAGGTGGGGGGGGCGGAATAAATGGGTGATGGGCCCTTGTTGTAATGAGCACTGGGTGTTATATGCAGGTGATGGATCACTAAATTCTACCCCTGAAAGTAATACTACACTCTGTGTTAACTAACTTGACTCTAAATAAAATCTTGAAAGAAAAAAATACAGAAAATAGTGGCTCCAAATCCCAGTTCTGTTGCTTAGTCACTGTGTCATCTTAGGGCAGTTACTTCACCCTCTCTGAACCTCAGTTGTCCCCTTTTTAAAGTGCAAACAAATTTACACAAACTTACTTCTGGGAAGCAAATACAATAATTTATGTAAAGAATCTACCACAGTGCCTGGCATGCAATAAGCCCTCAATAAATGATAGCACTTATTATTACAATACCGACTGTAACTATGGGGAAATGGCCCTCTGTGAGCCTCAATTATCTCATTTCTAAAAATCCAATATGATTCATGTGTGTCTTATTAGCACAGTGCTGGGGGCACAGCAGGCATTCAATAAAATAAATGGCTACCAGTGTAGTATGGTATAATTACCATAGCCCTTGGTGACAGTCAAAGTTGGGTTCAAACGCTGGCTTCAAGTGCCTGAGAAAGTTATTTAACCTCTTGGAGCCTCAGTATTCTTATTGGTCAAACGGAGATAATAGTCCTCAATTTGCCCAAGAGGCGGAGTTGTGAGAGCTGCAGATAATCTATGTCAATGGCCTGGCACATAGGAGATACTCTATACAGGAAGGTGGAATCCAGATTGCAGAGCCCTGAATCCCAGTCTTCACAAGCTTGCTATAAAGCCTACTTGTAGGATACGTTCTCTTTTCTTGAGTGAGAATGAGATATAAGAAAGTCACCAGTTTAAGTGAGAGCTAGAATCAGTTTCACAGCTGTAAAGAATTTATTCTAAAGGAGAAAGACCTGTAGTAGAGAATGATGATGGGTATGATTTATGACATGCCTACTGTGTGCCAAGTACTCCCTAAGTAGTAATTCTAATCATCCCTCCGATTCTGCAAGGCAGTCATTACCATCACCATTTTTACAGTTAAGAACTGTAAAGCTCAGAGAGATTAAGTATCTTGCCAAGGTCACGGAGCTAGAAAGCAGCAGGTATGTCTGACTGCATAAGCCCAGGCTCTCTCAACTGTACAAGAGGTCTATAAGGTAAGCACTCCCACAATAAAGATAAAGAAAACAGGCTGTGCTGGTTCTAATGGAACTGGAACGGCAAGCACAAATCAGAGAAGCTAGATAATTAGTAATAATTTACGGCACCTGTAGTATGTGCCACACATTATACCAGAAATTTTTCATATACAGAATCTTCGCTAACCTTCCCAAGGTTGATAGGTGTTGTTATTCCTGTTTGACAGATAAGGAAACTGATGCTCAGAGAGTCAGCAGATATACCCATGGTTTCAGTGGTGGTAAGTGAAAGATATGTGATGGAGGCCACGCTGCCTCCAAATTAAGGGATAATCAGAATGGCATTGGAATTGTTAACAAATCTATAAATCAGCATATTAGAATTTTACAGTCTATTGTGGGCCTGGCTCAGCTTCGGGTTATCTGAAACCTAATAAACCTGTAAATCAGACTCAAGTTTTATCTCCATTTGTCTACACTTGAACACTAAGTAATGATTATAGTCTTTTCTTCTTTATGATCAGTGTTAGTTTAAGTACTGTATTTTTCTAATTCCGCCCACAGCAACACGTTTCTAGAGACCAAAAACTGCTTAACCCACAGAACCTGGGTTCTGACTGGAACCTATTCCCTGTCCCAGTCACAGAATTTTTTCCATTGTGGCTTTTCTGATGTCAAACAAGATGAGATTTCCAACTGAAGGCCTTTTCACACTCACTGCATTCATAGGAGTTCTCTTCACTGTGAATTCGACGAAGGTGAACAAGGTGAGATAGCCGCACAAAGGCTTCATCACATGTGGTTGCGTTCATAGGACTTTTCCCCATTATGGATATTCTAATGGTCATTAAGAGCAGATCTCCACCTTAGTTTTCTTTTTCCACTTGGGCTACACAAATAGGGTTTTTCACCACTATAAATTCTGTTTTGTTCGATAAGGTATGAACTCTGGCCAAAAGCTTTTCCATATTCATTACACTCATATGGTATTTCTCTACTATGACTTTCCTGATGCTGAATAAGATGTGAGCTCCAAATAAATGCTATTCCACATATATTACACTTATAAGGCTTTCCTCACTATGAATTTCCCATTAAGAGATGACCTCTGACTGAAGGCTTTCTCATATTCATTACACTATAAGGTCTCTCCCCATATGAGAGCTCTGATGTCGAATAAGATGTGAACTACTGCTGAAAGTTTACCACGTTCATTGCATTCAGAGGGTTTCTCTGTATGCAGACCTTTCATGTGTCTTATACACTCTGCATTGGGCTCAAAACTAGGATTGTATGAGTCATAAAATGGGGCTTTATCACAAATAAGGATTTTCCTCTGATGACACCGAGTTTGCCCTCACATCAGAGCTCCTGCCACATTCAAACAATTCATAGTTCATTTCCCTTGTGGGGCTCAGTCCATCGGCCATTATTCTGAAACTGTAATCTCTGGAAGGAATGGGTGCCAGTCTTTCCCACGCTGAGTTTCCCTGGGATATCTCTGAACCGACTCACTTCTTCAAAGGCAGGGTCCTGAAGAAGGGCCCATGGAATTCCGGCCAACAAAATCCACTTGGGTTTAGCCTCTTCAGGTACTTTTTGGTTATTTTTCTTTTAAGATTTTTATTTATTTATCTGAGAGAGAGTGAGAGCAAGAGGGATCACAGAGGGAGAGGGAGAAGCAGACTCACCGCCGAGGAGGGAGCCTGATGCGGGGCTCGATCCCAGGACCCTGAGATCATGACCTGAGCTGAAGGCAGACGCTTAACCTACTGAGCCACCCAGGCGCCCCAGGTACTTTTTGGTTAAAAAGAAGATTCTATTATGTCCATTGGGGTTTGTCAACTGAAATGATAAAAATAAAATTAAAAAGTATCAACTGTTTTCTATATTGAGAATAAATCAATTGCCAGTCTGAAATCCTGGAGAAAGGATTACCAAATTCAAACAAATGCCCATTTGCCATCATATTAAAGGACAGGATGAGCAAACTGAAAAACAGGATTCCGCCCCTGCCACCACACTGGGCGTGTGTGCGTGTGCGGGCACACAGACACACACACACAGACACACACACACACACACACACACACACACACACACACGATATGCTGTTTTAAAATTCCCCATTTACTATCATATATTTCACAGTGAGCCAAGAAGGAGGATTCCGTTTCATAAATCAGGAATCAGAGACTAAAAACAGAACGTCACACTCACATGGCTAGTAATAACAAATCTTGGAATAGATATCAAAGTTTGAGAACTGTTACTTTTTTGCACAACACGCACACCAATTTGTATTTCAATTTGTATAGAATTTCCTACTATAGCTATAATACTTGGGAAACTATGTAAAAGATTTGAAACCTGCGAGAATTTTAAAAAGAGGGAGAGAAGACAATAAAGCAAGACTATTTGTGTTTCTGCAGTGCAGCAAGAATAAAGAAGCAAAACTGAATCCTACTCAGCCTTGGGAGTGCATTCCGGTCTGCTAGAGAGAAGGGAGTTAATACCATAGGTGAAAGAAATGATGGAGCCTGGGCAGTGTCCTGTACGGTCTAGACAACAGAATTTTCCTAGGTAAGCTTAACAGCCTTACAGTCTTGGTTTAGAAAGAAGATTTAGACAAACATCTCAGATCTTGCTTAGTATGTTTCCTCTTAGACATCTCAAACTACGTATTGAAGTTCACCCAAAAGCTTTTATCCATCTAGTGCATCTAAGTTACTCTGAGTCTCCAGAGTTAGACTGCCCTAGGAGGAAGGAGGAACTAATACACGGAGTTACAAGTATGTATCAGTCAGGGTCACAGCAGGAAACAGATAACACTCAAATTGGGTAACTTCAGGAGAGTTTAATAAAGGAGCTAATGAGGTGCGGGCAGGGGTATAAGAAAAACAAAAAGGATAATCAGCCTCCCCAGGCTAGTAACTGCAGGGTGATTTTGCAACTCCAGGCCCGAAGGAGTGAGGGGAAAGAACTTTAACATATATCCCAAGCTCAAGAGACCTAAGTATAGAGGGACACCATCCAGAAGCTGACACCTTCATCTGAGGGATGTAGCCAGCCAATGATGAGCCTACAGAGAGGGAGCTCAGTGGCATAAATGTCACAACATCACTCTCCTACCCTTTGACCTGACAGGGCTTCCCACTGGACAGGCTCATCCAGAAGCCAGAGGGCAAAGTCAACTCCTGGGGGCAAAGAGCAGGGTGCAGAAGATTACAAATGGAACTGGAGACACAAAGGAAAGACATACAGCAGAGGATGTTTAGATAGTTGGATAAACTTACCTAGTTTCCCCAGGTAAGAACTGGACCATATCATCGAGTGATTTAACCTTTTTCACCATCTCCGAAATCAATCCACTTGTGGGAACCTTTGACAATATTTAAAACAAGATGCTCCGAGTAGAGCTTAAATACCAGAAGTTAAGGAGGAAGGAAGCAGGAACTGGGAAAACATTCCATTTACTAGAGTGAAACAACACAAAATATCAGAAATAAACTTGACAAGTAAAGCAGAATTATATGAAGAAAACCATAAAATCTCTTGGAAAGGCAGAAAACAAAATCTGAGCAATTAGAAAGACCAACTACGTTCTTGGATGAGAAGATTTCATTGATATCATAAAACTAGAATATAATTAATTCAATATTAACTAGAATGCACAGGATTTCTTATTTTGGAATTGCATAAAATAATCTAAAGTTTATTTGGAAAAATAAATGACCAAGAGTAGGCAAGGTTATTATGAAAAGGAATAGTGAGGGGAACCTGCCTTAGTGGATACCAATATGCTATAATGCCAATATAATTACGTATGTGTATATATAATTTAATTTAAAATGAAGGTGGTAATTAAATTTACATATAATTGACTGTTAATAACATTGAACTGCTATCTTATAGCACGTACACTACAGTACATCACAGAATCCAGATGAATTAGAGTTAACTATAGGAAAAACAATATGAATGTTGCAAGAAAAGCTAGGAAGCTAGATGTACCATAGAGGAGTCAGAGAAAATCACCTACACTGGAAACTCTGAAGGTTCAAAAAAATTAAAGACTAACATATACAAATTAAAATTTTTTGAATGACAAAACATATCATTGATACACAAACAAACTACAAATCAGGAAATATATTTTAATAAAGATGATGAGGCTTTAATATCCAAACTATATAGAAAGCAGTCTGACAAACTGACTAGAAGAAAGACAACCTAACTTAAAGAAAATGGGAAAAGGATAAGAATCAGGAATTCCCAGAGTAGCCAATCTAAATTGCCAATAAATTAATAAATACGGGCAGAGGGAGCTAAAATTCTATGAGAGTGAGATAAATGCAAATTAGAGAAATAGTGAGATTTTTAGTTTGCATACATGAGATTGTTAAACATTAAGCGTTATAATTCTATTTATTGGTAAGGATGCAGGGAAAATGTTATTCATATACATTGGGGGGAAAATCTCAAGTCTTAAGACTTTTGGAACTTAAGAGCCCAAACTCGTAAAAACGTGTATTAAAACTACACACACACACACACACACACACACACACACACACACACACACACACACACCCCTTGTACTCAGTAACCCAACTCCTGGATATCTATTCCATAGAAATATAAGCACAAGTATATAAAGTCATATGTCTGAGGATGTTTATAGTAATACTGGAAACAAAATGAAAGGCTCATCAAAACAAGAAGGGTAAATAAACTATAATATACCCACACCACAAATATTATACAACCATTTAAAACAATGAATTAGAACAATACAGGTTGACTCGGAGACATTTACACAAGGTTATCGTTACATATAACATACAAGATACAGAAAAGCATGATGAATATGCTACTATTTTGGTAGCAGCGACAAAAAAACGTGTATTTGTTTACATACGCATACATGTGTATTTCTATTGTAATGGATTATAAGAATGCAGAAAAATATAGAAGGATACACATTAGATTGTTAAAATGAGTTAATGAGGGGCTTCTTTTGAGAAACGAAGGAGGTGGAAATTCAAGCCCAAAGTAAGGAAAGTAGTAGACTGCCCTAAAAAAGGGGAGCATGTATATATAACCACATTTATGTTGTCGTGTGTGGATATGTGGCTATATTACAAATAATAAAAAAATTAAAGCAGACACATGACATGGTGCAGCCACTCTGGAAAACAGTACGGAGGTTCCTCAAAAAGTTGAAAATAGAGCTGCCATACGACCCAGCAATTGCACTACTGGGTATTTACCCCAAAGATACAAATGTAGGGATCCGAAGGGGTATGTGCACCCCGATGTTTCCAGCAGCAATGTCCACAATAGCCAAACTATGGAAAGAGCCAAGATGGCCATCGACAGATGAATGGATAAAAGAAGATGTGGTGTATCTATATACAATGGAATATTACGCAGCCATCAAAAGGAATGAGATCTTGCCAATTGCAACGATGTGGATGGAACTGGAGGGTATTATGCTGAGCGAAATAAGTCAATCAGAGAAAGACATGTATCATGTGATCTCACTGATATGAGGAATTCTTAATCTCAGGAAACAGAGTGTTGCTGGAGTGGTGGGGGGTGGGAGGGATGGGGTGGCTGGGTGATAGACATTGGGGAGGGTATGTGCTACGGTGAGCGCTGTGGATTGTGTGAGACTGTTGAATCGCAGACCTGTACCTCTGAAACAAATAATACATTATATGTTAAAAAAAAATAGCAGGAAGGGAAAAATGAAGGCGGGAAATCGGAGGGGGAGACGAACCATGAGAGACTATGGACTCTGAGAAACAAACTGAGGGTTCTAGAGGGGGGTGGGGGGGTTGGGTTAGCCTGATGATGGGTATTAAAGGGGGCACGTACTGAATGGAGCACTGGGTGTTATATGCAAACAATGCATCATGGAACACTACATTGAAAACTAATGATGTAATGTATGGTGATTTACATGACACAATAAAATAAAATTTTTAAAAAAGCAGAAATCTGACAGCATGATTTCAAAATAAAATATTCAGCAATCTTGAAAAATGAAAGGAATGATTCTGCACATTAAAAATTCAATAGATGGGGTGCCTATAGGTGGCTCAGTGGGTTAAGCATCTGACTCTCGGTTCCGGCTCAGGTTCATGATTTCATGGGTCCTGACACCGAGCCCCACATCGGGCACTGTGCTCAGCGGGGAGTCGGCTTAAAATTCTCTCTCTCCTTCTCCCTCTGCCCCTTACCACTCCCACCCCCGGCTCTCGCGTGCACACATGCTCTCTCTCTCTCTCTCTCTCTCTCTCTCTCTCTCTCTCAGATAAATAAATCTTAATTTAAAAAAACTCAATAGATGGAACAGAGGGAACACTTCCTAACTCCTTCTATGAGGCCAGCATTACCCTAAGATCAAATTAGATAAAGACACTACAAGAATGGAAAATTACAGACCGATATATCTCGTGACATAGATGCAAAAGTATCTGACAGATTTTTACCAAATCCAATGATGTATGAAAAGAATTATGTACCACAGCCAAGTGGGATTTATTCCAGGTATATAAATCTGATTCAACATGCAAAAATCAATTAAGGTAATCCATCCCATCAGTATATGATCATACGGTCATATCGTTCAATGCATAAAAAACATTTGACAAAAATGCAAAAGCCATTCAAGATAAAAGCTCTCAGCAAAGTAGGAATATTGGGGAAATTCCTCAGCTTAATAAAGAGCATCTATAAAAATGTACATATAGGGGCGCCTGGGTGGCTCAGTCGGTTAAGCGGCTGCCTTCGGCTCAGGTCATGATCCCAGGGTCCTGGGAGGGAGCCTCACGTCGGGCTCCTTCCTGAGCAGGGAGCCTGCTTCTCCCTCTCCCTCTGCCTGCCGCTCCCCCTGCTTGTGCTCTCTCTCTCTACCTCTGTCAAATAAAAACAAATAAAATCTTTAAAAAAAAAGTACATATAACATCACACTTCTTAGTGATTAACTAGATGCTTTTCTACTAACGTCAGGAACAAGGACAGGATGTCCCTTCTCACCAATCCTCCTCAACAGCAACGTCCTAGCTAATGTAAGAAGACAACACAAGACAAGAAAAGGTATACAGATTGGGGCACCTCTGGTGTCCTTTCTCCTATGAGGACCTTGGGCCCTGGATCCACATGTGAAGGGTGCAATCTCTAAACTGGAGTGGGGTAGAGGCAGGCCGGCACCCCCTTCTCACCTTTGGGGTCACTGGCCTCAGGATCAGACGTGGCCCAGAGCTTGAGAGACATAGAGGGACACGGGCAAGGTGCTGAAGTTGCTGCTCGGGGCCGGCGCCATGGCCTACGGCATCCATGAGTCTGTTTCACCATAGAAGGTGGGCACAGAGCCAATTTCTCTAATCGGATGAGGGCCTTCACCTTAGGATCCCCTGATTTCCAGTACCCCATCACCTAGGACATTCCGGCCAGACCCTAAAAAATTTCCTCTCCCACAGGCACCAAAGACCTGCAGATGGTAAGCATCTGTGAGTGCTGTCTCAACCCAATGCCATGCAGCGTCCCAGCATGTACCAGTGCCCAGGGCTAGACTAGGAGGAGTGAGGACTGCCATCAACTGTCAAGGAGGTGCTCAAGGGAGGTGTGGCCAAGTTCAACACCTTGCAGCTGATTACCCAGCGGGCCCAGATATCCTTGTTGATCTCATGGGAGCTGACAGTGAGGGCCAAGGAATTCAGCCTTATCCTGGATGATGCAGTCATGACAGAGCTGAGCTCTAGCCAAGGGAGTACACAGCTGCTATGGGAGGCAAACAAGTAGCTCAGCAGGAGGCCCAGGGAGCCCAGTTTCAGGTGGAAGAAGCAAAGCAGGAACAGCAGCAGAAGACTGTGTAGGCTGAAGGTGAGGCCAAGGCCACCAGGATGCTTGGAGAAGCCCTGAGCAAGAACCCTGGCTACATCAAACTGGGCAAGATCCAGGCAGCCCGAACATCTCCAAGACGACTGCCACATCACAGAATTGTGTCTGTCTCACTGCTGAAAATCTTGTGCTCAATGTACAGGATGAAATTTTCACTTTGAAAACTGACAGCCTTAGCAAGGGTAAGAAATGGGCCTAGTGATGAAGAACTCCCCTCCCCCAGAGAAAAAGTGAATCTGCTTCTCCCTTGGCTTTTGAGGAGCCAGTGTGGGGTCCAACAGACCCCCATCCTGCCCCTGGTATCATGTCATAGTCCCCTCTGTGTCTGTTCTCCCAGCCCTTCCTGGATGAACACAGACTGGCCAATTTTCAAGGGAATGGCTTTCCTCTTCTCGGTGTTGGCCAGGGGTGTTGGGACAGTACGATTTCTGAGTGATTTTGTATAGTATTGGTTCCTCCTTCCAGGTTGGGGGTGATAACCACCATCCCAGGAATTCTCAATAAAAAGAAATAATAAAAGGTATACAGATTGGGAAGGAAGAAATAAAACTGTCATTGTTTGCAGATGACATGATTCTCTTATGTAGAAAATTCCAAAGGGTTCTGCCCCAAGAAGGCAATGTAGGAAGAGCCTGAACTTAACCTCCTGCATGGACATAGCAAATCCATACCTACTTATACAGCAATTCCTCCCAAAGAAGAACAGAGAGCTGACTGAACAACTTCTGCACAACAAAAGATAGAGAGACCACATAGAGAACATTGAGTTGGAGACACAGTAAGGGAATCCCACCCCCGATGCTGCAAACTACAGTGGGGAGAGACAGTACCAAGGGACCGTGAGCAGATTCATCTGCCCTGGGGCACAGGAAAAAAGCTGTGGCTTAAAAGAACAACTAGAATATAAAGGATCCTGCCTCAGAACTCCACCAAATGGCAGGGGAGCTACTAGAACTCTCTCTGGGTCGCAGGGCCTGGCAAGTGCCATGGTTTACATTGCCCCACCACCTTGATAGCCTGGATGGGAGCAGGGGCCAGGCACCATAGCTGGCCTACCACCTCAGTGAGCCCCAGGCCCTAGCCCAAGCCCAAGCCCACACAAGCCCAAGAAGTCCCATCAAGGCAGCCCCAGCACACTGCACAGTGGAACACCCCTGCTCAACACTCACTACAACTCCGGCTGACATAGGGGCAAAGCAACCCAGAACTCGCCAGGCCCACACCACTTCAGCCCCAGATGACTTGCTAGGGCACTCCTGGCACAGAGCACTGTGGGACCTCCTGGCTCATGTCTGCTTTGGCTCTAGTGACACCACCAGGACACACCAGCTCATGCCCCACCTCAGTTCCCGCCATGCAGTGAGGGCATCCACTGTGCTGAGCACCGGCAGACCACCACCTGCTCCCACTTCAGCTGCAACTGTCCTGCCCCAGGGCCACCTAGCCCATGCCCATTTCAGCTCGAGCAATCCCACCAGGACAGCCCCAGCACAGACTGCCCCCGGATCCCAGCCCACACCAGCCACAGCTCCAGCTATCCAGCCAAAGTCACCAGGCACACACAGTCTACACAGGGGATGACCGTACACAAGGCCATTCTTGCAAGGTTAGGAGAAGTGGCTGTTCTACCTAATTCATAGAAACAAACACAGAAAGTCAAGCCAAATGAGGAGACAAAGGAACAGGATCCAAAAGAAAGAACAAAACAAAACCTCAGAAAAAGAACTAAATGAAACAGAGATAACCAATCTACCTGGTAACGAGTTCAAAGTCATGGCCATAAAGATGTTCACCAGGCTGCAGAGAAGAGTGGATGAACTTAGTGAGACCTTCAACAAAGAGACAGAAAATATATCGGGGCGCCTGGGTGGCTCAGTCGGTTAAGTGTCTACCTTCGGCTCAGGTCATGATCCCAGCGTCCTGGGCTGGGGCCCCGCACCAGGCTCCCTGCTCGGCGGGGAGACTGCTTCTTGCTCTCCCCCTCCCGCTGCTGCTCCCTCTGCTTGTGCTCTCTCACTCTCTCTCTGTCAAATAAATAAATAAAATCTTTTAAAAAAAGAGATAGAAAATTAAAAAAAGAACCAATCAGGGTTGAAAAAGACAATAACCAAAATGAAAAATGCACTAGAGAGAATCAACAGTAGATCAGAGGATGCAGAAGAACAGATCAGCAGTCTGGAAGTGGAATGGAAAGCACCCAAGCTGAACAGCAAAGGAAAAAAAAGAACTTAAAAAAATGAGGATAGGTAAGGGATCTTTCAGACAACATCAAATGAACAAATATTTGCATTTTAGGAATCCCAGAAGGAGAAGAGAGATAGAAAGGGATAAAAAACCAATTTGAAGAAAGAACAGGTGAAAAATTCCCTACCCTGGGGAAGGAAACAGACATCCAGCTTCAAGAGGCACGGAGAGTTCCAAACAAGATGACCCCAAGGAGGTCCACACCAAAAAACATAATAATTAAAATGCCAAGGATTAAAGATGAAGAGACAATTTTCAAAACAGCAAGAGAGGGGTGCCTGGGTGGCTCAGTCAGTTAAGTATCCAACTCTTGATTTCAGCTCAGGTCATGATCTCAGGGTTGTGAGACTTGAGCCCCGTGTTGGGCTCCGGGCTGGGCATGGAGCCTGCTTAAGATTCTCTCTCTCCCTCTCCTCCTTCTCCTCCCCCCTCTCTCCCCTCTTCTCTAAAACAAAACCAAAACCAAACAAACAAAAAACACCCAAACCAAAAACCAAAAAAGAGCAAGAGAGAAAAAACTAGTAATGGACAAGGGAAATTCCATAAGGCTCCCAGTTGATTTTTTAGCAGAAATTCTGCAGGCCAAAGAAAAGTGGCATAATATATTCAGAGTGCTGAATCAAAAAACCTACAACCAACAATACTCTAGCCGGCAAGGTTATCATTCAGAAATCAAGTAACTATAAAGAGTCTCCTAGGCAATTAAAAGTTAAAGGAGTTCATCACCACTAAATTGGCCTTAGAAGAAATATGGAAGGGGGTCTTGAAGGAGAAAAGAAAGGGCCATACTTAGAAGTAAGAAAATTATGAAATGAATAAATTACATGAGTAAAAGTAAACATACAGTAAAGGTAGTAGAACACTCACTTAGAAAGTTACCTAGGGCACCTGGGTGGCTCAGTCAGTTAAGCGTCTGCCTTGGGTTTGCGTCATGATCCCAGGGTCGTGGGATCGAGCCCCGTGTCGGGCACTCTGCTCAGTGGGGAACCTGCCTCTCCCTTTCCCTCTGCCTGCCATTCCGCCTACTTGTGTTCTCTCTCTCTCTCTGTCAAATAAATAAATAAAATCTTTACAAAAATAAAAAGGACAGTGTCCAAACTCATGTGACCATCAATGTAATATAGACTGCTATATACTTAGGATGTTCTATATGAACCTCAGGATAAACAAACACCAAAAACCTATAATAGGTACACCAAATATAAAGAGAAAGAAAGCCAAGCAGAACACTGAAAAAAGTCATCAGTCAAATGCAAGTGAGCAAGAGAAAAAGAAAGGAACAGGGAAGAGCTATGAAAACCAGAAAACAATTAATAAAACGGCAGTAAATACATACCTATCAAGAATTACTTTAAATACAAATGGTCTAATTGCTCCAATCAAAAGACAGAGGATGGAGGAATGGATAAAAAAAAGCAAGACCCGCTATACGCTGCCTACAAGAGACTCACTTCAGACCTAAAGACACATACAGACTGAAAGTGAAGGGATAGAAAAGATATTCTATACAAATGGAAGTGAAAAAAAAAAAAGCCAAGGTAGCAACACTTACATCAGACAAAACAGACTATGACACAACGACTATAACAAGACACAAAGTAGGGCATTACATAATGATAAAGGGAACAATCCAACAAGACGATGTAACAATTCTAAGTGTCTACACTCCCAACACTGGAGCACCTAAATACATAAAGAGCATACTAAGCATTAACAGATATAAAAACATTAACAGATATGAAGGGAGAAATTGGCAGGAATTCAACAATAATAGGGGATTTTAACACCCTACTTACATCAATGGATAGATCAACCAGGCATAAAATCCATAAGGAAACAGTGTCTTTGAACGACCCAACAGGCCAGGTGGACTCAAAAGATATCTACAGAACACGCCATCCACAAACGACAGAATACACATTCAAGAGCCCATGCATCATTTTCCAGAACAGGTCACACGTTAGGCCACAAAATATGTCTCAAATAAATCTAAGAAGATTGAAATTCTATCATGCATCTTTTCCAACCACAACAGTATGAAACTAGAGATCAATTTTAAGAAAGTATTGGGAAAAACACAAACATGTGGAAGCTAAACAACATGTTACTAAACAACCAATGGGTCAACAAAGACATCAAAGAGGAAATGAAAGAAATACATGGGTACAAATGAAAATGAAAACACAATCACTAGGACACGGCGACCGCATTTCCAAGAGGGAAATTTAGAGTGATGCAGGCCGGCCTCAAGACACAAGAAAAGTCTCAAATAAACAATCAAACTTTACACCTAAAGGAACTAGAAAAAGAAGAACAAACAAACCCAAAGTGAAGAGAAGAAAGGAAATAATAAGATCAGAGGAGCAATCGAGACTAAAAACAAAGAAACAAACAAACAAACAAACGCAGTAAAAAGATCAAAGAAACCAAGAGCTGGTTCTTTGAAGAGATAACCAAAACTGATAGGCCTTTAGCCAAACTCATCAAGAAAAAAAGAGAACACCCAGGTAAGTAAACAGACACATAGATCAATGGAACAGAACAGAGAGACCCAGAAATGGACCCACAACTCTATGGTCAACTAATCGGCCACAAAGCAGGAAAGAATATCCAATAGAATACAGTCTCTTCAACAAATGGTGTTGGGAAACCGGGACAGCGACATGCTGGAGAAAGAAACTGGACCACTTTCTTACACCACACACAAAAATAAATTCAATATGGATGACAGACCTAAATGTAAGACAGGAAACCATCAAAATCCTAGAGGAGAACACAGGAAGCAACCTCCTCGACCTCAGCCGCAGTAACTTCCTACTAGACACGTCTCTGGAGGCAAGGGAAACAAAAGCAAAAATGAACTAATGGGACCCCTTCAGGACAAAAAGCTTCTGCACAGCAAAGGAAATAATCAACAAAACCAAAAGGCAACTGGCGGAATGGGAGAAGATATTTTCAAATGCCATATCAGATAAAGGGCTAGTATCCAGAATCTATAAAGATCAACACCCAAAAAACAAATAATCCGCTTAAGAAATGGGCAGAAGACATGAACAGACATTTCTCCAAAGAACACATGCAAATGGCTAACAGACACGTGAAAAAGTACTGAACATCACTCATCATCAGGAAAATACAACTCAAAAGCACAAGGAGATTCCACCTCACACCTGTCAGAATGGCTAAAATAAACAACTCAGGAAACGACAGATGTTGGCGAGGATGTGGAGAAAAGGGAACCCTCTTGCACTGTTGGTGAGAATGCAAACTGGTATAACCACTCTGGAAAACAGTATGGAGTTTCCTCAAAAAGTTAAAAATAGAACTACCCTATAACCCAGCAAATTGCACTACAAGGTATTTATCCAAGGGATACAAAAGTGCTGATTTGAAGGGGCTCGTGCACCCCAATGTTTATAGCAGCACTATCAACAATAGCCAAATTATGGGAAAAGCCCAAGTGTTTATCGCATGATGAATGGATAAAGAAGATATAGATAGATAGATGATATAGATATAGATATGTACATACACACACACACATACACACACACACACACACACACACTCGAATATTACTCAGACATCAAAAAGAATGAAATCTTGCCATTTGCAATGTCGTGGATGGAATTACAAGGTAGTATGCTAAGCAAAATAAGTCCATCAGAGAAAGACAAATATCATATGATTTGACTCATATGTGGAATTTAAGAAACAAAATAGATGAACATACGCAAAGGGAAGGCAAAGTAAAAAGAGATAGAAGCAGAGATGGAGGCAAACCATAAGACACTCTATAGTTAAGAGAACAAAGTAAGGGTTGCGGGAGGGGAGGTAGGTGGGGGGATGGGCTAAATGGGTGATGGGTATTAAGGAGGGCACTTGCTGGAATGAGCACTGGGTGTATATGTAAGTGATGAGTCACTTAATTCTACTCCCAAAACTACACTATATGTTAACTAACCCGAATTTAACTAAAATTTTTAAAAATGAAAGGGGAGAAGTAACAACTGATGTAGCACGGAAATACAAGGGATTTTAACAGACTACTGTGAAAATTTACATGCCAACAAATTGGACAGCCTAAAACAAATGGATAAATTCCTAGAAACATATCATCTTCCAAAACTGAATGAAGAAGAAATAGAAAATCTGTACAGATGAATTACTAGTAGAGAAATTGAATTGGTAATCAAAAGACTCTCAAAAACAAAAACAAAAAAACAATTAAAAACCTCTCAACAACCAAAAGTCCAGGACCAAATGGATTCACAGGTAAATTCTGCCAAAGAGATAAAGAAGAGTTGATACCTATTCTTCTCATACTCTTCCAAAAAATAGAAGAGGAAGGACAGCTTTCAAATACATCCTATAAGGCCAATACCACCCTCATACTAAACTGGACAAAGACACTCCAGGAAAACAAAAACGAAAACAAACAACAGGCCAATACCCTTGAAGAACATAGATGCAAATTCCTCAAGCATATATTAACAAACTGCTCTCAACAATACATTAAAAGGATAATTTACCATAAACAAGGGGGATTTATTCCAGGGATGCAAGGGGGGGGGCTCGATATGCACAAATCAATCAATATGATACACCCACATTAACAAAATGAAGGCTAGAAATCATACGATCATCTCAATAGACGCAGAAAAAGCATTTGGCAAAATTCAAAATCTGTTTCTGATAAAAACCCTCAACAAAGCAGGTTTAGAGGGAACATACCTCACCACGATAAAGGCTGTATGTGACAAACCCACAGCTAACATCATACTCAATGGCGAAAAACTGAGAGCTTCTCCTCTAAGATCAGGAACAAGACAAGGATGTCCACTCTCACCACTTTTACACAACATAATACTGGAAGTCCTGGCCACAGCAATCAGACAACAAAAAGAAATAGAAGGCATCCAAAGTGGTAATGAAGAAGAAAACTGACACTATTTGCAGATGACACGATGCTAAGCAAACTCTAAAGACGTCACCAAAAAACTGTTAGAAGTAATAGATGAATTCAGTAAAGTCGCAGGATACAAAATTCATACACTGAAGTCTGTTGCATTTCTACACACTAATAATGAAGTAGCAGGAAGAGAAATTAAGCAAACAATCCCATTTACAACCGAACCAAAAAATAAAATACCTAGGCATAAACTCAACCAAGGGTGTAAAAGATCAGTAGCCTGAAAACTAAAAAACACCGATGAAAGAAATTGAAGACAACACAAACAATTGGAAATGTATACCATGCTTATGGACTGGAAGAATTAATATTGTTAAAATGTCCATACTACCCAGGCGATCTAGAGATTCAGTGCAATGCCTATCAGAATACCAACAGCATTTTTCACAGAACGACAACAAATAATCCTAAGACTTGTATGGAACCACAAAGGACCCCAAATAGCAAAGGCCATCTTGATAAAGAAGAACAAAGCTGGAGGTATCACAACCCTAGATTGCAAGACGTGCTACAAAGCTGTAGTAATCAAAACAGCATGGTACTGGCACAAAAAGAGACACACAGATCAAGAGAACAGAACACAGAACCCAGAAATAAACCCACACTTATATGGTCCATTAATCTCTGACAAAGGAGGCAAGGATATACAACGGGGGAAAAGATAGTTTCTTTAATAAATGGTGTCGGGAGAACAAGACAGCTATTTGCAGAAGAATGAAACTGGACCACTTACACTGTCCACAAAAATAAAGTCAGAATGGATTGAAGACCTAAACGTGAGACCTGAAACCATAAAACTCCTAGAAGAAAACACAGGCAGTAATCTCTTTGACATCAGCCTTACCAACATTTTTCTAAGTATGTCCCCTCGGGCAGGGGAAACAAAAGCAAAAATAAACTATTGGCATTCTATCAAAATTAAGAGCTTTTGCACAACAAAGAAAACCATCAATAAAAGGAAAAGGCAACCTACCAAATGGGAGAAGATATTTGCAAAGGGTATATGCCATAACAGGTTAATATCCAAATATATAAAGGATTTCTACAACTCAACAGCAAAAAAACACAAATAATCCAATTAAAAAATGGGCAGAGGACCTGAATAAACATTTTTCCAAAGAAGACATACAGATGGCCAACAGACACATGAAAAGATGCTCAATATCACTAATCATCAGGAAAACGCAAATCAAAACCACAAAACTGTCAGAATGGCTAGAACCAAAAGACAAGAGCTAACAAGTGCTGGCGAGGATGTGGAGAAAAAGGAACCCCCATGCACTGCTGGTGGGAATGTAAATTGGTGCAGCCACTGTGAAAAACAGTATGAAGGTTCCACAAAAACTTAAAAATAGAGCCAGAGGGGAGGGCAGGTGTGGAAATGGGCAAAATTTTGTAAAGGGGTATGGCAGACACAGACGTCCATTTATGGAATGAGTAAGTCATGGGAATAAGAGGCACAGCATAAGGAATGTAGTCAATGATATTGTAATATCCTTGTACGGTAATAGATGATAGGTATGCTTGTTGTGAGCACAGCATAATGCATAAACTTGTTGAATCACTAGGTTGTACACCTGCAACTAATACAACATCGTATGGCAACTATACCAGAAAGAAGGAAGGAAGGAAGGAAGGAAGGAAGGAAGGAAGGAAGGAAGGAAAGAAGGAAGGAAGGAATGAAGGAAAGAAGGAAGGCAGGAAGGAAGGAAAGCAGTAAGGGAGGAAGGGAGGAAGGGAGGAAGTGAGGAAGGGAGAAAGGGAGGGAAGGAGGAAGGGAGGGAGGGAGGGAGGCCATATGATCCAATAATTCTACTCCTGGGTATTTATCCAACGAAAACGAAAATACCAAATTGAAAAGATATAAGCACCCCTATATGTAGTGCAGTGTTACTTATCATAGCTAAGCTATGGAAGCAACCTAAGTGTCCACAGAGTGATAAATGGATAAAGAAGATGTGGTGTAGATAGGTAGATAGATGAAAATACATACAGGATGGAATGTTACTCAGCCATAAAAAGGATCAGATCTTGCCATCTGTGACCACATGGATGAACCTAGAGGGTATTATGCTAAGTGAAATAAGTCAGACAGAGAAAGACAAATATGATATTATTTCACTTACGTGTGGAATCTAAAAAACAAAACAGATGAACAAAGAAACAAAAAAGCAGAAACATACCCATAAATACAGAGAAAACACTGATGGTTGCTGTGTGGTGAGACAGGGAGGATGCACAAAATGGGTACAGGGGAGTGGAAGGTACAGACATCCAGTTATGGAGTGAATAAGTCACAGGGATGAAAGGTACAGCATAGGGGATATAGTCACTGGTATTGTAATAGTGTTATCACTTGTGGTAAGCATAGAATAACATATAGAGTTGTCAGATCACTATGTTCTACACCTGAATCTAATGCAACACTGTATGTTGACCCTTCTTCAATAAAGAAGGAAAATTCCAAAGAATGGACAAAAAAATAAATAAACTCCTGGAACTGATCAGCAACTACAGCAAGGTTGTAGAATATAAGGGTAATACACAAAAGTCAATTTTTTTCTTATAAACCAGCAATTAACAATTGGAATTGGAATTAAAAACACAATGCCATTTACATTAGCAGTCCACCCCCCAAAGACATACTTATCTAATAAAATATGTACAGGATATATAGGGAAAAGTACAAAGGTCTGACAGAGAAAAATAAATAAATAAATCTTTATTGAGGGATCTTCCGTGTTCATGGATTGGAAGACTCAATATTGTTAAGATATCATTTCTTCCCAACTTGATCTATAGATTTAATGCAATCCCAATTAAAATTGTAGCAAATTATTTTATGGATATTGAAAATCTGATTCTAAAGTTTATAGGGAGGGGCACCTGGGTGGCTCGGTCGGTTAGCCGTCCGACTCCGGATTTCGACTCAGGTCATGATCTCAGGGTCATGAGAGCGAGCCCCACATTGGACTCCATGCTCAGTGGGGAGTCGGCTTGAGATTCTTGCTCTCCCTCTCCTTACGCTCCTCCCCCAACTCGCTCGCGCTCTCTCTCTGTCTCAAATAAATAAATAAATCTTTAAAAAAAATAAACTTTGTAAGGAAAGGCAAAAGATCCAGAATAAGCAACATAATAGTAAAAAAGAACCAAGTCGAGGACTGATACTATATGACTTCAGGATTTCCTATAAAGCCACACTAATCAAGACTGTGGTTTTAGCAAAAGAAGAGATAAACAGATCAATGGAACAGAAGAGAGCCTAGAAACAGACCCACCCATTTAAAGTCAAATGACTGTCGAACAATACTTATGCGAGAGTGGGCATCCTTGATGTGTCCCTGATCTTAAGGGAAAGGCTCTCAGCTTTTCCCCATTGAGGACGATATTCGCTGTGGGTTTTTCATAGATGGATTTTATGAACATGAGGAATGTTCCCTCTATCCCTATACCCTGAAGAGTTTTAATCAGGAAAGGATGCTGTATTTTGTCCAATGCTTTTTCTGCATCAATTGAGAGGATCATAGGGCTCTTCTCTCTCCTCTTATTAATGTGTTCTATCACACTGATGGATTTGCGAATGTTGAACCACCCTTGCATCCCGGGGATAAATCCCACTTGGTCGGGGTGGATGATCCTTTTAATGTATTGTTGGATCCTATTACCTAGGATTCTGTTGAGGAGTTTGGAATCCACATTCATCAGAGATATCGGTCTGAAATTCTCCTTTTTGCTGGGGTCCTTGCCTGCTTTGGGGATTAAGGTAATGCTGCCCTCATAGAATGAGTCTGGAAGCTTCCCTTCTGTTTCTAGTTTTTGAAACAGCTTCAGGAGAATAGGTGTTATTTCTTCTTTGAATGTTCGGTAGAATTCCCCAGGGACTCCATCAGGCCCTGGACTCTAGTTTTTTGGGGAAGTTTTTGATCACTGCTTCAATCTCGTTACTGGTTATTGGCCTATTCAGGTTGTCAATTTCTTCCTGTTTCAGTCTTGGCAGTTTATAGGTTCCCAGGAAGGCATCCATTTCATCCAGGTTGCTCAGTTTATTGGCATACGGTTGTTGATAATAGTTTCTAATAATTGACTCTATTTCCTTGGTGTTAGTCGTGATCTCTCCCCTTTCATTCATAATTTTATTAATTTGGGTCCTTTCTCTTTTCTTTTGGTCACGTCTGGCCAGTGGGTTATCGAACGTATTAATTCTTTCAAAGAACCGGATTCTAGTTTTCGTTGCTCTGATCTACTGTGTCTCTCGCCACCTTTGTTCAACATAGTACTAGAAGTCCTAGCAACAGCAATCAGACAACAAAAAGAAATAAAAGGTATGCAAATTGGCAAAGAAGAAGTCAAACCCTCTCTCTTCGCAAATGACATGATACTTTATGTGGAAAATCCCAAAAGACTCCACCCCCAAATTGCTAGAACTCATACAGCAATTCAGTAATGAGGCAGGATACAAAATCAATGCACAGAAATCAGTTGCTTTCTTATACACTAACAACGCAACTGTAGAAAGAGAAATTAGAGAAACGATTCCATTTACAATAGCACCAAAAACCATAAGATACACCTCGGCATAAACCTAACCAAAGTGGTAAAGGATCTCTACTCTAGGAACTACAGAACACTCATGAAAGTAATTGAAGAAGACACCAAGGGATGGAAAAACATTCCACGCTCATGGATCAGAAGAATAAACATTGTTAAAATGTCTATGCTACCCAGAGCAATCTATACCTTCGATGGCATCCCGATCAAAACTCCTATGACATTATTCAAAGTACTGGAACAAACAATCCTAAAATTTGTATGGACTCAGAAAAGACCCCGAATCGCCAAGGAAGTGTTGAAAAAGAAAAACAAAGTTGGGGGCATCACGCTGCCCAATTTCAAGCTATATTACAAAGCAGTGATCACCAACACAGCATGGTACTGACACAATAAACAGACATGTAGACCGATGGAACAGAACAGAGAGCCCAGATATGGAAACTCAACTCTACGGTCAAATAATCTTCGGCAAAGCAGGAAAAAACATGCAATGGAAAAAAGACAGTCTCTTCAATAAATGGTGCTGGGAAAATCGGACAGCCACATGCACAAGAATGAAACCCGACCATTCTCAAACACCATACACAAAGATAAACTCAAAATGGATGAAAGACCTCAATGTGAGACAGAAATCCATCAAAATCCTAGAGGAGAACATAGGCAGTATCCTCTTTGACATCGGCCACAGCAACTTCTCTCAAGATACATCTCCAAAGGTTAGTGAAACCAAAGCAAAAATGAACTTTTGGGACTTCATCAAGATCAAAAGCTTCTGCACAGCAGGGGAAACAGTCAACAAAACAGAGAGGCAGGGGCGCGTGGGTAGCTTAGTCGTTAAGCGTCTGCCTTCGGCTCAGGTCATGATCCCAGGGTCCTGGGATAGAGCCCCGCCTCGGGCTCCCTGCTCTACGGGAAGCCTGCTTCTCCCTCTCCCACTCCCCCTGCTTGTGTTCCCTCTCTCGCTGTGTCACTCTCTCTCAAATAAATAAAAAATAAAATCTTAAAAAGAAAAACCCCACACAAAACAAAGAGGGACCCCACAGAATGGGAGAAGATATTTGCAAATGACAGTACAGATAAAGGGCTGGTATCCAAGATCAATAAAGAACTTCTCAAACTCAACACCCAAAAAGCAAATAATCAAGTCAAGAAATGGGCAGAAGACATGAACAGACACTTCTCCAAAGAAGACATACAAATGGCTACCAGACACATGAAAAAATGTTCATCATCATTAGCCATCAGGAAAATTCAAATCAAAACCACATTGAGATACCACCTTACACCAGTTAGAATGGCAAAAATGGACAGGGCAAGAAACAACAAATGCTGGAGAGGCTGTGGAGAAAGGGGGACCCTCTTACACTGTTGGTGGGAATGCACGTTGGTACAGCCACTTTGGAAAACAGTGTGGAGGTGCCTCAAAAAATTAAATATAGAGCTACCCTATGGCCCAGCAATCGCACTCCTGGGTATTTGCACCCCAAAACACAGATGTAGTGCAAAGAAGGGCCATATGCACCCCAACGTTCATAGCAGCAATGTCCGCAATAGCCAAACTGGGGAAAGAGCCCCGGTGTCCTTCAACAGATGAATGGATAAAGAAGATGTGGTCCACATATACAGTGGAATATTACTCAGCCATCAGAAAGATGAATACCCAACGTTTGCATCAACATGGATTCGGACTGGAGGAGATTATGCTAAGTGAAATAAGTCAAGCAGAGAAAGTCGATTATCATCTGGTTTCACTTATTTGGGGAACATAAGGTATAGCATGGAGGACCTTAGGAGAACGAAGGGAAAAATGAAGGTGGGGGGGGCGGAATCAGAGGGAGAGATGAACCATGAGGGACTATGGAGTCTGAGAAATAAACAGGGATTTGGAGGGGAGGGGGAGGGGGGATTGGTTAGCCCGGTGATGGCTATTAAGGAAGGCACGTACTGCATGGAGCACTGGGTGTTATATGAAAACAATGAATCCTGGATCACTACATCAAAAACTAATGATGTATTGTATGGTGACTAACATAATATAATAAAATAAAATTTAAAAAAATAAAGTCAAATGACAATTCAGTGGAAAAAGAACAGTCTTTCAACAAATGGCACTGTAGGAACTGGATGTCCATAGGCAAAAAAAAAAAAAAGAAGAAGAAGAAGAAAGAAAAGGAAAAAAAAAAGGATCTAGACACAGACCTTGTATCTTTCATAAAAATTAACCCAGTATGGATCATAGACCTATATGTAAAACCAAAACTGGAAAACTTATAAAAGATAGCACAGGAGAAAATCTAGAAATCCCTGGGTTTGGTGATGACACTTGAGTATGACACAATGAAATAAAAATTTGAGAAGTTGGACTTTAGTAAAATTAAAAAGTTCTGTTTTGTGAAGGACCCTGTTAAGACAACATAAAGACAAGCCACAGAATGGTAAAACATCCTTACAAAACATATGTGACAAAGGACCTTATTTCCAAATACACAAAGGCCTTTCAAAACTAAACATTAAGAAAAAAAGAATGGAATTTAAAAATGGGGAAAAGAGCTGAAAATATACGTCACCAAAGATACAGAAAAGGCAAACAAGCATATGAATAGGCACCATCATCTATGTCGTAAGGGGACTGAAATTTAAAACAATGACATACCCCTATACATCTACTAGAGTGACTAAAATAAAAAAACAAAACAAAACACAAAAACAAACCTGATGTACAAAATGCTGATAGGGGTGCGGAGCAACAGGAACCCTCATTCATTGCGGAAAGACGTGCAAAATGGCACAGCCACTTTGGAAGTCATTTTGGCATTTCCTTACAAATTTAAACACAGTTTTATCATACGATACAGAAATCACATTCCTAGGTATATGCCAAACTGATTGAAAACTTGTGTCAATAAAATCTTGCCATTTGCAGCGATGTGGATGGAGCTAGAGTGTATTATGCTCAGCAAAATAAGGCAGTCACAGAAAGACAAATACCATGTGATTTCACTCACATGTGGAATTTAAGAAACAAAACAGAGGAACATATGGGATGGGGGAAACAGGAGGTGGACGGGTGGGGACAAGCCATAAGAGACTCCTAAGGATTGAGAAAAGAACTGCGGGTTGGTGAACGGAGGTGGGAGGGGGATGGGTGAAATACGTGATGGGGATTAAGGAGGGCACTTGTTGTGATGAGCACTGGGTGTTGTATGTAAGTGATGAATCACTGAATTCCACTCCTGAAACCATATTACAGTGTATGTTCACTAACTAGAATTTAAATAAAAATTTAAAAAGAAAAAAGAAAAAGAATTCAACCTTTGGAGTCAAACCTGGGTTCCAGGGGCAAGAGGAAATTTTTGAAGGTGATGGATGATTTTATGGCACTGACTGTAATAATGGTTTCAGAGGTGTATACTTACCTCCAAACACATCAAGTTGTATGCATTAAGTAGCACAGCTTTCTGTATGTCAGTCATAACCTCAACAAATCAGTTAAAAAAAAAAAGAAAACTTATGTCAACACAAAAACCTACACACAAATGTGCAGCTTTCTGTCAAAACTGGTCAGCGATTAAGATGCCCTTCTCTAGATGAGTGGATAAACGAAGTGTGCTATTCCATGCAATGGAATATTATTCAGGGATAAAAAGTCATGAGCTATCAAGACATGAAAAGACACGAAGGAAGCATTAATGCATTTTGGTAAGGAAAGGAAGCCAGTCTGAAAAGGCTACAACTGCCTGATTCCACCTATATGCTATTCTGGAAAAGGCAAAACTAGCAGTGGCTAGCAGTGGTCCAATGTAGCGGGAGTTGGAAGCGAAGGGTGAATAAGTGAAGCACAGAGGAATTTTAGGATGATGAAACTATTCTGTTTGATACTGCAATGGTGGCTACATGACTTTTTGCATTTTCAAAACCCACTGAATGTACAACACAAAGACTGAATGTCAATGTAAACTACGGACTTCGTTAATAATTATGTGTTAGTACTGGTTTATTAATTATAACAAATGTATCACACTAACGCAAGATCTTAATAACAGGGGGAACTGTGATGGGGGCTATGAGAATCCTCTATGCTATCTGCTCAATATTTCTGTAAATTTAAAACTATTCTAAAAAACAAAGTCTCTTAATTAAAAGAACACTGAGCTGTTTGTCATATTGACATAATACTCACTTCCATCCCAGAGTGTGCTGGCATGTCCCACCTCACAAGGAAGTAAGCCCAAACACAAAAAGGCCTAGAAAAAGAAAGGGAATGTAAGATGAATGGAGATTTTCGGTAATACGTTCCCAGAAATCCCTTCAGTTTGGCAGCATCTTTGAAGCGTCAGCCTCCCCATTCCTACTTAGCCTGATCTAGGACTTGGCCCGGAATGCTTCTCCCAGTCATAGATCTAGTCAACACTGTAGATATCCCCCCCTGGCTCCGCCACCTCATGCCCCCATGCCTCACTGCTTGGTCACAGGGCCACAGCTTATGCAGTTGCTGTCATGTGTCATGCTCTTCCTCTCCCACCTTCATCTGCGGAAATCCGACTCATTGCTAAGACCCAGTCGATATACCATATTCCCTGAAGCTTTAAACCATTTCTTGACACAGCACCTGCCACCTTCCTCTGCCTTTCCTTGACATTCCAAACCTGGGCGATAGCATTTGACACATCAGTTGCTCTTCTCCACATAATCTTTGTTCATCTCTTTCTCCTCCCATTAAGTCATCCAGCCTCCCTTTTTTTTTCTCTCTCTCTCTCTCTCTGCAGAAAAAGAAACCTCAATAGATGGAATGGATAGCAGTCAGGAAGTAGCTGAGGCTCATGATGTTGAACCGAAGGGTCTCACAACGTACAGCTGAGGAAGAAAATAAAATGAGAAACATAAAGGCAAGAAATTTTAAGGTGGTTCAGAAGAACAGGAGAGAAAAAATGAAGATGAGACATTTATGATATAAGCAATATTTCCAAAACTGAAGAAATACTTCAGCTTTTGTAAAACCACCACCACCACCACCACCACCACAACAAAACCAAAAGGAGTCCCCCAGATAAGCACCAGGGTTAATAAAAAGGGATCCACACCAAACACTACCCTGGAAAATGTCCTGTTTCATAATTTGCTCACTCACTCGGTCAAGTGCTTTGGTCTTCTTCATCCTGAATTTCCCTTAAATCTGGAACCCATGGCATTTCCCCTCTTCCTTGCAGGCAGATCAGCTGAGGGTTAGAAATGGGAAATCCTGTAAGAAGAAAGAAAATATATAGTTGGTTAGGCTGGGAACAAAGTACTGCCAGATTAGTCCCACCCAGTGGGTAAGCAGAAACAAGATAGGAAGAAGAGAAAATATTCAACGAGAAAGACCAAAGGAAAGGCAGACACCATGTGAGAATGTTTAGGTTCCTACTATGTCTCCAGGCAAGAAGCTTGTCAGAATAATACTGGAAATACAACGTAGTAAACAGATATAATCGAGTGTTACAAGTGCTATAATCTAAGCCAGAGACAACACACAGACTGGCAAAAATGAGAAAAAAGTCCAGTGGTTCTCAAATGCAAGCCCTTGGACAAGCTGCGTTAGGACTCATGTGGAGCTTCTAAAAACACTTTTCTGGGCCCATCAGCAGAAATCCTATTTCATAGGTCAAGAGTGGGGGCTGGGAATCTTTATCGGCATTCACAAGTTCACCAGGGCCACGCAAAACAAAGACATCTTTCCATTTATTTGTGTCTTCTTCAAGTTTTTCATCAATGTTTCATATTTTTCAGCATACAGCTCTTTCACCTCCTTGGTTACATTTATTCCGAAGGATATAATTGTATATAATTTGGTGATATTGTAAATGGGACTGTTTTCTTAAATTCTTGCTCTCATACTTCATTGTTAGTGTATAGAAACATAACTGATTTTTGCATATTGATTTCTGTATCCTACAAACTTTGCTGAATTTATTAGTTCTAACAGAGTTTTGTCTCTTCAGATGCCTAATGCAGGCTAACTGGAAGACTTGACCTTAAGGGTACAGCCGGGAAAGTTAGGATGTTAGATACACAGTCCGGCCCTTAACAGGGAAAAACTGAGAGCTGGGTGTTTGTGCCTACTCACTCTACTGAGCCAGAGGGACCAGTCACTGGGAGTGCCTTTCTGCCCATGTATAATCATTACTTATATAATTTTATGACTTTAAAAAAAAAGATTTTTTAAAAAAAGATTATGTGACATGATAGCCAACAGGTATTAACTAACACTACAGGTATTAACTAACACTACAATGGCAATCATATGGCTAGATATAAATGTATAAAATCCACATGTTGTCCACCGTAAACTTACATCATGTTATATGTCAAATATATTTCAATAAACTTAAATAAATGTACTTTTTAAAAGCTGAGAGAAGGAGCGTGAGTCTATGTTTATAGAGTTTGTTTTATTTTCCATTTCTGGTTCTCTTTGCTCGCTCCTCTGGATTCAGGTTAACATCTGGTGTTATTATCTTACTCCCATATAGCTTTGCTCTCACCCGCCTCCTTCGTGTTTTTATTGTCAATTACATATCTGTATGCTATTAGCCTACAAATAAAATTTTATATAGATTCTTTCATGCAATTCTTTTTAAAAGTCTTTACAGAGCAGGAAGATATATTTAATTTATACTATCATTTATTATTGCCTACGCCATTACCTTTACCGACACTTCTCGTCACGCAAATTCAAGTTACTCTCTAGCGTCACTTGCTTTCCACCTGAAGGACTTCCTTTAGCATTTTTTGTAAGGTGGCTCGGCTAGCAACAAATTCTCTCAATTTTTATTTATCTGGAATATACTTAAGCTTCATTCGCAAAAAGTAGCCCTCGCTCTCTCTCTCTTTATAAATATATATATTTGTGTATATATAAAATATATATGTATGTTTCTTGGTTCAAGATTGGTTTTTCCTTTCAGCACTTTGAATATATTAGCACAACGCCTTCTGCCCTCCACTATTTCTGATGAGGAATATTCTGCTAATCGGCTAATCTTATTGCAGGTCCTGTGTAGGACCTGCAATTTTTGTCTTGCTGCTTTCAAGAGTTTGTGTTTGGTTTTCAAAAACGTTACTCTGATGTGGTACATAATCTGGGTATGAATCCCTTATTGAATACATTTACCTTCTTAGATGCCCATGTTAGTTTTCACCAAATTTAGGCAATTTTCAGCCACGCGTTCTTTGAATATTTTTTATGCTCCTTTATTGGTCTACTCTCTTCTAGTATACCCCATTGCATGTATGTTCATATGTTTGATGGACATGTAATGTTGAATGCGCATTTCCCTAAGGCTCTATTAATTTTTCTTTATACTTGTTTTTCTCTGATTTTAGGATTGCCTGATCTCTACCAATCTCTCTTCAAGTTCACTTTCTTACTTCTGCCAAAACAAATTTACTCTTGAGGCCCTCTGGCGACTTTTTCATTTCAGTCATTATCCTTTTCAAATCCAGAAGTTCCCCCATTTGGTTTCATTTTATCATTTATCTTTCTGGATAGTCTCTATTTGGCGACATTGTCATCACGCCTTCCTTTATTCCTTTCAGCATAGTTTCCCTTAGTTATTGGGCCAAATTTGTTATACGTGCTTTGAGGTCCCTTTCTGCTAGATCCATTTCTGGGTCCTCCCACAAGCAGTTTTTGTTGCCTGATTTGTCTTTTACCCAGTGCATAGGTCACACTTCCCTATTTCTTTCTGGGTCTTACAATTTTTGTTGAAAACTGGGGGATTTGGGCACTATATTGTAGCAGCTCTGGTGTTGCTACAATATAGTAGTTGCTCTGGACCTGCTGTTTTGCCCATTTATTTGTGTAGTGATGTGGCTGGACCAGATTAGTGAAGTCTATTTCCCTGCAACGTGCAGCTTCCGATGTCACCACTGAAAGGGCACGACCTTGGGCAGGCACACAGTCTCCCTGACTCCCCTTCTCCCTCATGGGTAACTGTGGTTTGGGCCAGGAGGCTTTTCACAGTCTCTTTTCCTGATAGTTTCATTAAGCTTCTGGATAGACTGCCTCGACTGGTCTCAATTCCAGCTCTTAGCCTCCATTAATTTCCAGCTGATTGCTTTCCTTTTATTGACAATGCCCTCCCTGGGCAATGAACGGATCCACAGTCAGTTCCTCTTAACTTTGGGACCCTTTGCAGGGGTAATCTTTCAGGTCACTCTTTGATGCCTGCTCCAACTCTAGGAAGACTCTTCTTAGGTATCTCTTTCCCTCCTTCGCTCTGTCAAAATTCCAAATGCCCTACCGTTTGGCTTGTTACATTCAGAGCTACCAGCCCCCTCTTAAAAAGCTCACTACCAAGATCTCCATTCTTATCAACAGTACCCTTAGGCCTGCACTTTCCCATGCTTTTCCAAATAAACTCAGTTCCCTTCAGGACAGTCTCCCTTAGAGAGAGCTACGGAGGTCTCTGGAGTTACAGCCTGCCTTTCCCCTTGGGCAGCCCTGCCTGCTGCTCCAGAACTAGTAGTGGGGACGGTGGCTCTCTTCCCTCAGAGTGATACCCCTGCTGTACAAACAACACTCTGGGCCAGTCTAGTAGCTCTCGATCTTGTCAGCTTTACTTTCCTGGTGTGGCAATTGTCTTATAAGCGAGCTGGGGCAAGGGTGATTAGGGCCCCGTAGTCTCAGCCTGTCACACCTGGAGTCTATCTTTGTCCTATGAATCGGGCCAGGTGGGGTAAGGGGGCAGCAGATCTCTCACCCGCGCTTGCCTGGAATAGAATTTCTGAAACGTAGCGCTGAGAATGAGGAGAAGAAATTCTGGCAGCCGGCCTCTCCCTCAGAGAAGCGGTAGCTCTGGAGTTGGGGGGCGGGGCACGGGAGGGGGTGGGCAGGAGAAGGAGCTCCACCTTCTGAGCTGTAGCTACCCAGAGTAGAGCTTCCATCATACTGAGCCAGGGGGAGGAGGTGAAGAGACAATGTGTGGCTCAAATGCCACAGTCTCTCATGGTTCTTACCGAGATTTAGTACATTTGCATGAACTAATGTTTCTCCACTTGCTATATACTCTTTGAACAGTTGCTAGAGACTTTAAATGATTGTTTTATAATGTTCGCAAGTTTGATATTTTTTCCCCTCTGGCAAATCATCTGTGGAGTTCCTCACATCATTCAGGAATTGCTTCTCTTTTCCATTACTTTTTAAATATTATTTTTATTATTACATTATATTATATTATTATCATATATATTATTATGTTATTCTTATAAACATGCATTGTTTTAAAAGAATTCAAATAGAGTGCTTTTATATAAAAGGAAGCAAAGGTCGTCCCCCAGCCCTACTTATCAGGGGTAGCAATCTGCTAGTATGTTTTCATAGGTATATGTGTATCGTATTACATTCAATACAAGCTGTCAGAAGTAGAATCATAAAAGGAATTTGGAAAATTACCTCTCTCACGCTACCACTGAATACATTTCTCCCATTTCCCGAAGCCAACAAATACTTCCAACTGTCAGATTAAAAAAAAAAAAAATCAATCAATCGACATGCATCTGCACATAAAATTTAGTCAGCTGAGAGATGAATTCGATCCACTCTCCCAGTGGAACCTTTAACAGAGGTCTCAGAAAGTGACAGGTCAGGCAGAAACAAAATTCAAATGCAGGAAATTTGAATAAGAAAATTAATATGCTTCTTATTCAAATAGAGAAGAAAATACAAACTAAATATGTATCAGATCATAAAAGAAATCTTAATGGATGTCAAAAAGCAGGCATTCCATACATTACAGTACAATAAAAAACCAACAACAAAAGATAGATTTAATTGCAAGAAGAAGGGCTATCTACCTGAACAGATGCAAATGCCTTTCCAAGAAAATTCTCAGGTCAGGAGAAATCCAAAGCAGCAGTTACACACTAAAAATACACCACAGGCTTCCAGTTATGGAATGCATAAGTCACGGGAATAAAAGATACAGCATTGGGAATCTCGTCAATGATATCGCAATAGCGTTGTATGGTGACAGGTGGGAGCTACACGTGTGGCGAGCACAACATGAGGTTTAAACTTGTTGAGTCGCTATGTTGTACACCTGAAACTAATGTAATATCTGTGTCTCGATTATACTCAAATTTTTTTAAATATAAAAGTACATAAACCATAGTAAAACACAACCAACAAATCCTGTGCAAGTTAATACCAAGACGACTCAGAGTAAACTTTGCAGCCTGAAACACATTCACTCCAAAGAAAGACTGAATATACGTGAAAACATTCCAATTAGGAAGCTCGACGGATACCAACAAAATAACTACAGAGGGCATTAAGACACATAAAGCAGAAATTAATAAAAATAAAATAGCAATCTATTCAACCAGTATCTGGTTCCTTGAAAAGACAACCAAATAGAAACACGTCTGGCAAACGTGATGAAAAATAAGAGCAGAGATATAACTGAACCACTATCAGGAATTAGAAGGGAGATTTTGCAGTTCCTTAAAAAATTTTAAGAACGTTTGTACAAATTGATACCAGTAAATTCTAGTAACATAATTATTGCAATTGGCCTAAGGAAAAGAAACCCGAATACAGCAGTAATCAATAGACTGAAATTAGTAAAGAAAACAAAGACTCCTAAAAAGAAACTATACTAGATATTACCAGCTAACTATAGTACAGCTGATTATTATACAGATAATTACCACATTATATAAATTGTCTCATTGCACTAAAAAATGTGAAGGCCACCTAAATTATTTTCCTAGTTTAGCATAACCCTGATGCCAAAACCTGACAAGAGTAAGTCTCAATTTAGAAAATGGATGGCACAGTCATTAAAACAGGGGGATACTGATGCAGAAATAGACCAATAGGTCAATGTAACCGAATCTTCCATGCGTATATGAGAATTTAATTCATAATAAGGCTGCCATTTCAAGTCCATGGAGACAGGCTGCAATTGAGACATCTGTGGCTATCCATTGGGAAAAATATAAACGTTCTTTATATTTCTATCAGTTGGTTAAGCGTCCAACTCTAGATTTCAGCTCAGGTCATGATATCAGGGTTGTGAGATCAAGCCCCATGTCGGGTTCCACGCTGGGTGTGGAGCCTGCTTAAGATTCTCTCTCCCTGCCCCACCCCACCCCACCCCACCCTCCCTCTCTAAAAGAAAAAACAAATCTATCTATCTATCTATCTATCTATCTATCTTGTAACAAAACATTCACGCACAGACAAAAACATCCCAATTGATTAAATGTGCTTACCATGAAAAAGAAAACCTTAAGGGCGTTAGAAGGAAAATTCAGGTTGTTTTTATAATACTGGGTAGGAAAGGCCTTCTTCAAACAATACAAAATGTGGAACATGTAAAACTATTCAGGCTGGACTATCTGTATGATAAAAGAAACCATGATCAAAGGTAATAGGAAACAGAGTTCCACCTAGAAGATGACAGCTTAAGAAACTTCACAGACACACTCGCCAGAGAAACAAGCGAAAGGTAAGAACTATCTTAAAAACAACTATTAAATGTCTCTGCAAATTGTCCTAAGAACATACGGCAAATAAGGAAACACTTCCTCAAAAAACCAAAATCTACTAACCTAGGTAAAAACAGTGAGAGCCTGGCATTTGAACCATGATCTGCTCCCCCCCTCCTACCTCTCCAGCTCAGTTTGATGTTAGACCCCTCCAGATAGGTATCGCCAGGAAGGCGGGGCTCCCTCTCCCCCTCAGCTCCCAACTATTAGTTACCCATAGCTCACCAGTAAGGGCAGGCCACCAGTATTTGCCATCCTCCCATTCCAAACTGAAGAGGTTAAATTCTTAATGAGTGAGGCCGAGAGGTCAGGGGCTTTCTTTCTCCAATCAGTCCCCACTCAGACGACTGAGAGGTTACACCAGCCACAGCAGGCTGAGAATACTGCAGTCCTGGTTGCCCTTGCCCCAGTCTGACCACAGGACAGAGGTTCCAAATATAAGCAGTAAGCCTAGAAGGACCCCCCCCCCACCCGCTACTGCCTCACCCAGAGGCCAGAAGAGTGGCTCAAAAATCTTTCCCAAGGAGGAGAAGCAGCCCAGAAGAAAGAGAGCTCCTAAGCTCTCCCCCCAAGCTCTCTGTTTATTTGAAACAGAGTGTGGGAAAATTGAAGCCTAAGAGAGTTCTTGAAAATAACGGCTCCTCCAAATGAAGAACAAGGAACAAAACCATAGGCCAACTATTTCACCAGAGACAACCAGGGATAGAGGCAGCTAAGAAGAGGCCTCTCGGGGGCGCCTGGGTGGCTCAGTTGGTTAAGCGACTGCCTTCGGCTCAGGTTATGACATGACCCTGGAATCCCAGGATCAAGTCCCATATCGGGCTCCCTGCTCAGCAGGGAGTCTGCTTCTCCCTCTGACCCTCTTCCCTCTCGTGCTCTCTATCTCTCATTCTCTCTCTCCCTCTCAAATAAATAAAATCTTAAAAGAAAACAACTCAGAGGCAGCTAAAGGATATTCCCACCTGAAGTGAATCAGATCAGAGTGTGGCACAATTTATGCCACCAGGGCATTGTTGAAAACAATTAAAAAATAAATTGGCAATTAGTGGAGCCTAACAGGTGAGTGTCACAACAAATGAGGTAGACAGCTTGGCAGAGAGATCAGAGGAGGAGACAAAGAGAGCCCTGCGAAAACTCCCGTCATTGCGAGTGACTGTGTGTACACCCAAGTCTGCACTGACTGGGGAGTAACAACGAAGGCTTCATACTTTGGGGTAAACAGACTTAACTAAAATAGCCACATCACTAGACAATTAAATAAGCAAATAACAACAAAGTCAAACCCCTGGGAAGTGGGGGGGGGGGTTGGAAACTCGACCTGAATCCAGAGTGCTACAATATACTACCTAACTGCCCAATTAAAAAAAAAAATGGGGCTACTCAGAGAAGCAGGAACGTGTGACTCATTTACAGAAACTAAGACAAGCAATAGAAACTGCCTGCGAAAGGGCAGGTATGCTGGATTTAATAGAAAAAAGTCTTCAAATCTGCCAATATTAATATGTTCTGAGAATTAAAGGAAATCATGCTTCAAGAAGTAAAAGAAGCTACCATGACATTTCTCATGAAACAGAGACCAGCCATTAAAGAGATACAAGTTATAAAAAGAACCCAGTGGATAATTTGGAGTTAAAAATGACATTGACCAAACGAAAGGTTTACTACAGGGGCTCAATTATAGATGGGAGTTGGCAGAAGAAAACACAAAATGGAAAACAGAGATTACACAATGCTAAGAACAGAGAGGAAAAAAGAATGAAGTAAAAGGAACAGAGTGCCCAAAAATGTGAGATACCTTTAAAGGCAGCAACCTACAAGTAATAAGATTACCAAAAGAGGCCAAAAAAAGGAGTAGAAAAAAATGAATCACAGACCTAGTACCTCTGAAACAAATAATACATTATACATTAAAAAAAAAAAGAAGATAGTAGGAAGGGAATAATGAAGGGGAGGGAATCGGAAGGGGAGATGAACCATGAGAGACTATGGACTCTGAGAAAAAACTGAGGGTTCTAGAGGGGAGGGGGTGGGGGGATGGGTTAGCCCAGTGATGGGTATTAAAGAGGGCACGTACTGCATGGAGCACTGGGTGTTATAGGCAAACAATGAATCATGGAACACTATATCAAAAACTAATGGTGTAATGTATGGTGATTAACATAACATAATAAAATAAAAAATAAAAATAAGTGATAACTAAAAAATAAGCTAAGAGGGTATTTGTGAGGATCAAGTCATGCATACGGAAGTGCTTCGACATCCGTAAAGCTCTGTGCAAATGTAATTATCCTACAGGCAGAGTGGGGTTCCAGTTCATCAGGCCAAAAAACAAAAAAAAAGAAATAATGACGAAAATTTTCTAAAAATGTTAATCTACACAGGCAGGAAGGTCAGAGAATTCCACGTACTATACATATGAAGAGATCCATGCCCTGACACATCATAGTAACAATGCTGAGGGCCAAAGTCAAAGAGAAAACCTTGAGAGCAGCAAGGGAAATGATCACTTACACGGTAAACCCATTAAGATTAACAGCAGATGTCTTATTAGGAAAAAAAATTAAAATGGAGTCCAGAAACAGGGGGGTGATATATTCAAAGTGCTGAACGGGAGAGAAAAAAAAAAGTCAACTAAAAGTCTTCTATCCTGCAAAACTACCTGTCAAAAACAACAGCAAAATAACAACTCCCAGATAAACAAAAGCTGAGAGAATTCAACTGCTGGAGACCTATTTGTAAGGAATAGGAAAAGAATTTCTTCAGGCCAAAAGGAAGCAAACCTAGATGTAAATTTAAATACCCATTTTAAAAAAACAAAAAACACTGTTAAAGGTAATTATGTACTTTTTAAACAAAGTATAAATGCACATGTTTCCCTCTCTGTTTTAAAAAGCGGTTTTAGGGGCGCCGGGGTGGCTCAGCGGGTTAAGTGTCTGTGTTCAGCCCAGGTCATGATCCTGGACTCCTGGGATCCAGCCCTGTGTAGGGCTCCCTGCTCAGCAGGGAGACTGCTTCTCCCTCTCGCCAATCATGCGTGCTCTCTCTCTCTCTCTCTCTCTCTCGCAAATAAATAAATAAAATCCTTAAAAAATATTTTAATTAAAAAAATATAAAAAAGCGGTTTTATAAGTCAATATGTATATAATCGGCTGGCTGGGCATCTAATATCAGAAATGTGATACATTTGACAATAACAGCACAAAGGAGGTCAGTGGGAGCAGAGCTGTATTTCTAAAGAAATGACATGAGATGGTAGTTCAAACCCACAGGAAGAAATGAACAGAACTACACAGGGTTTAATAACTGTAAATATGTACTTGCTCTCTGTTCTCAACTTCTTTTAGTAGACATACATTCATACATTGCCTATATAAATTACTATAACAATAAATGGTTGGGTTTGTAACAAGCATGTATTAAATATGTGCAACAATAATATCACGAAAAGGTGAAGGAGGGAATAGAGCTTCATAAAAGTAACATTTCAATATATCCCAGGAATTAATATAAACCTGGAGTAGATTCTGATAAGTTAAAACGCTATGGTATGGCCTAAAGAGAGCACTGATAAATAACTTTAAAAATAAGGAAATAACACTAGAAAATATTTGCTTAAGGAAAAACCAAGCAGGAATAAAGAAACAGGAATTAAGCAGCAATATTAAAGCAGGAATAAAGAAACAAAAAGGTCTTGAGACATACAGGAAACCAAAGGCAAAATGCAGACGTTCGTCCACATCAATAATAACATCAGATGTGAGTGGACTAAACAATCCAAGCAAGCCTCAGAGATTGTCAGATTGGATTAAAAAAAAGAGAGATCCAGCCATATGCTATCTACAAGAGACACAGTTTAGATTTGATGGTACAAACAGGTTAAAAGAAAAAGGATGGAAAAAACCTATATCATGCAAGCAGCAATCCTAAAAAGCTATGGTGGCTATGCTAATACCAGGAAAAAAGACTTTTTTCTTTTAATAGATTTTATCTATTTATTTGACAGAGAAAGAGAGAGAGAGAGAGCACAAGCAGGGGGAGCACAGGCAGAGGGAGAGGGAGAAGCAGGCTCCCCGCTGAGCAGACAAGCCCAATGTGGGGCTCGATCCCAGAGCCCTGGGATCATGAGCCGAGCCGAAGGCAGAAGCTTAAGGGACTCAGCCACCCAGGCGCCCCAGGAAAAAGGACTTTTAAACAAAAAAATAATACCACAAATAAAGGAAAATGTTTTATAATGAAGAAAGGTCAGTCATAGGGAAGTTACAGCAATTATAAACTTCTATGCAGCTAAAAACAGAACCTGAGAGGGGCGCCTGGGTGGCTCAGTTAGTTAAGCTCCAGACGCTTGATTTCAGCTCAGGTCATGATCCCAGGATCCTGGGATCCAGCCCCGCATCAGGCTCCCTGCTCAGCGGGGAGTCTGCTTCTCCCTTGCCCTCTGCCCCTCCTCCCTGCCTGTGCTCTCCCTCTCTCTCTCTCCCTCTCTCTCTCTCTCTCTCTCTGCTCTCTCTCAAATACATACCATCTTTAATTTAAAATATAAAGGAGCACCACTCAATGGGGAGTCTGCTTCTCCCCTGTTCCCTCTCTCTCTGCCCCTCCCCCTGCTGGCTGGCTCCTGCTCTCTCTCTCTGAAATAAATAAATAAATCTTTTTACAAACTTAAAAAAACCAGAGTGTGCAAGACTGTTGAATCACGGATCCGTACCTCTGAAACAAATAATACATTATATGTTTAAAAAAAAGGAAGAAGAAGAAGAAGATAGCAGGAGGGGAAGAATGAAGGGGGGGAAATCGGAGGGGGAGACGAACCGTGAGAGACGATGGACTCTGAAAAACAAACTGAGGGTTCTGGAGGGGAGGGGTTAGCCTGGTGATGGGTATTAAAGAGGGCACGTTCTGCATGGAGCACTGGGTGTTATACGCAAACAATGAATCATGGAACACTACATGATGTAGTGTATGGTGATTAACATAACATAATAAAAAAAGATGTTACCAAGTAAAAAAAATAAAATAAAAAAAACAGAGCCCCAGAACGTGTAAAGCAAAGGCCGACAGCTAAGGCCAGCCAGGCAAGCAGAAGCAGCATCTGGAGGTGGTGAAAACGCTGTTCGAACGTTGGAGGCCAAATGTGACAGAAGACAGGGAGAGCCCATACAGTTTGACCACACGGTGGAGATCTGAAAGGACAGGAATGAGAAGAGGAGCCCAACTCCTGTACGTATATTGAAGTGGCAAACATGGTCAAAAGCTTGAGGGACACACGTTATGACCGCTTGTGTAAGTTAGCCTGACCTTCATACGTCACCATTTGGGGCTTTTGCAAAGGAAGTCTTTTTGCGACTGATGACAAATGGGCCTGAGCAGCATCCCCTTCATCTTTTTTCCCCCCTAAACCCACTATCCGTTGATTTGATTGTGATTAGTGAGCCTTGGACATTTTGTCCTAAAGAATCCTTTCCTCCCTTCCCTTCCTGACCCTACTTGCACTGCTGTGGGGTTCTTTTTTTAAGGAAAGCAAAAGCAAATATAAACTCCTGTCCCTGGCCCTCCAAACACATATTCTGCGAGATAACTGTGCATGCAACAAAGTGTTAATCCTGGGGTCTTATTTTATATAGTAGTCACATATTTGTTGCTTTAATTGGTGTCAGATGACATAATTAATAAAAAAAGGCAAGATATTTTCAGAATTGGAAAATATAAATGGAAACTTATCTCCAGTCAAATAAAGTACAAATCCAGAATTAGTAAGGAGAACACTCTTCAAGGGATGGTGGTAAGGAAAAGGGGTGGGGAGAGGCACTCTTATAACAGAGAGAATACTCTGACCGTAAGATCAGCAAGCATCCCAAGAGTTAGGCCGAAAGGCTCTTTCCTTTATAGAGAGGACACAGAGAACCCAGGGTAGAGGAATGGAATGAAAGGGTGGTGTGAACAGGCAGCGAATCAAGGAATGCTTCACCCTGAAGCCAGCCTACTCTCAGAAGGGCTGTGCGCTGGCTCCGACTGCTGGGGGGTCAAAGTTCAGGAACCCAGGGAAAGGACAGAACCTTAAGCAGAGTCTGATTAACAAGTATTTTGCTCCAGGTGTTCAGTAAACGCAAGTAGTTCACCCGATCATTTATGAGCTGAGGAATGGGAGTTTGGAGGGACCGTGTCTGGTTTTGTCACAGCAAACAAGGGGGCGCCTGTGAATCTCACCTGAGTCATATGGCGAAGGAAGACTCCTCGCGGTAAGCACTTTCCTAGAACACAGACGGGGGAGATCTCTTAACCTTCATTGTTTTCCAGGATCACGGGGCGGCAGCAAAGTCCAACATCGTCAGTCCGCACACAGTCCTACACACCAATGTCTATAGCACCTTTATTCATAATTGCAAAACAGGGAGCAACCAAGATGTGCATCAACAGATGAATGAATAAATGACCTTGGTGCATCCATACCATGGAATACTATTTGACAAAAGAAAGGAATGATCTTTCAAGCCACGGAGAGATATGGATGAATCCTAAATTCCTATTGCTAATTTTAAGAAGCCAGTCCGGAATGGCTATATATATATCCAAATCTATATAGATATAGATATAGATATACACACACACATATATATACACACACATACACACGTGTGTGTGTGTGTGTATTCTCTGTGTGATCCAATTACTAAAAAAAAATTGCGGAAAAGGCAAAAGTAGAGAGAGTGAAGTGGTAAATAGGTAAATACCTTGAATAGGTAAAGGACAGGTGCTATTTTAGCGCCGTGCGATAATGTAATGGTGCTTACTTGACACTATGCGTTTGTCATTATCCACAGTAATTTACTGCACGAAAACGGAGACTTCATGTATGCACAATCGACACATATTATTAAGGATGTCAGGGGATATCAGGACGAAATGCAGAATGTAATTAGGGAATCTCACCACAATCACGTATAGAAAAACTACACTAAGACAGGGAGGGAAACGGGGCTGACCTAAGTACCTTTGGAAATGAAGGAAGTCTAGAAGGCTAAAAAGAAAAAATTTACACATGCAATGCACTCTAGTGGAGAAATTTGTTGCTTATGGATGTACAGCGTAAGAAAACTGATACCATTATGCATGTGTACCGGAACCGGACAATTCATTGAATGGATGGTGGATAATGGGGGCCAGATTTCTCCCTACTAGAGTGGGAGTTTGCAGATAATGAGGGACAGAGGCGAAAATGATCCACGCAATAACAAATTAGAGTTGGAGGCATCAGCATGTATTCATATTAGGGTTAATATCGAGATGGATGCTTACGTATAGACATTTGTATAGAAATGTGCACATACATATGAGTTAATATGCACACATATATTTCTTTGTTTTGTCAGCTGAGAGGGCCTAGCAGCCACTTCATCCAAACAGCAACGTGGACACCTGGTACACAGATACTGGTTTCTAATACCTTCTCCTAACAAAAGGAAACAGTGTTCCTTGGAGAATTGGCTGCTTCTAGGATTAGAAGTGGACATAGGAAAGATGAGGCTGGAATACATGCAACATGGAAATGTGCAAGATGAGCCTGAAAGCAGGAATTGTTAAAAGAGCAAATCCCATACAATGGGAGTAAACCAAAGGGACCTGGGCGCCAACTGACAGTGCTCCCAAAGGCCAAAACTGGAACAATTTAAGAAAAAAAGAAGAAGAAAGAGAAAATATTGGCTTCTCATCCAAATATTATTCAGAAATCCAGGAGAACATGATGAGATAGATGATAGATAGATAGACAGATAGACAGACAGATAGATAGGAGCATAAGCAGATGTTCCATGCTGACGAATTCCAAACAATTTATACATATACTCTCCCCTCATGGAAAGTATGCATACCTCTCCATCAGTTAAGAGTGATCTGTTCCTAATGACTTCCAGAGCTCAGAGTGTGGAAAGGGGTAAAAAGAATAATTTTACGCTTGGAGAAACCCAAGAAACACGACTACAACCAGGAGATTACGGTCTGCTTCACCGATCATAACTTAACGTTCATATTATGTACTCTTGATTTGACTTGATAAAAATGGCATTCTGTGGTTTTCTGCCGTAACTCACAACACCAGTTTAATCATGAGGGAAACATCAGACAAACCCCAACTGAAGGATAGTCTACGCCAATATCTTACCTGTAATCCTCTCAATTGTCAAGGTCATCCAAACCAAGGGAAGTCTGAGAAACTGTCACAGCCAAGAAAGGCCTAAAGTGACATGACAACAAAATGTCATATGATAGGGCTGGATGAGCTCTCATCACAGAGAAAGAACATGAGACAAAACTTAAGAATAAAACAGAGACTTCAGCTTTTCTGCCTCTCAGGTACCACCAGCAAGGGGGCCCCAGGGGCACCAGATAAACCAAGCAGACACAAGTAGCACCACAAAGGTGCTGAGAATTATATTTTCATAGGAACTAGAGCCTCAGAGTGGAGGTCAGAAGCTGCTACACCCAAACAGCCTGGCTCCCTTCTAAAATAAAATATTTACATAGGCTCCAGAGACTCCTATGGTAAAGGCCAAAGGATCAAAGATACAATAGAAAGTAACCCATTATAGCGATAAAGGAAATTTTCAACTTTTAATGCTTGTGGGCCCTGCTCCTGGGCCCCCAGGAGAGGTATACTTTAACTTTTACGAGGTCGGAATGACTTCAAAGCACGGGCTCTATTTCTGCCCCCAGCACACACCGTACATCGGCTTCATTCACAAATAACCTAAAAGAAACATTTCAAACCACAGATAAAAGATCTTCTTTGTGGAGACTGTATATCCCAGGCAGCTGTCCTCAACTTGGTCTCCAAAACAACAACAACAACAACAACAACAACAACAAAATTCTCTTCCTCTATCGCTTTTCAAAGAAATTCTACAAGGTTTGTTCATTTTTTGTTGACAGTTCTTGGTATAGTCCGCAGGATAGCAGAGCAGCTTCCCTGAGAACACCGGGGGATCCTCAGAAACTCAGCCCTCCATACCAGCGTGGGCGCTTTGGGCCCGTCTGACTTCTCAGCACCTCACAGGTGCATCTGGTGAGTTCTCCTGCTATCGGGACCTCCTCCGTTTGAGTTGACAGTCCTGACTCGTATTCAAGACGTTAAAGGTCACCAGTGGGAATAACCGAGAGGGGGCAGTTGATGGGACGGTTGTTTTAATTTGGCATTATACTAGTTGAAGTTATTAATATAAGGCTTGAATAAATTTCCTGGCTAGAATTATGAGAGGCTGAATCGCTAAGCTCCAAAGAGAAGGGACCCTCGCTCCTTCTGGCCAAACGGCTCTCAGGTGACTGAAAGGCTAGCGGAAGTGTCTGACCACTATTCCTCAAGCCCTGTAGCGGTCCCAGAGGAATTTCCCATCTCATGAGGTAATTAACAACTGGCTCCTCCCGGGACGCACACATAAGCACTGATCATCCCTGCGAGTGCTCCGAGCCCCCTCGGTGCTCTGAGACCCCACTGGGAGAAACCAAGACACATAAGAGACTGTATCACGGCCATTTGGCAGGGACACTCACAAGCAGCACCCTCTCGATCCACCAAAATTTACATCCTAGGATCTTATTCAAGCCTTACTCTAAAAATAAAACTGAAACCGAAAGAAATGGGGACCTGCGCTTCAAAGGATGGAACAACCCCTGGAACACCAACAACCACCCACAGGAAACCCTGCGAGGCTGTGTGCAGAGTACATCGGAGCCTAGACTTGCAAGTGCCTACTGAGATGGGAAAATTTCAGGATAGCCTGAGTCTCAGATGGCCTAAATGGGTTCTTCTGACATGTCCGAATTCATTTCTCGGGCACACAATTAGAGAAAGCCAGCTACAAGACTAAGTAGCCAGAAACTAGCAAGCCATTTGGTTCAGTCAGTGAAGGCCCTGGCTTTTGGCGAGGAACCTACGATCACAGAGCTACTCGGGCTTCCTCTAGTTTGTTTGTTGCTGCAGCTTTTGGTATCTTTGCCCCAAACCGGCCGTGTTCTAACTGGAAATGGACAACCACCAATTAATGGATCCATGAATTATAATGCTGTCTTACAATTAGATTTGTGTCAGTAGAGGGGGGATATTTGGAAATTGGGTCTTCAACGTCCTCTCCACAAATATTAATGAAACATAGACTCAATTTTGTTTGCATCCTGACCGTGTGTGTGTGTCCATCCGTGTTATAAACATGAGATATTTTCTCTACCTCCAGATGGTATTGCTAAAATTAATTTGTAAAAGAGCTCTATTTAATCGGTTTAAAGGCAAGTGCTTGTAAAAACTGGGCGTTCTAAGACTCAAGAGGATAAAAGCTAGTCCAAGTGTTTTTCAAGTTCCCATGATCTGAGATAACCTTCCCTACATTCAGACTTCTATGTTACTCCATACTAAAGATGCATCACAGGAAGGGACCGCTTGAGGGCCCCAAGAGATGAAGACGAACAAAATTTAAGGCACTGGGTCCCCTTCCCAGTGGTCAGAACAATGAGGAAGAGGAGGAGGCAGGCAGGCAGACACTAGAAGTCCTAAAACCATCCCCGCTCCCCATGCACAAGCACCAGAACTGAGGCCCAACCCACTGCCTGCTCCCCTGCCTCTTCCAGGGGGCGCGGAAAGCCAACCAGACAGGAGACGGAGATTTGAAAAATTGTGAGTCCATAATTCTAAATCTGCCTCCAACCTTGCCAGGGGGGCACCCCTGCTGCCTTTGCCTCTGCCTCCCCCTATTCCTGCACCACCACCTGAGCTGCTCACACAGCCAGCTCATGTATCACTTTTGGTGCCTCTAGCGCCATCGGATCCTGTTGCCCTGACCTTCACTATCAAGGAGCAAAAGGCACCCAAGCTTTCGGGCCCCCTCCTTATGAAGTCAAACTGAAGCACCTCCCAAGTCAACATGAAGGAGCCCAAGGGCACCCCTGGACTTCAACCACTCTCTTCAGACCTCCCCACGGGAGCCCCAAATAAAATGGACCAGTGGGGAACAGGTTGATTTTTTTTAGTGGATACAGGTACAACATAGTTGATATTAAAGCTAATTTAATAGTGTTTAAATTGTTGATTTGATTAAAATCAACTTCTCTTTAGTGTTATCAACTTCAAATATAATACAGATAACCAACTTTTGTTCTACCCGAATTTATTAGTTAAATTCATTTTATCGTTGTTGCAACCTGTCAGCAGAGGGGACTTGATGGTTGATTTTGTCTCATTAAGTTTTCATGAAAATTTGTTAGGAACAAGTAAGTTAAATAAATAAAAACGTTTATAGATAAACCTTTTAATGGCTTTAAAAAATCACTGTTAACCTAAAACTTTGAAGTTCTGCGATGTTAAACGATAAATTAGGTTAAATTCAGTGGATATCTAAGTCTTTTCCAAATAGGCTAAAATACTTAAGCATCAATTACTGAACATAGCCTTGTCTGCTTTTGGCTTCTTGTTGCAGAGAAACTAAAGATATTTGGGTTTCTTGGTGAACATGATTTGTGCCTTACTGAAAGACTGTACTATTAAAAAAAGACATTTCTAGACATTTTGAAATATATTCATACATTTACCAATCTAAAGAATTCTGGTGTAATAATTCACAATTTCTTACATGTTAGTTTTTAGAGGGGACTAAGGTTTCTAAGAATTAAAATTCTGGTAAGTATGATTGAGATGTCTGGAAAATGATAAAGAAAGTAACTCTGTATGTAGGAATGTAGGAGATATGTAAGAAAACTATAAGGAATGAGAGTACATTTTTGATGACAGAAAAGGAAATAAGCTGTCCTGAAAGGAGACTGGTTAGGTAGAGGGAAAAATTAGCACAAAATTTAAATGCAAAAGAAAGTTGTAGAAGGTCTGTGAAGGGAAATCTTTGCAAAAGGATTTTATGTGTACTCAGGAATAAGATTGAAATAATTGAGCCTTAAAATTACACGGATATAAAATTAAAAATTTGGCTTTCTTTCTGTTAAAAAAAAAGGCTTTCTTGGATTATTGATCTGCTCTTGATGAGAAATTATAAACAAGTTTTCTATATTTTTTTTCAGGTCTTTCATTACTTAAGAAAACTAAATCTTCTCAATTTGAAAGTAGTTAAGATTTGCTAACAACTATACAACTTTCTGTAAAATCTCTTATGGAAACCTTGGTTAAACAGATAATTAAATATTAGGTTTTAGAATAATCAATGATCTTATGTAGCCATATGCTTTAAAATATTCTGAGGCTTTCTTAAAAACAAAAGTCCTGGAAATTCAAATCCTAAATGAAGTCTTTTTGAATAACTAGGCTTATTTAATATATTAAGTTACATGGAAAGCAATCCTTATATCAGACAAATTAGATTTTAAAGCAAAGACTGTAAAAAAGATAAGGAAGGACACTATATCATACTTAAAGGGTCTATCCAACAAGAAGACCCAACAATTGTAGATATTTATGCTCCTAACTTGGGAGTAGCCAATTAATTAATAAACCAATTAATAACCAAATTAAAGAAACACATTGATAATAATACAATTATAGTAGGGGACTTCAACACCCCACTCACAGCAATGGAGAGATCATCTAAGCAGAAGATCAACAAGGAAACAAGCGCTTTGAATGACACACTGGATCAGATGGACTTCATAGACAAATATACAAGGCATTCCATAGTAAATAACAGGATACACATTCTTCTCCAATGCACATGGAACATTCTGTAGAATAGATCATATACTGGGTCACAAATCAGTCTCAAACAGTACCAAAAAATTGAGATTACTCCCTGCCTATCTTCAGACCACAATGCTTTGAAACTTGAACTCAATCACAAGAGGAAATTTGGAAGGAACTCAAGCAAAAAAGAGCATCCTACTAAAGAATGAATGAGTCAACCAGGAAGTTAAAGAAGGACTTTTAAAATTCATGGAAACAAATGAAAATGAAAACACAACTGTTCAAAACCTTTGGGATGCAGCAAAGGTGGTCCTAAGAGGAAAGTACATAGCAATACAAGCCTTTCTCAAAAATTAGAAAAGTCTCAAATACACAAGCTAACCTTACACCTAAAAGACCTGAAGAAAGAACATCAATAAAGCCTAAACCAAGCAGGAGAAGAGAAATAATAAAGATTAGAGCAGAAATCAATGACATAGAAAACAAAAGAACAGTAGAACATACCAACAAACCTAGAAGCTGGTTCTCTGAAAGAATTAATAAGATCGATAAACCCTAGCCAGACTTATCCAAAAGAAAAGAGAAAGGACCCAAATTAATAAAATCATGAATGAAAGAGGAGAGATCACAACCAACACCGAGGAAATACAAACAATTTTAAAAACATATTATGAGCAACTACATGCCAACAAATTAGATCATCTGGAAGAAATGGATGCATTCCTAGAAACTTATAACCTACCAAACCTGAAACAGGAAGAAATAGAAAACCTGAACAGACTCATAATCAGCAAGGAAATTGCAGAAGTAATAAAAAAATATCCCAACAAACAAGAGTCCAGGGCCGGATGGCTTCCCAGGGGAATTCTACCAAACATTTAAAGAACTAATACCTATTCTTCTGAAAGCTATTTCAAAAAATAGAAAGGGAAGGAAATTTTCCAAACTTGTTCTATGAGGCCAGCATTACCTTGATCCCAAAACCAGACAAAAACCCCACCAAAAAGGAGAATTACAAACCAATATCTCTGATGAACCATGGATGCCAAAATTCTCACCAAGATACTAGCTAATAGGATCCAACAGTACATTAAAAGGATTAATCACCACGACCAAGTGGGATTTATTCCTGGGCTGCAAGGGTGGTTCAACATTTGCAAATCAATCAACGTGATACACCACATTAATAAAAGGACAAGAACCATATAATCCTCTCAAGTGATGCAGAAAAAGCATTTGACAAAATACAGCATCCTTTCCTGATTAAAACTCTCCACAGTGCAGGGACAGAGGGAACATACTTCAATATCACAAAAGCCATCTATGAAAAGCCCACAGAAGACGGAAGCCAGGCAAGGTGGTGGAGGAGTAGGAGACCTAGATTTCGTCTGGTCTCAGGAATTCAGCTGAATAGGGATCAAACCATTCTGAACACCTACGAACTCAACAGGAGATTGAAGAGGAGAGTAACAACAACTCTCTGAACAAAGAAGCGACCACTTACTGGAAGGTAGGACGTGCGGAGAAGTGAATCCGAAGCGATATTCGGGAGGATAGACGGTGGGGGAGGGGGCCTCCGTCGGCCGCTTCTGGCAAGTGATAGAGCCGCGGAGCACAAAATCAGAACTTTTAGAAGCCGGCTCCGCTGAGGGACGTCGCTCCAGTGGCTAAGCGGGGGATGGAAACTTTGTGGGACAGTGTGGTCTCAGGACCCTCGGGGTCACGGAAAGACCGGGGTTGCCTGAGTGCAGCAGAGCTCCCAGGTATCGGAGCGGAGAAGCCGGCTGCAAAGACGGAGCCGAGGCGCAGGCTCTCAGCTCGGGGTTGCCATAAACTGTGATCCGCGGCCCAGTCGGGCCACTGCTCCTCCAGCAGGGACCCAACAAGCAGCAGGGACGGGGAGACTCCCCTTTCTCCCCGGGGAGCAGCGGCGCGGGAGCGCACCGCAGGGATCTGCTGGGTTTGGAGACTCCACACGGGGTCGGGTACCAGAGATACAAATGCTCGGTCACAGGCCAGGTGAGCACAGAGTGCGGCCGGAGACCGGGGAGACGGGAGTGACTGCTTTTCTCTCGGGGTGCACTGAGGAGCAGGGCCCCGAGTTGTCAGCTCCTCCGGGGGGAGATTGGGAGGCCACCATTTTCGCCCTGGTCCTCCAAAGCTGTACCAAGAGCTTGCAGGGAGCAAAAGCTCCTGAGAGCAAACCCCAGCAGCTTGCTTAGCCCGGACTGACAAGGGCTGGGCAATTCCGCCTCCGGCAAAGACATTTGGAAACCACGGCAACAGGCCCCTCCCCCAGAAGATCAGCACAAACAGCCAGCAAGCCAAGACCAAGTTTACCGATCAAGGAGAACGGGAGAACTCCAGCGCTAGGGGAATACTGCACATAGAATTCATGGCTTTTTTTTACCATGATTCATTACTTGATCAAAGTTAATTTTTTAACTGTTTTTTTTTATTTTTCTTTTTCCCTCTTTCAACCAACATCTTATCAATCCCTTTTTGAAAAAAAACATTTTTTATTTTTCATTTTTAGAGTCATATTTTATCCCTTCATAGTAGTTACCCTTATTTTTGGCATATATATATATATATAAGTTGTTCTCTCTTTAAAATTTTGAGATACAGTTTCTTCTAACAGATCAAAATATACCCTAAATCACTAGTGTATGGCTTTGTTCTAGTCTCCTGCCTGATCACATTCTCTCCCTTTTCTCTCTTTTTTTTTAAATCTTCTTCTTTCTTTTTTCAAACACCTTACCTTATCAATTCCTTTTATAAAATCTTTTATAATTTTCACCTTTACAGTCATCTTCCATCCCTTCATTGTATCAACCCTTATTTTGTACATATATGTCTTTCTTCCTTTAAAATTTTAGGAGGCACTTTTTTCTAACAGACCAAAATACGCCCAAAATCTAGTGTGTGGCACTGATCTATGCACTAGCCTGATCATAGTTGATCATACTCTGCTCTTTTTGTATTGTTCTGTTTTGGTTTTTATCTTTTTTTCTTTTTTCTTCTCTTTCTTTTTTTTTCTTTCCCTTTCTTTTCCCCTGGTTTTAGGTCTTTTCTGATTTGCATACAGTATATTTGCTGGGGACGTTGTTAACCCGTTAGCATTTTGTTCTCTCATTCATCTATTCTCCTCTGGACAAAATGACAAGACGAAAAAAATCACCTCAGCAAAAAGAACAAGAGGTAGTACCGTCAGCCAGGGACCTACTCAATACCGACATTAGTACGATGTCGGACCTAGAGTTCAGAATCATGACTTTAAAGATACTAGCTGGGCTTGAAAAAAGCGTGGAAGTTATTAGAGAAACCCTTTCTGGAGAAATAAAAGAACTAAAATCTAACCAAGTCGAAATCAAAAAGGCTATTAATGAGGTGCAATCAAAAATGGGGGCACTAACTGCTAGGATAAATGAGGCAGAAGAGAGAATCAGCAATACAGAAGACCAAATGATGGAAAATAAAGAGGCTGAGAAAAAGAGAGAGAAACAACTACAGGATCACGAGGGCAGAATTCAAGAGATAAGTGATATGATAAGACCAAACAACATTGGAATAATTGGGATACCAGAAGAAGAAGAAAGAGAGAGAGGGGCAGACGGTATATTGGAGCAAATAATACCAGAGAACTTCCCTAATGTGAGGAAGGAAACAGGCATCAAAATCCAGGAGGCACAGAGAACCCCTCTCAAAATCAATAATAATAGGTCAACACCCCGACATCGAATAGTAAAACTTACGAGTCTCAGAGACAAAGAGAAAATCCTGAAAGCAGCTCGGGAGAAGAGATATGTAACCTACAATGGTAGAAATATTAGATTGGCAACACACCTATCCACAGAGACCTGGCAGGCCAGAAAGGACTGGCATGAGATCTTCAGAGCACTAAACGAGAAAAATATGCAGCCAAGAATACTATATCCAGCTAGGCTGTCATTGAAAATAGAAGGAGAGATAAAAAGCTTCCAGGACAAACAAAAACTAAAGGAATTTGCAAACACGAAACCAGTCCTCCAAGAAATATTGAAAGGGGTCCTCTAAGCAAAGAGAGAGCCTAAAAGCAGCATAGACCATAAAGGAACACAGACAATATACAGTAACAGTCACCTTACAGGCCATACAATGGCACTAAATTCATACCTTTCAATAGTTACCCTGAATGTAAATGGGCTAAATGCCCCAATCAAAAGACACAGGCTATCAGATTGGATTAAAAAACAAGAGCCATCAATATGCTGTCTGCAAGAGACTCATTTTAGACTCAAAGACACCCCCAGATTGAAAGTGAGGGGGTGGAAAACCATTTACCATGCTAATGGACACCAAAAGAAAGCTGGGGTGTCAATCCTTATATCAGACAAATTAGATTTTAAACCAAAGACTGTAATAAGGGATGAGGAAGGACACTATATCCTACTTAAAGGATCTATCCAACAAGAAGATCTAACAATTGTAAATATCTATGCCCCTAACATGGGAGCAACCAATTATATAAGGCAATTAATAACAATAGCGAAGGAACACATTGACAACAATACAATAATAGTGGGGGACGTTAACACCCCCCTGACTGAAATGGACAGATCATCTAAGCAAAAGATCAACAAGGACATAAAGACTTTAAATGACACACTGGACCAAATGGACTTGACAGACATATTCAGAACATTCCATCCCAAAGCAACGGAATACACATTCTTCTCTAGTGCCCATGGAACATTCTCTAGAATTGATCACATCCTAGGTCACAAATCAGGTCTCAACCGGTACCAAAAGACTGGGATTATTCCCTGCATATTTTCAGACCACAATGCTTTGAAACTAGAACTCAGTCATAAGAGGAAAGTCGGAAAGAACTCAAATACATGGAGGCTAAAGAGCATCCTACTAAAGAATGAATGGGTCAACCAGGAAATTAAAGAAGAATTTAAAAAATTCATGGAAACCAATGAAAATGAAAACACAACTGTTCAAAATCTTTGGGATACAGCAAAGGCAGTCCTGAGAGGAAAGTGTATAGCAATACAAGCCTTTCTCAAGAAACAAGAAAGGTCTCAAATACACAACCTAACCCTACACCTAAAGGAGCTGGAGAAAGAACAGCAAATAAAGCCTAAGCCCAGCAGAAGAGAAATAACAAAGATCAGAGCAGAAATCAGTAAACTAGAAACCAAAAGAACAGTAGAACAGATCCACGAAACTAGGAGGTGGTTCTTTGAAAGAATTAACAAGATTGATAAACCCCTGGCCAGACTTATCAAAAAGAAAAGAGAAATGACCCAAATCCACAAAATCATGAATGAAAGAGGAGAGATCACAACCAACACCAAGGAAATACAAACAATTATAAGAACATATTATGAGCAACTCTATGCCAGCAAATTAGATAGCCTGGAAGAAATGGGTGCATTCCTAGAGATGTATCAACTACCAAAATCGAACCAGGAAGAAATAGAAAACCTGAACAGACCTGTAGCCACTAAGGAAATTGAAGCAGTCATCAAAAAATCTCCCAACAAACAAAAGCCCAGGGCCAGATGGCTTCCCAGGGGAATTCTATCAGACATTTAAAGAAGAATTAATACCTATTCTCCTGAAACTGTTCCAAAAAATAGAAATGGAAGGAAAACTTCCAAACTCCTTTTATGAGGCCACCATTTCCTTGATCCCAAAACCAAAGACCCCATCAAAAAGGAGAATTACAGACCAATATTCTTGATGAACATGGATGCAAAAATTCTCACCAAAATACTAGCTAATAGGATCCAAAAGTACATTAAAAGGATTATTCACCACGACCAAGTGGGATTTATTCCTGGGCTTCAAGGATGGTTCAACATCCGCAAATCAATCAACATGATACATTAACAAAAGAAAGAACAAGAATCATATGATCCTCTCAATAGATGCAGAAAAAGCATTTGACAAAGTACAGCATCCTTTCTTGATCAAAACTCTTCAGAGTATAGGGATAGAGGGTACATACCTCAATATCACAAAAGCCATCTATGAAAAACCTACAGCCAATATCATTCTCAATGGGGAAAAGCTGAGAGCTTTTCCTCTAAGGTCAGGAATGCGGCAGGGATGTCCACTATCACCACTGCTATTCAACATAGTATTAGAAGTCCTAGCCACAGCAATCAGACAACAAAAGAAATCAAAGGCATCCAAATCGGCAAAGAGGAAGTCAAACTCTCACTCTTTGCAGATGATATGATACTGTATGTGGAAAACCCAAAAGACTCCACCCCAAAACTGCTAGAACTCATACAGGAATTCAGTAAACTGGCAGGACATAAAATCAATGCACAGAAATCAGTGGCATTCCTATACACCAACAACAAGACAGAAGAGAGACAAATCAAGGAGTCGATCCCATTTACAATTGCACCCAAAACCATAAGATACCTAGGAATAAATTTAACCAAAGAGGCAAAGGATCTGTACTCAGAAAACTATAAAATACTCATGAAAGAAATTGAAGAAGACACAAAGAAATGGAAAAACGTTCCATGCTCATGGATTGGGAGAACCAACATAGTGAAGATGTCAATGCTACCTAGGGCAATCTACACATTCAGTGCAATCCCCATCAAAATACCATCCACTTTTTTCAAAGAAATGGAAGAAATAATCCTGAAATTTGTATAGAACCAGAAGAGACCCCGAATAGCCAGAGGAATCTTGAAAAAGAAAAGCAAAACTGGCGGCATCACAATTCCGGACTTCCAGCTCTATTACAAAGCTGTCATCATCAAAACATTATGGTACTGGCACAAAAACAGACACATAGTTCAATGGAACAGAATCGAGAGCCCAGAAATGGACCCTCAACTCCATGGTCAACTCATCTTTGACAAAGCAGGAAAGAATGTCCAATGGAAAAAAGACAGTCTCTTCAACAAATGGTGTTGGGAAAATTGGACAGCCACATGCAGAAGAATGAAACTGGACCATTTCCTTACACCACACACAAAAATAGACTCCAAATGGTTGAAAGACCTAAACGTGAGACAGGAGTCCATCAAAATCCTAAAGGAGAACACAGGTAGCAACCTCTTCGACCTCAGCCGCAGCAACTTCTTCCTAGAAACATCGCCAAAGGCAAGGGAAGCAAGGGCAAAAATGAACTATTGGGATTTCATCAAGATAAAAAGCTTTTGCACAGCAAAAGAAACAGTCCACAAAACCAAAAAGACAACCGACAGAATGGGAGAAAATATTTGCAAATGACATATCAGATAAAGGGCTAGTATCCAAAATCTATAAAGAACTTATCAAACTCAACACCCAAAGAACAAATAATCCAATCAACAAATGGGCAGAAGACATGAACCAGACATTTTTCCAAAGAAGACATCCAAATGGCCAACAGACACATGAAAAAGTGCTCAACATCACTCGGCATCAGGGAAATCCAAATCAAAACCTCAATGAGATACAACCTCACACCAGTCAGAATGGCTAAAATTAACAAGTCAGGAAACAATAGATGTTGGCGGGGATGTGGAGAAAGGGGAACCCTCCTACACTGTTGGTGGGAATGCAAGCTGATGCAACCCCTCTGGAAAACAGTATGGAGGTTCCTCAAAAAGTTGAAAATAGAGCTACCATACGATCCAGCAATTGCACTACTGGGTATTTACCACAAAGATACAAATGTAGGGATCCGAAGGGGTACGTGCACCCCAATGTTTATAGCGGCAATGTCCACAATAGCCAAACTGTGGAAAGAGCTTAGATGTCCATCGACAGATGAATGGATAAAGAAGATCTGGTATATATACACAATGGAATATTATGCAGCCATCAAAAGGAATGAGATCTTGCCATTTGCAACGACGTGGATGGAACTGGAGGGTGTTATGCTGAATGAAATAAGTCAATCAGAGAAAGACATGTATCATATGACCTCACTGATATGAGGAATTCTTAATCTCAGGAAACAAACTGAGTGTTGCTGGAGTGGTGGGGGGGTGGGAGGGATGGGGTGGCTGGGTAATAGACATTGGGTAGGGTATGTGCTATGGTGAGCGCTGTGAATTGTGCAAGACTGTTGAATCACAGATCTGTACTTCTGAAACAAAGAATGCAACATATGTTAAGAAAAAAGAAAAAGAAGAAGATAGCAGGAGGGGAAGAATGAAGGGGAGTAAGTCAGCGGGGGAGACGAACCATGAGAGACGATGGACTCTGAAAAACAAACTGAGGGTTCTAGAGGGGAGGAGGGTAGGGGGATGGGTTAGCCTGGTGATGGGTATTAAAGAGGGCACATTCTGCATGGAGCACTGGGTCTTATGCACAAACAATGAATCATGGAACACTACATCAAAAACTAATGATGTAATATATGGTGATTAACATAACAATAAAAAAATTTAAAAAAAATAAGAAAAGAAAAGCCCACAGCAAATATCATTCTCAATGGGGAAAAACTGAGAGCTTTTCCCCTAAGGTCAGGAACACAGCAGGGATGTCCACTATCACCACTGCTGTTCAACAGTGCAGGACTTCAACAGAAGTCCTAGCCTCAGCAATCAGACAACAAAAAGAAATAAAAGGCATTCAAATTGGCAAAAAAAAGTCAAACTCTCACTCTTTGCACATGACATGATACTTTATGTGGAAAACCTAAAAGACTCCACCCCAAAATTGCCAGAACTCATACAGGAATTCAACAACATGGCAGGATATAAAATCAATGCACAGAAATCAGTTGCATTTCTACACTAACAATGAGAAAGAAAGAGAAATTAAGAAATCGACCCCATTTACAACTGCACCCAAAACAATAAGATACCTAGGAATAAACCTAGCCAAAGAGGTAAAAGATCTACACTCTGAAAACCACAGAACATTTACGAAAGGAATTGAGGGAGACACAAAGAAATGGAAAAACATTCCATGCTCATGGATTGGAAGAATAAATATTGTTAAAATGTTTAGCTACCCAGAGCAATCTACACATTTAATGCAATCCCTATCAAAATACTATGAACATTTTTCACAGAGATGGAACAAATAATCCTAAAATTTGTATGGAACCAGAAAAGACTCCAAATACCCAGAGGAATGTTGAAAAAGGAAACCAAAGCTGGAGGTATCACAATTCCGGACTTCAAGCTCTATTACAAAGCTGTAATCATCAAGACAGTATGGTACCAGCACAAAATCAGACACATAGATCAATGGAACAGAATAGAGAACCTGGAAATGGAACCTCAACTCTATAGTTAACTAATCTTCCACAAAGCAGGAAAGAATACCCAATGGAAAAAGGATGGTCTCTTCAACAAATGGTGTTGGGAAAATTGAACAGTCACATGCAGAAGAACGGAATTGGACCATTTTCTTATACCATACACAAAGTTAAACTGAAAATGGTGAAAGACCTAAATGTGAGACAGGAGTCCATCAAAATCCTAGAGGAGAACACAGGCAGCAACCTCTTTGATCTTGGCCAGAGCAACTTCTTGCTAGATACTTCTTGCTAGCAAAAATGAACTATTAGGACTTCATCAAAATTAAAAGCTTCTGCACAGCAAAGGCAACAGTCAACAAAACTAAAAGACAACCTACAGAATGGGAGAAGATATTTTCAAATGACATATCAGATAAAGGGCTAGTATCCAAGATCTATAAAGAACTTATCAAACTCAACACCCAAAAAATAAATAATCCAGTTAAGAAATGGGCAGAAGACATGAACAGGCATTTCTCCAAAGAAGACAAAAAATGGCTAACAAACACATGAAAAAATGCTCAATATCACTCATCATCAGGGAGATACAAATCAAAAGCACAATGAGTTACCACCTCACACTGGTCAGAATGGCTAAAATTAAAAACTCAGGAAACAACATGTTGGCGAGGATGTGGAGAAAGAGGAACCCTCTTACACTGTTGGTGGGATTGCAAACTGGTGCAGTAGCTCTGGAAAACAGCATGGAGGTTCCTCAAAAAGTTAAAAATAGAGCTGCCCTACCATCCAGCAATTGGACTACTAGGTATTTATCCAAAGGATACACACGCAGTGATTTGAAGGGGCACATGCACCCCAATGTTTATAGCAGCAATGTCCACAATAGCCAAAATATGGAAAGAGCCCAGATGTCCATTGACAGATGAGTGGATAAAGAATAGGTGGTGTATATATATATACAATGGAATATTACTCAGCCATCAAAAACGATGAAATCTTGCCATTTGCAATGATGTGGATTTAACTAGAAGGTATTATGCTAAGTGAAGTAATTCAGTCAGAGAATGACAAATGCCATATGATTTGACTCTAGTGGAATTTAAGAAACAAAACAGATGAACACAGGGGAAGGGAAGGAAAAATAAAATAAGATGAAAATAGGGAGGCAAACCATAAGAGATGCTGAACTCTAGGAAACACAGGGTTGCTAGAGGGGAGGTGGCAGGGAGAAGGGATAATTGGGTGATGGGCATTAAGAGGGAACTTGATGTAATGAGCACTGGGTGTGATATGCAAATGATGAATCACTATATTCTACCCCTGAAACTAATAATATAGTATATGTTAATTAAATTGAATTTAAATAAAGAATAAAAAAATTATCATTAAGGAATTTTAAAATAAAACATGGTATAAGCACACTATGGAATACTGGGAATGGTTAAAAAGACTAAGGAAAACATTATTGCCTCCGGAGAAGGAGCTGTGATTAGACATGTCGGTCATGTGAAATATTACATAGATTAGATATAGATCTGTCGATATATAATCATTTAAACCACTTCTAGTATACAGTTCAGTGGCATTAAATACATTTCCAATGCTGTGCATCCATCACCACCATCCATTTCCAGAACTGTTTTATCATCTGAAACTGAAACTGTGTATCTGTTAAAAACAAAACAAAACAAAACCCTCCTTTCCTGCATTTGGCCCTGGCAACCACCACTCTGTCTTTTTGAGTTTGACTACTCTAGATACCTCATGAATAAGTGAAATCCTATAATATGTGTCCTTTTGTATCTGGCTTCTTTCACCTACCGTAATGTCTTCAAGGCTCATCATGTTGTAGCATTTTTCAGATTTCATTTATTTTTGTATAACTACATCACAGTATGTTTATCCATATATCTGTTTATGTACATTTGAGTTGTTTCCACCTTTTGGCTATTGTGTATAAAGCTGCTATGAACATTGGTGTTCAAATATCTGTTCAAGTCCCTGCATTCACTACTGGAATTGCTGTATCATAAGGTAATTCTAATTTTTTCGAGCAACTATCATAGTGTTTTCCATAGCAGCTGCACAGTTGTGCATTCTCAATGGCACAACACAGGGCTCTAATCTCTCCACATCCTCAACAAAATTTATTTTGTTTTTCTTTTGTTTTTATTTATTTATTTGTTAATAGCCATCTTACTCTTTATGACATTCTATCTCATTGTGGTTTTGATTTACATTTAGTATGATTAGTGATATTGACCATTATTCCTGTACTAATTGGCCATCTGTATATCTTCTTTGGAGAAATGTCTATACAAGTGCTTTGCCCATTTTTTAACTTGTTTGTTTGGATTTTTTGTTATTGTTGAGTTATAGGAATTCTTTATATATTCTAAATATTAACTCTTAGCAGATATATGCTTTGCAAATATTTTCTCCTCTTCAGTGTGTTACCTTTTCACTCTGGCCTTACAAGACTACTAAACGAAATTCTTCAAGTTTAATCAAAAGGACCCTAAAGAGCAACATGAAATCATATAAAAGTATAAATCTCACTGATAAAGGTTAATATAAAGACAAGTACAGAATAATTTAATATTGTAATTGTGGTATATAAATCACTTTTTAACCCTAGAACAAAAGTTTAAAGACAAAAATATAACAAATGACTATAACCACAAAAATTTATTGATGGATACAAAATTTAAGAAGTAAATTCTGACATCAATAACAAGGTGTGGGGAGGGAGTAAAAGCATAGAATTTTTGCATGCAATTGAAGTTATCACCTTAAGATATGCTGTTATAACTATAAAAAGTTTTATGTAAGTCTCTTGGTAACCTCAAAAAAAAAAGACCTATAGTAGATATAAAAAGATGAAAAGAATCAAAGTATACCACTTTAAAAAAAAATAATCAAATTACAAAGGAAGACAGCAAGAGATGAAGAGAAGAATAAAAGAACCACAAAACAGAAAACAATAAAATGGCACTAAGTTCTTACCTATCAATAATTACTTTAAAAGTAAATGGATTAAACTAACCAATCAAAACATGTATTAGCTGGATGGATAAAGAAAAAAGATCCAACTTTGTGTTGTCTATAAGAGACTCACTTTATTTTTTTAGGAGCTTAAAACAACACAAAGTTATTCTCTTACAGTCTGGAGGTTAGAAGAACTAAAATCAGTCTCACTGGAATAAATCAAAGTGTGGGCAGGATTGATTCTTTCTGGAGGCTTTCAGGGGAGAAAATCCATCTCCTTGCCTTTTCCACCTTCCAGAGGTTGCCTGCATATCCTGGCTGTGGGCTCTTCCTTATATTACCCCAACAGTTTGCTTCTGTTGTCACATTTCCAACTACTCACTCTGATCTCCTGCCTGTATCTTTTAAGAATCTTTGTGATTACATCAATCCCACCTGGATAATCTAGGATAATCTCCCCATCTTTAGAACCTTAACTGAATCAAATCTTCAGTCTCTTTTGCCATATAAGGTAACAGTCACAGGTTCCAGAGTTAGGATGTAGCTCTCTTTGGGAGGCCATTATTCAGCTTACCACACATAGCATCATAAGATGTTCTAGTCCTTCTTATTAACTCAGCCTAACTTCCTTTTAAGCTTGCTTATTATAACTGCCCAATATTTGTAGCTAACTCTGACTTAACTGTCATTTCCCGATTTTCTAAGACACTCACTCTAGATTTAAGGATATACACAGGCTGAAAGTGAAGAGGTGGAAAAAGATACTCCTTTCAAATGATAATTAGAAGAGAATAGGAGTAGCTATACTAATATCAGACAAAATTGAGTTTAAGTCAAAAATTATCATATGATAAAAGGATCAATTCTCCCTTTTTGGATAATCATTACCTTTGGAGGGAACTCAGAGGATTTTGACAAGCAAGAAGCACATTAGGGACTCCTGAGATACTGGCAATATTATATCCTTGGCTAGATGGTGGTTATTTTGATATTTATTTTATAATTATCCATTAGACCATATATATTATCTTTCATATTTTTTCCTGTATATACATTATAGTAAAAAGTTATATTTAATGCTTATGATGCTATGATGGGGTGATCACAGGGAGGCATTGAGAACCAAAGAGAAGATCTAACTCAGATTGCAGACAAAAGAAGAGATATGGTTAGGGAAGCCTTCCTACATAAAAATGTCATTTTTTCTACTTAAAACACTTACTGACCTTCCCTTACACTTGGGATAAAGACTCTTTAGAAAGCACAGATGACCATGCATGATCTGTCTCTAGTGCCCTCTAAAGCACTAACTCTCACCACTCTGGATCTCTCCTCACTATTCCAGCCACACTAAACTACTTGATACTTGAAGCTTCTTGAACAAACCTTGTTTTTGTCAGCTTTCAGATGTTTAGTCACGTTGTTCCTTCTGCTGGAACTAATTTTCTTCCCTGATCTTGCTAATTCCACTTCATCTTTCACTAGAAAATATGCTTTGGGAGGATAAGATTTGTATATGTTTTAATACTGCATTTTCAGTACCTAGAATAGTATTTGGCACACTGTAAGTGTTCAATCATTATTTAATAGATAAGCTTGAATTAATGAATCCATCCCTTTAAAAGTTAGCTCAAACATTCATTGTCCAGGTAGTCTCCCTGCTATTCCATAGGATGAGATTCATGCAGTGGCTTTCACAGGACTGTGTACTTCCCTTTATCACAGTATATATCACATAAAAATCACATAATACTATCCTTGTCTATATTCCTCTCTAAACTAAGCTCCTGTGGGGCAGAGATCAGAATGTTTTTATTCTTTTTAGCATTCTCCAGTCCCCTAGCAAATATGACAGTGCCTGGAAGAGTGCAGGCAGTCAGGAAACATTAGTTGAATGTATGGAAAGGAGGCAGACATAAAATGTTAAACCTTGAAGGACGGGTAGAAAGGAGCAAGACAGCTGGTATGAGAGAGCCTAGTGTACTAAGGAAAGTACAACTATTTCAGTGATTGTTGCCTGTCTCCCCTATAGACTATGAGCTTCCTGAGGACAAATATATCAACAGCAAGGACAAGGCCTTTTATCTCAGAATTCAGTCAACATTTTTTTGAGGATCTACTGTGTCCCAAGTATTATTCTATGTATCTGGGACACATCGGTTAGACAGCCTCTACCTTCATGGTACTTATTTTAGTATGGGAGACAGACAATAACGAATGAACAAACAAATGTAGAGCAGCAATACCCGATGAAGAAAAAATGAACCTGGGTAAGGAAGCAGAGAATTATGGGGATGCTATTTCATATAGAGTGATTAATATCTCTGAAACAGTGTTTTGCATATGGTAGGCACTCAATATGTATTGAATGAGTGAATTAATAACGAAAGATAGGTAAGGGAAAAGAAATAAAATATGGAAAAAGGAAGACTATCCCAAATCTTAAAATACAACACAGGGAAGTTTTATCAAGTGACACTATGTTTTCATAATTCTCCAGCATCACGTCCCCAAGAGTCCTCTGGGAGAAGTCAAGTTGACTCCTTTCCTCCTCCCTGAGATGCAGATGCAGAGCTTCACCCTGTCCTAAAACAATAGGGACAACCCCATTGCTTGATTACATAATGAAAGACAAATTTTCTGTATTAATGAGCAGTGCATGGGCAGGAAAGGGGTTACAGTCTCTTAATGTGCCTCATTCACAAAGGGAAAAGTCTATAAGAAGAGACTACATAGGGAGGGGCAAAGATGGTGGAGGAGTAGTGGATCCTATTCCAACTGGTCCCCCGAATTGAGCTGGACATCTACCAGACCACTCTGAACACCCACAAAATCAGCCTGAGATGTGAGAAGATAGATCTGGATCTCTACAAACAGAATATCACAGGTGGTTGGTTTCAAGGTACAAAGCAGGGAGCCGTGATTCTACGGTCAGATATCGGAGGATAAACGGCAGTGGGAGGGAGCCTGGCCATGGGGATCCTACACCGCTGGTGAGTGAGAACCTCCCGCACTGGGAACGGGGCGCAGACTTGCAGACCGGTAGCGGCGGGAAAGGACTTTAGGGCAACCCCCCCGCCCGAGGGAAACTGGAGTGGCGGGACCGCGCGAGCGAACTGGGGGCGGCTGGTGGTTTCAGAAGCACAAAGGGCAGAGACGTGCCCCAACCTGGGGAGGAGGACTGGGAGGGTTGCAAAGGGGCCCACAACCAAGGACGCTGCAGTTTATAGCAGCACAGACAGAAACAGAGAAGGTGTGGCCTGGAGAGCTCACTGAAGAACAGACTACGATATCTCTGCTCTGAGGCAGAGGGTTGGAAATGGTCTCTTCTGCTCTGACTCTCAGAAGAGATGCGGAAAGCCACCAGGGAAAGCCACCAGAGAACAAAACCCCAAAAAACCGGTTTTCACTGAGCCCATCCCCTGCCACAGGGGGCAGGGCAACTCTGCCCAAACATGGTTGCCTGAGTAACAGTGCAGCAGGCCCCTCCCCCCAGAAGGCAGGCTGGGAAAACAAGAGGCCAACAATCCTGAGGTCCCTAGAAAACAGGTGAATCTTGCTTGGGTTGTGGTCAATAATTTGGACTCTATACATTCCTTCAACCACCCCTCAACATAATGACTAGGAGGAGGAACCCCCCCAAAATAGGAAAAATGCAGAGATTATGACTTATGCCGCAGATTTACAAATGGATTCAGATATAACCAAGATGTTGGAGATGGAATTCAGGCTAGCAATTGTGAAGACAATAGCTAGAATGGAGAAATCAATTAATGGCAACATAGAGTCTCTAAGGGCAGAAAGGAAAGCTGAATTGGCAGAACTTAAAAATGCTATCTATGAGATCCAATCTAACCTAGATAATCTAACAGCTAGGGTAAGTGAGGCAGAAGAATGAATTAATGACCTGGAAGACAATTTAATAGATAAAAAGGGAAAAGAGGAGGCCAGGGAAAAACAACTCAGAATCCATGAAAATAGAATTAGAGAAATACGTGACACCATGAAACATTCCAATGTCACAATTATTGGAATCCCGGAAGGGGTGGAGAGAGAGAGAGAGGACTAGAAGATATATTTGAGCAAATCGTAGCTGAGAACTTCCCTAATCAGGGGAATGAAACAAACATTCGCGTCCTAGAGGCAGAGACGACCCCTCCCAAGATCATGAAAAACAGACCAACACCCCAGCATATAATAGTAAAACTTGCAAACCTTAGAACCAAGGAAACCATCTTAAGGGCAGTTAGGGGGAATAGATTCCTTATGTAAAGAGGGAGAAACATCAGAATAACGTCAGACCTATCCACAGAGACCTGGAAAGCCAGAAAGGCCTTGCAAGATATATTCAGGGAACTAAACGAGAAGAACATGCAGCCAAGAGTACTTTATCTGGCAAGGCTGTCATTTAGAATGGATGGAGAGATGCAGAGCTTCCACGACCGGCAGAAACTGAAAGAATATGTGACCACTAAGCTGGCCCTGCAAGAAATATTAAGGGGGGTTCTATAAAAGGAGAAAGACCCCAAGAGTGATATACAAGAGAAATTTACAGGGACAATCTATAAAAACAAGATCTTCACAGGTAACATGATGACAATAAATTCATATCTTTCAATAATCACTCTCAACGTGAACGGCCTAAATGCTCCCATAAAATGGCACAGGGTTGCAGATTGGGTAAAAAGACAGGACCCATCCATATGCTGTCTATAAGAGACTCATTTTGAACCTAAAGATACATCCAGATTGAAAGTGAAGGGATGGAGATCCATCTTCCATGCCAGCGGACCTCAAAAGAAAGCTGGGGTAGCAATTCTTATATCAGACAAATTAGATTTTAAACTAAAGAGTGAAGTTAGAGACACAGAAGGACACTATTTCATTCTTAAAGGGTCTATCCAACAAGAAGATCTAACAATTGTAAATATCTATGCCCCTAACATGGGAGCAGCCATCTACATAAGCCAACTGTTAACCAAAATAAAGAGTCATATTGATAACAATATGTTAATTGTAGGAGACCTCAATACTCCACTCTCAGCAATAGACAGATCATCTAAGCAGAAAATCAACAAAGAAACAAGAGCTTTGAATGACACACTGGACCAGATGGACCTCATAGATATATACAGAGCATTCCACCCTAAAACAACAGAATACTCATTCATCTCAAGCGCACATGGAACTTTCTCCAGAATAGACCACATACTGGGTCACAAATCAGGTCTCAACCGATACCAAAAGACTGAGACTATTCCTTGCATATTCTCAGACCATAATGCTTTAAAACTGGAATTCAATCACAACAAAAAATTTGGTAGAAATTCAAACACTTGGAAGCTAAAGACCACTTTGCTCAAGAATGTTTGGGTCAACCAGGAAATCAAAGAAGAACTTAAACAATTCATGGAAACCAATGAGAACGAAAACACATTGGTCCAAAACCTATGGGATATTGCAAAGGCAGTCCTAAGGGGGAAATACATAGCCATCCATGCCTCACAAAAAAAGAGAAAAATCCCGAATTCACCAACTCTACACCTTAAAGAACTAGAGAAAAAGCAACAAATGATACTTAAGCCACGCATTAGAAGAGAAATAATTAAGATTAGAGCAGAGATAAATGAATTAGAAACTAGAAACACAGTAGATCAGATCAACAAAACTAGAAGCTGGTTCTTTGAAAGAATTAATAAGATCGATAAACCACTGGCCAAGCTTATCCAAAAGAAAAGAGAAAGGACCAAATTAATAAAATTATGAATGAAAGGGGAGAGATCACGACTAACACCAAGGAAATAGAAACAATTATTAGAAATTATCATCAACAACCATATGTCAATAAACTGAGCAACCTGGATGAAATGGATGCCTTCCTGGAAGCCTATAAACTCCCAAGACTGAAACAGGAAGAAATTGACAACCTGAATAGGCCAATAACCAGTAACAAGACTGAAGCAGTGATCAATAACCTCCCAAAAAACAAGAGTCCAGGGCCTGAGGGAGTCCCTGGGGAATTCTACAAAACATTCAAAGAAGAAATAATACCTATTCTCCTGAAGCTGTTTCAAAAACTAGAAACAGAAGGGAAGCTTCCAGACTCATTCTATGAGGCCAGCATTACCTTGATCCCCAAACCAGGCAAGGACCCCATCAAAAAGGAGAATTTCAGACTGATACCTCTGATGAATATGGATTCCAAAATCCTCAACAAAATCCTAGATAATAGGATCCAACAATACATTAAAAGGATCATCCACCACAACCAAGTGGGATTTATCCCTGGGATGCAAGGTGGTTCAACATTTGCAAATCCATCAATGTGATAGAACACATTAATAAGAGGAGAGAGAAGAGCCATATAGTCCTCTCAATTGATGCAGGAAAAGCATTTGACAAAATACAACATCCTTTCCTGATTAAAACTCTTCAGAGTATAGGGATAGAGGGAACATTCCTCAAGTTCATAAAATCCATCCATGGAAAACCCACAGCGAATATCATCCTCAATGGGGAAAACCTGAGAGGCTTTCCCTTAAGATCAGGAACACGTCAAGGATGCCCACTCTTGCCACTCTTGTTCAACATAGTACTAGAAGTCCTAGCAACAGCAATCAGACAACAAAAAGAAATAAAACGTATTCAAAGTGGCAAAGAAGTCAAACTCTCTCTTTTCACAGATGACATGACACTTTATGTGGAAAACCCAAAAGACTCCTCTCCCAAATTACTAGAACTCATACAGCAATTCCGTAATGGGGCAGGATACAAAATCAATGCACAGAAATCAGTTGCTTTCTTATACACTAACAATGCAACTGTAGAAAGAGAAATTAGAGAAATGATTCCATTACAATAGCACCAAAAAATGTTAATATATCTCGGAATAAACCAAACCAAAGAGGTAAAGGATCTATACTCTAGGAACTACAGAGCACTCATGAAAGAAATTGAAGAAGACACAAAAAGATGGAAAAACATTTCATGCTCATGGATCAGAAGAATAAACATTGTTAAAATGTCTATGCTACCCAGAGCAATCTATACCTTCAATGCCATCCCAATCAAAATTCCAATGACATTTTTCAAAGCACTGGAAAAAAACAATCCTAAAATTTGTATGGAGTCAGAAAAGACCCCGAATTGCCAAGGAAATGTTGAAAAAGAAAAACAAAGTTGGGGGCATCACGTTGCCCGATATCAAGCTATATTACAAAGCAGTGATCACCAAGACAGCAGGGTACTGGCACAAAAAACAGACATATAGACCAATGGAACAGAATAGAGAGCCCAGATATGGACCCTCAACTCTATGGTCAAATAATCTTCGACAAAGCAGGAAAAAACATGCAATGGAAAAAAGACAGTCTCTTCAATAAATGGTGCTGGGAAAATTGGACAGCCACATGCAGAAGAATGAAACTCGACCATTCTCTAACACCATACACAAAAATAAACTCAAAATGGATGAAAGACCTCAATGTGAGACAGGAATCCATCAAAATCCTAGAGGAGAACATAGGCAATAACCTCTTTGACATCGCCACAGCAACTTCTTTCAAGAGACATCTCCAAAGGCTAGTGAAACGAAAGCAAAAATGAACTTTTGGGACTTCATCAAGATAAAAAGCTTCTGCACAGCAAAGGAAACAGTCAACAAAACAAAGTGGCAACCCCCAGAATGGGAGAAGATATTTACAAATGACACTACAGATAAAGGGCTGGTATCCAAGATTTATAAAGAACTTCTCAAACTCAACACCCAAAAGACAAATAATCAAGTCAAAAAATGGGCAGGAGTTATGAACAGACACTTCTCCAAAGAAGGCGTACAAATGGGAGTGGGGGTATGGGTTAGCCTGGTGATGGGTATTAAGGAGGCCATGTACTGCATGGAGCACTGGGTGTTATACGAAAACAATGAATCATGGATCACCAATTCAAAAACTAATCATGTAGTGTATGGTGAATAACATAATAAAATAAAATTAAAAAAAAAAAAGTAGAGGCTATATAGTGGGAAAAGCATACTGCTCTGTCAGGCTTTCTTTGTAGTGTTCGTCTTCCCAGCTATGTCATGAGGATATGTTAGAGCTAAAAACAGTGAATGTACTTGACTAACATAGTAACATCACCGTTAGGCAGGCATCTAGAGAATAACACATAAATAGTGACTATGTAACAGGATGAGACTACGTACCTGAGAGACAGAACTGTGCCATGGGGCCTCTATAGGAAAGACAGGCTACAGAAAATAGTTGAGGGCAAATTCAGGTTCCAAGGCTGAATATGAGGAAAGGCAGAGGGAAAATTTGCTTACCTGGTGTCTGGTTTTAGGAGCTCTGCAGCCTTTGCCATTACCAGCACTCCTTTCAGAAGAAGGAAACTGAAGAATAGGAAATGCTGAGGTAGATAAAAACAAGGCATGGAAAAAATCAGCCCTTCTCTAAAGTTCCATGGCAGGAAAATCCAGGATGGGCTCTTCTTCATGCCTGTGTTGAAAAGATATCACCAACTTAAGTTTCCTTTACTCCTCCTGCACTGGGTAATAATTTCTTATAGATAGAAGTCCTGCACAATCCTGAAGCCCCTCTTTGTATGTGAGATATAGGAAGGGGTAGAACCAGCATTCTTCATTTGGAAAAGCACTAGGCCTGTCTGCCCCTTTTTATCTTTAAAACCTTGTCTCATCTAAGAGTAATCTGTTCTCCACTGTTAGAAAAACCTAGAACCATTTTATGACAATTCATTCAACATATATTAAATACCTATATAAGGTCAAACCAAGGATAGAAGACAAAAGACTCAGTCCTGCCCTAAAAAAAAGTCACAATCTAGTACAGAGATCAACTCCTTATGTACATCAGAAATGTTGTGCCTCACTTCTAGAGATCAGAATCAATTAGTCTGGGGTAGGGATTAGACATCCTCATATTTTAAAACTTTCATAGGTAATACTAATTTTCTTTTAATATTTTGTAGTATTTTGCCCCCCCCTTTTTAAAAAATTTTTATTTATCTATTTGAAAGAGAGAGAATGAGAGAGAGAGAGAGCATAAGAGGGGGAAGGGTCAGAGGGAGAAGCAGACTCCCTGTTGAGCAGGGAGCCCAATGCGGGACTCGATCTTGGGACTCCAGGATCATGACCTGAGCTGAAGGCAGATGCTTAACCAACTGAGCCACCCAGGTGTGCCGGTAATTCTAATTTTCAACCAAGACTGAAAACAATTGGTCTTATGCAGTGGTTCTCAAAGTGTGGTTCTCAGAGCAGCAGCATCAGTATCATATGGGACCTTGATTTACAAATGCAAATTCTCACCCCTCCTCAACCTACTGAATCAGAAACAATGAAATGGAGTTCAGAAACATGTATTATAACTATCCCTCCAAGTGATTCTGATGCATGCTTAGGTTTATATAATATACATTTTATACTGGCTTTTTAAAAATTAGGACCTACAGTAAAAAGTACATTTTACATTGCAGAGCATTAAATATACACATTTAGAATTAAAAACTTCATAAAACAATACCTAACTTTACTACAGGCAATGCACAAATACTGTTCTATTCCATTATATTTTAATTTTTTAAAAGATGTATTGATGGTAGAGCAACATCCTTCATGGTTAAGTAAGGAGCACAATGAACCCATCCTTCCACAAAAACAAATTCCTGCAAAAATAGCTAAAATCAATAATTTTAACCAACTGAGCCACCCAGGCGCCCAAAAATCAATAATTTTAGAACTCTAGAAATTAGCCAACCCCTCAGAACAAACTAACAATCATCCAAAGAAATTACTGAACCTCAGTAAGATAGTAGGAACTGTGGTGTTTTAACTTGAGGCTATTCCCATATCCTCTCTCTTTGCAGCTCAGGAAATTCGCTAAACAAATAAACAGCAGAAAGATAAAAATAAACATTTTTTAAAAACTGAAAAGCAGGGGTCTGACACCAGAGCTGTTACAATATGTTCTCTAAAGTGTTGAGTCTTCAGGGCACCTGGATTGCTCAATCAGTTAATCTCTTGATTTTGGTTCAGGTCATGATCTCAGGGTCCTGGGATTGAGCCCCGCCTCCGGCCCTGCCGGCCCTGCACTCAGTGGGAGTCTGGTTGAAGGTTCTCTCTCCCTCTGCCCCTCCCCCACTGTGCCCTTTCTCTCTCTTTCAAATAAATAAATAAATCTTTAAAAAAAATAGCATCCAGTGTTCAACAAAAAATTATATGAAAGGTAAAGAAACAAAACATACACCATATACACAGGGAGGAAAACAACTGAAAATTTCCCTGAGGGGGACCAGATGTTGAATTTAGTACATAAAGACTTTATTTTTTTTGTACACTGTATATTTTCAATGAATTAGACAAAAACTTTGAATCATTTATTATTAATATGTTCAAAGAACATATGGTTGAAATATTCAAAGAAAGTATGATAACTATGTCTCACCAAAATAGTGAATAATAATAGAGAGACAAAAAATAATTTTAAAAGGTTCAAATAAATATAAATGCTGGTGGTGAAAAGTACAATAAATTAAACAAAAAATTCACTGGAAGGCTCAATACCAGATTTTAGCTGGCAGAAAAAAGAATCAGCAAATTTGAAGATAGGTCAATTGTGAGCCATCAGGAAAAGAAAAAAATTAAGAATAATAAACAGGGGTGCCTGGGTGGCTCAGTCAGTTAAGCATCCAACTCTTGATTTTGGCTCAGGTCATGATCTCAGAGTTGTGAGATTGTGCCCTATGTCAGGCTCCAGGCTCAGTAGGAAGTCTGCTTCTCTCCTTCTCCCTCTCCCTATGTCCCTCCACACTTGAACTTGCACTCTCTATCTCTCTTTCTCAAAAAAATAAATAAATCTTCTTTAAAAAAAGAATAATAAACAGAGCCTCAGGAACTTGTGGGACATCATCAAGTATACCAACACATACATAATGGAAGTCCAAGAAAGGGAAGAGAAAGAATAAGGAAGAAAGAATATTTAAAGAAATAATTACCAAAAATTCCCCAAATTTTATGCAAAACATTAATTTGTACGCCTACAAAGCTCAATCAAATCAAAATAGGATAAAGACAAAGAGATGCAAATCTAGCCAAATCATTGTCAAACTGCAGAATGCCAAAGACAATGAGAAAAACTTGAAAAAAGGGTTGGAGCAAGATGGTGGAGGAGTAGGAGACTTAAATTTCATCTGGTCCCAGGAATTCAGCTAGATAGTTATCAAACCATTCAGAACACCTACAAATTCAACAGGAGATCAAAGAAAAGAAGAGCAGCGATTCTATGAACAGAAAAGCAACCACTTTCTGGAAGGTAAGATGTGCGGAGAAGTGAATCCGAGGCAATATACGGAAAGCTAGACCGCAGGGGGAGGGATCCTCTGTCAGCCAGCTACCGGCAAGTGACAGAGCCGAGAAGCACAAAATCAGAACTTTTAGAAGTCTGCTCCACTGAGGGATGTCGATCCAGTGGCTAAGTGGGGGGATGGAACCCTCGCTGGGACAATTTGGTCTCAGGACCCTCGGGGTCACAGAAAGACCAAGAGGGGGGGCCTGAGTGTGGCAGAGCTCCCAGGTATCAGAGCAGGGAAGCTGCCAAAAAGATGGAGCCGAGGAGTGGGCTCTCAGCTCGGGGTTGACATAAACTGTGATCCAAGGAACAGTCAGGCCACTGCTCTTCCAGCAGGGACCCAACAAGCGGTAGATCCAGGGAGACTCCCCCTTCCTCCCCCGGGAGGAGCGGCATAGGAGTGCACGACAGGAATCTGCTGGGTTTGGAGACACCAAACGGGGTCCTGTGCCAGAGATAGAAGCACTCAGTCACAGGCCGGTGAGCACAGAGTGCGGCCGGAGACCAGGGAGACAGGAGTGATTGACTGCTTTTCTCTGGGGGCTCACTGAGGAGTGGGGCCCCGAGTTCTTGGCTCCTCTGGGGTGGAGAATGGGAGGCTGCCATTTTCATTCTCATCCCCTAAAGCTGTGTGGAAAGCCTTCAGGTAACAAAACCCACATAGAGCAAACTAGACCAGATTACATAGCCTGGCCCGCTGGCAAGTTTGGTGCAACTTGCCTGGGGCAAAGACATTTGAGAATCACTGCAACAGGCCCCTCCCCCAGAACATCAGCAAGAACATCCAGGCAACACCAAGTTTACCGATCAATGAGAACCACAAAACGCCAGTGCTAGGGGAATACAGCACATAGAATTCATGGCTTTTTTCCCATGATGCTTTAGTCTTTTGAAGTTAATTTTTAAAACTTTCTTTATTTTTTCTTTTTCTATTTTTTTCAGTTGACTTTTTCTTCTTTCCTTTTTCAACCAACATCTTATCAATTCCTTTTTTAAAATCTTTTTTAATTTTCATTTTTACAGACATTCTATCACTTCATTGTATTTAACCTTATTACATATATATATATATATATATATATATATATATATCTTTCTTTAAATTTTTGGGATACATTTTCATCTAACAGACCAAAATATACCCTAAAACTAGTGTATGACTTTGTCCTAGTCTCCCGCCTAATCACATTCTGTCCTTTTTTCAGTTTTTTTCATTCTTTTTTCAACCAACTTCTTATCAATTCCTTTTTAAAAATCTTTATTAATTTTCATCTTTACAGTCATATTCCATCCCTTCATCGTATTTACCCTTAATTTTGTGTATATATATATAAGTTGTTCTTTGATTTAGAAGGGAGGGGGGAGGGGGGATTGGTTAGCCCGGCGATGGGTATTAAGGAGGGCATGTACTGCATGGAGCACTGGGTGTTATAGGAAAACAATGGATTATGGATCACCACAGCAAAAACTAATGACGTATTGTATGGTAACTAACATAACATAATAAAATCTTTAAAAAATAAATAAATAAATAAAATTTGGGGAGGCAATTTCTTCTAACAGACCAAAATATGCGCAAAATGTCATGTGTGGCTCTGTTCTATTCACCAGACTAAGCATATTCTTTTCTTTTCTTTTCTCCCCAGTTTCAGGTCTCTTCTGAGTTGTTTAGTGTATATTTTTCTGGGGTCGTTGTTACCCTTTTAGCATTGGTTCTCTCATTCATCTATTCTTCTCTGGCCAAAATGACAAGATGGAAAAACTCACCTCTAAAAAAAAGAAAAAGAGGCAGTACCGACTGCCAGGGACCTAATCAGCACAGACATTAGTAAGATATCAGAACCAGAGTTCAGAATGACGATTATAAAGATACTAGCTGGGCTTGAAAAAAGCATTGAAGATACTAGAGAATCCCCTTCTGGAGAAATAAAAGAACTATAATCTAACTAAGTCGAAATCAAAAAGGCTTTTAATGAGATGCAATAAAAAATGGAGGCCCTAACTGCTAGGATAAATAAGGCAGAAGAGAGAATTAGTGATAAAGAAGCCTAAATGACAGACAATAAAGAAGCTGAGAAAAAGAGAGATAAACAACTACTGGACCACAAGGGAAGAAATTGAGAGGTAAGTGATACCATAAGATGAAACAATATTAGAATAATTGGTATCCCAGAAGAAGAAGAAAGAGAGAGAGGGGCAGAAGGTATATGGGAGCAAATTATAGCAGAGAACTTCCCTAATTTGGGGAAGGAAACAGGCATCAAAATCCAGGAGGCACTAGGAACCCCCCTCAAAATCAATAAAAATAGGTCAACACCCCGATATCTAACAGTAACACTCAGAAGTCTCAGAAACAAAGAGGAAATCCTGAAAACAGATCAGGACAAGCAGTCTGTAACCTACAACCATAGAAACATTAGATTGGCAGCAGACCTATTCACAGAGACCTGGCAGGCCAGAAAGGACTGAAATGATATATTCAGAGCACTAAATGAGAAAAATATGCAGCCAAGAATACTATATCCAATTAGGCTGTCATTGAAAATATAAGGAGAGAGGTAGCTGTGTGGCTCAGTCATTAGGCATCTGCCTTCGGGTCAGGCCATGATCCCAGGATCCTGGGATCGAGCCCTGCATCGGACTCCCTACTCAGCGGGAAGCCTGCTTCTCCCTCTGCCTGCTGTTTCCCCTGCCTGTGCTCTCTCACACATGTTCTCTCTCTCAAATAAATAAATAAAATCTTTAAAAAAAATGGAGAGATAAAAAGCTTCCAGGACAAAGAGAAACTAAAAGAATTTGTGAACACCAAACCAGCCCTACAAGAAATATTGAAAGGGTACCTCTAAGCAAAGAAAGAGCCTCAAAGTAACATAGACCAGAAAGGAACAGAGACAATATACAGTAACAGTCACCTTACAGGCAATACAATGGTACTAAATTCATATCTTTCAATAGTTACCCTGAATATAAATGGGCTAAATGCCAAAATCAAAAGACACAGAGTATCATTGGATAAAAAAAAAAAAGACCCATTGATATGTTGTCTGCAAGAGACTCATTTTAGACGCAAAGACACATCCAAATTTAAAGTGATGGGGTGCAAAACAATTTGCCATGCTAATGGAAATAAAAAGAAATCTGAGGTGGCAATCTTATATTAGACAAATTAGGTTTTAAACCTAAAACTATAATAAGAGATGAGGAAGGACAATGCATCATATTTAAAGGGTCTATCCAACAAGAAGATCTAACAATTGTAAATATCTATGCCCCTAACATGGGAGCAGCCAATTATATAAGCTAATTAATAACAAAAGCAAAGAAACACATCAACAACAATACAATAATAGTAGGGGACGTTAACACCCCCCTCACTGAAATGGACAGATCGTCTAAGCAAAAGATCAACAAGGAAATAAAGGCTTTAAAGGACACAGTGGACCAGACGGACTTCACAGATCTATTCAGAACATTCCATCCCAAAGCAACAGAATACACATTCTTCTCTAGTACCCATGGAACATTCTCCAGAATAGATCACATCCTAGGTCACAAATCAGGTCTCAAGCAGTACCAAAAGACTGGGATCATTCCCTGCATATTTTCAGACACAATGCTTTGAAACTAGAACTCAATCACAAGAGGAAAGTCCGAAAGAACTCAAATACATGGATGCTAAAGAGCATCCTACTAAAGAATGAATGGGTAAACCAGATTAAAAAATTCATGGAAACAAATGAAAATGAAAACACAACTGTCCAAAATCTTTGGGATGCAGCAAAGGCGATCCTAAGAGGAAAGTATATAACAATACAAGCCTTTCTCAAGAAACAAGAAAGGTCTCAAATACACAACCTAACCCTACACCTAAAGGAACTTGAGAAAGAAGAGTAAATAAAGCCTAAACCCATCAGGAGAAGAGAGATAATAAAGATCAGAGCAGAAATCAATGAAATAGAAACCAAAAGAACAGTAGAACAGATCAATGAACCTAAGAGCTGGTTCTTTGAATGAATTAAAAAGATTGATACCCCCTGGCCAGACAAAAAGAAAAGAGAAATGGCCCAAATAAATAAAATCATGAATGAAAGAGGAGAGATCACAACCAACACCAAAGAAATACAAACAATTATAAGAACATATTATGAGCAACTATATGCCAGCAAATTAGATAATCTGGAAGAAATGGATGCATTCCTAGAGATTTATAACTACCAAAACTGAACCTGGAAGAAATAAAAAACCTGAAAACACCCATAACCAGTAAGGAAATAGAATCAGTAATCAAAAATCTCCCAACAAAAAAGAGCCCAGGGCCAGATGGCTTCCCAGGGGAATTCTACCAAACATTTAAAGAAGAATTAATACCTATTCTTCTGAAATTGTTCCAAAAAATAGAAATGGAAGGAAAACTTCCAAACTCGTTTTATGAGGCCACCATTACCTTGATCCCCAAACCAGAAAAAGACCCCATCAAAAAGGAGAATTACAGACCAATACCCTTTATGAACATGGATGCAAAAATTCTCACCAAAATACTAGCCAACAGGATCCTACAGTACATTAAAAGGATTATTCACCACAACCAAGTGGGATTTATCCCTGGGCTGTGGGGTTGGTTCAACATCCGCAAATTAATCAATGTGATGCAATACATTAATAAAAGAACAAGAACCATATGATCCTGTCAATAGATGCAGAAAAAGCATTTGACAAAGTACAGCATCCTTTCTTGATCAAAACTCTTCAGAGTATAGGGATAGAGGGCACAACCTCAATTTCATAAAAGCCATCTATGAAAAACCTACAGCGAATATCAGTCTCAATGGGGAAAAACTGAGAGCTCTCCCCCTAAGGTCAGGAACACAGCAGGGATGTCCACTATCACCACTGCTATTCAACATAGTATTAGAAGTCCTAGCCACAGCAATCAGACAACTAAAAATATAAAAGGCAACTGAATCAGCAAAGAAGAAGTCAAACTCTCACTGTTTGCAGATGATATGATACTTTATGTGGAAAACCCAAAAGACTCCACCCCAAAACTGCTAGAATTCATACAGGAATTCAGTAAAGTGGCTGGATATAAAATCAATGCACAGAAATCAGTGGCATTCCTATACACCAACAACAAGACAGAAGAAAGAGAAATTAAGGAGTCAATTCCATTTACAATTGCACCCAAAACCACAAGATACCTAGGAATAAATCTAACCAAAGAAGCTAAGAATCTGTACTCAGAAAACTATAAAATACACATGAAAGAAATTGAGGAAGACACAAAGAAATGGAAAAACGTTCCATGCTCATAGATTGGAAGAACAAATATTGTGAAGATGTCAACACTACCTAGAGCAATCTAAACATTTAATGCAATCTCTATCAAAATACCATCCATTTTTTTTCAAAGAATTGGAAAAAATAATCCTAAAATTTGTATGGAACCAGAGAAGACCCCAAATAGCCAGAGGAATGTTGAAAAAGAAAAGCAAAGCTGGTGGCATCACAATTCCGGACTTCAAGCTCTATTACAAAGCTGTCATCATCAAGACAGTTTGGTACTGGCACAAAAACTGACACATAGATCAATGGAACAGAATAGAGAGACCAGAAATGGACCCTCAACTCTATGGTCAACTAATCTTCGACAAAGCAGGAAAGATTGTCCATTAGAAAAAAGACAGTCTCTTCAACAAATGGTGTTGGGAATATTGGACAGCCACATGCAGAAGAATGAAACTGGACCATTTCCTTACACCACACACAAAAATAGACTCCAAATGGTTGAAAGACCTAAATGTGAGACAGGAGTCCATCAAAGTCCTTGAGGAGAACACAGGCAGCAACCTCTTCAACCTCAGCCGCAGCAACTTCTTCCTAGAAACATCAACAAAGGCAAGGAAAGCAAGGGCAAAAATGAACTACTGGGACTTCATCAAGATAAAAAGCTTTTGCACAGCAAAATAAACAGTCAACAAAACTAAAAGACAACCTACAGAATGGGAGAAGATATTTGCAAATGACATATCAGATAAAGGGCTAGTATCCAAAATCTATAAAGAACTTATCAAACTCAACACCCAAAGAACAAATGATCCAATCAAGAAATGGTCAGAAGACACGAACAGATTTCCCAAAGAAGACATCCAAATGGCCAACAGACACATGAAAAAGTGCTCAACGTCACTCGGCATCAGGGAAATACAAATCAAAACCTCAATGAGATACCACCTCACACCAGTCAGAATGGCTGAAGTTAACAAGTCAGGAAGTGACAGATGTTGGCGGGCGTGCAGAGACAGGGGAACCCTCCTACACTGTTGGTGGGAATGCAAGGTGGTGCAGCCACTCTGGAAAACAGTATGGACGTTCCTCAGGAAGTTGAAAATAGAGCTACCCTATGACCCAGCAATTGCACTACTGGGTATTTACCCCAAAAATACAAATGTAATGATCTGAAGGGGCACCTTCACCCCAATGTTTATAGCAGCAATGTCCACAATAGTCAAACTATGGAAAGAGCCTAGCTGTCCATCAACAGATGAATGGATAAAGATGATGTGGTATATATCTACAATGGAATATTATGCAGTCATCAAAAAATGAAATCTTGCCATTTGCAATGATGTGGATGCAACTAGAGGGTATTATGCTAAGTGAAATAAGTCAATCAGGGAAAGACAAGTATCATATGATATGAGGAATTTGAGAAACAAGACAGAGGATCATAGGGGAAGGGAGGAAAAAAATGAAACAAGATGAAACCAGAGAGGGAGACAAACCATAAGAGACTCTTAATCTTAGGAATCAAACTGAGGGTTGCTGGAGTGGAGGGAGTGGGAGGGATGGGGTGGTTGGGTGATGGACATTGAGGAGGGTATGTGCTATGGTGAGTGCTGTGAATTGTGTAAGACTGGTGAATCAGACTTGTACCCCTGAAACAAATAATACATTATATGTTAATTTGAAAAAAGGAAAACTTTAAAAAGAAAGAGAAAAATGGCTCATCTCTTGTGAAAGAGCCTCAAGATTAACACTGACTTCCCATTAAGAACCATGGAGGCCAGAAGACAGTGGGGTGACATATTTAAAGTAGTTAAAGAAAGACTGTCAATGAAGAATTCTATATCCAGCAAAACTATCTTTCATAAATGAAAGACAAATTAAGACACTTTCAGGTAAACAAAAACTGAGAATTTGTTGCTATCAGATATGTCCTGCAAAAAATACTGAAGGGAGTCTATCAGGCTGAAATTAAAAAAAAAAGAAAAACAACAAAACACTAGACACTAACTCAAATTCACATGAAGAAATAAAGGGGAACATTAAAGATAATGGCATAGGTAAGTGTACAAGACAGTGCAAATGTATTTTTGTTTATAACATTTTTGTTCTATGAATGTAAAACACAACCACATAAAGCAATAATTATAAAACTGTGTCAATGGGTCTGTAATGCATAAATATGTAATTTGTTTGAAATAAGTAACCCAAAGTAGAGGGTAGGAAACAGAGAGGTATTGGAGAAAATATTTTATATACTATTGAAATTAAATTAATATTAATCTGAATAACATTGTTTTAAATTAAGATGCTAATTGTAATCAACACTGAAAACACTAGTAAAATAACTCAAAAGCATACTAAAAGAAAAAAAGCACATGAATTAATATGGTACACTAAAAAATATCCATTTAACATAAAATACAGGATTAATGAAGGAACAGAGAAATAAAAAAAGACATAAGACATATACAGAAGAATAGCATGCATATATCCTATTTATTAATAATAATACTAAGTGTAAATGGAGTCCAAAAAGCAATTAAAATGCAGAGACTGGCAGAATGAATTAAAAAAAAAAACATGATCCAACTTATGCTGTCAAGAGACACATTTAGATTCAAAGACACAAATTCGTTGAAAGTAAATGGATAGAAAATTATATACTATGCGAACAGTAAAAATAGAGAACCAGAGTGGTTATATTAATATCAGACAAAACAGACTTCAAGGAAAAGCTGTTACTACAGACAAAAAAGATATTTTATAATGAGAAAAGTTTCTATTCATTATAAAGAATTAACAAATACAATGTATATGTATCTATAGAAAAATCCCCAAAATACATGAAGCAAAACCTGGCATAAATAAAGGCAGATAATGATGACAATAATATTTCAGACTTTAATACCCCACTTTCAATAATGGCTGGAACAACTAGGAAGAAAATTAACAAAGATATAGAAGACTTGAATACACTATAAATCAAATTTACCTAAAAGATATCCATAGACTATTCCACTCAACAATAACAGAATAAACACTCTTTTTAAGTGCACATGGAATATTATCCAAGAAAAATAATATACTAGGTCATAAAACATCTTCAGTATATTTAAAAGGATGTGAATCATACAAATTATCCTCTCCAAACACAATGTAATGGAATTAGAAAAAATAAGAAAAAGGAATTTAGAGAAATCACAAATATGTTGAAATTAAACAATATACTCCCAAATAATTAATAGTTCAAAGAAAAAGTCACAATGGAAATTAGAAAGTATTTTGGGGTGAATGAAAATGAAAACACAACAAAATATACAGGATGCAGCTAAAGCAATGCTCAGAGGGAAATTTATAACTGCAAATGCCTATATTAAAAAAGAACAAGGATCTTAAAGTTCTACCTTAAGAAACTAGAAGAAGAAGAGCAAGTTTGCTCAAAGCAAGGAAAAGGAAGACTAGACTAATATACAACCAGAGTGGAAATAAATGAAGTAGAAAAAAAGAAAGCCAGTAGAAAAAACTAATGACACCCAAAGTTAATTATTTGATAAGATTAAAAAAAAAAACAAATCTTTAAGTAGACTGCCAAGAAACAAAAGAGAGAAGACACAAACTACTAAATTCAGGAATGAAATAGGGACCTTAAATAGTAAACCTTACAGAAATTAAACACACACACACACACACACACACACACACACACACACACACACAAAGGAAATACCATGAACAATTGTATGCCAACAAATTATATAACCTATATGAAAAAGACCATATTTTTAGAAATACTCAAACTATCAAAGCTAACTCAAAAAAGAAATGCAAAATCTGAATAAACCTGTAATAAGGGAAGAGAATGAATTAGTAGTCAAAACACTTCTGACAAAAAAAAAAAAGAAAACAGGATCAGATGGCTTCACTAAGTTCTACCAAATTGTTTAAAGGTGAATTAATACTAATCCTTTACAAACTCTTACAAAAAATGTAACAGGAAGGAACACTTTGCAATTCATTCTATAAGGCCAGTATTTCTTTGATACCAAAACCAGGCAAAGATATATCAAGGAAATAACATTGACTAATATTCCCTATTAATATAGACATAAATAGTTTCAACTAAGATATTAATAAACCTAACCCAGCAACATACAAAAAAGATCATACATGGCCAAGTGGGATGCATCACAGGAATACAAGGATGTTTTAACATTCAAAACTGAATTTATATAGTATACTATATGAATATAATAAAGGACAAAAACTATATGATCATCTCAATAGTTTAAGGAAAAGCACTTTTAAAACCCAACACATTTTCATGATAAAAATTATCAACACAGGGGCGCCTGCATGGCTCAGTTGTTAAGCGTCTGCCTTCGGCTCAGGTCATGATCCCAGGGTCCTGGGATCGAGCCCTGCATCGGGCTCCCTGCCCCACGGGGAGCCTGCTTCTCCCTCTCCCACTCCCCCTGCTTGTGTTCCCTCTCTCACTGTGTCTCTCTCTGTCAAATAAATAAATAAAATCTTTAAAAAAAATTATCAACACATTTGAGATAGAAACAAACTTCCTCAACTGATAAAGGCATCTATGAAAACCCCACAACTATCATCATACTTAATTGTGAAAGACTGAATGCTCTCCCTCTATTATCAGGAAAAAAGACAAGGACGTCTGCTTTCACCACTTTTATTCAACATTGTAGATACTACCTCATACTGGTCAGAATGGCTAAAATTAACAACTCAGGAAACAACAGATGTTGGCGAGGATGCAGAGAAAGGGGAACCCTCTTACGCTGTTGATGGGAATGCAAACTGGCGCAGCCACTCTGGAAAACAGTATGGAGGTTCCTCAAAAAGTTAAAAATAGAGCTATCCTACCACCCAGCAATTGCACTACTAGGTATTTATCCAAAGGATACACACAGAGTGATTCAAAGGAGAACATGCACGCCAATGTTTACAGCAGCAATGTCCACAATAGCCAAGATATGGAAAGAGCCCAGATGTCCACTGACAGATGAATGGATAAAAAAGATGTGGTATGGGGCGCCTGGGTAGCTCAATCAGTTAAGCGACTGCCTTCGGCTCAGGTCATGATCCCAGAGTTCCAGGACTGAGTCCCGCATGGGGCTCCCCACTCATCAGGGAGTCTGCTTCTCCCTCTGACCCTCCCCCCTCTCATGCTCTCTCTCAAATAAATGAATAAAATCTTTTTAAAAATATGTGAGATACACATACACACACACACACACACACACACACACACACAAATTGGAATATTATTCAGCCATCAAAAACATTGAAATCTTGCCATTTGCAATGATGTGGATGGAACTAGAGGGTATTATGCTAAGCAAAATAAATCAGTCAGAGAAAGACAAATACCATATGATTTGACTCATAAGTGGGTTTAAGACAAAACAGATGAACATCCGGGAAGGGAAGGAAAAATAAAATAAGATAAAAACAGAAAAGGAGGCAAACCACAAGAGACACTTAACTATAGGAAACAAACTGAGGGTTGCTGGAGAGGAGGTGGGTGGGGGAATGGGGTAATTGGGTGATGGGCATTAAGGAGGGCACTTGACGTAATGAGCACTGAGTGTTATATGCAACAGATGAATCACTAAATTCTACCCCTGAAACTAATAATACACTATATGTTAACTAAATTGAATTTAAATAAAAAATTTTTAAACTTTAAATAAATAAATAAATAAGTTCTAGCCCTGGAAATCAAGCAAGAAAAAGAAAGACTGGAATCCAGATTGGAAGGAAAGAACTAAAGCTATCTCTATTTGCAGATAGCATGATGCAATACATTAAAAAGTCCACGGAATCAACAAAAACACTGTTAGAACTAATAAATGAGTTCAGCAAAGTTTCAGGATACAAAATCAATACAAAACCCAATTGTATTTCTATTGGCTGTCAATAAGGAATCCAAACATAAAATTAAGGAAACAATTCCATTTGTAATAGCATCAAAAACATAAAATAGGTGGCTCAGTTGGTTAAGCTTCCGACTCTTAGTTTTGGCTCAGGTCATGATCTCATGGGTCCTGAGATCGAGCCCCACGTCAGGCTCCATGCTCAGTGGGGAGTCTGCTTAAAGATTCTCCCCCTCTACCCCTGCCCCCACTCATGCTGTCTCTCCCTCTCTCTTTCTCTCTCAAATAAATTAAAATTTTTTAAAAGTACAAAATACTTGGAAATAAATTTTTTTTAAAAGTATCAGAAATCTGTCCTCCTTGGTATTTAACCAAATGAGTTGATAACTTATATCCACACAAAAGCCTGCACATAGTTTATAGCAGCTTTATTCATAACTGCCAAAACTTGAAAGCAATGAGCTATCAAGGCATGAAAAAACATGGGAAAACTTTAAATGCATATTACTAAGTGAAAGAAGCCAACATGAAAAGGCAACATATTGTATAATTTAACTATCTGGTGTTCTGAAAAAGTCAAAACTATGGAGACATGGGCGCCTGGGTGGCTCAGTTGGTTAGGCGGCTGCCTTCGGCTCAGGTCATGATCCCGGGGTCCTGGGATCGAGCCCCACATCCGGCTCCCTGCTCAGTGGAAGACCTGCTTCTCCCTCTCCCTCTGCCTGCTGCTCTGCCTACTTGTGCTCTCTCTCTCTCTCTGTCAAATAAATAAAAGTCTTAAAAAAAAAACTATGGAGACAGTAAAATGTTTTGTGGTTCCAAAGGGTTGGGGGAAGAGAGGGATGAATAGGCAGGGCACAGTGAATTTTTAGGGCAGTGAAACTATTCTGTATAATACTGTAATGGTGAATATATGTCATTATACATTTGTGAAAACCCATATATTGTACAACACCAAGAATGAACCCTAATGTAAAATAGAGACTACGAGTAATAATAACATGTCAGTGTAGGTTCATCAATTGTAATAAATGTACCATTCTTTTGTGGGATGTTGATAATGGGGGAGGCTCTGCATATGTGGGAACAGAAGGTAAATAGGAACTCCCTGTACTTTCTGCTAAATTTTACTATGAACCTAAAACTGCTCTAAAAAATAAAGTCTATTTTTTAAAAAGTAATGTAATACTTGTACACCAAAAACTACAAAACATTATCAAATGAAATTAGAGATTTAAATAAATTAAAAGGTATTTCATGTTCAGGCACCAGAAGACTTAACATTGTTAAGATGCCAATACTCCTCAAATTGATATACAAATTAAATACAATTCCTATCATACCCTATCTGGCTTTTTTATAAGAAATTGATCCTAAAATTCATACATGAGAAACTGATCCTAAAATTCATACAAAAATGCAAGAGACAAAGAAAAAAAATAATCTTGAAAAAAAGAACAAAGTTGGAAAATTCATTCACACAATTTAGGGCATGTGTTGTGATGAGCACTGGGTGTTATATGCAACTAATGAATCGTTGAACACTACATCAAAAACTAATGATGTATTATATGTTGGCTAATTGAACATAATAAAAAATAAAGTGCCTACATTTTACACATTAAAAAAAAACTTACAACAAAGCTATAGTAATCAAGACAATGTTGCACTAGCATAAGGATTGACATATAGATCAATGGAATAGAATTTAGAGTCCAGAAATGAACACTTACATTCATGGTCAATTGATTTTTAAAAGGGGTACCAAGAAAAATCAACAGGGAAAGAACAGTCTTTCGACAAATGATAAGGGACAACTTGATATCCACATACAAAAGAATGAATTAGGCTCATTCCTCATGCCATATACAAAAATTAACTCAAAATTGATCAAAGACTGAAATGTAAGAGCTAAAACTATAAAACTCTTAGGGTTAGGCAACAGCATCTCATATGACACCAAAGCACAAGCAAAAAAAGAAAAAACTAGGTAAACTGGACTTCATCAAAATTAAAAACCTTTATACTTCAAAGGACAAAATCAAGTAACTGAAAAGACAACTCACATAAAATATTTGCAAATCATATATCCGACAAAAGATGTACCCAGAATATGTAATGTACTCTTGTAACTCCATAATAAAAAGACATGGGCAAATAATCTGAATAGACATTTTGCCAAAGAAGTTATAGAAATAGCCAATAAACACATGAAAAGATACATATCTACGAGGACGACCATAATAAAAAAGACAGGCAATAACAATTATTGACAAGGATGTGGAAAAATTAGAACCCTCATATAATGATAGTGGGAACATAAAATAGAGCAGCCTCTTTTGAAACAGTTTGGTAGCTCCTCAGAACTTGAAACATAAGAGCTTCCATATGACCCAACAAGTCCACTCTTAGGTACCTACCAAAGAGAAATGAAAACATATGTCTAAACAAAAACTTGTACACAAATATTCTTAGCATCATTATTTATAGTGGATAAAGGTTGTAAGTGGCCCACGTGTCCATTAGTTGATGAATGGATAGAATACGGCACATTTATTCAGTGGAGTACTGTTCAGCAATCAAAAGGAATAAAGTACTGATACATATCATAATATGGATGAACTTTGAAAACATTATGCTGGGTGAAAAAAGCCAATCACAGAGGACCACAATGTTATATGATTCCATTTGCATGTGATGTTCAGAACAGGCAAATCTATTAAGTCAGAAATTTGATTTGTGTTTGCCTAAGGAAGGGGTGGAGGATGGAAAGTGACTGCTGATGGGTATGGGGTTTCTTTTGAGGGCGATTATAACATTCTAAAATTAATTGTAGTGACAATTGTACAACTCCATGAATAATTGTACACTTTAAATGGGTGAAATTTATGGTATGTGGATTATACATCAATAAAGTTGGATTTTTTTTAAAGTATCATTTATTGTCTGCTAATTTGGAGAGACTTTTGAAAAACACAGGTCTGTTTGGGGGAAATTAAACAAAGAAATCAGTGGTAGTACAGAATGACAAAAGCTGTGACCACTGAATCTTGGTTTCCTCACTTTGAAGTAAATGTAATCAATTATAACTACTATACCATAATGTTGTGAAAATCAAGTCAATGAATATGAAACATCCAGCTTAGCATCTGGCACTAATAGTCATTCCAGAAAAGATGAACGTCATATTACTTGTCAGAATGGGTTCATTAAAAGGATACATTATTTTTTACTGTACTGAGGCTACTATGTCAACATTTTTGTCCTAAGAGAAAACAGTGTTCAAGGCATCTACGATATGGTACTGTGTTATGTGCAACCATTGAAGTTATAACCAGATTCAAGTCCTGGCTCCTACTTACTAGCTGTGTGACCAAAGAAAAGTGACTGAAATTCTCTATTTCATTGCCTTATCTCTGCAAAAGATGGAGGACTGTTCTGAGAATTGGAGATTAGAAGGAAAAAAAATAGTCTGATTCTCTCCTACATTTTCACTTTCTCCCTTTTTAATGTCTTTTCATCATTTTAAAAAAATATATTCAAGTGTTTACCATCCTAAATAACCTTCCCTTACACCCCACTCTAACTACTCAACTCTCCTCCTTTCCTTTCAAATGAAGGACCATCAAACAAAATAGCCTTCCCTCCTCACTCTTCAATGTAATCCAGTCTCACGTTATTCCTTTTGGGTCCCCAGCTGCCACAACTGACACAGCTCTCAATAAGGTAAAAAGGATGTCGTAATTAAAGGACTTATTTCTCAGTTTCATCTGATTTTACCTCTCTGTAGTATCACGCCCCACCCCTTCCTCTGTGTCTGTGATTCTAATTTTTTTTCCTGGTTACCTTCATATGCTTCTGAAATTTCTTTTCCAATCTCCTAATACTCCCAAGATCCCATCCTTGGCCATCAGCTCTCTGTCTCCTACATCCTTGGATGAGTTAATTCAAACTCATGGTTTCACCTGATATTGATAGTTGAGGTGACTCCCAAATATATATTTCTGGTCTGGAGCTAATTCCTGACCACCAGACTAAAATATCTAACTGCCTCCTGTTCATCCTGGATGTTTTTACAAGCATTTCAATCTCAGATCTCATCTCAATCCCCTCCCCTTACGTGCAGATATGTGCACACCTCTGTAGTCAATTCTTCATTTAAGGGCACTAGCATTACTCAGTCACCCAACTCGGAAACCTTCCCATATCAAAGTCTGGATGAACCCAGGCCTGCAGTCAAGAAGCAAGCAGGCTGCTGGTGAAAAATCAAATGAATAGAGAGATAAGTACCATGTACAATCACAGACATAAACCTCGACCAAGCCCTAGATAGTGTCCAACAAATTTACAGTATTTTTCCAATCAGCTCTCTCTCCGATTACCAGTAATGGCAATTTCAAATTAAAAACTCTTCAAACACCTGATTTCCTTTCCTCTCACTCTCAGAAGCTGACCATACCTCTTATTTTACTGAGAAAATAGAAGTCCTCAGGAGGGATTATCTCAGCTTCCTACTACCAAATCTAAAAACACACCTGCATCTATATCTATAATTGTTGCCTTCCCTCAAAGAACCTCAAAGTCAGCATAACATGATCTTCACTACACCACTCCCAACCTGGTCCTCCTTTGGTCTTACCAGATGCTATCACCATCTATCCAGTTGTACAGGCCAGCCCTGGGAGTCATCTTTGACATCCTCTCCAACATTAAGTTCTGCTGACTTTAGTTCCTAAATATCTCTTATATCTCTCCACTTTTTTCCATTTCTACCAGCACTACACTAATGCAAGGGACTAGCATGTCATACCTGAACTACTACAATATTCTCCTTATTGATCTACTCACATCAGGCCTGCTCTTCCATCTCTCGTTTATAGTGTAGACAGAATTTTCTGCAAAACTGATATCATACTCTAAAATTCTTGATCACTCTTAGACAAAAACACCAAAATCCATAATGTGACTTATAAGTGCTATATGGCTCAACCACACACAACTTCTTTCAATCTCTCAGTTCAGCCAAGGTCTCTCCCCTTCACCAGGACTTTTTAAAAATGCTGTTATTTCTAGAATGTTATGCCTAGAGTAATCTCCATCTCTGTTCCCTTTCTTCACCTAGTTAAAGCCTATTCTTCCTTCAAATCATACTGGAAACGACTTACCATATTCCTTGGCCCCTCAAACTAGTTTAGGTCACCCTGTTACAGCACTAGGTGCCTTTCCTTCATATCACATACCACAATGAATACATATAAAACACTGAGAACACTGCTTGACATACAACAAGCACTCAATAAATTTTGCTATTATTATAAACATATACTTGTGCCTTTTGTCCCAACTATTCTTTCATTCATTTAATAAAATGAGAATTGTTCTAGATGTTAGATATAGAGCCGTGAACAAAAGAGACCCGAATGTTATTTTTGATTAGTGTGCGTGTCCCCTCGTGGCTGTAAGATTATGTGAATGCAGAGACAGACACTGATTCCTTACGGGTCCTCAGAGCCTATCAGAGGGGCATAGCTAAACGCAGGCTGAAGGGGCGCTGAGAAATCCATTCTAGAAACTGCCTTTTAAAACAGAAACTCCATCTGCACAGGTGTCCATACCACTGTCCACAGCTCAAAAAAGCCAGGTTCGGTGAGAACCCCTCCTTTCCCTGTCATTCCTCCCCTTTGTTGTGAGTGAGTCCTATAAAGGAATCTTCCTGTTTCATAGAAGAATGATTATGTCCCTGAGCGGGCGACCACCGCTCGGGAGGGAGTTGGGTAGAGCGGTCAGACAGAGAAAACCTCCAAGCGTCCGTCCCCCAACCCCTTCCGAATCTCCGGACAAATCGCCATCCTCCATCCCTGGTGTTAAAAAACAACAACAAACAAACAACAACAACAAAAAAACATAGGCTGGAGACAGTGGCAGGTCACCGCCGCCAAAACTCACCAGAGTCGGAGAGAAAGCGCGGAGACACCAGCGGAAGTGCTACCGCTCCTTCCCACCGCCTCGATTTCAAAGAACTTTCAGTGTCCCTCTAGCATCCTGGGAGGTCTGGTTCTCTCCTTGTTGCTTTGATTACCTCGGGTTTCTTAGCCAAAGTAGAGGAAAGACAGGCAGAACTGAAGCGATCGGGGGAGCGGAGCTGAAATTCAATGATATGGATTACTGCGGGGAGGTTAAGGGAGTTAAGTGCATAGGCTTTGGTGTCACACTGACTCCCCCATCTTACCTCGCCACTTAGATACAGTGTGACTTTAGGCAGGTCACTTAACCTCTTCAAGCCTCTGCTTTTTCATTTGTAGATTGGAGGCAATAATCCCTCTACTGTTAGATTGCTGTGAAGATTAAATGTCATAATGTATGTAAAGCATTTAGCACAATGCCTGGCACCAGTAAGAAAAAAAACTTAATAAAATTTCGGAAATTTAAACTTGGCAAATTCTCTCTCTCTTTTTTAAGATTTTAATTATTAGTTTGACAGAGACACAGCGAGAGAGGGAACACAAGCAGGGGGAGTGGGAGAGGGAGAAGCAGGCTTCCGCGGAGCAGGGAGCCCGATGCGGGGCTCGATCCCAGGACCCTGGGACCATGACCTGAGCACCCTGGGACCATGACCTGAGCCAAAGGCAGACGCTTAAAGACTGAACCACCCAGGCGCCCCCCTCTCTCTTTTTTTAAATTACTCTTCCTTGAACTTATGAATCCTCCAAAAATTGTTCTCTCTCCCTCCCTTCACAACCAGATATCTTGAAATGGCTCTGTTGCCATCATTCCACCTACTTCTTAGCTCTCAGTTTACATCTGACTTTCACTCCATCACTCCCTGCAATATCTCTCACTATTTAATATAACCAATGACCTCTGGATTGCTAAAGGCAACAAAAAATTTCCAGTCTTGAATCCCTTGACCTTCCTCCCTCTTCTGACCCCACAGAGCATGCTTTTCTCCTAGAAACACTCTTTTCTTTTGACTTCAGTGTCACTAATTTCCTGGTGTTCTTCTTACATTTCTGGCCATTTATCTGTCTCCTTTGTAACGTCATCCTCCTCTACCTAGGCATTAAGTACTTGCGTTTCTTGGGGCTTGATTCCAAGGCCACCTATTATCATTCCATGCCCTCCCTAAGGCAATGCCAATCATACCTTAATTTTTAATCACCATCTGTATGCTACCGCTTACAGTCCACACTGTCAGCAGAACTCCAGACTAAAATAACCAACTTTCTATTCAATATATCCAATAAAGTATCTCAAAAGCACCTTAAACTCCACATGACAAAGGACAAATGCGTGCTTTTCCTTCTAAATTTCCTCCTAAATTCCTTCTAGTGTTATCATCTCTTTCACTGGTATCACGGTCTATTCATTTATCCACACCAGAAATCTAGGCAACATCCTTGTTACCTCTTTCACCTGCCTTTCACATACTATTCACTGTCAAGTCCTATAAGTTTTATTCCTAGATATTTATCAAAATAGTCTATGTCTTTCTATCTCCACTGCCATCATTTTTGTCCAGGGTCTCATCACATCATATTTTGATTATTTAAACTGCTTCCCAACTGGCCACTATCTACATTGATTGTGGCTTCCTTCCAATCCATATTTTTTTCCCAAATGATATTTGTGAAACAATCATTACAGAGTGTCACATGCATACCCCATCACTCCACCTGGTTAAAACTCTCAGAAATTTTCCCTTGCTCATAGGAGAAAAATCAGTCTTTAACATGGTCTGCATGGTCTGATCTCTCACTAAGAGCCAGGACTAAGGTGGGAAAATATAAGCACCTAGAATGCAAAAATGTAAGGGAATGGCCAAACTCCAAGTAGTCCAAGTACAGAATCAGCATCAAGAAGTGAGTGCCTTTTAAAATTTTGCACAGCTTTTATCTCATTCTAGTCCCAGCCCTGCCATCCTTGCCAAACCACCACAGTCCTAATAACAGCTAATATTTAGTGAAAGTCACTTGTAATCAGTTTTTATGGTCCTATGTGCTTTATAGGAATTATGTCACTGTATTCTCATTAAGAAAAAAAAACCCTATAAGGCAGTTTTTAATCATCCCCAGTATGAAGATAAGGCACAAAGAGGTTCAGGAATTTGCCCCTTGTTACACAGCTAGTAAGTGATAGAGCTGAGGGCCAAATAAGTCACATAAACCTCTTTCAGTTTCTTGAACCTGTTGCAATTACTCTGATGACAGGGCCTTTCCAACATGCTATGCCTACACTCAGGACTGGCAGACCATTAATTAATGTCTTATTCATCCTTCAGATTTGACTTTAGTGCCACTCAATTGTCCCCCGTCCTCAAGTCTAGATTAAATTCCTATTATCTTGAACTCACAAGAAAGAGCTTCTTATCGTGAAACCATTTAAGTCATTTAAAAATTCTATAATGATGGTCCTTGACTTATGAGGGTCAACTTATGATTTTTTTGACTTTATGAGGTATAAAAGTGATACCCATTCAGTAGAAACCAAACTTTGAATCTTGAATTTTGATATTTTCCTGGGCTAGAGATATGTGGTAATATTCTCTCTAATGATGCTGGGAAGTGGCAGTGAGACACAGCTCCCAGTCAACCATTCAATCACAAGAGCAAACAACCAATACACTTAAAACTATTCTGTACACATACAACCATTCTGTTATTAATTTTCAGTACAGTATTCAATAAATTACATGAAATATTGAACACTTTATGATAAAATAGTCTTTGTATTAGATGTTTTCCCCACCTGTAGGCTAATGTAAGTATTCTGAGCACATTTAAGGTAGGCTATGCTAAGCTATGATGTTTGGTAGATTAGTGTATTAAATGGATTTTTGACATACAATATTTTCAAATTATGATGGGTTTATCAGAACATAACCCCATTGTAAATTAAGCAAGATATATATATATTTACATATATATATTCATTAATGTGATGTTGAATTAACTTTTATCTGATTCACGGGAAGCAAAGGAGATATAAGACAATGTCTGGTTTTCATCATCACTGCATTTCCTGTAACACAGTGCTTGACAAAAGGTAACTGTTTCACACTTATTTGTGGAAGTAATTACTTAATTAATTGCAGAGATATTAGGTTAAGGAGGTCAGGAGAAAAGTTTCTGGATAGAGAGAAGAGTATGTGCAAAATCCCTGTGGCAAGAAAGAAACTGGCATGCTGGATAAACTGAAAGAACTGCTGATATTGTATATGTCAACACCCTCCAGCCAAAGAGAAACAGGAATACACAGATAGTTTTAAAAAGGTGCGTTGATTACACACTGCAGTGAGGAAATGCAACACATGGGGAACAGTGCATGTGTTTCAGGAAGATCATGCTAGAAAGAAACTGTTATAGGATTTGAGTTTTCCTTGGGTGATTTAGTTGTTTATATCCAACAAGAGAACAACACGGCTTAGCCATGAGTGGCAGGCCATGTTATCAGCAACACTAAGATTTCCTTGTAAGTATAAGATGCCAGGCACTACTTTTCTCCTTCATATGACTCAAGAGCCGAGAGATCTGGAGGAAAGCAGCACAAGAACATGGAGAGGTAGGCAGGACCAGGCCATGCAGAGCCTGGAAGACCATATTTGCAGAGTTGACCTTTATCCTAAATGCAAAAATAGAGGAGTGATGTACTTAAATCTCTGTGCCACAGACTGTGGAGGGTCTGAGACTTTATCCTACTTACAAGCTCACAAGTTAATTTGCCACAGACTGATGGAAGTTGGCAGAAGATGGAAGCCTCCTGGATGAGAGACAAAGGACTTTATTAGTTACAGCAAAAGCAATAGGCAGAGCATCATGCTTGCACTGGATCTACATGTGCCCTAAGTCCCCTGGGGGCAACACAAGTAGACTTACCTGGATGCCTACACATGCAGAGGGTTGTGATACAGGAGGAGAACCTGGAGCTTGGGAGATGTACTGCTTTTATAGTGAGCAGAAGCAATTCTGCTCTTTGAGGAGGTGTTAACTCATCCCTCAATTTGCTCAATACAAGGACAACCCTGAGAAGTCTCCCGGGGAAAAAAGTGGTTAGGGCTTTGGATTCTTGGCATACCCAGCACAAACTCAAAGGAACACTCAGGGCCCATACTGGATTTCCTCTCCCAACACTGTTTTCTCAAAGGTCAACATTTGGAGAACTGGCTCATTACGTGGAACGAGCTAACCTTTCACGATATATGATTCATCCCATCAGTCTACAAACATGCCCTAATTTCTCCTGTGTTCATCCCCACATTCCCCTGCAGCTACTGCCCCAGGTGATCACCCTATAAATGCGAAGGGGAAACTTAGCACACCCTGGGATAACTCCAACGAAAAGAGTTAAGTACAGGGGTGGTGACACTTAGGTAAATGAAAAGAAGAGGCACCCAAGCCCACGAGGAAAGGACAGGCGGAAACAAGGAAGATGGTGTTCTGGGCGGGTGACATGGGAGATGCCTGAACCTATGGGCCCTGGTGCTCCATGGAAGCACGAAAGCGGCACCCCAAGAGGTGTTGTTTTTTTTTTATGTAGACAGTGTGGGCCTGGTGTAATGTACCAGAAGAGACGCACAAACCCTTCCCACCAACTTACAGGCCTACCACTTAGAGAAAGCCTCACCTTGTATTTGCGATGGACTGGGACACATTACTTTATCCAAAACTGTAGGAGAAACACCCCTGTTTAATCTGTTGCGGTTCATGTTTCCATCTGTTGTGACGTTTGCATGTGTTCATTAACTATTTTAATAAAGCATTTAATGATTTCAAATTCCAGTATAATATTAATTCATTGTTAATGATAATATAATACAAATTATAATCTCATTAATAATTTAATAATTATATTCAACTTGTAATGATTTATTACAGTGTGCCAGGTACTATGCTAAGCACTTTACATATAAAATCCCACTGAAGCCTCAAAAAGAAACCTATGAGGTTTTTTTTTTCCTTTACTCTCCATTCTACTGGTGAAGAAACTGAAGCCCCAGAGAAGTTAACTAATAGCACACAGGTAAGACGTGGTAACAGGGCTGGTTTTAAGGACCTGCAATCAGTGTGGTTGGTCCCACAGGGCCCATGCTAAGAATGGGTGCCTGAGCTTGTAGGTTAATATTAATTCTCGAAATTCCTAACTTTTTTTCCTCTAAATTTATGTCTTGTAAGTGATGTCCCATGGGACAATGCAGCATGTGCTGGGAACCTGGAGCCTCAGCTCTCCTGTGATCCGGTCCTACCAGCTCCTGGTTTCACTGGGAAGGGTTCTCTACTGTCCATTCACCCACCCACCCACCTAGACTCCCTCTCCCTCTTCTGTCCAAGTGACTGCTACTGCATTCTGCCGTCTGGCAGGGCCAGGGTGTGGGTGTAGGAAGGTTCAGGACTGACAGGGCCAGGTCTGGGGCAGGATCTCCAGACACCTCTGAAGACCTTCACAACATTAAACTGCAATCACAAAACACATTGACAGGTCAAATGAGAGATTGTGAAAGAAAGGGGAAGAAAGCTTTCCCTGAGTTTTTAACAAGAAATCCCATGTTTTCAGTTTGCACATTATATAGCTGGACGTGCATGGTAAAGAAGGTCACAAATTCAGATTGCATAGTCCCTAAGTCTGCTTTTTATTTTCTGTTCTTGCCTTTAACAAAAAGAAATAATTGACTGTGTGATACATGCCTTCATGGTATAAAATTCAAAAGTTTCAAAACAGTCAGTTAACAGTATGCCTCTCAGCTCAATTGTGGAAGCACCCATTTCCCTACCCCAAAGACAAATACTCTTTTCCACCAGATTATTATATATCTTTCCTTGCAGAGTTGCATTACACATATATAAACATTTACATGTATTTTAACCACTCCCCTTTTTATACAAATGGTTCAATACCAAACAGCGTTTGGGACCTGCATTTTTTTCATTTTTAATGTATCTTGGAGATATTTTTGTGTGATCATAGTGAGGACAAAAATTAGAGAGTGCTTTATTAATTAAACTTTCATCTTACCCAGTGAAGTAAATATCTTCATTTCTTAGTGAGGAAACTAAAACACATAGAATTTAAATAACTTAACCAATGTTAATATGGCTAAAATAGGAAGAACCAGGACTTGGCTCAGGCAATATAGTTTCAGAATGTACACGTAGCTATTCAGCTAAATAACATTCTACTTTTTTTTAAAGATTTTATTTATTTATTTGAGAGAGAGAGAATGAGAGATAGTACGAGAGAGAAGAGGGTCAGAGGGAGAAGCGGACTCCCTGCCGAGCAGGGAGCCCGATGCGGGACTCGATCCTGGGACTCGATCCTGGGACTCGATCCTGGGACTCGATTCTGGGACTCCAGGATCATGACCTGAGCTGAAGACAGTCGCTTAACCAACTGAGCCACCCAGGCGCCCATAACATTCTACTTTAAAAAAAATAGCTACATGGTGTCCTTTTACATGGATATATTCTTTTATTTTTTTTAGCCGGTATGCTACTGATTGTCACAGATTTTTTTTAAAGGATTTTATCTATCTATTCGAGAGAGAGAGAATGAGAGATAGAGAGCACGACGGGGAAGAGGGTCAGAGGGAGAAGCAGACTCCCCACCGAGCAGGGAGCCCAACGCGGGTCTCGATCCCGGGACTCCAGGATCATGACCTGAGCCGAAGGCAGCCGCTCAACCAACTGAGCTACCCAGGCGCCCGGATTGTCACAGATTTACCAATCATTCTAATGTTATTACAGAAAATGCTGCATTGAATAAGCTTATATATAACTTCTTTCCACTCATACACAAATACACCCAATAGATAAATTCAAAGAAGTAGGATTTCTGGATCAAAGGGTAAATGCACACATAATTTTGACAGATATTGTTTAATTGCCCTCTCTACATGCTCTATCAGTTTAAACCTGCATTAACAACCCAGTCATATTTCCCTTTTCCCACATCCTCACGAAAACAGTGTGTTTCAAATAGTTGTAATTTGGCAATATGATAGAAAAATGGATGGTATCTTACTGTAATTAAAATACATTTCTCTTACTATGTGTGAGGGTGGGCATTTTGAAAATACATAGAGGAATTTGTATTTTCTATCCTGTGAACATATTTGTCATACCAATAGCAGAACTGACCAGCTGTTCTCCAAACTCATCTCTTTTTCCTCCTGGAATTTCCCAGCTCTCTAGCAGGTAACTGTGGCTGGTGGACTGAGTCCTGGTCGAGGGAAAGTGGAACTAAGTGATGTACAACACTGACTAGTATGACTGCCAAAAGCCCCTTGTGAGATCTTCCTATTCTTCCTATTGCTCCTTCTTACCCTACCTGCTGGCAAAAATGTCGACACCAAGAAAACCCAGAAATAAACCCACAACTATATGGTCAGTTGATCTTCAACAGAGCAGGAAAGAATATCCAATGGGAAAAGGACAGTCTATTCAACAAATGGTGCTGGGAAAACTGGACCACTTTCTTACACCATACACAAAAATAAATTAAAAATGGATGAAAGACCTAAATGTGAGACCTGAAACCATCAAAATCCTAGAGGAGAACACAGGCAATAGCCACTTTGACATTGGCCATAGCAACTTCTTTCTAGATATGTCCCCTGAGGCAAGGGAAACAAAAGCAAAAATAAACTATTGATATGTCATCAAAATTAAAACCTTTTGCACAGTGAAGGAAACAGTCAACAAAACTAAAAAGCAACCTTATAGAATACGTGAAGATATTTGCAAATGACATCTGATAAAGGGTTAGTATCCAAAATATATAAAGAACTTATAAAACTCAACACATGAAACCACAAATAATCCAATTAAAAATGGGCAGGGGCGCCTGTGTGGCTCAGTCAGTTGAGCATCTGACTCTTGGTTTCGCCTAGGTCATGATCCAAAGAGTCCTGCAATGGAGACCGAATAGGGCTCTGTACTTGGTGAATCTGCTTGAAGATTCTCTCCCTGTGCCCCTCCCTCTGCTCCTGCATGCGTGTGCTCTTTCTCTCTTAAATAAATAAATAAAAAAATCTTTAAAAAATGGGCAGAAGACATGAACAGACATTCCTCCAAAGAAGACATACACATGGCCAACAAACACATGGAAAGATGCTCATCATCACATAGCATTTGGGAGATGCAAATCAAAACTACAATGAGATACCACCTCACACCTGTAAGAATGGGTAAAATCAACAGCACAAGAAACAACAGATGTTGGCAAGGATGTGGAGAAAGGGGAACCCTCTTGCACTGTTGTTGGGAATGCAAACTGGAGCAGCCACCCTGGAAAACAGCATGGAGAATCCTGAAAAATTTGAAAATAAAACTACCCTACAATCCAGCAATCACACTACTCGGTATTTACCCAGAGAACACAAAAACACTAATTCAAAGGGATACACCCACCCCTATGTTTATAGCAGCATTATTTACAATAGCCAAACTTTAAAGGCAGTTCAAGTGTCCATGCATAGAAGAATGGATAAAGATAGATGTGAAGATGATGTGATAAAGAAGATATGAGATATATATATATATAATTGAATATTATTCAGCCATTAAAAAAGAATGAAATTTTGCCATTTGCAACAACATGGATGGAGCTAGAGAGTATAATGCTAAGCAAAATAAGTCAATCAGAGAAAGACACATACCATTTGATTTCACTCATATGTGGAACTTGGGAAACGAAATGAACAAAGAGAAAAAAAGAGAGAGAGAGAGAAAGAAATCAAGAAACAGTTTCTTAATTCTTTTTATTGACAGTATGTGTGAGAGCGGGGGCAGGGGCAGAGGGAGAGAGAGAATCTTAGGCAGGCTCCATACTCAGAGTGGAGCCTGACACGGGGCTTGATCTCACGACCCTGAGATCATGACCTGAGCCAAAATCAAGAGTCAGACACTTAACTGACTGAGCCACACAGGCACCCCAGTCTCTTAATTATAGAGAACAAACCGATGGTTACCAGAGAGGAGGAGGGGGGGATGGGTTAAATAGGTGATGGGTTAAATAAGTGATGGGGATTAAGGAGTGCACTTATCATAATGAGCATCAGGTGATGTATGGAATTCTTGAATCACTGTACTGTACCCCTGAAACTAATAAAACACTATATGTTTAAAAAATTAATAAATGTATCATCCCACACACACACAAAAAGGCATTCTGTTTGGATTAGATGTGCCATAGACCAGACAGGCTAAGTCATGTGGACATGCATGAGTTCATCAGGGATGTGTAATACTTTCACTAAGGAAAGTCACTTCAGGGTGTGGCGGTGAATACCTTGTACAATAATACAAATGACAATACTTGGTATGGTTTGTCCTTTTACATGTTGTTCCTTAAACATTTACAAATCGTTTGATATCAATCTGTCTTGGGAATTCAACATGCAGTTAAATTTTGCTTTGTAATTCAATGAGAAAATACTGTTATCAATTCCTGACAGTAGAGTGTTGAAGTTGCGACCTGTAACTGTGGATTTGTCTATTACTCCTTTCAGCTCTATCGGGTTTTTGTTTCATGTATTTAGTGGTTTGCTTCTGACTACATACATGTTCAGGCTGGCTACAACGTCTTGCTGGATATATACTTACACTGTCATGTACCATGCCACCTGTGCATAGTAATTTTATGGCTTTGAAGAATACATTCTCTAATACTGATACAGCTGCTCCTGTTTAAATAATTAGTATTAGCATGATATGTTTTTCCATCAACTTACTTTTAATCTACCTGTGTAGTTGTGTTTGAAATGCATTTCCTGCAGACTGAATATGTTTGGGTCACTTTTCTTTCTTTTTTTCTAAGATTTTATTTATTTATTTGTCAGAGAAAGAGCTGGTGCACGAGCAGGGGGAGCGGCAGGCAGAGGGAAAAGCAGGCTGCCCTCTGAGCAAGGACCCCAATGCTGGACTCAATCCCAGGACCCTGGGATCATGACCTGAGCCGAAGGCAGTCGCTTAACCAACCGAGCCACCCAGGCGCCCTAAACCTTACATTTTGAAACAGTTTCAGGCTTACAGAATTACTATGAGGAGAGTAAAGATGGTTCCCATACACCCCACAGGTGATTCCCCTATTATTATCATTTTATGCTAACGGGGTACATTTGTAACATTAACGAACTGATATCGAGATGTCATCATTAACTAAAGGCTATACTTTATTCAGACTTTCTCTAATGTTGTTTTTGTGTTCCGAGATCCCACGCAGGATACAAACTCATATTTCGTACTCTTAGTATCTTCTTAGGCTTCTCGTGGCTGTGACAATTCTGTCGATTTCTGTGAGTTTTATGCCTCTGACAGCTTGAAATTAATATCAATACTCCAGAGTTCTTTAGCTTACTGTTAACATGGTATGTCTTTCTCCATCCCTTTACTTAAGCCTATCAGAATCACTGTATTGAAAATAGGTCATTGCAGACAATATATACTGCTGAAGTTTTAAAATTCACTCTGTCTCTTGATTGCTATTTACAGACCATTCCTATTTAAAGTGGTTATTGAAATTACTTGCATTGATATCAACCATGTTTATAGCTGTTCTCTATTCATTACAAGAGGCTTACTTTCCTGCCTTCTCGGGTTTTAATTGAACATTTTAAATGAAGGCAGTTTTTTTGTTCACCTCTTAGTGTCTCAGTTATGGGTGCTTAAAAACATTTTAGATCTTTCCTTAGAGGTTACATATACATTTCAAACTAATGTAAGTCCACCTCCAAGTGACATGGTTGACAAGTTGAGCGGGCAACTTGCAATATTTCTGCCCATTTTTCCATGACTGCCATTCTTTTCACTTACTCGTATGCTATACTCCCCAGCTACGTTATGACTGTCATTATTTAAACATTTATTTGACATTTATCAAGAATAAGATAAATTTTATTATTTAAACAAGTTACTTTTGGGGCGCGTGGGTGGTTTAGTTGGTTAAGCGTCTGCCTTTGGCTCAGGTCATGATCCCGGGGTCCTGGGGTCCAGCCCCACATCAGGTTCCCAGCTCAGTGGGGAGTCTGCTTCTCCCTCTCCTCCCCGCTCATGGGCTCTCTCTTGCTATCTCTGTCTCTCTCTCTCAAATAAATAAATAAAATCTTTAAAAACATAAATAAACAAGTTACCTTTTGATCTATTAAGAACAAGAAAAATTAACTTTATTTACCTTTATGTGTTTCTTCCCTGATGCACTTCCTTTCCTATGTAAATCCAAATTTCTGACCTTTATCATTTCTCTTCTTCCTGAATAAACTCTTTCCTATTTTTTGCAGGTAGGTCTAATGGTGACAAGTCCCTTCATTTTTATTTGTCCGAGAGAAAAAGTCTGTTTACTCTGTCTTTTATACCAAATAGTTTTTCTTAGATATATAAGGATCCTAGGTTGGTGAATTATTTTTCTTTTGGCACATTAAAAATGTCCCCTAACTCTCTTCTTGCTTGCATGGTCACTCACACGACTTCACTGTAATTTTCCTCTTGTCCCTCTACGGGTAAGGAGGTTTCGTTCTCGGTATTCTTGGTGTGTGTGTGTGTGTGTGTGTGTGTGTGTGTGTGTGTGTGTGTGTGTGTGTGTGTGTGTGTGTGTCTTGGTCTGGCTTTCTTCAAGATTTCTTCTTTACCTTTTCTTTAATTCACATTTATAGGCCATGAGGTAGCTTGCTGTCCTGTGAGCTTTCTGGGTATCTGATTCAGTGCCTATCAGTAATTTGGAAATTCCAGTCATCATTTTTCAAATAGTTTTTCTGCTCTTTTTTCTCTTACTTCCACTTCTGACATTCCGACTACGTCTATGTCATGTATTTTGAAATTGTTTCACAGTTTTTGGATGTTCTACCCCGCATTTTTTCATCTTTTTTCTGTTTGCGGTTCACTTTGGGAAGTCCTTCTTGGCCGTTCTTCAAGGTCACTGATTCTTTCCTAGGACAGGTCACAACTCCTGAGGACCCCATCAAAGACATTTTTCACAGCTATTGCAGTAGCATGAATTCTGGCATTCCCTTTTTATTCTCTTTCACAGTTTCCATCTATCTACCTCCATTACGTTGTCGACTTTTCCCATTAGAAATCTTAGCATATTTATCACAGTTGTCTTATCTTCCCTGTCTGATCACTCCAGCTGCTGTGTCATATCTGAATTGGATCTGTATTGCTTCGACTGTTTGTTCTTTCTGGAAATCAGATGATTCGAACGTTAGCCCTTTGGCTTTCGTCCCACAGCTCCCAAACTCTCTGTCCACGTTTGTTTGCTTGTTGTACCATTTTCCTTAACAACATACTCATTCCTGAACAACAGCATATTCCGTTGATCTGTCCTCAAGTTCACGGATTTCATCTTCTGTCACCTACATTCTACAATGGATCCCAGCCAGCAAGTTTTTAATTTTGTTTATTATATTTTTAAATATTTAATTTCCATTTGGTGTGTTTTATGGCATTTCTGTAACTTGGCAGAGGCTTGCTATCTTTTTTTAATTCCACAGTAATCCATAATTACTCCTTCAAGAAATTTTGTATTGGCTACTTTAAAATCTTTGCAAACTAGTCCCAAAATCTGATTCATCTCTGTTGCTCTCGGGGATTGCCTTTTCTCATTTAAGTTTTGGCTTCCCTGGCTCTACATATGAAGAACGATGTTTTATCCTGGCCTGCATAGTTTGCATATTCTGCAAAAAGACTCTTGATCCTTTCATAGGAAGTTGCCCTGTTTTAAGGTTTGGCCTGCCTGTTCTGGCCTACTTTGTGGGGGTTGTAGTCCCATAGTCACTTAGTTTCACGTGCTTTTGCAAAGCATTCCTGAACCGCGTTGTCCTGAGTCCACCTGATTTTCTGATGGGCAATTGCCAGAGATGCCCGTGGTAGCAGAAAACGCTTCCATGGGCCGTGGGGTGTCATTAGGTGGGGGTGTGGGATTCAGGACCTAAAGGATGTAGAGCATTTGCCCCTGGCCTGTTTTTCAGTCACCCAGTACCACTGGCCTTCCTACTCTACATCTGCCAGTATACCCAGGGGAGGGAGGCATCTACCATGACACCTGCTGCTGCTGGTGGGCGGGCTAGGAGCTGCAGGCCTGGGTATTTCTCCGCCACTGGGTGGAGGCACCCCAAAAGTAGTTCACCTTCTGGTGCAAATACCAGGCCTGGTTGCTTTCTGCCAGTGAGTGGAAGGACTGCAGGTGCCTGGCCTGGGTGTTGTTTTGCTGGGCAGAATACCATGAGCCACCGTATCCAGTTGGAACCTTTCTGTTGGCTGGAGTAGAGGGAAATGCTGGCCTTGGATCACCTTCTGCCATTGAAGGGACCCCTAGGAGACATGAAGCCTACTGGAGTCACCTGGGCTGGTGGTGAGGCACAACTGTGGCAGTCTTGACAAGTGCGTGGGGTGGGTCAGGCCTCTGAGAATCCGCTATAGGTGCTGCTTTGGGAAGGTGGATCCTGCTGTCTCCTTCATTTTGGGGTGCAGAGTGGATGGACCTGCCCTGCGGGCCAGGACCAGCTCTTACAAATGCTGCAGGTAGTCCCTCTTGGTGCTTCTATTGTGTGTCCATCTCTCCTTTATGTCACACTTGAGCTTCCACTTCCTACTGGAGAGTAGGGAAGCTCCGCAGGGGAATGCAGCCATCCTGTGCTTCTTTTCTCCCCTCAGGGAATTGCTGAAGGCCACACTACCCTGAGGGACAGGGCATCATTCTATAGACAAAGCACCCACCAAGTGAGAGAAGACAGCAGCTCCTCAGAAAACTCATGGGGCTAGGGAAACCAAACTTGGAGTCCAATTTACAAAGCAGTCAATATTTGAGAAGTCAGGGCCTTAGGAAGAAGAAAGGCAGCAGACGTGAGGCCTGCCTTGCGTGGTTTTCTCTCTGGAGGCATTTCTCCATACCTAAGCTGCACAGGACATGAGACGATGAAGCTGAGCAGGCAGCTGTTAAAAGTCTCAACAGATTTCTCAGCAGTCCCAGGGTGTAGGGAAGTAAAAAGAAGAGTGCAGAACTCACCAGAAAGAGGTCCCCCAGGAAACACCCCAGACTGTCAGTGGGGACCCCTGAAGTGCTGCCATCTGGGAGGGGGGAAAACCTGAGGTGGTGCAAACCTTATAAAGCCCCGAGTAGCCGTGAGTCAGCTCAGCCCCTGGCTGGATTGATGTCATGGCCCCTACCCTGGACGCCTGCCAGGGAGAAGGCGAAACTTCTATGGAGGGGAGAAGCATCATCCAGAACCACTCAGCTCTTCCATAAACAATGCCTGACACTTAATTAAACCAGCAGACATATTAAAAACCAGATTAAGAGAAAAAGGAAGAAAAAAAAATCCCCCAGAATACCCCAATAGCATACTTATCCGACATGGATTGTGAAATAATTGTGATGAATATGTTCAAGAATATGGATGACAAACTTGAGATTTCGTCGGAACACTAGAATTTCTAAATCAATCAAATAGATACACTGGAAAATGGAAAACTGAAAAATACAATCGCTGACATTAAGAATTCTACATTTGAGTGCAACAACATATCAGAACCAGCAGAATGGAGGGGGAAGAGAGAGAAAAGTTCAGGGGAAGGGCAAGCAGAAGGCTGACAGGTGCACAGGTTTGTCCGTGGGATCTCAGAGACACAACTTGTGCACAGAAGGAACAGGACAGAGGATGGTTCAAGCAGCAGCTAATACCCATGCAGCCCTTGCTGGACACTGGACACTCTGCCTGGGCTGTGCAAATCATTATCCAGAGACAGACTTAAGTACCCCTTCGAGATGGCTGCCTCTGGCCCTCAAGAGACACTTCTGCCTCCTGATCAAAAGCCCTAAAATGTTTTTATTGTGGTAAAAACGTATATATCGAGTGTGAAATGGTCACTTTAATCATTTTAAGTGTACAATTCAGTGGCATTAATTAGGTTCACAATCTTGTGCAACTGTCACCACTCTTGCCAAACCTTTTACTACTGTGAACAGAAACTCTGTACACATTGAACAATGACTCCCCCTCTGCTCTTCCCACTTAGTCCCTGGTGTCCTCTACTCTACTTTCAGCCTCTATGATTTTGCCTCCTTTAGACATTGCATATCTGTCAAATCCTAAGGGACGTGTCCTTTTGTGTCTGGGATATTTCACTTGGCATAATGTTTGCAAGGTTAACCATCTTGTAGCATGTATCCTAAAGACACTTTAAAGGTTAGAAATAAGGTTTCCATTTTCTTTTCGGTTGGCAAGAAAAATTTGGAACCAACCTTTGGGATCCCACTGTAAGCGTGTGCATAATTCACTAAATGCCTTGTCAGCCACACCTCAGATATTTTGGGGGTGAGTTTAGGCAAAGATCGAGGAAGGTTCCCCTTCGCCGACAAGTCTCCCGTAATAGATGTGTTGTTTCAGTAAACGAGTGAGTGGGATGCTCTCCATTCTGTGAGACAGAAAAGAATCAAAAGGCTTTTTCATCACAGACTCCTTATTTTCTGTTCAAGATTAAATTAAGTGAGATAAGAAGTTATCTACACCGGTTCCTCAGACCTCTGGTGGTGAAGTTTCTTTTCTTAGTAGGTGAATTACTTCAAGATCAGAGCAGAGAAACTGTACTCTCTTCTCGAACTCACATCAAAGAAACTCAGCCATCTCCTGTAGGAAAGAAAAACAAACAGACAAACAAACAAAAACCAGTTTTTTCCAGGGTCAGTGTTTGTGGACACAACCTGTTCACCGTTTCTCTCACATTAGGCGACTCTTCTCTGATAATACACCCAATATAATCGACAGAGACAGCACCCAGACACCACACTACTTCTCCTTTCTCATTTGGGTATCTGAAGGGTTTGCTTCGTCTATTACAAGACAGATTTTATAACTAATAGGCAAGCATGGAACTATCAACAGGATAATAATAGAATTAGTAATGATGGGGCATCCTCCTGTGTCCTTGGTCTTACTCGCCTACAGGACCTACTGTGAGCAGGTATGCTTCTTACCTTCAGGGCCTTGATTTTCTAGGAAGAGTTGAGTAAGTCCACAGTTAAGTTTTCAGAGGAGAGAGGAAATGTCACATGTCAACAGGTGAGTCTGCCGGATTATGATGGCTCAACCGAGTTTCTCATGACATATGAAAACATTGATTGAAATGTAATGGAATATTTTTAAAACATCCAAAGACTAGATCCTGAGTTGTTTTAGTAACGGGAAGTTCCCTCTCCCCAGTACTCTTCACAAGAGACTCACACACCAAGAACTCGTCAGTCTACAAATGGCGTTGAGCCACATGCATCTACCTAACTAGAGAACAGAGCGTTCAGTTGGCAGGATTCTCATCTCAGGAAACACAATCCTTGAGGACAGAGGAGAACTGAGTCACGCCCTTCTGGCATGGGGTAAAACGCGGTAGGGGAGCAAAGTCGACATAAAAAAGAACAACTATTTGCCTTTGTCAATGGCAACCTAGTATTGGCATGAAATGGAGTGTGGGGCATAAGAAAGGCCTTCCGGGAACTTCCTCTGATGTCCTGGCAGGACATCAGCAGGCTTCTGGTGTCATGACAGAGGCACGTGGAACCAAATGCACATCAGAGGCATTCTTTGTGATTATGGTCGGGCGTGCTGGCAACACGACCAGGATGGCAGCGACCTCTGAGTATGGTAAGATTGCTAAGTCTCGGAGACACTCTCCCTAGTCGTGTGTTAGGCCTTGAAGTCTTCTTGTGTCAGTGCATGGCTGAGCTCATGTGACCCCACATGTCACGTTTGATCAGGCTGTGCAGAATGGGCAGCAGGGATAGTTTGGGCAGTGCGTTCATTTACAAGAGCTGCCATAACAAAATGTCCCCCACTGGGTGGCTTTAAGAACAAAAGTTTATTTTCTCACAGCTCCAGAGTTAGGAAGGCCAAGGTCAAGGTCCCCATACGGTTGGCTTCCCCTGGAACCTCTCTCCTTGGCTTGCACATGGACGCCGTCTTGCTGCCTCTTCACATGTTGTCCGTCTGTGGTCACACACCCCTGGTTTCCTTCCGTGTGTCCTGATCTCCTCTTCTCATGAGGACACTGGTCAGATTGGAGTAGGGACCACCCTAACAGCTTCATTTTAACCTGATCATCACGTGTTCAAAAGCCCAATCTTCAAGTACAGTCATATTCTGAGGTACTGGGAGTTAAAGTTTTAAAGATACGAATTTTGAGGGCACACGATTCAGCCCATAAGAGGCAGGATCAGCTCTGAGACACCCTGTCAGCTCCATTTGTGCCACCATCTCCCATCATCACAGAAGTGGCCAGAATTAAAAGTGTGTCCCCTTCCTGACATGCAATATGCCTTGCACTGTGCTGAGGAAATAGCGGACCTCTTTCCCTTCGCCTGCTTATGTTTCCCACGGTAAACGGAGTTAAGTCAGAGGTGGGATGATGATCCAGGGTAGAGGGAAAATAACGTGCCTTAGAGGCACTAATCGGAACCCTGAACAAGCCACCTCAGCCCGTCTCTAGGAGTCTGTGGTCCCTCATGCATAGCAAGGAGATTAATGCCGGCTACCTGCGTTGTAGGAGGGTTGGAAGCACAGAAGAAGGTGGCGGTTATGAAAGTGCCCTGAAATGGTATGTGGCCCAATCTTTGTGAGTTTACCCCCTTCAGTGCATAGCCAATCCTTGCCCTTGGCTGTGTTTTTGATCCTAGGAGCCCTGCCTCTCCTTCTCACTGGATTTGTTCATCTCTGACCCAGCAGCCTTTCCTACCAATGCCCTATTGTAAGAAAAACTGATTTTGTTTAAAAAAAAGTATCACGCCCGATCCCGGGGTGGGACTCTGGATTTCTCCAGTGCAGTCATGGCTATCCCATTCCCCTTTGCCGGGTGATGGTGTTTCCCGCCTCCCCTACCCCTATAACGGTGGTGGCCACGTGACCCAGTTCTGCCCACAGAAGTGGACGGGCCACATGTAGGGGTCTTCTGTGGAAGATTCTGTTTCTCGATAAGAAGGACGTATGTGCAGTGGGATGTTAATCCAGCCATCAGAAAGAAGGAAATCCTGCCATTTGCGACAGGGAATTAGAGCTGGAGTCTTCTGATCCAGTCTTCCTATTTTGGCAAGAAAGTCTCAGAGGCAGTGTTGCATTATTCTCTCAGGAGGCACGTATTGCACGGCTGCCCCTTTTTTTTATAATGCCAGCATGGGGCGCTGGCATCCCTTGAGGCTTAAAATTGAGATATTTTAATTCTATCTACCCTTCTTTATGTATGAGATGGAATTCTTCTCTGATGAGCAACTTCCCTCATCCACTCTTCGGGAACCAGTGTTACAGTTCATACGCCAAACACGGGATATTCCTTTCATTATTGGCCTCTGCGCACCCAATTTCAAAATAATGACTTTGTTTCCTCGTATTTAATAATGGTGACTCTGAGGTCTTTGTCTCTTTAGAGTCGCTACGGACTCAATATTTAATCACAGTTGATGTGTTTAGGTCCATCTCAGTTCTGACTCTTACTGACACTCGGTTTGTCCCTAAGTGACGCAGACTCAATCTCAATCTGCCGGCACAGGTGCGAGCTCTCAGCAGGGGCTTGGTAAATGTGTGCTGAAAGTATGTCAAAGAACTGAGTGAGGTGTATCGCTACCATCCTTGATTGTTTTGTCATAACGTTATATTACTGGGCCTGCCCCTCCAACAAATGCTTGAAACTGACATTACCCCTTTGCCCTCTTTGGTGTTATTCAAGTAGTACTACAGTGGGATCAGAAAATTGAACACTCACCCTCCTTCGTTGGATCTTTCTACATTAATGGGGGCGCGGTGGGGGACAAGTGACCTCAACTCATGGGTCTGATTGTCTTTTGACTTCCAAAATTCATTTCCTCACATGACCATTAATTCTCACTCACACTGTTTTCTCTGTGCTCATCTGTGCCGTCATCTGCTATTGCTCTACTTCCCAGAAGCTTGCAGAGCCCAGATTTCCTCTTTCCCTAATACAGCTCCTCCTTATCACTGTCCCAGCACGCCTATGGAAGTAGTTTGTCAGCAAATCAATAAGTGTCTTTATTCTGCTTCTTCATCTCAGTGGTTTTTTCCAGTTATGGCTGTGCTTGTTGAAGGCCGAGTGTTTGACCTGGGTCACATCAAAGACCCTTTGGTGACCAGCCTCCGTGTCCTCAAACTTCAGTTTTCTGATTTCTAACATGGGGTAAGAGCTGGCTCTCCTGTCTCGATGTGAAATGAGTTCCACAAAAGATTGTTAGAACGTGAAAAATCATACAACGTCCGGATGTGTAAGTTTTCTGTGCCCACAATTACCTGTGTTGGATTAAATGTGGGGGAATTTGACAACACTTTGAACTTATCCCAGCACTCTTAGAGATGGCAGTAATATTTACACATGGATCACTGGATTATATGCAGGAGTTGGTTGGCTATTGTGTTAACATGTACGGATTCCTTTTCCCCCTTTTAGCCCCCAGATTTAACTACTTTCTGGAAGGGCTACTCCAGCAATTGGCTCTGGGGCAATTTGGTTCTAGCTGAGGATGTTTTACCTATTTTTTTGATAACAGTTCTGGGTGCTGATAGAAAATGAAGAAGGCAGGTGTTCCTGGGTGGCTCAGACGGTTAAGCATCTGCCTTCGGCTCAAGTCATGATCTCAGGGTCCTGGGATTGAGCCCCACATCGGCCTCCCTGCTCAGCGAGGAGCCTGCTTCTCCCTCTCCCTCTGCTGCTTCCCCTGCTTGTACACTCTCTCTCTGTCAAAAATAAATAAAATCTTTTTAAAAAAATGAACAAGGCTCTGTTAAATGATCCTAGTTTTTAGAGTTTTTCATATTCCTTGTCATAATTGTGTGCAAATTTGACAGCAAGAGTATTATAATATCAGCTTTGATTTTGTAGTTCTATCCTTACTTAACATTGGAAACATTGGATGAGTAACTTCTGAGAGTGTGTTGGTGTAAGTTATAGGTAATGGGGACTGCCTTAGAATGGAAATACATTTTTTTGTGTGTGTTAAACCTAAATTTTGCCTTTTTCTACTCCCATACTTGGCTATCAGGCATTTCAGCTCTGACTGAAAGTGCTCTCCCATACCTTACTGTAATAAGGGTGGGCAGTAGTGTCTGAAAAAGGATGAAGCTGCTGAAATGCCTTATAATTCTTGCTGTTATGGTTCTTTGTGGCCTCTCTGTATCCTCGCAACTAGCACCCCAGGGTGTAGCTATAGATGTGGATTCAAACAGGGCCTGACATGGAGAGAAAGCTTTTACTCAGACATTAGGCCCCCTCAATGCAGTTGCTATGGGAGATGATGCATCCTGATTGTGTTGTTGCCATGGTAACCATGCACTTGACCCAGTCTTGTTCAGACCTGACACACCAAAGGCAGATTTTCCTCAGCTGCCAGCACCATCTCCTTTGTCAGTTCAGATTGAGAAAAATGGAGTCAACAGAATTATTTTCCCAATGATATTCACTACTGTAGAAGTAATTTGGTGCCTAATTGGACAGGACTGCTTCTGTAATTTTTAGTATTGTGAGCCGGTATGGGCACATATAGATCATTTGTACAATGTGAAATACTGGATAAAGCACACCAATTGCTTTCCAAAGTGTTGAAGGAGCACCCAGTTCATATATTATTCATGATTTTAATGAATTGAAATAAAGTTAACTAGTGCTTATTGAGCGTTTTCTATCTACCAAGCTCTACTCTTCATCCTCTAGAGGTAGCTTGATTTGCACCACCTTAGTATTCAATGTATAATAAGCCCAAAATAATATATGCATGAGATAATGGTGCATGAATCATAACAGATAGGAACAGAGAACAGACAACCTGATAGGTGAGAAATGGTTTTTCAAAGTAGTTTTAATTTACATTCCTGTTGCTATCAGTAGATTTGACATCTTTTCATATATTTAAGGGCCATTTGTATTTCTTTTTCTAAACTATTTGTTCTGCTTTTTTGTCATTTTTGTAATGGATTATGGTCTTTTTTACTTGATTGTAAAAAGTACATTTATTTGGAATATTAGCTCTTTATCTTTTATATATTTGGGGGGAAATATTTTCTCCCAGTTGATTATTCAATTCCTATTTGCCTGTCTTTTTATTAGTGTCCCCTCATTGTTAGTTTTTTCATTGTGTATTGTATCTATTATTTCATGTTAATTTTTTCTCCAGAGAAACTTCAGAAAAAACTCATCTTTCTCTAGGAAGCAACTTGCTGGTATATTTATACTGAGAATGCATTAAATTTGGACACTAATTATATTTTAGTGATGTTGAGCTTTCCCATTCAAAAACAAAATATAATTTTTCTACTTTTTATGGCTTTCAGGAGTCTAAACTTTTCCTCATATAGCTTTTCCACATTTCTTGTCAAGTTTATTCCTAAGAATGTTATCTTATTCATTGCTATTATAAATGAGATTTTTGTCTTCCATTATATCTTGTTTCTGGTTATTGTTTATATGTATAAAAAGTCATTGATTTTTTATATTAATTTATATCCTTCTAAATTTACCAAATCTTTTATTATTTGTGTATTTTTATCATTACATTTTTTGACTTGTCCCAATATGATATAATCTGGAGTTTCAATTCTTTTTGTAATTCATGTACCTATAATTTTTAAAAAAAATTTTTTTAGTGTTTATTTTTTAAATTGTGGCTAGTAACTCCACTGCAAGTTTGAATAGTGAAAGCTGAGATATTTGAAAAAGTGTGGACTTTCCTTGTTCTTGACCTTAGCAGGAAGGTCTCTTGTGTTTCCTATTATGAATTTTATTATTTACTTGGTATTGATACAAAATAGACACTTCCTTAGAAATATACACTTCTATTATACACACACACACACACACACACACACACACACACACACACACATATGAAGTACCTCTAATTTCCTATTTTGTTGAGTTTTTTAAAATTTTGTTTTGTTTTTATTTTTTTTGAATTAGTGTTGGATTGCATTGGATTCTTTTTCAAAATTTCTGGAGATTTTTATATGATTTTTCTCCTTAGGCCTATCATAAGGTATGATATTATATTAACACATTTCCTAACTATTGAATAACCTCTGATTGACTACAGTAAATCCCACTTGTTCATGGTATATTTTTTCTGTTTTAAAAATATTTTATTTATTTATTTGGGAGAGAAAGAGAGCACGCAAGCAGGATAGGAACAGAAGGAGAGGGAGAAGAGCAGATTCCCCACTGAGCACAGAGCCCACCTGGGACTGGATCAGACGACCCTGAGATCATGACCCTGAGAACACGACCTGAGCCATAATCAAGAGTCAGACACTCGACCAACTGAGCCACCCAGGTGGGGTGGCTAATATATCCCTTTGGTATATATTATTTTCTTAATGTGTTGTTAAATTCTGTCTACCGAAATTAAATCTAGAAGATTTGCATCAATATTCATTATCGAAATTGTTCTATAACTTACTCTACTATCTTTATCAGGTTTTGGTATCAATGTTATTCTCATTTCATGAAAATAATTTGAATTTCTATTACTTTTCTATGTTTGGAATATATTGTGTACCATTAGGGTTAATAACTTATGTGGCATTGTGATTAGTCGGTGATTAAGTTTTTAGTAAAATTCTGTGAAAATTTTAAGGCCTGATGCTTTTCTGTGAGGCAGTTCTTTAATATGTCTCCCTATTTCTTCTATGGAAATTGGTTTATTTAAGATCTCCATCTCAATTGGAGTTATTTTTGACGAATTATTTTTTCCTAGAAAATCATACTTATCATTTAGGTTTTCAATTTATTGTGCAAAGAATTATTTTGTTATTATTTAAAATTTTTTCTCTGTCTTAATGGTTATTTTCCTCTATTAATTTCTTATTTTGTGTATTTGTGTTTTCTACCTATTTATTTATTACATTAACTAGTAGTTGATTCCTTATTATTAATTTATTTTAAAAATTCAGTATTTTGATTTATTTAGTTCTACTATTTTTCTATTTCCTATATCTTTAGTGTTTTTTGTGATCTTTATCATTGCTTTCTTGTGTTTTCTTTTGGTTTACTTTGTTTTTTGCCTAACTTTAGGAGTTGAAAATTCAATTCATTACTTTTATTTTAAAATTTTATTGCTATAAATATTAAATTTAAATTTAAATATTAAATTTCCTCTATAACCATTTAAATAGTACCCACATATGTAGGATTTCCATTACCATTTTTTTTAATGCTGCAATTTTGGTTTGTAGTTCCCCTTTCACTCAAGGCTTTTAATAGAGAGTTTTATGGGCCCAGCATGCTTCTGCTGTACAACTCTGCTGCCCTTAATAAAGTTTTTAAATTTTCTGATGGAAAGACTTTTTTAAAAATTACCTTCATTGTATTATGATGAAAAAATGCTGGTTGTGTTATTTCTACTTTACTGAATTTGATACTTTCTTTGTGATCTGGCATATAGTAAAATTTCATGAATCTCCCTATATGCTTGAGATGGTATTTTTCTATTGTCTAGTTGTAAAGTTTGATATATACCCAGAAGATCTACCATATTGATTATGTGGAATGAGGCTCATTTTCTCCCAGCAGACTTTGTAGGCACCCTTAGAGGGATGGAAAAGGAATAAGGAGGGGTGTTTTGATCCGGGGACTACTACATAGCCAGAGACATAAAATTCTCTTGGCAATCATAAGCATTCATTTAGTCAATAAATATTCAAAAATGCCCTCTACGACAAGTCATCTTTCACTTAATTCGGGTTTCTGCTTAAAAGGCATAGGCAGGTCTAACCACAGCGAAAATCCCTGTCAGTCTTATTGTTACACTGCCTTAATTTTCTTCTTAATGCTTAGTACTCCTCTGCTCATATTCCAATCTTATTTCGTTTAATATCTCCCACCCCACTAAAATATAAACTCCACAGGGGCACAGACATTTACCTGTTTTGTTTTCTATTCTATCTACACCACCCAGTATATTGCTGGTCACATGGTACACTCTAAATAAATGTTTGCTGCATGATGTATGAATAATACACACTCCATGCCTTCAGAGAATGAAACATCTGATATAGGGGCAGGCACAATAATATGTTTTTTTCGAAAGTAATCAAATATGATGTCACTATACTTCACTACCTCATTTAACATCCAACACATATTTAATAAGCACCTGCTTTGTTCTTGTCCCTATGCTAACCATTGTGGATATAGAGATATATTCAGCACAGTCCTTGAATTAAGTATCAAATCTAGTAGGAACATTTCAATGACGAATTGTGCATTAGATGGTTATGCATTTAACTCCAGTAACAATAACAACAAAAAAATCAAACCACAACAAGAATAAAAAACAACTAACAACAAATTAAGCTAGTGGTTCTCAACCTGTTCAGAACCTCAGAATCACCTGGGACATTTTCTAAAAAGACAAACTCCCTGCAAAATGGTAAAATTTTTATGGAGGAGAATTTAGCAATATTTAGCTAAATAAATAATAAATAATAAATCCCAATTCTCAAAATCAAAGAAACTTTGCAAAATATGAAATTATTGTTGATTGTAGCAACATGTGTTATAACAAAAACTGGAATAATTAAATATCCATGAATAGAGGACTTGAAAAATAAGATAATTGAATATTATGCAGCTATATAAAAGAATGATGACCATTTCTAGATATTGATTTGGAAAACTCTCCAGGATATAATGATGAGTGAAAAAAAAATCAAGATGGAGAAAGCAGTATAGTATAGTTATCACTTATAACACACAATGAGTATGAATACATGTGGAATTATAATCAAAAAACTAAAAAAAAATGTACATATGGGACAGAAGGCACAGACTGGAAGGGACAGGAAGACAAGCTGGGCTTTGCTAAAATATGTTCTTTAGTAGGTTTGACTTTGGCATTACGTAATTTCTTTACATATTTATAACAACTAATTGAATAAGATAAAAGCAATGAAAAGCAAAATGAATCTAAAAGACTTTATCATGAACCAAGTTGGTGGCACTACAATATAGAAACTATTCTTTAAAATTTTATTTTATTATGTTATGTTAATCACCATACATTACATCATTAGTTTTTGATGTGGTGTTCCATGATTCATTGTTTGCATATAACACCCAGTGCTCCATTCAATACGTGCCCTCTTTAATACTCATCACCAGGCTAACCCCTCCCCCCCACCCCCTCCCCTCTAGAACCCTCAGTTTGTTTCTCAGAGAAACTATTTTTAATGACTGTAAAATACAATCATTTGTCCTGTAAATTCCTAGTGGGATACAACCTGAGAATCAAAAGTCATGAAAATTTTAAACTGTTTTCAGAATCAGTTTTTTTATTGGTATTGTTGGTATGTCCTTTTTTTTTTACATTGTTGGTTGTGAACTGTGGGCTAACAATAATGAGTAATTTTGTTGGTGTCATTGGGAGTTAGGATTGTGTCTTCAGAGAAAGTATATATTGATGAAAGATGAATGACATAAAGTGTATACCCTGAAGCCATGAATTTGAATAAGAAGTATCAGTATAAACTCGTGTTATATTTTACTTCAAAAATACGTGTTTCTTAGCTCTGCCCTCTACAAAGCACTAGAAACTGTGATGAATCCGGTAACATGCAGCCATGCAACATAATTTTGCTCTCTAACAAGCATTTTCCACTCAAAAATACATCAAGATTACATGATGAATTAGCTAATTTTAGGAAATGTATAAGGTGAGCCGAGAACAACTTGATGTACCAGAAAGGAGGAAGGACTACTGGGCTCGTGTAAAAAGAATTCAAGAGCTAATCTGAAAAGCCTGTATGCCTAAAAATGCAACAGCTCAAGCATCTATAAGAACAGTAATTAAATAGATATAATCACATTAAATGAATTTAAATATTGCATTCATAGTGATTCTGAAAATATACTCTGTGATAACCTTTAAAAGTACTAAGGAATAAATTCATAATTTGAAACTGGTAAATAGAAGGAAAAAATCAAATAACAATCCTTCCATTTATCTACTGTGTTACCAAATAATTAATGTGGAGAAAATTCTCTTTAGAGAAGTATTCTGGCTAAAAAATGAGGAGAAGTAAAATATCTTCATTCTACAATCTGTAATGGAATATTAGATCTAGGTGATAATCATCAGTGTCTGCTAACATCATAAAAAAAGAGACAACCAGACATTATGTGTCTCCAGATGGAAATATACAGCACTACTTGTGAGGTATTCTTGCTAAAAGAAAAAAAAAAGGAAGAAGAAAAAAACAACTTGGATCTAATAAAGACTCCATCTCTAACAACCAATTTATAGGTAAATCAGGAGACATATTGATATATGTTAAACAATGACAAAGGGAGGATGGCAGCAAAATCTATGAAACTCTAGAAAGTAAAGGACCCAAATTCTTCAGCAAATAAATTGCAAGAAAAACAAAAGAGAGAAAGGAACAACCTATAGATTGAAAGTGACCTAATAGGCATATTAACAAATTATAATGCATGAAAGTAAACTGGATCCTGAGTTGAAATAAATACTTGTTTATTTTTAAATAAATATTTGAAAGCTGATTTTCTTTTTTATTAAGTTTTTACATTTTAATTCCACTATTGTTAACATACAGTGTTAAATTAGTTTCAGGTGTACAATATAGTGATTCAACATTTCTGTACAACACCAAGATAAATGTACTCTTTAACTCCCATCAATTTCACCCATCCCCCACCCCATAACCATCAGTTTGTTCTCTATAGTTAAGAATTTGTTTCTTGGTCTGTGTCTCTTTTTTCCCCCTCTTTGTTCATTTGTTTTGTTTCTTAAATTTCACATGCAAGTGAAATCATATGGTATTTGCTGTTCTCTGCCTGACTTATGAAATCTGATTTTCAAATCAGAGACAGAGCCTTTATTAGATTCAAGTTAGATTTTTCTCCTTCTTCTTTTTGACAAGAATATCTCATAGGTAGTGCTGTGTGCTTCTACCTGGAGACAAATAAATGTCTATTGATGGATGAATGGATAAAGATGTGGTATATATATACAAGGGAATATCACTCAGCCATAAAAAAAAAAAATGAGATCTTGCCGTTCGTGACAACATGGGTGGACTTAATGCTAAGTCAAATAAGTCAGACAGAGAAAGACAAATATGATATTATTTCACTTACATGAGGAATCTAAAAAACAAAACAAACAAAAACAGAATCATAAATACAGAGAACAAATTAGTAGTTGCCAGAGGGGAGGGAGATGAAGGATGAATGAAATAAGTGAAGGGGTCTAAGAGGTACAAACTTCCAGTTACAAAATAACTAAGTCATGGAGATGAAAAGTACAACATAGGGAATAGAGTCAATAATATTGTAATAACATTGTATGGTGACAGACGGTGGCTACACTTATTGTGGTAAGCACTGAGTAATGTATAGAATTGTTGAATCACTATGCTATACACCTGAAACTAATATAACATTGTGTGCCAACTATACTTCAATTTTAAAAAGTTAAAAAAAGGAGAGAAAAACTATGTGTGAAACAATTGGAAAATGTTAAGCGAGGGATGGATATTTGAAGATATTTAGTAATTATAATTAATTTTTAAAATGCAGTAATGTTATTGTGCTTATATTTTTAAAGGGTCTATATCTTTTAGAGATACATACTGAAATAATCTTTTATTAAGTGATATGATGTTTAGGATTAGCTTCAAAATAACCTGTGGGTAGAGGGAAGAATGTGGGAGTATAGATCCAAAATTCTTAATTGTTGAAGCTGTGTGAGATTTACGTGGTTTCTTTATATTATACCTTGTCATGTATCTCACACTATTCATAACAGAAAGCTTTTTTTTAATGTCCAAAGCCACAATGTAGACTAATTTTTTTTAAGATTTTATTTATTTATTTGACAGAGAGAGAGCAAGAGAGCACAAGCAGGGGAAGGGGCAGAAGGAGAGGGAGAAGCAGGCTCCCCACTGAGCAGGAAGCCCTATGCTGGGCTCTATCCTAGGACACTGGGATCATGACCTGAGCCGAAGACAGATGCTTAACTGACTAAGCCACCCAGGTGCCCCAATGTAGACTAATTAATCAGAATTTCTGGGTATGGTGCCAAGGCACTGGTACTTCTCAAAGCTATTTTCAATGAATTTACTGTGCAGCTAATGTTTAGAGACAATAATATAAATAAACAGGGCCTTACCTTCCTCACCCCCCACTTGGAATAAGAAGTACAGAAATACACTTGCATTGGTTCAGCAGCTCAAAGATGCCACGAGGATACCAAAGCCTCTAACCTCCTACTCAACCATTTTCAGTAGGTTGACTGTATGACCATATGCATGTCATGACATGGCTGCAACAGCTCCAGGTATCTCTATCACATTCCAAGTACCATCATCTTTGCTCACATCTATCCTTTTTATTAAGAAACAGCCTTTTTTGTGTAAATCCCCTGCACATTCCCCATATACTCTACTGGGCAGACCTGGGCCACATGGCCACATTTAGATGTAAGGGAGGCTGGAAGGAACCATCATCTAGCAAAGGGGAATAGGATAGCCATGACTGGACTGGAAAAATTCTGAGTCTTCCCCCCTGGACTGGACATACTGCTTCTTTAAAAACAAAAAACAAAAAAACAAAAAACAGTTTTTCTTACCACAGGGCATTGGTAGGAAAAGCTATTGGGTCAACAATCAACAAATCCAGTGAGAAGAAGCTGAGCTGGTTGGGTCAAAAACACAGTCAAGGGTAAGGATTGAATATGTCCCGAGGGGAATAAACTCATAAGCATTGAGCCACATACCATTTCTAAGACTTTCGGTGACTTCTACCTTGTTCAGGCCTCACAACAATCCCATAACAGAGGCAGCCAGCATTATATCCATGTTATGCATGAGGGACCAGAGACTCATAGAAGAGGGGTGAGGTGGCTTGTTTGGGGGGGTCCTATTAGTGCCTCCACAGCACATTACTTTACCCCTCTGCCATAGACCAGAGTTCCTTCTCTGGCTTACCAAGATCACTTTCTAAAACATTAACAGGGAAAGAAAAAGAGGTCCACTATTTCCTAGGCAGGAAGCAGACATGTTTTGATGCTGGCCACTTCTCTGATGATGGAGTCTTCTGGCAGAGGTGGAGGCACTATGGTGACCTAGAGCAGAATTCGCCCTTCATGGTAGCTGTTAGTGGCAGTCTGCACACCCAGATCATATGTGTTATCTTGGATTCTACTAACTCAGTCAGGCATTGGTAGATAGTGTGGAGCCTGACACTTACACCTGAGGGTCTTGGCAATGTCACCATCTGCAGAGTTGGCTTTCTTGCTGCCAATATTGCCAGCAGTTTTGACCTTTTTGTCTTACAAAATGAATCTGGTGTGCATTCAACACCCCCCCCCCAAAAAAAAACTACCTGCAGGCCCAGTTCAGATTCTGCTATGAAATTTCTCAGATTTCTCAGGCCCCCAACTTCCCTCCAGGTCTTTGAATACTGTGCCATCCATAGAGGCAAACAGTTCTTCCTGAAATACAGTAAGTTGTGGTCACTGCAATGTTTTACTCACCACCAGGATCTTGTGAAGCCACCTCTCATCCATCCTGAATCACCGTCCTATAAGGTTAGGGCCTCCTTAGAGATATCTCCTGCCCTTCAAACCCTCTGTGTGCCCTTCTTTTTTTTTTTTTTTAAGATTTTTATTTATTTATTTATTTGTCAGATAGAGAGAAAGAGAACACAAGCAGGGGGAACGGCAGGCAGAGGGAGAAGCAGGCTCCCCACTGAGCAAGGAGCCTGATATGGGGCACATGACCTGGGATCCTGACCTGAGCCGAAGGCAGGCGCTTAACCGACTGAGCCACCCAGGTGTCCCCTGTGTGCCCTTCTTAAATGTGTGAAATGCATAGTTGCAGCTCATCTACTATTTCAGACCACAGTTCTTTTTGCCTTAGCACGCACTGAGGAACACGGATGGGGATAGAGCATTCTGTCATTGGCACCATTCAGAGATAAGCCTTTAGATGTTTAAAAAATGTATTAATACATTTTATTTAACCTATTCACATATACCCTTCCAAACTGGCAAAAGAGGCTAAAGCAGTTTAGAAAGCTAAATAATATATGTTACATGAAAATCAGTTAAAGCAAGGTGCCAAAAGAAAGCCAAAGGTAGAAATCAAACACTAACCTTTAATCCAGGGACTGTCAGTTAAACCTGCAGAAGCCATTTGGGGTCTGTCTTAGTCACTTGCCATGTGACAATGTATTCTGTGAATTTATTGGTGTGGCAAAAGGTCACTGGCAGAGCTAGTAAAAGCACTCTTCTGGAGGAGATAATTCATCCAAGTCTCTCTTAGAGACTTTAGGAAGCCTTTCACTAAGTGTACTAAATATGAAAGAAGAGCTTTACATAGATACATATTGGATACATAGTGTATCAAGTGAGAGATATACTGACTTGATTGTGTACAGCAGCCTATGGACAAGTCTTTTTGTTTGTTTTTGCCCTCTCATGCTAAAATTGGGGGACAATATTCTCTGCTTAGACTTTTGAAGTTCAGCAATCAAAGAGAACCTTCATTAGATGGCTGAGAAACGTCTTCAAATTTTCTGTGTAGGTAAATTCTGGTTGTTTAATCGGAATCTGTAGAAAATAAGGGGCTTTGCTGAACTTTTTATTGATGGCTGATTCTTAGAGTTTGAACCTTTTGCCCACTAACTTATAAAAGAAACCATACAATATTTTTAAGGGTAAGTAAAGCGGATATTGTAACTGAAAACTAGAACAAATGGAAATATACCAACAGTCTCAACAGAAAATATCAAAAGAACCCCTTTAAACATAAACATAAAATCCGGATCAATGTGAACATGTTTAAATGCTCAGGTCTTGGCAGAACTTCCATGGTCCTTGGAGAGTTTCTTTTTTAATGGTCATGAAGTGGTAACTAATCATCTCCCCGCTGAAAAACAGTCCATTTTAACTAAAATGAGTTGAATATTTGAACTGCAAAATGTTTATAAGTAAACTTTATAAAAGCAGGTTCTTGCATTGTAGTAAAACAGAATCAAGAAATTGTGAAAGGAGTGTCTATTTTGGAAAAAGGATTTGTCTTTTGAAGACAGGAACAGTAACCATAGTATTAAAAGCACTGGCAGTTTGTTCTGGGTACCAGAGAAAGATGCTCAAAATGAGTAATGTGGGAGGTCTGCTAGCTTCTACCCAGTCCAAACCTTCCCTTTTCTTTCCTTTTTGGGTCTCTGCTGAAATACAGAATAAGTTGGCCCCTTTCCCTGAATTTCAGATTTGTCCCATAATGACCAGAGAAATAAAGGAAGAGGTTTGGGAGAAAAACTGCCAAGAGCCAATGGGTAGACATTTATTGAGAAAGCCTTAAGCAGGAAGTTCATAATGTTTTTACAGCATGCAGCCTGGCTTGGGGAGATTCTACATTATCTTGGTTGCCAGATGAAGCTCTGAAGACAGTTAAGTTAAACTGGCCTGAAATGGAGGCAACAGGGGACCTCTGAAAGGACACTGCTCAGTATGCCCTAGGGAGAACTAAGTGTTTTGTTTGTGAACAGCCCCACGTTTGCAGTATCAGAGACCACCATCAGACATCAAGAACTAGAAAGGATGGTATTCAGGAAGTTAGAAATGTTACCATGAGTTTATACCCAGTTTCCTAAAGAGCCAGTCTGGTGTCTCCAATCACCTGGATGATCTGTTTCTCACTGAAATGAAAAGAACTGGTTTCTGAAATCTATTTCCAGAGGTTTATGTCCTGGTCTCTGAAGTATGTATACACGCATGCACACACACACACACACACACACACACACACACACACACAGTTCAGAGCTCCTGGTGGAGAATTTGCTATTTAACTGGCTATTGAGAAAGACATTTAGGAGCCAGTTTTTGAGAGGAAATTATCCAAATTGGATGGAGAAAAAGTTCTGTCCTGCTTGTGGCTTTGGCCTATTAGTGAAAGATGTCTGCAATAATCCTATTGGTAAACTACTAAAATTCTGAAAAAATGAGGTTGATGCAACACCAGAAATACTTTTTTTAAGTGGCTGCAGGGCAAAACTTCAGCAAGACACTGAATTGGTCTGTGTTTTGTACAAAATTCAGAGCACAGAGGCAAGAGAAGGAATCTAAAATAAAGATGAAATTCTTGCCACTGACATTCTATTATTGAAGGACTGGGTATGAGGTGTATCCATGTGGATTAGGTTAGCTGACATAGGACAAAAGAAAAATCCTTGTTTCCCATGTGGGTGCCCCTGAAGATCTATGATGGATGATTCACAGAACCATGCTATTGATGCTCTGAAAAGACCTGTGGCTATCTCTGACAGGTTAGAAATCCTGGAGGAACATGGGTACACAAACCAAGGGACCATGGCGTACCTTGCCTAAGCATGGGCCCAGGTTGTTCTGGCAGCCAGTCTCCACCCCTTTCCAACCATCCCATGAGTGTGAAGAACAGGCCCTGCCCACCATTGGGCAGGTGTTTACATTGGGTCACTACCCACTTACCAAGACTGAAAGCTCTTGCAGCTGTAGTTATGTAGGTTATAAAGCCGCTGTCCCAGCAATCAAAGCAGCCACCTCAGGATGGAGAATTGGATGTTTTCCTTAATACACTGTTCAGAGACAAGTCTAGTGTCTCTGACTCAAAAGTGGGTTGTGATCTGATTGTAAAAATGACCTTCCACCTTTCCTACCAACTCCAAGCATGGAAGAATACAAAGGTGGAAGGGGCTAATTTCCCATCTCGGGGCCCACACTAACCCTTACTTTTCAGGAAATGACTTACAGCCCTATTGCAAGCATGTATCTTCTCAACAGTCATGCCCCCTATCATGTTGTATCCTGCATCACAAGTCTCATGGTGAACAAAGCAAAGGGTCAGATGATGGAGTATGGATAAGAGTTTAGTCAACATACGGTCTGAATCCCCAGGTACACTTGTAATGTGGCAATGCTTTCTTATCCAAATCACAAGTGGGGAGACAGAAGAGCTCCTTTATTGATTCGAATTGGACAGAGAAAACAAAGTTCCCTGGGAAGAGCCCTCAAATAGATTTTTTTTCCGAATGAAAAATCTTCTTTTAAGACACACCTGTGTATTGTTTGTAAATGCTTCTTTCAAAACAGTGAGTGGAGGACAGTATTTAAAAGCCCAAGTAGGGGTGCTTGGGTGGCTCAGTCATGGAGCAGCTGCCTTCGGCTTGGGTCATGGTCCCAGGGTCCTGGGATCGAGCCCCGCATCGGGCTCCCTGCTCGGCAGGAAACCTGCTTCTCCCTCTCCCGCTCCCCCTGCTTGTGTTCCTGCTCTCGCTGTGTCTCTCTCTGTCAAATAAATAAAATCTTTAAAAAAATAAAATAAAATAAAAGCCCAAGTAGTATGATGTGTTCAATGACTTGAGAAAGTAAAAAAGCTAATTGAATACTATTATGTACAAATTTTTAAAAATATTCAAAAGCATTTCAGATACCAATAAGAGTTTCAAATGGAATATTTTATTGACATGTTAGTTGTCTTTTTAACATGTACACACACACTGACACACTCTGATCTGCGTGGAACAAGGGTTGTCTAAATAGCCTAAGAGAAAATGAAAAATTAAAAAATATATTAATTTTTCATTGTTATAGACAATTACACCCACATCACTTAACAGAGCTATTACTGGTTCTGTCCAAGGAAGCAAAATGGCATAGGAGGAGGAAAGTTGTGGGTCAATTCAACAGTGACATAACTGAGATCTCAACATGAGAAAGCTGACAAAACACGGATTTTTGCTGTGAATTTTCTCTTTGCAAAATATGAAGAAAAGTCTGTCAATGGGCAGTAAATAAGAGAAAGTGGTGAACTTTTGTAGTTAATTCTCACAGTATTGTGCAGGGGCATCCAGAAAACTGCTTAGTCCTTCTCTGGGACCAGTTTCAGAACTTTTCCAATTGCAATGGTCTTACCCTCATCTCTTAAAGTAAAACGACCCATCTGAGGAAAATCTTTGAATGTTTCAAGGCAGATAGTCCCTGCTGTCCTTAAACGGGCAATGCACACTTGATCTTGTTTCACGAAGCGGGGCCGTGTCTTACTTTTCTCTCCTGACTTTTTGTCTACCAAGGAGATTAAGGCTGTTATCTCAACTTCCTCAATACAAGTATGAATGTGCAGCACCGCATTATAGCCTGGGCAGATGATGGACTTGTGCTCAATAATCACTATCTGAACATCAAAGGTGCGTCCAGAATGGCACAGATTATTAGGGTCACAAAGTATGAATCCTGGAAGAATCTCTTCTTCTTCAATTCCCTTCAGTCTGATTTTAAGGTTTTCACCTGGGGCTACATAATCAGTTTCAGCATCATCAGAAAGAATTCCAAGAACTTCCACATTGTGCTTGTTTGGCATCATCACAAGCTGCTGGCCCTTAAAAATGGACCCTGATTCCAGCTTTCCCAGGACCACAGTGCCCATATCCTTGTACTTATCCACAATCGGCAGTCTAATTGGTCCATCAATTGATCTGCTGAAGTTTGGCATGTTATCCAAATACGGAATAAATGGTAATCCAGTGTACCAAGGGCAAAAATCTGATTGCTCTTTAATATTTGCCCCCGTCAGCCCTGAGCAGGGCATAAAGTGAATGTCCTTTTTGGGACTAAAGCCGACTTTTTTCAAAAAGGGCACCAGTTTTTCTTTACATTCTTCATATCTCTCGCTGCTCCAATTAACTGTGGGATCATCCATCTTATTAATAAGCACTACTAAATGTTTTACCCCTGCTGTTTTTGCCAACATCGCATGTTCTCTTGTCTGTCCACCTTTCTCAAATCCAGTTTCAAATTCTCCTTTCCTGGCAGAGATTACCAGTACAGCCAGATCAGCTTGAGAAGCACCACCAATCATATTTGGGACAAAACTCTTGTGTCCAGGAGCATCTAAAATGGTGAAATGTTTCTTTTCTGTTTCAAAATAGGCACGACCCACTTCTACTGTTTTACCCTTGTCTCGTTCTTCCTGATTTGTATCTAAGGCCCAGGACAAATACCAAGTTTCTCTGTTTTTTTCTTTAGCTTCTCTCTCATATTTCTCAAGTGTCCTTTTGTCAACCATTCCTGTCAAAAACATTATTTGTCCTCCAATGGTTGACTTTCCAGCATCTACGTGCCCAATGAATACCACATTTACGTGTTCTTTTTTAGGAGCACCTGAGGGCACGAACACAGATTTAGATTTTCTCATTTCCTCTTTCTCCATCATTTCCTGGCCACTTTCTTCTGGGGGCCCTGAATCTCCCAAGGAACTACCCCCTGGCTCAGCTTCACTTACTTCTTTATTGTGCTCCCATGACTCTTCTAGGATCATCTCCACCTCTCCATTTTCTACAACAGGTTCTGAAAGTTCCATGGTAACGGCTGAATTGGAACCTTCATGCAACACTAACTGTTCCTCTTTGGAATGTTCCACAGGTGCCCCCCGTCCCAGCCTTTTACCTTGAGGGTCGCCCGCGCCGGTGCAGGTTTCATCGATGCTGGTGATGTCGGCCGGGGGGGTCTGCGGCTGGGCCGAGCCCCGCAGAAAGGACGGCACGAACTCCGCGGCGTGTACGTTAGGCACGAAGGGTTTGGCATTGACGTTGAGCTGACGACTGAAGGCCGAATTGAGATGCTCCCGCTGGGCCTCGGCAACCGCCGAGGAGGCTCGGTCTCCGCTCGGCGCCGAACCCGGGGCTTCCATGTCCACCTGGTCCCAGCAGTCGGGCGCCGAGTCGCTGCTGCTGCTGCCCGGATCCATGGTCTGAGGACCTGATGGGTGGCGGGGAGGGAGCGGGGTTAACACGCCAGAAGGAGCGGGTACGCCGCCAAGGGGTAAGGCTGCAAGAGCGAAGTGCCAAGGGGGAGCGACACGAACCTTAGCGGCAGCGCGGCGGCAGCTAAGTCCCAACACTGCATTCGCAACTGCGGCAGCGGCAGCAGATATGGCGGCTCAACCCTCTCCTCTTGTGTGTGAGCGGATCTCCTCCCCCAAACCCCAACCACTTCCGACTCCTCCACCGCCGACCCAACGCGGGGCGTGGATTGACCCCTCGCTGCCATCCGTACGCTCGCCTCCTTAGTTCTCAGCCATGGGCTGAGTCCAAAAGTAGGATTTGTAAAACGAAATTTTCCATTCATTTTTGTTCACACGATCTGGGAGAGCAATTTGACGGTGTAATGATTAAACCTAGACTGGCACACCTGATTTACAATTCTACTCAAAGATCCAAGTAAAAACGAGAATGGCTATTGAACAAATGGAGGCAGGAGATGGGTTAACTACCCAGAAACCCAGCAACCAAAGGAAGACATTAGTGACTAGAGAGGCAGTCATGAAATCCATGAAGATGAACCTGAACCTAGGAAATGCCACTTAAGATCACTCATTAATTTGAAACCCAGAGGCTTTTTGATTTTCCTTCTTCTGGAGGGCCCCCGTAAGCCTGTAACACTTGCTGATGGCTTCTGTGCTGTAAGGATGGGGTTAGAACTTGTTTTCATGTTAAGCACCATGGCTGTGTATGTGGAAGGAATGCCGAAGGAAAACCTTGTCCAAGTGAAGCTGCCCAACTTACAGCTTTTGTGCAGGTGCCTGAAAAATGGCTACCCTAAAATGCTCTGATGGGTCCCACAGGCAAACACTGGACTCAGATCATTTGTATTCTAACCAACTGTATCCTGCCCCACTCACCAGCACCTCTCCAGACTACACCCTGGGTCCACAGGCTTTCTTGCCCCATTCTGGAGGCTTGGAACCCTACTCACTGCTGGTATTGCTGGTACTCGGTTTGTCTAAGAACAAATCAGTGTCATGTTGGAACCTTCCTCAGCGAGTAGTAATGACATGGGGCTGTGGATGTCAGCCTAATTAAACCGATTAAGACCTCTGAGATGAACAAAGTCCATAGACACTAATCAATAGAATCTCACCCTCAGAAAGCGTTTGTAACATTTGAGCCAAAGCCTAGAAGAGCTGGTCTGTAAATTATCTTAATTTAGATAAAACTGATAGAAAAAAAGGATCTTGGGAAAATACAATTTGCTAGTACAAGATAAGGTCATAAAGTTGGATATTAAATAAATCCAACAACAAATCAAAATACTTTTAAAAATTGGTGACTGATTTTTAACTTAACAATTTTGTTCTCCAGACTTTGGGAGTAGGAAAAAAAAAAATGTTCTATGTCTAACAGACCTGGGCCCTTGATGGTTTTGGTCTGGTGCTGCCACTCTTTTACTAGTTCTGTGCTGTTCCCAAGACATTAGATATCAAACCCCTTCACTCTTTTTGCCTCTGGTAATGGTTTAATTATTTGTTGTCACATAAGAGAGTGTGCATGCTTATTCACAATGAATAGGAAGAACTGAGAGGTTGAATGTGCAGAGAACCTTGGACAATACTCCACACATGTGCTGGAGCCTTTCTTGGGCATTCTGTAAACCTAGGATAGACTTAATAAAATGTCTCTGGGAGAACTTGTCAAACAAGGTTTAGGCAGCTGTGTTCACATTAGTTTCATATTAGCAAGGAAGCCAGACAGACCTGGGATGTTTTCTTCACCTGGGTCAATTGCATTGATTATGAGAATGTTAACGTGACTACTATTTAATAATATCTCTGTTAGAGAACAGGATGCTTCACTTCTAAAACCTTAAAGAAAAAATGAGAAATAGTGAGAGGATATCCTCACAGGCCATCATCCTTGGGGCTCAGGGTGGGGGCAGGTCCATCCAAGAGAGAGAAACATTGACAGGACTATACACACAGAAACTAACCTTGGACCAAATTCATTTGATTTGTGAGATGGGGTGAGTGTCTCAAGTTTATCTGCCTAGAACTTTGAAAGAGTTCATCAATAAGTGAGCGAATTGTCTTCACCAAGGTTTTCTTTTTCTTTTTCTTTTTTTTAAGTGCAGGCAATATCTGGTCATTGCCTAATCATTTCTTCTTAAAATTTTTTGTGAAATATAGCACAAATATAGAAATTTGCATAACAAAAATTATTGTTTATTGACTTAGAAGGGAAACACACTTGTAACCACCACACAAATCAATGATTAGAAATTTTCTGGCCAACTCAGCAGGCTTCTCAGTACCCTGTCCAGTCACAACCCACCCCCTCTTTCCCTAAGTGTAACCACTATCCTGGTATTTATGGTTTATCCATTATTTCCTGTATAGTTTTATCACACTGATGTATACTCAAACACTACAGTTCAATTTTACCTAGCTTTTTTTTGATACCTCTTTTAAGTCTCAATCTACAGGTTCCCAAACTATCCTCCCTTATTTCTATATCATTTATTCATTGACGAAAATGGATGATGTGACTTGTAGAGTTTTCTACATTCTTGAGTTTGCTGATTGTATCTTTATAGTATAGTTTAGAATATTTTTTCTCTATTTCCTGTATATCAATAATTGGATCTGTGAGCATGACCAGATATAGGTGCAGTTTTTAGCATTTGAGTATTTCCATAAAGAGGCACATAAGATCAGGTTGTGACTTATTTTACAGTTAGCAGAAATTAATGATGATTGTGTAGAAACACTATATCATTAGGGGTTGCAAAATTGTGATATTGTACTTCTGTCCTTTCTTTATTAACTGGAATACAGCTTTAAAGCAATTTTCCTTCAACAATTTTGTTACTTTGAGGTATAAATTTTAAAGGAAACACAGGGAAGTGATTGATTATTTCTCTTTGAGAGTTTTCAAAATAATGATTTGGTTGCCTATAATCCTTCACAGATGACAAATAAGGATATTTCAAAAGAATAATTATGAATTATTGGATTTACATATATTTGATGTTTTTTAAAATAATTTTCCTTACTATACTTATTGGTTTATTTATTATCTGGTATGACAAAATGTACCAGACCAATTTTATACATTTCTATTAAACCAAGAATACTGGTTGTCAATGATAACAGGGATAATAAAATTCGAAAATAAAATACTCATTTGACTTATTACATTTTTACATAAGTAGTCTCAGTACTACCAACACCAGTATGATTAGAGAAAAAAACAGATTTTTTTTCACAAGGTCTCCATGTTCTCATCCAGTACGTTACAGTTAAACTACATCTGTCTGATGATAACTCACTTTGTTGAGTGTGTTTTTTTTTTTTTTTTAGTAGCAGGTCATATTTCAATTATTTTCAATGGATTCTCTCATTTCATTTTCCCTACCATTCTGTGAAGTAGGTAATCTTAAATCACTCTTTTTTACAGATAAGAAATGGATGTTTAGAGAGGCTGAGTGAATTATCCAAGGTTACATAGCTAGTAAATAGTGGACTTGGTGTTCAAACACGGACAAAATGATTCTAAGGCCATACTGGCTTGTAGCATCTATTATATATCAAGAAAGGAATTGGAAGATTTGGTGAGTATAAATCACAAATGGAGGAAGAGGATAAAGTCTTAGATTATCTGCAGAGAATGGAAATATGGATGAATTTAAGAAAGAAAGGATAATTCAGTTTTTTCCTGAAGTAAGAGATAACCCTGTGGAGATTCTGAGGGAAGATTGCAATAAGAAAAACGAGGAATGGGGGAAGATATAGAATAGACTTTTGGGGTATAGGTAAGGTGGCTGACTTGGGAGTAATAAAATTATTTTTTTAAGAATTCCAATTAAACAAAAGCATAATACATAAACACATAAACAAAAACATAATACAGTACTCCAGGTTTGGAGATTCCCTTTTTCCCCCAACATACACCTAACATCATTGAGCAGCCTAGAGTACAAGCTGAGTTTTAAATTTCATCCAGGACTGAGGAAGAGTAGCATCAGATGGGCTAAAAGGAGAACAGGAAAATATCAAGACCCTAGTGAACACAGAGTTAAGAAGACTGTTTTGGATGCCTTATATTTGTTCTCTCAGCATATCTTTGAGCTCTGTTCATAAATTTGCCTCTCTGTATTAAAGAAGATGGAAAGCTTAAGTCTCCATTTCCTAGAGTTTTTGCTCCTAAGGTTCCTGATGCATTTTACCTCTGTCAATCTGATGCACACTGATCAGATTTACTTTAAAGCCAACTTAAATGTAGAGACATGTGGAGTAAGGCAGGCTTGATCTGAGCTATGGAGCCAGCTGAAGAAGTATCTTCACTGAGATAACAACTCTGGTAGACTTTCCTGCTTCCAGGCAGGCAACTAAGGCACCCTATGCCTAAAGCCAACAGTTGTACTGAAAATATACTGATTTCCCCTCTCCTCAACTGTGGCAGCAGTGACAGCTCCCCTTGGCCGCCAATTCTGATGTATGTAATAATCATTCTGAGAGGCCATGAATACACTTATATCTCCAGGCCCTACAAGGACAATATTTAAAAGTCTCTAACTCCCCAATTAATCCCTGTGCTATTAACATAGAGTGTTTTTCTATTAACAGCAACCAAACACTGACTAGTAGAACTGCCAAAAAAGCTGGGGTTCAAATTCAAGTCCTGGCATTTCAAACTATTTCCTTTGTTAAATTTCTTTAACTACTCTGTGCCTGTTTCCTTAGATAAATGGAGATGAATCCATATTCACACGTACATCCTAGGGTGCAAGGTGTAAGGATACACGGTGGGTACAAAGAACTACAGAGGCTGAAATTACAAGATACTTCAGCAGCTTCATTACTGCTCGGATACCACTACTATAATAAAGTGTGGGACAGCAACATCAGTCGTGGCTGAAATGCCTGAGGGCCAAGGCTGGGAGTATGTGCAGAGAAAATAGCCTCATTTGAGTTTAAACTGGGGAAAATGCATCTCCATTCTAAGGCAGTCCCTATTGCCTACAGAGTTCACACCACACACACTGGGAAGTTATTCATCCAATGTTCCAAATACTAGGTGAGAACACAACTACAAAACCAAAGCTGATGAGGCAATCCTGTAACTTTCAGAAAAATTTACACAAAATTAAGGGGAATATGAAGAACACTGAACCCTCAGTATTGATAATTTTCTACCAGAACCAAAAACGGCTACAGTAAAATTCAAGGAGACATACAAATAATAATTGTGTGACATCATAGAGATATTAGTAAATACTAGGAGGTTATCAAGTACATTATGTGTGTCACACACACATACACATTACATTATGTGTGTCATACACACATACACATACATACATACATATAAAATAATACACCAAAATAATCAGGCCCACCTTAAATTTACACAAAATAATATGTCATTTATACCTTAATAAGAAAAAAATTAAAATAAAATTTGGGGAATCAACCTCCACTAGAATTGAATTACCCCAGAGCCAATTGCTGGAGTAGCCCTTCCAGAAAGTAGTTAAATCTGGGGGCTAAAAGGGGGAAAAGGAATCCGTACATGTTAACACAATAGCCAACCAACTCCTGCATATAATCCAGTGATCCATGTGTAAATATTACTGCCATCTCTAAGAGTGCTGGGATAAGTTCAAAGTGTTGTCAAATTCCCCCACATTTAATCCAACACAGGTAATTGTGGGCACAGAAAACTTACACATCCGGACGTTGTATGATTTTTCACGTTCTAACAATCTTTTGTGGAACTCATTTCACATCGAGACAGGAGAGCCAGCTCTTACCCCATGTTAGAAATCAGAAAACTGAAGTTTGAGGACACGGAGGCTGGTCACCAAAGGGTCTTTGATGTGACCCAGGTCAAACACTCGGCCTTCAACAAGCACAGCCATAACTGGAAAAAACCACTGAGATGAAGAAGCAGAATAAAGACACTTATTGATTTGCTGACAAACTACTTCCATAGGCGTGCTGGGACAGTGATAAGGAGGAGCTGTATTAGGGAAAGAGGAAATCTGGGCTCTGCAAGCTTCTGGGAAGTAGAGCAATAGCAGATGACGGCACAGATGAGCACAGAGAAAACAGTGTGAGTGAGAATTAATGGTCATGTGAGGAAATGAATTTTGGAAGTCAAAAGACAATCAGACCCATGAGTTGAGGTCACTTGTCCCCCACCGCGCCCCCATTAATGTAGAAAGATCCAACGAAGGAGGGTGAGTGTTCAATTTTCTGATCCCACTGTAGTACTACTTGAATAACACCAAAGAGGGCAAAGGGGTAATGTCAGTTTCAAGCATTTGTTGGAGGGGCAGGCCCAGTAATATAACGTTATGACAAAACAATCAAGGATGGTAGCGATACACCTCACTCAGTTCTTTGACATACTTTCAGCACACATTTACCAAGCCCCTGCTGAGAGCTCGCACCTGTGCCGGCAGATTGAGATTGAGTCTGCGTCACTTAGGGACAAACCGAGTGTCAGTAAGAGTCAGAACTGAGATGGACCTAAACACATCAACTGTGATTAAATATTGAGTCCGTAGCGACTCTAAAGAGACAAAGACCTCAGAGTCACCATTATTAAATACGAGGAAACAAAGTCATTATTTTGAAATTGGGTGCGCAGAGGCCAATAATGAAAGGAATATCCCGTGTTTGGCGTATGAACTGTAACACTGGTTCCCGAAGAGTGGATGAGGGAAGTTGCTCATCAGAGAAGAATTCCATCTCATACATAAAGAAGGGTAGATAGAATTAAAATATCTCAATTTTAAGCCTCAAGGGATGCCAGCGCCCCATGCTGGCATTATAAAAAAAAGGGGCAGCCGTGCAATACGTGCCTCCTGAGAGAATAATGCAACACTGCCTCTGAGACTTTCTTGCCAAAATAGGAAGACTGGATCAGAAGACTCCAGCTCTAATTCCCTGTCGCAAATGGCAGGATTTCCTTCTTTCTGATGGCTGGATTAACATCCCACTGCACATACGTCCTTCTTATCGAGAAACAGAATCTTCCACAGAAGACCCCTACATGTGGCCCGTCCACTTCTGTGGGCAGAACTGGGTCACGTGGCCACCACCGTTATAGGGGTAGGGGAGGCGGGAAACACCATCACCCGGCAAAGGGGAATGGGATAGCCATGACTGCACTGGAGAAATCCAGAGTCCCACCCCGGGATCGGGCGTGATACTTTTTTTTAAACAAAATCAGTTTTTCTTACAATAGGGCATTGGTAGGAAAGGCTGCTGGGTCAGAGATGAACAAATCCAGTGAGAAGGAGAGGCAGGGCTCCTAGGATCAAAAACACAGCCAAGGGCAAGGATTGGCTATGCACTGAAGGGGGTAAACTCACAAAGATTGGGCCACATACCATTTCAGGGCACTTTCATAACCGCCACCTTCTTCTGTGCTTCCAACCCTCCTACAACGCAGGTAGCCGGCATTAATCTCCTTGCTATGCATGAGGGACCACAGACTCCTAGAGACGGGCTGAGGTGGCTTGTTCAGGGTTCCGATTAGTGCCTCTAAGGCACGTTATTTTCCCTCTACCCTGGATCATCATCCCACCTCTGACTTAACTCCGTTTACCGTGGGAAACATAAGCAGGCGAAGGGAAAGAGGTCCGCTATTTCCTCAGCACAGTGCAAGGCATATTGCATGTCAGGAAGGGGACACACTTTTAATTCTGGCCACTTCTGTGATGATGGGAGATGGTGGCACAAATGGAGCTGACAGGGTGTCTCAGAGCTGATCCTGCCTCTTATGGGCTGAATCGTGTGCCCTCAAAATTCGTATCTTTAAAACTTTAACTCCCAGTACCTCAGAATATGACTGTACTTGAAGATTGGGCTTTTGAACACGTGATGATCAGGTTAAAATGAAGCTGTTAGGGTGGTCCCTACTCCAATCTGACCAGTGTCCTCATGAGAAGAGGAGATCAGGACACACGGAAGGAAACCAGGGGTGTGTGACCACAGACGGACAACATGTGAAGAGGCAGCAAGACGGCGTCCATGTGCAAGCCAAGGAGAGAGGTTCCAGGGGAAGCCAACCGTATGGGGACCTTGACCTTGGCCTTCCTAACTCTGGAGCTGTGAGAAAATAAACTTTTGTTCTTAAAGCCACCCAGTGGGGGACATTTTGTTATGGCAGCTCTTGTAAATGAACGCACTGCCCAAACTATCCCTGCTGCCCATTCTGCACAGCCTGATCAAACGTGACATGTGGGGTCACATGAGCTCAGCCATGCACTGACACAAGAAGACTTCAAGGCCTAACACACGACTAGGGAGAGTGTCTCCGAGACTTAGCAATCTTACCATACTCAGAGGTCGCTGCCATCCTGGTCGTGTTGCCAGCACGCCCGACCATAATCACAAAGAATGCCTCTGATGTGCATTTGGTTCCACGTGCCTCTGTCATGACACCAGAAGCCTGCTGATGTCCTGCCAGGACATCAGAGGAAGTTCCCGGAAGGCCTTTCTTATGCCCCACACTCCATTTCATGCCAATACTAGGTTGCCATTGACAAAGGCAAATAGTTGTTCTTTTTTATGTCGACTTTGCTCCCCTACCGCGTTTTACCCCATGCCAGAAGGGCGTGACTCAGTTCTCCTCTGTCCTCAAGGATTGTGTTTCCTGAGATGAGAATCCTGCCAACTGAACGCTCTGTTCTCTAGTTAGGTAGATGCATGTGGCTCAACGCCATTTGTAGACTGACGAGTTCTTGGTGTGTGAGTCTCTTGTGAAGAGTACTGGGGAGAGGGAACTTCCCGTTACTAAAACAACTCAGGATCTAGTCTTTGGATGTTTTAAAAATATTCCATTACATTTCAATCAATGTTTTCATATGTCATGAGAAACTCGGTTGAGCCATCATAATCCGGCAGACTCACCTGTTGACATGTGACATTTCCTCTCTCCTCTGAAAACTTAACTGTGGACTTACTCAACTCTTCCTAGAAAATCAAGGCCCTGAAGGTAAGAAGCATACCTGCTCACAGTAGGTCCTGTAGGCGAGTAAGACCAAGGACACAGGAGGATGCCCCATCATTACTAATTCTATTATTATCCTGTTGATAGTTCCATGCTTGCCTATTAGTTATAAAATCTGTCTTGTAATAGACGAAGCAAACCCTTCAGATACCCAAATGAGAAAGGAGAAGTAGTGTGGTGTCTGGGTGCTGTCTCTGTCGATTATATTGGGTGTATTATCAGAGAAGAGTCGCCTAATGTGAGAGAAACGGTGAACAGGTTGTGTCCACAAACACTGACCCTGGAAAAAACTGGTTTTTGTTTGTTTGTCTGTTTGTTTTTCTTTCCTACAGGAGATGGCTGAGTTTCTTTGATGTGAGTTCGAGAAGAGAGTACAGTTTCTCTGCTCTGATCTTGAAGTAATTCACCTACTAAGAAAAGAAACTTCACCACCAGAGGTCTGAGGAACCGGTGTAGATAACTTCTTATCTCACTTAATTTAATCTTGAACAGAAAATAAGGAGTCTGTGATGAAAAAGCCTTTTGATTCTTTTCTGTCTCACAGAATGGAGAGCATCCCACTCACTCGTTTACTGAAACAACACATCTATTACGGGAGACTTGTCGGCGAAGGGGAACCTTCCTCGATCTTTGCCTAAACTCACCCCCAAAATATCTGAGGTGTGGCTGACAAGGCATTTAGTGAATTATGCACACGCTTACAGTGGGATCCCAAAGGTTGGTTCCAAATTTTTCTTGCCAACCGAAAAGAAAATGGAAACCTTATTTCTAACCTTTAAAGTGTCTTTAGGATACATGCTACAAGATGGTTAACCTTGCAAACATTATGCCAAGTGAAATATCCCAGACACAAAAGGACACGTCCCTTAGGATTTGACAGATATGCAATGTCTAAAGGAGGCAAAATCATAGAGGCTGAAAGTAGAGTAGAGGACACCAGGGACTAAGTGGGAAGAGCAGAGGGGGAGTCATTGTTCAATGTGTACAGAGTTTCTGTTCACAGTAGTAAAAGGTTTGGCAAGAGTGGTGACAGTTGCACAAGATTGTGAACCTAATTAATGCCACTGAATTGTACACTTAAAATGATTAAAGTGACCATTTCACACTCGATATATACGTTTTTACCACAATAAAAACATTTTAGGGCTTTTGATCAGGAGGCAGAAGTGTCTCTTGAGGGCCAGAGGCAGCCATCTCGAAGGGGTACTTAAGTCTGTCTCTGGATAATGATTTGCACAGCCCAGGCAGAGTGTCCAGTGTCCAGCAAGGGCTGCATGGGTATTAGCTGCTGCTTGAACCATCCTCTGTCCTGTTCCTTCTGTGCACAAGTTGTGTCTCTGAGATCCCACGGACAAACCTGTGCACCTGTCAGCCTTCTGCTTGCCCTTCCCCTGAACTTTTCTCTCTCTTCCCCCTCCATTCTGCTGGTTCTGATATGTTGTTGCACTCAAATGTAGAATTCTTAATGTCAGCGATTGTATTTTTCAGTTTTCCATTTTCCAGTGTATCTATTTGATTGATTTAGAAATTCTAGTGTTCCGACGAAATCTCAAGTTTGTCATCCATATTCTTGAACATATTCATCACAATTATTTCACAATCCATGTCGGATAAGTATGCTATTGGGGTATTCTGGGGGATTTTTTTTTCTTCCTTTTTCTCTTAATCTGGTTTTTAATATGTCTGCTGGTTTAATTAAGTGTCAGGCATTGTTTATGGAAGAGCTGAGTGGTTCTGGATGATGCTTCTCCCCTCCATAGAAGTTTCGCCTTCTCCCTGGCAGGCGTCCAGGGTAGGGGCCATGACATCAATCCAGCCAGGGGCTGAGCTGACTCACGGCTACTCGGGGCTTTATAAGGTTTGCACCACCTCAGGTTTTCCCCCCTCCCAGATGGCAGCACTTCAGGGGTCCCCACTGACAGTCTGGGGTGTTTCCTGGGGGACCTCTTTCTGGTGAGTTCTGCACTCTTCTTTTTACTTCCCTACACCCTGGGACTGCTGAGAAATCTGTTGAGACTTTTAACAGCTGCCTGCTCAGCTTCATCGTCTCATGTCCTGTGCAGCTTAGGTATGGAGAAATGCCTCCAGAGGGAAAACCACGCAAGGCAGGCCTCACGTCTGCTGCCTTTCTTCTTCCTAAGGCCCTGACTTCTCAAATATTGACTGCTTTGTAAATTGGACTCCAAGTTTGGTTTCCCTAGCCCCATGAGTTTTCTGAGGAGCTGCTGTCTTCTCTCACTTGGTGGGTGCTTTGTCTATAGAATGATGCCCTGTCCCTCAGGGTAGTGTGGCCTTCAGCAATTCCCTGAGGGGAGAAAAGAAGCACAGGATGGCTGCATTCCCCTGCGGAGCTTCCCTACTCTCCAGTAGGAAGTGGAAGCTCAAGTGTGACATAAAGGAGAGATGGACACACAATAGAAGCACCAAGAGGGACTACCTGCAGCATTTGTAAGAGCTGGTCCTGGCCCGCAGGGCAGGTCCATCCACTCTGCACCCCAAAATGAAGGAGACAGCAGGATCCACCTTCCCAAAGCAGCACCTATAGCGGATTCTCAGAGGCCTGACCCACCCCACGCACTTGTCAAGACTGCCACAGTTGTGCCTCACCACCAGCCCAGGTGACTCCAGTAGGCTTCATGTCTCCTAGGGGTCCCTTCAATGGCAGAAGGTGATCCAAGGCCAGCATTTCCCTCTACTCCAGCCAACAGAAAGGTTCCAACTGGATACGGTGGCTCATGGTATTCTGCCCAGCAAAACAACACCCAGGCCAGGCACCTGCAGTCCTTCCACTCACTGGCAGAAAGCAACCAGGCCTGGTATTTGCACCAGAAGGTGAACTACTTTTGGGGTGCCTCCACCCAGTGGCGGAGAAATACCCAGGCCTGCAGCTCCTAGCCCGCCCACCAGCAGCAGCAGGTGTCATGGTAGATGCCTCCCTCCCCTGGGTATACTGGCAGATGTAGAGTAGGAAGGCCAGTGGTACTGGGTGACTGAAAAACAGGCCAGGGGCAAATGCTCTACATCCTTTAGGTCCTGAATCCCACACCCCCACCTAATGACACCCCACGGCCCATGGAAGCGTTTTCTGCTACCACGGGCATCTCTGGCAATTGCCCATCAGAAAATCAGGTGGACTCAGGACAACGCGGTTCAGGAATGCTTTGCAAAAGCACGTGAAACTAAGTGACTATGGGACTACAACCCCCACAAAGTAGGCCAGAACAGGCAGGCCAAACCTTAAAACAGGGCAACTTCCTATGAAAGGATCAAGAGTCTTTTTGCAGAATATGCAAACTATGCAGGCCAGGATAAAACATCGTTCTTCATATGTAGAGCCAGGGAAGCCAAAACTTAAATGAGAAAAGGCAATCCCCGAGAGCAACAGAGATGAATCAGATTTTGGGACTAGTTTGCAAAGATTTTAAAGTAGCCAATACAAAATTTCTTGAAGGAGTAATTATGGATTACTGTGGAATTAAAAAAAGATAGCAAGCCTCTGCCAAGTTACAGAAATGCCATAAAACACACCAAATGGAAATTAAATATTTAAAAATATAATAAACAAAATTAAAAACTTGCTGGCTGGGATCCATTGTAGAATGTAGGTGACAGAAGATGAAATCCGTGAACTTGAGGACAGATCAACGGAATATGCTGTTGTTCAGGAATGAGTATGTTGTTAAGGAAAATGGTACAACAAGCAAACAAACGTGGACAGAGAGTTTGGGAGCTGTGGGACGAAAGCCAAAGGGCTAACGTTCGAATCATCTGATTTCCAGAAAGAACAAACAGTCGAAGCAATACAGATCCAATTCAGATATGACACAGCAGCTGGAGTGATCAGACAGGGAAGATAAGACAACTGTGATAAATATGCTAAGATTTCTAATGGGAAAAGTCGACAACGTAATGGAGGTAGATAGATGGAAACTGTGAAAGAGAATAAAAAGGGAATGCCAGAATTCATGCTACTGCAATAGCTGTGAAAAATGTCTTTGATGGGGTCCTCAGGAGTTGTGACCTGTCCTAGGAAAGAATCAGTGACCTTGAAGAACGGCCAAGAAGGACTTCCCAAAGTGAACCGCAAACAGAAAAAAGATGAAAAAATGCGGGGTAGAACATCCAAAAACTGTGAAACAATTTCAAAATACATGACATAGACGTAGTCGGAATGTCAGAAGTGGAAGTAAGAGAAAAAAGAGCAGAAAAACTATTTGAAAAATGATGACTGGAATTTCCAAATTACTGATAGGCACTGAATCAGATACCCAGAAAGCTCACAGGACAGCAAGCTACCTCATGGCCTATAAATGTGAATTAAAGAAAAGGTAAAGAAGAAATCTTGAAGAAAGCCAGACCAAGACACACACACACACACACACACACACACACACACACACACACACACACACACACACACACACCAAGAATACCGAGAACGAAACCTCCTTACCCGTAGAGGGACAAGAGGAAAATTACAGTGAAGTCGTGTGAGTGACCATGCAAGCAAGAAGAGAGTTAGGGGACATTTTTAATGTGCCAAAAGAAAAATAATTCACCAACCTAGGATCCTTATATATCTAAGAAAAACTATTTGGTATAAAAGACAGAGTAAACAGACTTTTTCTCTCGGACAAATAAAAATGAAGGGACTTGTCACCATTAGACCTACCTGCAAAAAATAGGAAAGAGTTTATTCAGGAAGAAGAGAAATGATAAAGGTCAGAAATTTGGATTTACATAGGAAAGGAAGTGCATCAGGGAAGAAACACATAAAGGTAAATAAAGTTAATTTTTCTTGTTCTTAATAGATCAAAAGGTAACTTGTTTATTTATGTTTTTAAAGATTTTATTTATTTATTTGAGAGAGAGAGACAGAGATAGCAAGAGAGAGCCCATGAGCGGGGAGGAGAGGGAGAAGCAGACTCCCCACTGAGCTGGGAACCTGATGTGGGGCTGGACCCCAGGACCCCGGGATCATGACCTGAGCCAAAGGCAGACGCTTAACCAACTAAACCACCCACGCGCCCCAAAAGTAACTTGTTTAAATAATAAAATTTATCTTATTCTTGATAAATGTCAAATAAATGTTTAAATAATGACAGTCATAACGTAGCTGGGGAGTATAGCATACGAGTAAGTGAAAAGAATGGCAGTCATGGAAAAATGGGCAGAAATATTGCAAGTTGCCCGCTCAACTTGTCAACCATGTCACTTGGAGGTGGACTTACATTAGTTTGAAATGTATATGTAACCTCTAAGGAAAGATCTAAAATGTTTTTAAGCACCCATAACTGAGACACTAAGAGGTGAACAAAAAAACTGCCTTCATTTAAAATGTTCAATTAAAACCCGAGAAGGCAGGAAAGTAAGCCTCTTGTAATGAATAGAGAACAGCTATAAACATGGTTGATATCAATGCAAGTAATTTCAATAACCACTTTAAATAGGAATGGTCTGTAAATAGCAATCAAGAGACAGAGTGAATTTTAAAACTTCAGCAGTATATATTGTCTGCAATGACCTATTTTCAATACAGTGATTCTGATAGGCTTAAGTAAAGGGATGGAGAAAGACATACCATGTTAACAGTAAGCTAAAGAACTCTGGAGTATTGATATTAATTTCAAGCTGTCAGAGGCATAAAACTCACAGAAATCGACAGAATTGTCACAGCCACGAGAAGCCTAAGAAGATACTAAGAGTACGAAATATGAGTTTGTATCCTGCGTGGGATCTCGGAACACAAAAACAACATTAGAGAAAGTCTGAATAAAGTATAGCCTTTAGTTAATGATGACATCTCGATATCAGTTCGTTAATGTTACAAATGTACCCCGTTAGCATAAAATGATAATAATAGGGGAATCACCTGTGGGGTGTATGGGAACCATCTTTACTCTCCTCATAGTAATTCTGTAAGCCTGAAACTGTTTCAAAATGTAAGGTTTAGGGCGCCTGGGTGGCTCGGTTGGTTAAGCGACTGCCTTCGGCTCAGGTCATGATCCTGGAGTCCCGGGATCGAGTCCCGCCTCGGGCTCCCTGCTCGGCGGGGAGTCTGCTTCTCGCTCTGACCCTCCCCCCTCTCATGTGCTCTCTCTCTCTCATTCTCTCTCTCAAATAAATAAATAAAATCTTTAAAAGGGATGTCATGTTTACTTTCAAGAAGCACATTGCTACTATGTTGCAAGAGTTGCAGTTATCTTGATGCCCCTCTGGACAGATACTTTTAATGACGTAGAATGTCAGTTTCCTAAAAAAAAGTATACTCAACCCCACTCCCGCAACAAGGCTGTGGGCCAGCAGCGTCCGAACAGCTGAAGTGTAGATGATGAATTTAAAGAGCTCTACGGCCATCACAACCCCCACGCCCGCGTGGAACCTTTTGGGGATGTGACAGAGAGGAAGCAGCTCCATGCAAAGCTCCAGTGGAAGGACTTCAGGTGTTCTTGGAGAACATGTACTCAGAATTGCACGGGCCTGACGACAAGCCCGCCTTCTTTGGGATGTTCTGGAACAAAAGACCGAAAGGTTATTGCTTTGACTCTTACCCTCCCAGTGAAAACCAAATCGTGGGACACCGGGTCCTTCTGTACCTCTGTCATGGAATGGGTCAGAAGCAGTTTTTCGAGCACACGTCCCAGAATGAAGCATGCTGTCACATCCACCAGCCACAGCCTGCATAGCTGTGGACGCAGGAACGGATATTCTCATCCTGCATCTCTGCCAGGAAACTGCCACAGAGAATCAGAAGTTCATGTTGCCAGAGGATGGCTCTTTTTTTCACGTACAGTCGAATAAATGCGTTCAGGATGAGAGGAAGGCGTTCGCTCAGGGACAGTTTCCTATCACCCTTACGGGACTGCGTGGATTGGGAACATCAGAAATGGCTCTTCAAGGAACACATGTAATAAAGTGTCACTGTACCAAGGCGCTCATCGAAGGAGTGGAAAGGCCCCTGGACTCTGTACCCAACAGAGACTTAGCTCAGTACGGTGACAGACCCACCCAAAACCTGGCTGCTCCACTTTTATAAGGAAGTCTTTTTTGCAATCTGTGAAGGTGATGTTGGATTTAATAAGCTTTGTACTGATTTTGAAAACTTCAAAATTGCTCCCAAGTACCCTAATTTCAAAGGGAAGTCATAAAATGTTAACTCTTGGTATTCAGAGAATTAAAACATTGAAGTATTTTTATTTTTTTAGAATTTCACTTATTTACTTGAGAGAGAGAACAAGGCAGAGAAAGAGTAGGAGCAGGGGCATAAGGAGAGAGAGAAGCAGACTTCCCACTGAGCAGGGATCCTGAGGCAGGCCTCAATCCCAGGACCCCATATCATGACCTGAACCAAGGGCAGATTCTTAACTGATTGAGCCACCCAGGCACTCCAGTCTTTTTCTATCAAGACAAAAAAAGTCACTCTGATCCAGTATGTCATTCAAAGCCATTGTTTTCTTGCTGATGGTGTGTTTCAATGATCTGTCCATGGATATAAGTGGTGTTTTAAAATCCTCTACTATTATTGAATCTTATCAATTATTTCTTTTTTGTTTGTCATTAATTGTTTTATATATTTGGGTGCTCCCATTTTGGGTGCATAAATATTTACAGTTGTTAGGTCTTCTTGTTGTTTTGTTTTCTTTATTTTGAAAAAGTAACCTTCTTCGGGCGCCTGGGTGGCTCAGATGGTTAAGCGTCTGCCTTCGGCTCAGGTCATGATCCCAGGGTCCTGGGATCGAGTCCCGCATCGGGCTCCCTGCTCCTTGGGAGCCTGCTTCTCCCTCTGCTTCTCTCTCTCTCATGAATAAATAAATAAATCTTTAAAAAAAAAAAAAGTAACCTTCTTCATCTCTTGTTACCATCTTTGGTTTAAAATCTAGTTTGTCTGATGTAAGTATGGTTACTCCGGCTTTCCTTTGATGTCCATTAATGTGATAGATGTTTCCCCATCCCCTCTTCACTTTTTTTTTTGTTCTTGAAGATTTTATTTATTTATTTGAGAAAAAGAGAGGGAGAGTGGGGGGGGGAGCACACTCCCCGCCAAGCAGAGAGCCCAGGATGCCCAGGCATGACCTGAGCCGAAGGCAGATGCTTACCAGACTGAGCCACCCAGGCGCCCCAGCCATCCTTCACTTTCAGTCAGCAGGTGTGTTTAGGTCTAAAATGAGTCTCTTGTAGGCAGCATATAGATGGGTCTTGTTTTTTATTTATGCATTCTGACCCCCTATGTCTTTTGATTGGAGCATTTAGTCCATTTGCTTTCAAAGTAATTATTGATAGATATGTATTTAGTGCCATTTTATTACTTGTTTTGTCATTGTTTCCTGAGATTTCTCTGATCCTTTGTCTTTGTCACTTTTGACAAAAAAGTGGACTCAAAGAGTCCACTTTAATATTTCTTGCAGGGCTGGCTTAGTGGTCATGAACTCCTTTTGTTTTTGCTTGTCTGGGAAACTCTTATTTCTCCTTCTCTTCTGAATGATAGTCCTGCTGGATAGAGTGTTCTTTCCTGCAGATTTTTCCCATTCAGCACTTTGAATATATCATGCCAGTCTCTTCTGGCTTGCCAAGTTTCTGTGGAGAGATCTGAAGCTAACTTTGTGGGTCTTCCCTTGTAAGTTAAGGACTTCTTTTGTCCTGCTACTTTTAAGATTTTTCTTTATCACTGTATTTTGCAAATTTCATTACAATATGTGTTGGTGTTGGCCTGCTTTTGTTGATTTTGATGGGGGTTCTCTGTGCCTCCTGTATCTGGATGTCTGTTTCCTTCCCCATTTTTAGGGAAGTTTTCGGCTATTATTTCTTCAAATAAATTTTCTGCCCCCCTTTTTTTTCTCTCTTCTTCTTCTGGGACTCCTATAATACGAATGATGGAGTCACTGAGTTCCATATGTCTATTCTCATGTTGCGTAATTCTTCTTTCTTTGTTGAGCTATATTATTTTATCTTCTATATCACTTATTTGTTCCTCTGTTTCTTCCAGTCTGCTGTTCATTGCATCAAGCCTGTTTCCAATCTCATTTATTGCACTCTTCATTTCTAATTCTTTTTTAACTCATTTATCTCTGTGGTAAGGGTATCACTGATGTCTTCTATTCTTTTCTCAAGCCCAGTGAGTATCCTTATGACCGTTGCTTTAAATTCTCCATCAGACATGTTACTTATATCTGTTTCTGTTAGATCTCTGGCCTGGCCTTATCTTGGTCTTTCACTGGGATGAATTCCTCCATTTTTGTATTTTGTCCACGTCTTTGCTTGGGTATGTTAAAAAAAAAAAAAGCCAGTTATGTTTCCTGCTCCTGGGAGTAATGGCTTTATGAAGAAGAGGTCATGTGTGTCCAGGACCTGGGGCTTCAGGGAGCATCTCCGATGTGTGCTGCATGCTCTCTGCTGTTGTGTTTTGGCTGCTCTGTCCTTCAGGCCACTCATCTGCAGAGCCTCTACTTGCCTGCAGTGAGTAGTGTTTGGTCCTTGGCTAGAGTATGGTGTTTGTTAACTAGGTGTGCTCTGGTCTGCTTGTTAAATGAGACCTGGTACTACTTGCACTAGAATTGAAGCCCTGCAGAACTCTCTGGTTGGGAGACGTGGTATGTGCATGGGTTTCTGCTGGTCTCCTGTGGCAAGGGCCCACCTCTCTGGGACTGAGGCAAGCTTGACTGAAAAGGACAGTCTTGTCATAGCATATGGTTGTAGGACTTGGTATAAGCAAGTTAGGCAGCCAGTGTTGAAGCAGTGCTGCTTACTGCAGGTGGCTCTGTGGTTATGCTAAAGGGCAAGTGAGGGAAATGACGCCAACCAGCTCTTTTGTCCCCGGAGAGGCATCTCCATGAATGCTGCCTCTCAGGGAAGCAATCTAAGAAGATTGAATATTCTACCTTTGTGTGTCCCAGTTGTTCTTTAGATTGCTGTTTCCACACTCTCTGCCTTCAGGTTATTTGCCTGACTTCTCTCCAAAGCAACATATTGCCCTCCAGGCTCTATCTCAGCCAAGCCTGCTGACCTTTAAGACTCTAGGCCTTAGGGACATGGTGTGGGCATGGGCTTGTGCTGGTCTTCTGGGGGCGGGGCCTGCCTCACTGGACTGAGGCAAGCTTGACCAAGAAGGGCAGTTGGGCCAGAATGCAAGGGTATGGGCCTTGGTATTAACAATAGCCAGTGTCGGTGAACCAATTCCTTTTAAGCAATCTCTGGTTCTGTTGCTTGGAGAACACTTAAAAATATACTCTGTAATATTTTTTGCACTCCTAACTTCATGTCAGCATCTGTTTTCTGAAAATCCCAATCTGTAACAGAGATTAATATTGCAGGAGATGAGAATTGGACAGATTTAGGATACTTTTTTTGTTTTTTAGATTTTATCTATTTATTTGACACAGAGAGAGAGAGAGAGAGAGAGTCAGTGAGAGCAGGAACACAAGCAGGGGGCTGGGAGAGGGAGAAGTAGACTTCCCGCTGAGCAAGGAGCCTGATGAGGGGCTCAATCCCAGGACCCTGAGATCATGACCTGAGCTGAAGGCAGACGCCCAATGACTGAGCCACCCAGGCGCCCCCAGGATACATTTTGAAGGTAGAGTTGACAGAGTTTGCCGATGAGTTATATATGCCATGTGACACAAGTACTTATTAATATTTATTTTAATTAAATATGCAGTAAATATTACTACTCTTTATCAGTGTTAAATATGGGAAATGCTGTGCAATGAGAAGTGTCACATTTCCTTGCTCTCTTGAAGTTAAATATAGCTATGTTCCTTTCTCTGATAAATGAAATATAAAAAGAAGTAAAAATTGTCATTTATTTTGGGAGCAATTAAGAATTGATGAAATGTTTCTCCATGCTTTCTTCTTCCTGCTGCTGTAACTGGTGAGGATTTAGAGGTTGTAGCCTCCATTATCCTACATCCCCAAGTAAGGATAATATAGAGAAAATACCTCTTCTGATCCATGTAAAGCATGTCCAATAAGCAAGAAATAAATGTCAAACCACAGAGATGTTGCTGTATTTTATTACAACAACCTACTCTTGCTTAGCCTGACTGAAATAGCTACTGGTACTGGAAGTGGAATGTTACAGAAACAAAACCCATAAAAGCCTAAAGTATATGGCATTGACTTAGCAGTCAGATGGTAGATGGTAAGAAAAAGTTCTTTGGAAGCTCAGAGAGTTAAAAAATTTGTTTCTGTTCACACATTTGATAAATAGCAAAGCTGAACGTGAATGCAATTTTGACTCCAAAATCTATGCCATTTACCATTTGATTTGGGGCTCAGGAGGTTGGATAGTGGTAGCTTGTCTTTAATTGATGCATTCACCCTTTTGGTAAATATTATTTGTAGTATTACTTAGTATGTTCCAGTAATTGTGCAGAGTGGGAATAGGAATACATACATTAATAAGTCGATTTTTAGATATGTTGTGTTTGACTTGGCTTTGGGACTGAGGAGTGGAATGGTCCAGTAAGAATTAATTAATTAATCCATTCAATCGTCCCACAAGTTAGTGTCCAACATCTACAATGGGCCAAGAACTCTGTTACATGCTGCGAATGCAGTCATGAGGTGTATAGTTCTTTTTTTTAATAGTTTGCTGTTTTATTACATTTATGTTCATGAGAAATAATGCTCTGTAGTTTTCTTTTTTGTGCTGCTTTTGTCTTGTTTTGGAATTAGAGTTAAATCATAAAATAATTATAGAAGTGTTCCCTTCCCTTCCATATCCTGAAAGAGATTCTGTAAATTGGTATTATTCTCTAAGTGTTTGGTAGACTTGTCTAATGAAACCATACTGGCATAGAGATTTCATTTTCTGGAACTTTTTCATTACAAATTCAAAATCTTTCATGGTTATAGGACTAATCAGATGATCAGATTATGTATATTATTTTGGTTGAGTTTGGCAAGTTGTATTTTTTTATTTTTTTTAGTTTTAAAGATTTTTAAATTTTATTTTATTGTTATGTTAATCACCGTAATCATCATTAGTTTTTGATGTAGTGTTCCATGATTCACTGTTTGCATATAACACCCAGTGCTCCATTCAGTACGTGCCCTCTTTAATACCCATCACCAGGCTAACCCATCCCCCCACCCTCTTCCCCTCTAAAACCCTCAGTTTGTTTCTCAGAGTCCACAGTCTTTCATGGTTCAACTCCCCCTCCGATTTCCCCCCATTCATTTTTCCCTTCCTACTATCTTCTTCTTTTTTTTTTTTTAACATATACTGTATTACTGTTTCAGAAGTACAGGTCTGTGATTCATCAGTCTTACACAATTCACAGTGCTCACCATAGCACATACCCTCCCCAATGTCTATCAGCCAGCCACCCCATGCCTCCCACCCCTCACCACTCCAGCAACCCTCAGTTTGTTTCCTGAGATTAAGAATTCCTCATATCAGTGAGATCATATGATACATGTCTTTCTCTGATTGACTTATTCTGCTTAGCATAATACCCTCTAGTTTCATCCACGTCGTTGCAAATGGCAAGATTTCATTTTTTGATGGCTGCATAATACTCCATTGTGTAAAGATACCACATTTTCTTTATCCATTCATCTGTTGATGGACATCTAGGCTCTTTCCATAGTTTGGCTGTTGTGGACATTGCTGCTATAAACATTGGGGTGCACATAACCCTTCGGATCACTACATTTGTATCTATGGGGTAATTACCCAGTAGTGCAAATGCTGGGTTGTATGGTAGCTCTATTTTCAACTCTTTGAGGAACCTCCATACTGTTTTCCAAAGCGGTTGCACCAGCTTGCATTCCCACCAACAGTGTAGGAGGGTTCCCCTTTCTCCACATCCTCGCCAACATCTATCATTTCCTGACTTGTTAATTTTAGCCATTCTGATTGGTGTGAGGTGGTATCTCATTGAGGTTTTGTTTGGGATTTCCCTGATGCCAAGTGATGTTGAGCACTTTTTCATGTGTCCATTGGCCATTTGGATGTCTTCTTTGGAAAAATGTCTGTTCATGTCTTCTGCCCATTTCTTGATTGGATCATTTGTTCTTTGGGTGTTGAGTTTGATAAGTTCTTTATAGATTTTGGATATTAGCTCTTTATCTGATATGTCATTTGCAAATATCTTCTCCCATTATGTCAGTTGTCTTCTGGTTTTGTTGACTGTTTCCTCTGCTGTGCAAAAGCTTTTTATCTTGATGAAGTCTCAATGTTCATTTTTGCTGTGGCTAAGGTCGAAGAGGTTGCTGCCTGTGTTCTCCTCTAGGATTTTGATGGACTCCTGTCTCACATTTAGGTCTTTCATCCATTTTGGGTCTATTTTTGTGTGTGCTGTAAGGAAATGGTCCAGTTTCATTCTTCTGCATGTGACTGTCCAAATTTCCAACACCATTTGTTGAAGAGACTGGCTTTTTGCCATCGGACATTGTTTCTTGCTTTGTTGAAGATGAGTTGACCAGAGAGTTGAGGGTCCATTTCTGGGCTCTCTATTCTGTCCCATTGATCTATGTGTCTGTTTCTGTGCCAGTACCAAACTGTCTTGATGATGACAGCTTTGTAATAGAGCTTGAAGTCCGGAATTGTGATGCCACCAGCTTTGTTTTTCTTCATCAACATTCCTCTAGCTATTCAGAATCTTTCATGGTTCCATATAAATTTTAGGATTATTTGTTCCATTTCTTTGAAAAAAGTGGATGTTATTTTGATAGGGATTGGATTAAATGTGTAGATTACTCTAGGTAGCATTGACATCTTAACAATACTTGTTCTTCCAATCCATGAGCTTGGAACGTTTTTCCATTTCTTTGTCTTCCTCAATTTCTTTCATGAGTATTTTATAGTTTTCTGAGTACAGATTCTTTGCCTCTTTGGTTAGATTTATTCCTAGGTATCTTATGGTTTTGGGTGCAGTTGTAAATGGGATCAACTCCTTAATTTCTTTTTCATCTCTCTTGTTGGTGTATAGAAATGCCGCTGATTTCTGTGCATTGATTTTATATCCTACCACTTTACTGAATTCCTGTATGAATTCTAGGAGTTTTGGGGTGGAGTTTTTTCAGTTATCCACATAAAGTATCATATCATCTGCAAAGAGTGAGAGTTTGACTTCTTCTTCGCTGATTCAGATGCCTTTTATTTCTTTTTGTTGCCTGATTGCTGTGGCTAAGACTTCTAATACTATGTTGAATAGCAGTGGTAGTAGTGGACATTCCTGCCGCATTCCTGACCTTAGGGGGAAAGCTCTCAGTTTTTCCCCATTGAGAATGATACTCGCTGTGAGGTTTTATAGTTGTTGTTTTTTTTTTATAATATTGAGGTATGTACCCTCTATCCCTATACTCTGAAGAGTTTTGATCAAGAAAGGATGCTGTACTTTGTCAAATGCTTTTTCTGCATCTATTGAGAGGATCATATGATTCTTGTTCTTTCTTTTATTAATGTATTGTATCACATTGATTGATTTGTGGATGTTGAACCAACCTTGCAGCCTAGGGATAAATCCCACTTGGTCATGGTGAATAATCCTTTTAATGTACTGTTGGATCTTATTGCTAGTATTTTGGTGAGAATTTTTGCATCCATGTTCATCAGGGATATTAGTCTGTATTCTCTTTTCTGATGGGGTAATTGTCTGGTTTTGGGATCAAGGTAATGCTGGCCTCATAAAACGAGTTTGAAAGTTTTCCTTCCATTTCTATTTTTTGGAACAGTTTCAGAAGAATTGGTATTAATTCTTCTTTAAATGTTTGGTAGAATTCCCCTAGGAAGCCATCTGGCTCTGGGCTTTTGTTTGATGGGAGATTTTTTTTTACTGCTTCAATTTCCTTAGTGGTTATAGGTCTGTTCATGTTTTCTATTTCTTCCTGGTTCAGTTTTGGTAGTTTATACATTTCTAGGAGTGCGACCATTTCTTCCAGATTATCTAATTTGCTGGCATATAGTTGCTCATAATATGTTCTTATAATTGTTCGTATTTCTTTGGTGTTGGTTGTAATCTCTCCTCTTTCATTCATGATAGTATTTATTTGCATCATTTCTCTTTTCTTTTTGATAAGTTTGGCCAGGGGTTTATCAATCTTATTAATTCTTTCAACGAACAAGCTCCTAGTTTTGTTGATCTGTTCTACTGTTCTTTTGGTTTCTATTTCATTGATTTCTGCTCCGATCTTTATTATTTCTCTTCTCCTGATGGGTTTAGGCTTTATTTGCTGTTCTTTCTCCAGCTCCTTTAGGTATAGGGTTAGGTTGTGTATTTGAGATCTTTCTTGTTTCTTGAGGAAGGCTTGTATTGCTATATACTTTCCTCTTAGGATCACTTTTGCTGCATCTCAAATATTTTGAACAGTTGTGTTTTCATTTTCATTTGTTTCCATGAATTTTTTAATTCTTCTTTAATTTCCTGGTTGACCCATTCATTCTTTAGTAGGGTGCTCTTTAGCCTCCATGTATTTGAGTTCTTTCTGACTTTCCTTTTGTGATTGAATTCTAGTTTCAAAGCCCTGTGGCCCAAAACTATGCAGGGAATGATCCCAATCTTTTGGTACTGGTTGAGACCTGATTTGTGACCTAGGATGTGATCTATTCTGGAGCATATTCCATGGGCACTAGAGAAGAATGTGTATTCTGTTGCTTTGGGATGGAATGTTCTGAATAGATCTGTGAAGTCCATTTGGTCCAGTGTGTCATTTAAAGCCTTTATTTCCTTGTTGATCTTTTGCTTAGATGATCTGTCCATTTCAGTGGGGGTGGGGGTGTTAACATCCCCTACTATTATTGTATTGTTGTTGATGTGTTTCTTTGCTTTTGTTATTAATTGGCTTATATAATTGGCTGCTCCCGTGTTAGGGGCATAGATATTTACAATTGTTAGATCTTCTTGTTGGATAGACCCTTTCAGTATGATATAGTGTCCTTCCTCATCTCTTATTATAGTCTTGGGTTTAAAATCTTATTTGTCTGATATAAGGATTGCCACCCCAGCATTCTTTTGATGTCCATTAGCATGGTAAATTGTTTTCCAAGCCCTCACTTTCAATCTGGAGGACCTTTGGGTCTAAAATTAGTCTCTTGCAGACAGCATATCGATGGGTCTCGTTTTTTTATACAATCTGATACCCTGTGTCTTTTGATTGGAGCATTTAGCCCATTTATATTCAGGGTAACTATTGAAAGATATGAATTTAGTGCCTTTGTATTGCCTGTAAGGTGACTGTTACTATATATTGTCTCTGTTCCTTTCTGGTCTATGTTACTTTTAGGCTCTCTTTTTGCTTAGAGAACCCTTTTCAATATTTCTTCTAGGGCTACTTTCATGTTTGCATAATTTTTGTTTGTCCTGGAAGCTTTTTATCTCTCCTTCTATTTTCAATGACAGCCAGCTGGATATAGTATTCTTGGGTGCATATTTTTCTTGCTTAGTGCTCTGAATATATCATGCCAGTCCTTTCTGGCCTGGCATGTCTCTGTTGATAGGTCTGTTGCCAATCTAATGTTCCTACCATTGTAGGTTACAGACCTCTTGTCCTGAGCTACTTTCAGGATTTTCTCTTTGTCTCTGAAACTCTTAAGTTTTACTATTAGATGTTGGGGTATTGTCCTATTTTTATTGATTTTGAGGGGGGTTCCTAGTGCCTCCTGGATTTTGATGCCTGTTTCCTTCCCCAAATTAGGGAAGTTCTCTGCTATAATTTCCTCCAATATACTCTCTGCCCCTCTCTCTCTTTCTTCTTCCGGGATCCCAATTATTCTAATATTGTTTCGTCTCATGGTATCACTTATCTCTCGTATTCTGTCCTCCTGATCCAGTAGCTGTTCATCTCTCTTTTTCTCAGCTTCTTTATTCTCCATCATTTGGTCTTCTATATCACTAATTCTCTCTTCTGCTTCATTTAGTCTAGCAGTTAGAGCCTCCATTTTTTATTGCACCTCATTAATAGTCTTTTGGATTTTGACTTGGTTAGATTTTAGTTCTTTTATTTCTCCAGAAAAGGTTTCTTTAGTATCTTCCATGCTTTTTTCAAGCCCTGCTAGTATCTTTATAATTGTCATTCTGAACTCTAGTTCTGACATCTTACTAATGTCTGTATTGATTAGGTCCCAGGCATTCAGTATTGCCTCTTGTTCTTTTTTTTGAGGTGAGTTTTTCCATCTTGTCGTTTTGTCCAGAGGACAATAAATGAATGGGAGAACAAAATGCTCAGAGGGTAACAAAGACCCCAGAAAAATATACGCTAAACAAATCAGAAGAGACCTGAAACTTGGAGAAAAGAAAGAGAAAGAAAGAAAGAAAGAAAAAGAAGAATAAAAGAAGAATATGATCAAGCTGGTGAATAGATTAGTGCCACACCCTAGATTTTGGGCGTATTTTGGTCTGTTTGAAGAAACTGCCTCCCAAAATTTTAAAGAAAGAAAAAATAAGGGTAAATATGATGAAAGAATGGATATGATTATAAAGATGAAAATTATAAAAGATTTTGTAAAAAGAATTGATAAGAAGTTGGCTGAAAAAAGAAAGAAGAGAAATTTAAAAAAAATAGGGAGAGAATGTGATCAGGTAGGAGACTAGAACAAAACCATACACTAGAAATTTAGGGTGTATTTTAGTCTGTTAGAAGAAACTGTATCCCAAAATTTTAAAGATAGAACAACTTATATATATACCAAAAATAAGGTTAACTACTATGAAGGGATAGAATATGACCCTAAAAATGAAAAATAAAAAATATTTTTTAAAAAGGGTAAGGTGTTGGTTGAAAAAGGGAAAAAGAAAAATTAAAAAAAAATTTAAAAAATTGACTTTGAAAGACTAAAGAATCATAGGAAAAAAAAGCCATGAATTCTATGTGCTGTATTCCCCGAGTCCTGGAGTTCTGCCCTTCTCATTGATTGGTAAACTTGGTTTTGGCGGGCTGTTCTTGCTGATCTTCTGGGGGAGGAGTCTGTCGCAGTGGTTCTCAAATGTCTTTGCGGGAGGCGGAATTGTCCCGCCCTTGCCGGGGCTAGGCTAAGTAATCTGCTCCGGTTTGCTCTTGGGAGCTTTTGTTCCCTGCAAGCTTTCCATACAGCTTTGGAGGACGAGAGTGAAAATGGTAGCCTCCCATTCTCCACCCCAGAGGAACCAAGAATTCGGGGCCCAACTCCTCAGGGAGCCCCCAGAGAAAAGCAGTCAGTTGCTCCCATCTCCCCCGTCTCCAACCACACTCCATGTTCACCCAGCCTGTGACCGAGGGTTTCTATCTCTGGCACACGACCCCGTGTGGAGTCTCCAAACTCAGCAGATCCTTGTGGTGTGCTCCCATGTCGCTCCTCCTGGGGGAGGAAGGGGAGTCTCCCCAGATCTGCCACTTGTTGGGTCCCTGCTGGAAGAGGGGTGGCCTGACTGTACTGCGGATCACAGTTTATGGCAACCCCGAGCTGAGAGCCCACTCCTCGGCTCTGTCTGTGCTGCTGGCTTCCCTGCTCCGATATCTGGGAGCTCTGCTGCACTCAGGCACCCCCAGTCTTTCTGTGATCCTGAGGGTCCTGAGACCACACTGTCCCAGCTAGTGTTCTGCCCCCCGCTTAGCCACTGGAGCGATGTCCCTCCTTGGAGCAGACTTCTAAAAGTTCCGATTTTGTGCTCTGCTGCTCTATCACCTGCCGGTAGTGGCTGATGGAGGCTCCCTCCCCCTGCAGTCTATCTTCCCGAATATCGCCTCAGATTCACTTCTTCACACTTCCTTCCAGAAAGCGGTTGCTTTTCTGTTCAGAGAGTTGTTGCTATTCTTTTTTCGATCTCCTGTTGAGTTCATAGGTGTTCAGAATGGTTTGATCCCTATCTAGGTGAATTCCTGGGACCAGACGAAATTTAGGTCTCCTACTCCTCCACCATCTTGCTCCTTGCCCCCGGCAAGTTGTAATTTTTGAGGACTGTTTCTTTTTCTTTTAAGTTGCCAAATTTATGACTATAATGTTGTTTGTAATATTTCCTATTATGTTTTTAATTATGTAGGATCTATAATGGGATTCCCTATTTCATTCCTGGTATTGATGATTTGTGTATTCTCTCATTTTATTTTTGCTCTTCTAGCAAAAGGTTTATCAATGTTATCAATCTTTTTTTTATACTTTTTTATTATGTTAGTTACCATACAGTAGTACATCATTGGTTTTTGACGTAGTGTTCCATGATTCATTGTTTGCGTATAACACCCGGTGCTCCATGCAGTACATACCCTCCTTAATACCCATCACCAGGCTAATCCATACTCCTAGCCCCCTCCCCTCTAAAACCCTCAGTTTGTTTCTCAGAGTCCATAATCTCTCATGGTTCATCTCCCCCTCTGATTTCCCCCCTTCATTTTTCCCTTCCTTCTCCTAATGTCCTCCATGCTATTCCTTATGTTCCACAAATGAGTGAAACCATATGATAATCGTCTTTCTCAGCTTGACTTATTTCACTTAGCATAATCTCCTCTAGTTTCATCTATGTTGATGCAAATGTTGGGTATTCATCCTTTCTGACAGCTGAGTAATATTCCATTGTATATATGGACCACATCTTCTTTATCCGTTTGTCTGTTGAAGGGCATCTCAGCTCCTTCCACAGTTTGGCTGTTGTGGACATTGCTGCTATGAACATTGGGGTGCATATGGCTCTTCTTTTCACTACAGTTACTGATCTTTTTTTAAAAAAATTCCCTTTATTAATACTTACATTGTGTATTTTTCTGTTTTCATTATAACCAAACTATGTCATTGAATTTGAAGTTTCTTATAACCAGCAGCATGTAGTTAGATTTTTTTTGTTATTTTATCACAGGTTCTTCAGGCTCTGGTTTGTTTGTTTTTACTCTATTTCTATGTCTACATTGGATAAATGCTATTGATATGTCCTCAATTCACTGACTCAATGCTTTGTCTTCTCCATTCTACTGTAGAGCCTACCTTAGGCAGAGTTTTCCTATTTCAGTTATATTATTATTTCTTACTGAGAATTTCTATTTTTCTTCACTTAAGAGAATTTTAAATTGCTTGTTGAAGTATTTGTATAATGGCTGCTTTAACGTTTGTCTTCGATGTCTCAGGCCCTAAGGATGAAGAAGCTTCCTGAATGGAGCTACTTGTTGTCCAGGGAAGAAAAGCACTTTCCCTGGTTGCTTATTATCAGCAGGTCTCCTGATAGATCCTCCTGGCCATTGCCACCAGGCCTCATTGGTGTTGGTGATGGTACTTCAATTCAAGGGAGAAATGAACCTATCTGGGCTTTCTGGTATTGATAGATTGGGCTTTGGGAATTGCCAGACCTGGGTTGCTTTATTCTGTTGCGTTGGAGGGAAGGTAATAAGATATTCTCTCCACCTTCTAAGGTCTTCTTATATATTTTTTGTGTCATGTGTAGAATTTTTAGTTGTACTTTGTGGGAATTTATCTTTTCCCAGAACCATAAACCAACAGGTGATTTATAATAAGAATTTTAGTTTGCAAGTGGATCAATGATTTGTATCTTTCTGTCTACATGTTCTTTTCCTATCTACACTGGATAAAATCCTAATAATAATGTTCCTTTGTGCACAATAAGTCATAGCTCTTATGAGTTATGATTCTTACATCAATGACCCTAACATACTCATCACTCCTACCAAAAGGAATTAAATGTTCAAATTTTCTTAATGTACCACTTTCTGGACTCTATACTGAGAACCCACTCCCTCTTTTCTTTAAGATTTATTTATTTATTTGTCAGAGAGAGAGGGAGAGGGAGCACAAGCAGGAGGAGCAACAGGCCGAGGGGGAGGGAGACTCCTGGCCAAGCAGGGAGCCTGACGTGGGACTCCATCTCAGAACTGCGAGATGATGACCCTAGCAGAAGGCAGACAATCGACTGAGCCACTCAGGCGTCCCCCACTCCCTCTTTGTTTATTAATTTTTCTACAGTCTGTGCTCAATAGAGTTTTTTAGGTTTCAAGTTTCTTGGATTCTATCCTACTCTTTTAATATTTCACTCTTGCCATTTATACAGACCTATGTATTGGTAAATTACCTCAGATACAAATTTGGAAACACGAGTGTAATATAGTGTACATGCTAAACCATCTTATGCTATGTAAAAGCATCTAATATCTGAATAATACATGATAAAATTGTTAAAGTGAACTTAACATATGTTAGAGGCATTATAAAATGATTTTATAAGTTTAGAAAGAGATAGAACTAAATTATCTGAGTTCTTATGATCATTAATTTAAAGTATTATATAACATGTTAAAGACATAAAAATGTATACAAAGGGCTTGCCATCCTATGCCATCTGCATGTGCAGCACTGGCTCCACCCACACTGAGAAATGGACCAATTTTGACAAGATGTAGTGCCGCAGTGTGCCTGATGGGATATATTCAATCCTGGCATCCAAACTTTCCAGAAAACCTTGCTCAGAAGCTTCCAAACCCTGTGGAACTGTACCTTCACTCAAATGACATAGTTGTGGTTCCAAAAACCATTGGGTCCCTTGTAAAATTCCAATGTTTGGATCTTTGTGACAATGCCTTAGAAATTATTTGCCCAGAATTTGGTTATCTGAGAGCATTATGTCATCTTCAATTAACTAATAACCAACTGCAATTCCTACCTCCAATACCTCACTGTGGACCAGTATCATCTATGGTGTGTGCTGTACCAATTCTGCCCCCTTCCCAGTCTCAGTGAGCTTTCCATGGCTGGAAACTATCTTGCATTTTTGCCACTTGTCAAGGACAACAAGAGCAAAAATAATCAAATGGGACTACATCAAACTAAAAAACTTTTGCACAGTGAAGAAGACCGTCAACAAAACAAAAAAGCAACCTACTGAATGGGAAAAGATATTTGCAAATGATATAGCCAATAAAGGGTTAATATCCAAAAATATAAAGAATTCATAAAACTCAATATCAAAAAAATAAACTGGTTAAAAAATGGACAGAGGACCTGAATAGACATTTTTCCAAAGAAAACATATAGATGGTCAACAGGCACACGAAGAGATGCTCAACATTACTAACCATCAGGGAAATACAAATCAAAGCCACAGTTTGATATTTCACCTCACACCTGTCAGAATGGCTATTATTAAAGAAACAAGAAATAACCAATGTTTGGGGAGGATGTGGAGAAAAGGAAACCTTCGTATACCGTTGGTAAGACTGTAAATTGGTGCAGTCACTATGGAAAACAGTATGGTCGTTCCTCAAAAAATTTAAAATAGAACTACATTACGATCCAGCAATTCCACTTCTAAGTATTTATCCAAAGAAAATGAAAACCCTAATTTGAAAAGACATATGTACCCCTATATTCATTACAGCATTATTTACAATAGTTAAGGTATGAGAGCCACCTAAATGTCCACTGATAGATGAATGGATGAGAAAGATGTCGTATATACATACAATGGAATTAGTCATAAAAAAGAATGAAATCTTCCTATTTGTGACAACATGGGTGGACCAAGAGGGATTATGCTAAGTGAAATAAACCAGACAAAGACAAATACTGTATGACTTAACTTATATGAGGACTCTAAAATACAAGACACACTAACAATCTAATAAATTTACCAACTATGAGTTTTGATCATAGATACAGAGAACATAGATAGCTACAGAAAACAAACTAATGGATGCCAGAGTGGAGGAGGTGGAGGGATAGATGAAACAGATGAGGGGGATTAAGGTGTATGATTTTCCAGTTATTTTTGTAAAGATTTTTACTTATTTATTTGACAGAGAGAAAAAGAGATAGTGAGAGAGAGAGAGAGAGCACAAGCAGGGGGAGTAGCAGGCAGAGGGAGAGAGAAAAGCAGGGTCCTTGCTTGAGCAAGGAGCCTGACACAGGGCTCGATCCCAGGACCTTGGGATCATGACCTTAGCCAAAGGCAGACGCTTAACCGACTGAGCCACCCAGGTGCCCCCAGTTTTCCAGTTATAAAATAAATAACACACAGTGATGTAATGTACAGCATGGGGAATTTAGTAAAAAAAAGGTACAGATGTGAAATTTAGAAAAATAAGTAGTATGAGGACTAGATCTTTGAGCAGAATCCTGGCCAGCAAAGTTTTTGTTAATTTGGTTTTGGAATTCAGAGTTTTTAAAATAGTGACAAGAATGTGCAGTACTAGGAAAATCTGGAAGATGTTGTCAGTTGACTTCAAAGCAAAAATCTGGAGTTTCTATCAGTCATTGTTTTCAATAAAGTTCTTCAGTTTTAGGGAGGGAGAAAAAAATCAGGTGCAAGTCCAGCTAGGCAAAAGCTCAAGATGAAATGCAGAATGAAGACATTGTGCTCTCCACACTGCTGCCATGGCATCAGAAGATAAAGTGTTGTAATTCCTGAGTCTGTGTTGGACAAACAGCACGAAGTCTCCTTCTCTAGGATCTTCTCTGAGGGAATTCTTGGTATTTCTTGAGATTATTGTTGTAAATCTGTAAGTCAGAACAACCTCACCAGGTTTTGATCTTTTAAAGGAAGTATAGGGATATTTTGTTCATCATGTGTCTCCTTGGCAGTGTCTCCTGACATCATACCTGGATGCTTGGGCACAGTGCCTGTCCTTTGGCACCCACAGCATTTATGCAGCTTGCTAGGTATTATCACCTCCTACATTATGTGGGAGTTCCCTGCTTATATGGAAATGATGTGTTTTGGGAGGCTGTCTAACTAACATCATGATGAACCAGGCTGACATCCTTTTAAATTCCTGCTCTGCTATTTAATAGCTGGGTGAACTTGGGCTTAGAAAAGCTTTTAATTTGTCTCTCTCAGAAACAGGGTAAAATTAATACCTATTTCATAGCATTATTTGAAAATTAAATAAGATCCATTTAAAATACTTCTATCACTCATAAATACTACACAAGCATGGAGTCAATTTGAACCATTACTATTGTTTCACTAGACTGCTAGAAAGGGTTGGAACTGTGTGTGTCTTCACTTTTGTACCCCAAGCATCTAGCACAATGTCTAGTCCATTACTCATAATAATATCTTTGTTACCTGAACTATGCAACAGAAATAAATATGCTGATGCTTCAATATTTAAACCAACAGAAAAGGAAGTTTTCATTCAAATTCATTAAAATAAGTTTAATTTTTAAAAAAGTATACGGGAGTTGTACAATGTAGCCCATGCATCCACCATCCAACCTAATAAATTAAACTATGCTTATGCTAAAGTTTTGTGTTCTTTGGCTGATTATTATGGTTCTGCAAATTTTTTTTAGTAACTCAGTGTGAGACTTTATTCTCTGAAAAGCAAACAAAACACACACCCAGAGCAGAAGCATGAGCCATGCAGCATACATGTGCAAGTTCCTTCTTAAAGCAATGCATTTTAATTTCATTGTTTTTAAATTTTTTTGAGTATAGTTGACACACAACATTATATTAGTTTCAAGTGTACAACATAGTGATTTGAAAAGTTTATATATTATGCTATGCTCACCACAATGCTATTACAATATCATTGACTATATTCCTTAGGCTGTGCCTCTTATTTCCATGACTTATTCATTCCATAACTGGAAATATTTATCTTCCACTCCCCTTTACCCATTTCGCCCATTCCCCTCACCCCCCCCCTCCACCCTGGCAACCATTACTTTGCTCTCTGTATTTATAGGTCTGATTCTGCTTTTTGTTTCTTTACTCATTTGTTCTTTTTAGATTCCTCATACGAGTGAAATCATATGGCATTTGTCTTTCCCAATCCAAAACAATGCATTTTTAGGAGTGAGTTTAAAGCAATGATACTTAACCATCATTTCCACTATCGTTTCCACTAAGAAACCAGCTCTGTCACCAAAGCCAAATTTGACAGCTTTGCCACCTGAAGATTCAGTCAACCTAAACTAGAATGCAGTGTTCCGGTTGCAACTAAATTGTGTTTAAAAGGAAGCCTACCAGTTTTACCCTTTTATTTCAGTGTATATTCTCAATTGACACTAGGAATTATCCCACATATTTTAGAAGGACAAAAAATGAAAACGCAGAAAATAAAAATAAAAGGTCATGTTTCTTTATATTTCTTTAATTAGCCGAACTCAACATTTTTCACACCTATTATTTTTTCTGGCAGTCTGCAAATTTAGTTTTCTTCCCTGAATCTCACTGTAATCAATAACAGCATAGTCTTTTCACCTTTGCTTTAATTGTATTTATTTAGTGTTGAATATGTCACACATTCGTATAACTTAAGATTTTAAATGTAACAAAGGGCACATATTTAATCATTTACTAAAACTGCAGTGAAAAAAACTGCAGTGAACTAATTATCAATTGTAAATATTAATTTTAATTTGTTTTCACCTAAATAAAATCTAAATATATCCTTAAATATGACCATTCTAAATGCACTGCCATACAGTCCCTAGTATGTTGTGTTTATTTATGATACTAGTGACTTTGAAAACAAAGTGGTACAAATTAACAAAACACTATAGATTCCTATGAGGTGGCTAAATTTCACCTGATATTTAAAATTCCATGCAAACTATAGTAATGTAGAGTTTGTCCAATGCATATGCATGTATGAGTTTGCATGTATCCTTAGAACAAAGGTGCATTTCAAGTGGCGTGGTATAAAAAATTTCAAAACACATAAAACATAGAAATTGAAACTCTAGGGCCAATTCAGTAAATTAATTTTTACAAGATAGCTTAATGTGATTTTTTCACATTAAAGTTCCATTTTTTTCATAATTCATCATTTAAAAAAATATACTTATACAACCTGATGACTGTCGAGAAAGTTTGCATGTTGTTGACATAGTCAGTTACCATAACTGTAAAAGGCAGTTTGGTTAACTCAACTTTCTATGATCATTTATAAGTACTGAGTAAGTCCTGGGACTTGTTTTTTTTTTTAGTAAGTCCCAGAGATTTCTTTAATCCACCTGTGCATCTCTTCAGGGCTATCAGCCTGCACATAGAAAGTTTAAAACAATGTTACACTTTCAAAGAGATTGTCCCTCATCATTACATTGCTCTGTCTACATTCCTGTACTTCATGATCTTCTTTAAGTGGTATTATCTGGAGAGGTTCCTTCTCCAGTTCAGATTTGAAGTAGGCTATTGTGTTTTCTTTTTTTTTTTTTTGATTTTATTTATTTATTCATGAGAGACAGAGAGAGAGAGAGAAGCAGAGGGAGAAGCAGGCTCCCCGCCGAGCAGGGAGCCCGATGCGGGGCTCGATCCCAGGACCCTGGGATCATGACCCGAGCCGAAGGCAGACGCTTAACCATCTGAGCCACCGGCTATTGTGTTTTCATCCAATTGAAAAAAATATCTTCTACTCCAGTTGCTTCATCACCACTCCTTGCTTAACACAATATCCAGCTTTGATAACTGCACTATCTGAAGGAGGTTTAGGAGTAAAGAAGATGGCTTCATGACCACTTCAAATTATTTGCCAATACTTTCACCATATTTATTTACTTCTTACTGAGGTGGAGTAATGATGGGTATACCACCAATGCCAGTTTTCTAAGATGCTTGCTTCTTCCTACATTCACCCTGCTGACTTATGTCATCAGAATGATGCTGTGAATCTGACTGCTTTGGTCTTGTAGTTTTTATGGCTTAGTTCAACATATTTACTCATTCTACTAGATCCTGCTGGTCATTGGCTTGTAAGGAAATACTTCCTCATCCCTGCATTCATGACAAGAAAAAATTCAGCCTTTGGTCTTAGCTTACTTGCATTGCTACCTTTGAAATGTAGGTAAGATTAATGGCTCCAATGTATGATGATCCAGAAGGTAGGTCTTGTGGATTACCCATGTACCATACAAAGCAATCTTCTCTGGACAGAAGAAGATGGTGGTGGAGTAGGAGGTTACCTCATCCCACGAACACAACTAGATAACTATCAAACCATCCTAAATACCCCAGAAATCAACCTGAAAACTGACAGAAAAAATTCCACACCTAAAGGGAAAGAAGAGTCTACATCAAAGAAGGTAGAAAGTGTGGAGACCTGGTTTGGGGAGAAATGTATTGTGGGTGCTGCAGAGGGGAGGGAGCCCTAGTTGTGGAGAGGGCGAGAGAGAGAGAGAGAGAGAGAGGAGCACATGGGAGAACCCACAAAGAGAACATTTCTCCAAAGTCGTTGCCTTGGAAAATAAGAAGGGCTGAATTTCATGAGTTCTTATAACCAGCAGGGCTTAAGACTGGAGTTTTAATTTTTTAAGATTTTATTTATTTATTTGGGAGAGAGAGAAGAGCACACAAGCAGGGGTAGAGGGAGAGGGAGAAACAGACTCCCCGCTGAGCAAGGAACCCAATGTGGAGCTTGATCCCAGGACCCTGAGATCATGACCCGAACTGAAGGCAGGCACCCAACGACTGAGCCACCCAGGCGAGGCGCCCTTAAAGCCTAGAGGTCAGTGAGCTTGGCTGGGATAGACCCTGAGCGCACAGTGCTGCTCCTGGAGAGAAGGCAGGCAAACAACACAAGGTCAGACAGCGTGGAAACAGTAACCTGAAGAATGCCTGGGACACACATGGGGAGATTATTTGCTTTTCTCACAGTGTGTCCCTGAGAGGTAGTGTTCATGGAGACACTTCTCCAGGAAAAAAGGAGATATCTGGCACCATTTTCCTACACGGTCCCTGAGCATAAACACAGAGCTACCTGTGGGAAGCAGTGTAGCACCAACACTGGATGCCCAACTTGCTTACACCAAACCCCACCACTCTACACTCTAGTAGTACTACCCTTCTTAGTCACATTTGCCTCAGTCCCTCCCCCAGAAGACCAGCACAAACCACTGTCCACACCACATCCCCAAACAAAGAGTTCTGCAGGGCCTCAGTTCTGGTGGAGATAGTGTCAGGTTTCATTTCACAAGCAGTCCAGAGCACATGTAGTTAAAAAAATCACCACACTCTAGCCAAGGACCAAACACTGCCCAGAGCAGGCAAGGAGAGCCTCTGCAGATGACTGGCCTGAAGGATAGAGCAGCCAGAACACAACAGCAGAGTACACATGGCACACAACAGAGACATTCCCTGAAGTGGCAAGCCCTGGACACTACATGACTTCTTCTTCAAAGGTCGTTACTTTCAGGAGCAGGAAACATGACTGCCTTTTCTAACACAGAGAAGAAGGCAGAGACCTAGACAAAATGTGAAGATGGAGGAATTTATCCCATATGAAAGACCAAGATAAGGCCATGGCCAGAGATCTAAGAGAAATAGATATAAGTAACATGCCTGATGGAGAATTTAAAGCAACGGTCATAAGGATACTCACTGGGCTTGAGAAAAGAATAGAAGACATCAGTGATACCCTTACCACAGAGATAAATGAGTTAAAAAAGAATTAGTCAGAAATGAAGAGTGCAATAAATGAGATTGGAAACAGGCTTGATGCAATGAACAGCAGACTGGAAGAAACAGAGGAAAAATAAGTGATATAGAAGATAAAATAATATAGCTCAACAAAGAAAGAAGAATTATGCAACATGAGAATAGACATAAGGAACCCAGTGACTCCATCATTCGTATTATAGGAGTCCCAGAAGAAGAAGAAGAGAGAAAAAAAAGGGGGGCAGAAAATTTATTTGAAGAAATAATAGCCGAAAACTTCCCTAAAAATGGGGAAGGAAACAGACATCCAGATACAGGAGGCACAGAGAACCCCCATCAAAATCAACAAAAGCAGGCCAACACCAACACATATTGTAATGAAATTTGCAAAATACAGTGATAAAGAAAAATCTTAAAAGTAGCAGGACAAAAGAAGTCCTTAACTTACAAGGGAAGACCCACAAAGTTAGCTTCAGATCTCTCCACAGAAACTTGGCAAGCCAGAAGAGACTGGCATGATATATTCAAAGTGCTGAATGGGAAAAATCTGCAGGAAAGAACACTCTATCCAGCAGGACTATCATTCAGAAGAGAAGGAGAAATAAGAGTTTCCCAGACAAACAAAAACAAAGAGTTCGGGGCGCCTGGGTGGCTCAGTCCTTAAGTGTCTGCCTTCGGCTCAGGTCATGATCCCAGGGTCCTGGGACTGAGCCTCACGTCAGGCTCCCTGTTCCGCGGGAAGCCTGCTTCTCCCTCTCCCACTCCCCCTGCTGTGTTCCCCCCTCGCTGTCTCTCTCTCTGTCAAATAAATAAATAAAATCTTTAAAACAAAACAAAACAAAACAAAACAAAAGGAGTTCATGACCACTAAGCCAGCCCTGCAAGAAATATTAAAGTGGACTCTTTGAGTCCACTCTTTTGTCAAAACTGACAAAGACAAAGGATCAGAGAAATCTCAGGAAACAATGACAAAACAAGTAATAAAATGGCACTAAATACATATCTATCAATAATTACTTTGAAAGCAAATGGACTAAATGCTCCAATCAAAAGACATAGGGGGTCAGAATGCATAAATAAAAAACAAGACCCATCTATATGCTGCCTACAAGACACTCATTTTAGACCTAAAGGCACATGCAGCTCGAAAGTGAGGGGATGGAGAAACACTTATCAAACAACTTTTTTCAGAAGAAGTAGACTTTAAAACAGAGCTTAACAGGAGACAAAGAAGTAAATATATAATCATAAAGGGGACAATGCAACAAGAAGATATAATAATTGTAAATATTTATGTACCTAACATGTGAGTGCCCAAATATATAAAACAAAGGCAAGCATAAAGGAACTAACTGATAATAACACAATAATAGTAGGGGACTTTAACACCCCACTTACATCAATGGACAGATCATTGTAACACAACATCAACAAGGAAACAATGGCTTTGAATGACACATTGGACCAGATTGACTTAGATATATTCAGAACATTCCATCCTAAAGTAGCAGAACACACATTCTTTTCCAATGCACATGGGATATTCTCCAGAACAGATCACCTACTGGGTCATAAAACAGGTCTTAACAAATACAAAGAGATTGACATCACACCATTCATCTTTTCTAACCATAACATTATGAAACTAGAAATCAACCTAAAGAAAAATTTTGGAAAGACCACAAATACATGGAGGTTAAACAACATGCTACCAAACAATGAATGGGCCAACCAGGAAATCAAAGAAGAAATAAAAAATACACGGAAATAAATGAAAATTGAAACACAATGGTCCAAAACCGTTTGGATGCAGCAAAAGTTGTCGTAAGAGGGAAATATATAGAAATAGAGGCCTACCTGAAGAAGCAAGTAAAATCTCAAATAAACAACTTACACCTAAAGAAGCTAGAAAAAGAACAACAAAGCTTAAAGCTAGCTGAAGGAAAGAAGTATTAAAGATCAGAGTACAAATAAATGATATAGAAACTAAAAAAACAGTAGAACAGATCAATGAAACTAGGAGCTGGTTCTTTGAAAAAACTTAATAATATTGGTAAACCTCTAGCCAGACTTATCAAAAAGAAAAGAGAAAGTACCCAAATAAATAAAATCACAAATAAGAGAGGATAAATAACAACCAACACCTCAGAAATACAATTATAAGACAATATTATGAAAAACTATATGCCAATAAATTGGACAACCTGGAAGAAATCGACAAATTCCTGGACACATATAAACTATCAAAACTGAAGCAGGAAGAAATAGAAAACTTGAACAGACTGATAACCAGCAAAGAAATTTAATCAGTTATGAAAATCTCCCAACAAACAAAAGTCCAGGGCCAGATGGCTTCACAGGCAAATTCTACCAAACATTTAAAGAAGAGTTAATACCTTTTCTCATAAAACTATTCCAAAAACTAGAAGAGGAAGGAAAACTTCCAAATACATTCTATGAGGCCAGCATTACCCTGATATCAAAACCAAGTAAAGTCTCCACTAAAAAAGAGAACTACAGGCCAACATCCCTGATGAATATGAATGCAAAAATTCTCAATAAAATACTAGCAAACTGAATGCAACAGCACATTAAAAGAATCATTCACCACAATCAAGGGGCGTTTATTCCTGGGTTGCAAGGGTGTTCCAATATTTGCAAATCAATCAATGTGATATACAACATTAATAAAAGAAAGGGTAAGAACTATATGATCTTTTCAATAGATATAGAAAAATCATTTCACAAAGTACAACATCCATTTGTGATAAAAAACCCTCAACAAAGTGTGGTTAGAGGAAACTTACCTCAACATTACTAAAGGACATATATGAAAAACCCACAGTGAATATCATAAATGGGGAAAAACTAAGAGCTCTTCCTCTAAGGTCAGGAACATGACAGGGATGTCCGCTCTCACCACTATTTTTAACATAGTACTGGAAGTCTTAGCCAGAACAATCAGACAAGAAAAAAATAAAAGACATCCAAATTGGCAAGGAAGAAGTAAAATTGTAATGATTTGCAGATAACATGATACTCTATATAGAAAACCCTAAAGACTCCACCAAAACCTGCTAGAACTGATACACGAATTCAGTAATATTGCAGGATACAAGATCAACGTACAAAAATCTGTTGCATTTCTATACACCAATAATGAAGCAGCAGAAAGAGAAATCAAGGAATCAACCCCATTTACAATTGCACCCAAAACCATAAAATACCTAGGAATAAACCTAACTAAAGAGGTGAAAGACCTGTATTCTGAAAACTATAAAACACTGATGAAAGAAATTGAAGCGGGCACAAAGAAATGGAAAGACATTCCATGCTCATGGATTGGAGGAACAGATATTGTTAAAATGTCTGTACTGCCCAAAGCAATCTACACATTCAATGCACTCCTATCAAAATATCACCAGCATTTTTCACAGAGCTAGGAAAAGCAATCCTAAAATTTGTTTGGAACCAAAAAAGACCCCAAATAGCCAAAGCAAACTTGAAAAAGAAAAACAATGTTGTAGTCATCACAATTCTGGATTTCAACATATATTACAAAGCTGTAGTCATCAAAACAGTATGTGCTGGCCCAAAAATAAACAAATTGATCAACAGAACAGAATAGAAAACCCAGAAATAAACCCACAACTATATTGTCAATTAATCTTCAACGGAGAAGGAAAGATTATCCAAAGGGTTAAGGACAATCTCTTGAACAAATGATGTTCAGAAAACAGGACAGCACCATGCAAAAGAGTGAAACTTAACAACTTTCTTACACCACACACAAAAATAAGTTCAAAATGGATTAAGACCTAAATGTGAGACCTGAAACCATGAAAATTTTAGAGGAAAACATAGGCAGTGACCTCTTTGACATCAGCCATAGCTACTTCTTTCTAGATATATCTCCTGAGGCAAGGAAAACAAAAGCAAAGATAAATTATTGGGACTTCATAAAAATAAATAGCGTCTGCATAGTGAAGGAAACAACCAAGAAAACTGAAAGGTAACCAATGGAATGGGTGAAGATACTTGCAAATGACATATCCAATATAGGATTAGTATCCAAAATATATAAGGAACTTCTAAAACTCATCACTCAAAAAATAAATCATCTAATTAAAAATGGGCAGAAGACATGAAAAGACATTTTTCCAAAGAAGACATACAGATGGCCAACAGACACATGAAAAGATGCTCAACATCACTGATCATCAGGGAAATACAAATCAAAACTATAATGAGATATCACCCCACACCTGTCAGAATAGCTAAAATCAACAACACAAGAAACAACAGGTGTTGGTGAGGTTGTGGAGAAAGGAGAACCCTCTTACACTGTTGGTGGGAATGCAAACTGGTGCCCCCACTGTGGAAAATAGTATGGAGATTTCTCAGAAAGCTAAAAATAGAAGTATCCTAGGATCCAGCAATTGCACTACTGGGTATTTACCCAATGAATACAAAAATACTAATTCAAATGGATACATGCACCCCTATGTTTATAGCAGCATTACTTTCAATAGTCCAATTATGGAAACAGCCCAAGTGTCCATTGACTGATGAATGGATAAGGAGAATGTGGTACATACATACAATAGAATATTACTCAGCCATAAAAATGAGTGAAATCTTGCTATTTGCAATGACATAAATGGAGCTAGAGAATATTATGTTAAGTGAAGTAATTCAGTCAAAGAAAGACAAACACCATATGATTTCACTCATATGTGGGACTTAAGAAACAAAAGAAAAGAGCAAAAGCAAAAAGAGAGAGAGAGGCAAACCAAGAGATAGACTTTTAACTATAGTGAACAAACTCATGGTTACCAGAGGGGAGGGGGGTGGGGGCGTGGTTTAAATAGGTGATGGGGATTAAGGAGTGCACTTGTGATGAGCACCAGGCATTGTCTGGAAGTGTTGAATCACTATATTGGATCCTGAAACGATTACACTGTGTGTTAACTAACTAGAATTTAAATAAAAACTTAAAAAATAACTATCTTCTCTGGTATCCAGTATGAAATATCTTTGGAGAAATTTCCCACTGTTTTCATTTTCTTTGATGTCTTATAAAATCACAAATGTGGCTGTGACATTTCACACAGGTATTCCTGAGCTTCAACATTACACTGGGTGACCTTGGGCAAGTCACTTTCAACTCTGGCACCAGTCATCTGTATCATTAAGGTGTGAACATAAAGCATGATTCTATGGCACAGGGCAAAATCCACTTCTGACTTAGGGAGTCCAGTGCTTGCCAGCTCCTTAGCAGACCAGCAGTTGCCTCATACCTTGCCCAGCTGCTCTTTAAGCCAAACTGCACCACAGTCCTCCATCCATCCACGGCCCTCCATCCATGCAGCCCTCATGCCACTGTGGCTCATGCTGTCATAGGCATGAACTGCTGGCACTATGCACATGTTCCTGGCTGTCTCAGCATCCACACGGTGGCAGAGATTCCAGAGTCCACACTCCCAGTCCGTGGAGACTCATGGTTCTGCAAATTTTGAGTACAGCATAAAGATCATGGGTATTGATGTCAGGCCTAAATTCTAGTCCAAGTTTTAATTGACCCAGACAAGTCATTTAACCTCTTTGGGACTCAGTTTCCTCATCTGTAATACTGTGGTAAAGAAAGCGCCCATTGCTCAAGGCAGTTGTGATACTTAAATTAGATCATTTTGTTAATTAAGATGCTTTATCACAGTGCCTGGCACCCAATAAATGTAGTTTCTGTTGTCATTTTTGTATCATCCCAAGCACTGCAAGGGGTACAGAAGTGAGTAAGCCATGGTTCTTGTTTTCAAGGAGCTCGTGATGAGCACTGGTGTTATAAGCAGCTAATGAATTGTTGAACACATCAAGAACTAATGATGTACTATATGTTGGCTAATTGAACATAATAATAAAAAAGTAAGGATATGATAGATATACAAATAGCTACTCTAAGAGCTATAGCTCTTATAAGATAAATGACACAGGGGTAGGGTTACCAAAATGCTGTGAGTTCAAAGGCTTGAAATGTGGTAGCTGATGTCAGAATTTTGTGTCTAATTGTTACATGTGTGATTTTGTTAACACTGATGTCTGGGAATACAGTGTTAAAGCTAGGAGTCAAGTATGCTGACACCCTTTTTCCTATATCCATTGACAGACACTACTGCTTGATCTCAGATATGGCCTTAAAATTTTTGACATACTGCTTCGGGCATCATTACTAATCAATTGGATTTGTCCTTGAAATAAAGTATGGTACCTAAAGTATGATGCTCCTGGGAGGACATCAAGAAGAAGGGGACATAGGCTAACAGTACCAAGTAATAGAGGTAAAAGAGATAGAAAGGTATCAATTTTGAAGAAAATTATCACTGGTGAATATTGAGAGAGAAATTATATTAAGTTGTAACGTATGATCCATAAGTAAAAGTCATAGAGTTGGAGCTTAAGGTGGATAGAATTAATGGCTATTGAAGTTGTGGGCATCAAGGAGCTTTGAAGCTAAATTTGGATGAAAAATCTAAAGAAATCTTGAAGTTGCCCATGATGATGGTAGAAATTGCAGTGGAAAACAAGAACTGACTGCATGCCGAAGAGCAATGAGTTAGGACACAGTAGATTATAACAAAGAAGATTTGTTAAACATGTTCACTCCCTTTACTAGATAATGACATGTAAAACCCAAGGAATTAAATCTTATTTTCTTTGAATCCCAGGATTTAAATGCAATGTACAAAACATTGAATAAATGGACGAATGCATGAAGGAACGTTTGGTGATCATCAAGAAAGTTAATGTAGACAACTTATTTGAGCCCAAGTTGAAAAACCACCCTAAAAGAGATTAGTTTGGGACTAAAGAGAAGTAATGAAAACTGAGTTTCCCTTGAGCAAATCATATCCTCCTTTTGCTGGGTATTCAATAGATAATTTGTCCTACTAAGCCCTCATTCTTATCTCAGTCTATGCCAAAGGTACTTTAAGTTAGAAACACCTAAATACTTTTTAAAAAATCCCATTGCCCCAGTTTCACCTCCGACAAATCAAATTAGAATCTCTGGAGGTGTTATCTAGTCTTCAGTATTTCTTAAACTCCTTTTTAAAGGTTTATATTTCTAAGTAATCTTTATACCCAATGTGGGGTTTGAATTTACAACCCCGTGATCAAGAGTGGCACACTCTACTGACTGAGCCAGTCAGGCAGGCCTAGTCTCACATTTTTAAAAGCTCCCCAGGTCAGGGCACTTGATGTAATGAACACTGGGTGTTATATGCAACTGATGAATCACTAATAATACACTATATGTTAATTAATTGAATTCAACTTTAAAAATAAATAAATAAATAAATAAATAAATAAATAAATAAATAAATAAAAATTTTTAAAAAGCTCCCCAGGTAATTTATGCTGTCAAGATTGAGAACTATGGGGTTGAGACTAGATAAAAGAAGATGCAAGTGTATTAAATTATCTAATTACACAAAAATTCAACATTACAGCTAGAATTTCTAGTAATTTTTTGTAAGAAATGTAGTATCTCAGTTCTCAACTTCTACTTAAAATGTTTATCCCATAATTACATAGTGCCTGGAAGCCTACAGATGGGTTGTGTTTGGCCCTCATAATGCTGAAAATTTTTGAATTGATGGCCAATATTTAAAAATCAAATTTCACATAAAAATGAGAACTTGCAACTTCTCTTCACAATTAGAAGCACCAGTAACATGATGTTTGCATTCCCTAGTGGAAGAAGTCAAAACTCAGTAGCTGCTGCCCCATTTAGATATAAATGGTCATTGAATTTTCTTTTTTTCACTTTGATTAGAGACTTATCAATTTTATTGATCTCATAGAACCAGATTTTGGGTTCACTGATATTCCATTGTTTTAATTTTTTTCTCTTTCATCAGTTTCTACTTTGGTCTTTATTAGTCCCTTTCTTCCGCTTACTTTGGGATTAATTCTCTCTCTGTGCCACCCAGGAGCCTCTATTTGGACTTGTTTTTATTCCACAGAATATTATTCATATTGTTAAGTGTTCCATGTGTACTTGAGAATAATGTATATTCTACTGTTGCTCAGAAGAGTGTTCTATAAATGTCAATCAAGTCTAGCTGGTTGATTGTGTTGTTCAAGTTGGCTTCATATCCTTGATGATTTTCTGCTTACGTTTTCTATCAGATATGAGAGAAGAGTATTGAAGTCCTTGACTATAATTGTGGATTTGAATATTTCACATTGCAGTTGTGAGATAATAGAAAAAATATATATTGGTTTCAGGCCCCAGTTTCTGGCACAGAGCTCCTAACACCCTTGTAAATTCCTGAGTGATAAGAACACCAGGAGCATCTTTTGTTCTAATATTTGCTCTTTGACCCTGGGTCCAGACACTGGGCTCCTGAAACCCTTGCAAATTCTCAAGTGATAAAAGGACTAGTGATGTGGGAAACAAAGGCAAAAGAAATATAGCTTAAATTAAAATCTCCTTACAGCTTGCAGCCCACTGATAGATACCTGAAACATGCAGGGTGTGACCTTCCTCAAGGAACTCGTGGTTGCCTTAGTGCCTTAATGTTTAAAAAGAACCTGATCTTGGCAGCAGTTGGCCCCTCAAGGTCCTGAAGACTTGCTTCCAGATTCTTGGAGATTTGCACTATCCCTAACCCCCACTAATAAAAAAGTATACAATCAGTCACCCCTCACAATCCCAGTATAGACATTTCTGCCTACAGCTCCTGTCCCATGAATAGGGAAGGGGTTAAGGTATAGGCAGAAGAGAGAGGAGGCCCTGATTCTTCTGACTGGGTTCTGTAACTATTCCTGGCAGGTGGAGATGCTGAGACAGAACGGAACAAGAGATAAAGAAACAAACCAAGACGGCACAAGAATCTCAAGGCCACAAGCTTCGCAGTCAGTTCTCAATAAAAGACTGCCTCTAAAGGCCCTCAGTGGCAACCCATTCGGGACCCCTCTCACTCTAGAGAGCTTTTGTCTTTCCTTTCTGCTCTCACCTTCACTTAATAAACTTACACTTCACTTCACCCTTTTGTGTCCGTGAGATTCATTCTTGGACTCTGTGAAACAAGGACCCTGCAATCCTGCAACACTAGGAGCATCTTTTGTTCCAGTGAGGTGACTTTAAGTGGGATCCTGGATGGTGATTGGTCACCAGAAAGTCCAAGCTAAGATTAGAAGCTTGGAGTTTGCAGCTCTATCCACCCCATCTCCATCCTCCAGAAAGGCGACGAGGGCTGGAAATGGAGTTAATAATTGACCATGCCTATGTGAGGAAGTCTCCATAAAATCCCAATAAGTATGGGATTCAAAGAGCTTCTAGGTTGGTGAACACATCCACATACCAAGAGGGTGATGCACCCCAACTCCATGGGGATAGAAGTTCTGGTGCTCAGGGCCATCCCAGAACTCATCCTATGTATCTCTTCATCTGACTGTTCCTCTGTATCTTTAATCATATCCTTTAATAAACTGGTAAATAGGGACGCCTGGGTGGCTCAGTTGGTTAAGCAGCTGCCTTTAGCTCAGGTCATGATCTCGGGGTTGGGACATTGAGTCCCACGTCGGGCTCCCTGCTCAGGGGGGAGCCTGCTTCTCCCTCTGCCCCACCCCACCCCCCTGCTCATGCTCTCTATCAAATAAATAAATACAATTTTTAAAAAATAGGTAAATTGGTAAACATAAGTGTTTCCCTGAGTCTTGTGAGTCACTGTAGCAAATTAATCAAATCCAAAGAGGGGGTTGTGGGAGCCTCAGATTTATAATCCATTAGAAGCACAGGTGTTGTGGGCCTGAGTTCTTAACCTGTGTACCTGATGCTATCTTCAGGTAGATAGTGTCAGAACTGAATTGAACTGAGTTAAATCGTAGGACACCCAGCTGGTGTAGCAGAATTGCTTGTTTGGGAAAACTCCACACACGTCAGAAGTGTTATGAGTGTGTTAGTACCATGAGAATAAAGGAGAAATACTGGAGGAGGACTGGGTTTTATCCTAACACAACAGTTCTATCAGGTTTTCCTCCATGTATTTTGATGCTCTATTATTAGGTAGATAAACATAATTGTTATGTTGCCTATCTAATTGACTAATTTATCATTATTAAATATCCTTATTTTAAAGTGGTAATATTCTTTGCCCTAAAATCTACTTTGTCTCTTCTTTACACTAGAGTTAACATGGTATATTTTTATCAAATCTTTTATGTTTGTTCTATTTGTGTCTTTAAAAGTAAACTGTACCTCTTATAGGTAGCAGATAGTTGTTTCATTTTTATCCAATCTGCCAATCTATGACATTAAACTGGAATGTTCAGACCAGTTATATTTTGTCATTATTGATATGGTTTGGTTTGAGTCTAGTATTTTTCTTTTGTCTTACTTGTTTTCTGTTCTTTTTTCTCTCTTTTTCTGCCTTCTTTTCCATTATTCAAGTATTTTTCTGAATTCATTTTATCCCTGTTGTCAGCTTATTACCTATAACTTTTTTATTTTTTTATTTTTTTTTATTTTAGTGGTCAGTCTTGGATTTATGACATGCATTTTTAACTTACTCTAGTCTACGTTCAAGTAATATTATACCAGTTTGGGTACAATATAAGATCTTTAAAATAGCTTGCCCATTCTTGCCTCTTGACCTTTATTCCATTGTATACATTTTACTTTTACATATGTTATAAAACTTACAATACATACTATTATTTTTGTTTAAACATTCAATTTTCTTTTAAAGAGTTTTAAATAGGAAAAACACTTTCTTATCCATTTTGTTACCATTTCCAGAAGAAAAACACCCTTCTGTGTGTCTCCTCCACTCTCAATACTCTACTACAATACTACTTCACTTCTAACACCAGATGTGTGTATGTATGTGTGTGTATGTGTGTGTGTAGGGAGGCATTCCCCCATACCAAACAATTCTTAACCAGTTGAGTTTCCTACAATTTAATTCCACAGGTTAAAGGCTCAGTCCCACAGAACTGCCCCCCCATAACTTCAGACAACAATAGCAAGTCCACGTTGTTACCTATGCTTCTGACCAACTGACTGTGAATCAGAGTTTCACATGACCCCCTCCTTCAGTTCGATTAATTTGGTAAACCGGCTCACATAACTTAGGAAAACATTTACTTACTAGATTACTGGTTTATTATAAAAGGATATAACTCAGGAACAGCCAGATGGAAGAGATACACAAGACAGTTTCCATGCTCTCTCCAGGCACACAATTCTCACATCTCCAAATATTCACCAACCCGGAAGTTCTCTGAACCCATACATTTGGGTTTTCAACGAGGCTTTACTACATAGGCATGATGGATTAAATCTTTGGCTGTAAGTGACTGAACTCAATCTCCAGCCCCTCTCCCTTTCCCGCAGGTTGGGGAGGGTGCATAGAACTGAAAGTTCCAACCCTGTTATCAGGCTTGGTTCCCCTGGCAACCAGCCTCCATCCCTAGAAGCTTTCCAAAAGTCACCTCATTAACATAATCTCAGGTGTTGTTGAAAGGGGTTTGTTATGAATAACAAAAGACATCCACTTCACCTTTATGTTCTGAAGCTATTTCAGGAACTAAGGACAATAGACCAAATATTATAACAAAGGATGTCCCTATGGCTCTTAAGAAATTATAAGGATTTTAGGAAATACGTGCCAGGAATAGTGGACAAAGACCAATATGTATTTATTATAAATAGCAATATCACACCATTTCTGACCCTCTTCATTCCTTTCTATAGATGCATATTTTTATCTGCTATCATTTTCCTTCTGCAGGAAGCACTTTCTTTAACATTTCTTATAGTACAGGCCTGCCAGTAATAAATTATTTCAGCTTTTGTAAGTCTGAAAAAAATATCTTTATTTTACCTTCACTTTCAAAAGATATTCTTGTCAGTATAGAATTTTACCTTGACTTTTTTTTCTTTCGGTATGTTAAAAATGTTTCTTCACTGTCTTGTATGCGTTATTTCCAAGGGGAAATAAGATGTCATTGTTATTTTTGTTCCTCCAGACATAACATGGCTTTTATCTCTGGATGTTTTAAAATTTTTCTCTTCTTCACTGGTTTTAAGCAATTTGATCATAATATACACAATTGTAATTTTCTTCATTTTTCTTGTGCTTGGAATTTATCTTCCTGTTTCTTTATGTTTATAGTTTTCAACAAATTTAGAAATTTTCAGCTATTATTTCTTCAGTTTTTTTTTCTCTCTCCTTCCCCTCTCCTCTTTCAGACACTCCAATTATCCATCCAGTAGTCACTTAGTAAATTGTCCCACAATTCACTGATCTCACTGATAACTCTGTTCATTTTGTAGAATTCATTTTTTCTACTGTGTTTTATTTTGGATAGTTTATGTCATCAACTACATTAATCTTTTTTTTCTGCAGTGCCTAATCTGCCATTAATTCTATCCGTCATATTTTACATCGAACAAATTTTAGTTTTCATCTCCAGAATGTCTATTTGGGTCTTTTTATATATAACCCATGTCTCTACTCAATTTTCTGAACAGATGGAATATAGTTATAATGTCTTTAAATGTCTATGGTTCCTAATTCTAACATCTCTATCAGCCTTGGATCAGTTTCAATTGTTTTAATTTTCTCCTCGATATAATTTGTATTTTTATGTATTTTTTCATTCTTTGTAATGTTTAATGAGATATTAGCCAGACATTGTAGATTTTACCTTGTTCAATGCTGAATATGTCTGTATTCCTTTAAATACTCTTGACAGAGTTCTGGGACATGTTAAGGTGCCTGGAAATACTTTGATCCTTTTGAGTCATGTGTTTAAGTTTTGTTACAGGATTGGAATAGTGTTCAATATAGGTCTAATTATTCCCTTACCAAAGCCACCCTTCTGTGTACTTTACCCAATGCACAATGAATTTTGAGGTTTTCTAGTGTAGCTGGTGTGAACAGGCATTGTTTCTGGCTCTGCATTCACCCCAGACAATGTTAGCTCTCATCCTTTTGGATGATTTTCTACCTGGCCTTGAGGGTACTTTCCTCAAATGTGTGTTCTGATCAGTCCTTAGCTGAATGCTAAAGGGGAATCTTTGTAGGTATCTGGGGTTTTACCTCTATGCAGTTTCTCCTCTTTAGTACTCTCTCCTGAAAATTCTAGCCATCTATGTCTTTCTGGACACTCATCTCTACCTTCTCAATGCAAGTAGTCCATCAGTCTTTTCTTCAATTCTTCCTCCCTGCACCATAGCCCAGAAAAATCTCTCAAGACAATAAACTGGGGAAATCTTTGAACTCACCTCATTTATTTCCATATCTGAATCTCTGGATCTCCAGTGTCTTGAAAACTGATGTTTCATATGATTTGAAACATCTTTTGTTGTCTCAGCTATGAGGGTAAATCTGATCTTTTTTATTCCATACTGCCCATAAGTGAAAGCATCTGTTCTTTTTTTTAAATGTCTTTTAAGTTGAGGTATTTTACAAGCAGTAATATGCACTACTCATGTGTGTACAGCTCAATTATTTATATATCTGTGCAATCACCATCAAGATATTAAAATTTTCAAGCACTTCTAGAAGGCTCCCTCATCCCCCTCCATTGCTGTTTTACTGGAAGCTAAACACTTTGTTATTTCACTTTGACCATGAGGAAACTTACACTACAGTTGGGATAAAGCCATGTAATTTTATTACTGCTGCACTTCAACTATAAATCCCTGTCTTCTAGAAGTAGTCTCATGTCATATATTCTCTATTTTTTTTTTACAGATGGCCATTACAAAATAGAGTGAATTTTTTTGCTTTATTTTTTTATTGAGGTATAATTGACATATAACACTATATTAGTTTCAGCCCTGCAGTATAATGAGTCAGTATACATATATATTGTGAAATGATCACCACAAGTCTAGTTAACATCCATCATTATACATAGTTACAAAATTTTTTTCTTGTGATGACGACTTTTAAGATTTACTCTCTTAGCAACTTTCAATGCAGTGCAGTATTATTAACTATAGTCACCATGCTTACATTACATCCCATAACATATTTATTTTATAACTGGAAGTTTATGCCTCTTGACCCCCTTCACCCATTTTGCCCATCCCTTACCCTCTGCCTCTGACAACCAGTTTGTTCTGTGTCTGCGAGCTTGGTTTTTGTTTTGTTTTAAATTTCACTGTAAGTGGGATCATATGGTATTTGTCTTTCTCTGTCTGACTTATTTCACTTAGCATAATGCCCTCAAGGTCCATCCATATTGTTGCAAATGGCAAAATTTCCTTCTTTTTTATGGCTGAATAGTATTCCTCTGTGTGTATATATGTGTGTGTGTGTGTATGTGTGTGTGTGTGTGTCTATGTGTATCACACATCTTCTTTATCCATTTTTCCCTTGATAAACACTCAAATTGCTTGCATATCTTGGCTATTGTAAATAGTGCTGCAATGAACATGGGGGTGCATAGATCTTTTCAAATTAGTGATTTTGTTTTCTTTGGATAAATACCCAGAAGTGGAATGGCTGGATCATATGGTAATTCTATTTTTAATATTCAAGGAAACTTCATACTCTTTCCCATAGTTGTGGAACCAATTTACATTCCCACTAAGTGAAAGAGGGTTCCCTTTTCTCCACATTCTCACAAACACTTTTTTCCCAAAGTACTGGGCCTACCTAAATATACAGATTTTCCCAGTTTTATACTAAAACCCACCCCAATCTCATTGTTATCAGTTGTTTATCATTCACATAGTAGAATATCAAAAGATGGTAACAAAAGTGAGTGGTACTAATGGAATTATGATTATGACTTTGATCAGAAAAAAATAATGACTTCCTCTTTTTCATCTTTTTTTTTGTCTACATAATAAGCCAAAAACTGTTTTTAAAGACATGAGTTATTTTCTGAGTTTATAATTTTTTTGTTTGCCAATTACCAATATTTCATGTTTCCTATACCTCAGCAACCAAGCAATAAAATAACAATTAAAAAGGAATATTCTTTTAATTCTGCTTTCACTTAGTCTTCAGAAACTTCAGTCCTTGACAAATTCTACCTAAATGACTTTGAATGAACCTAGGGAGGTTTCTTATGCCCCCAGGTTTTCTCACCTTGATCATTATCAAAATTATCTCAGAACTATCTCAGATCCCATCCTCAAGGAGCTGTTATGGTTCCTTTTATTTTGTATTCTGCTTTTATTACCATAATCTTTCCCTAAAACTCAATCTTTGGATCCTTGAGGCAGGGCTGGTGGACAGTCTGAATGACTGGCTAGGTTATATTTATCATTCCTCTCTTCATGGCTTTGATATGCATTTTCCTGATGGCTAATGATGTTGAGCATCTTTTCATATATTCACTGGCCATTTGAAGAATGTCCATTTGGATCCATTGCCCATTTTTTAAGTTGGGTTATTTGTTTTTGAGCTGTACAAATTCCTTATATATTGCATATACAAGTCCTTCATCAGATATATGATTTACAAACATTTTCTCCCATTTTGAGTGTTTTCTTTTCACCTTCTTGATAGTATCCATTGAAGCATGAAAGATTTTAATTTTGGTAAGTCAAAATTTACCTATAGTTTTTTATTTTGTTATTTGGACATTTGTATCATATCTAAGAGGGCTTTGCCTAACTTGTAGTCACAAAGATTTACTCCTATATTTTTTTCTAAGATTTGTATAGCTTCTGCACTTATATTTAGGCCTATGATCCACTTTGTGCTAATTTTTATATATAATATTTGGTAGGGTGAGGAGGCTTCATTCTGTTTCTAGTTTGATGTTTTTTTTATTTTTATCATGAAAGTGTGTTGGATTTTGTCAAATTTTTTTTCTGTGTCTGTCCAAATGATTATTTGGTTTTTGTCCTTTATTTTATTGATATGCTGTTTTACTTTAATAGATTTTCAGATGTTATACCAACTTTGCATTTCTTGGATATATTCCACTTGCTCATGGGGTATAATTCTTTATATATGGCAGTGGGTTTGGTTTGATAGTATTTTACTGAGGATCTTGGAATAAAAGCCTGTGGTTTTCTTTTCTTGTCATGCTCTTGTTTACTTTTGTTAGCAGGAAAATACCAGTCTTACAGAATTTGGAAAATGTTTCTCTTCTATTTTCTGTAACAATTTGTAAAGAATTAGTATTGATTGTAATTAGTTATTTAAAAGTTTGGTAGACTTTATCAGTGAATTTGGACATGGACTTTTTCTTGTGGGAAGTTTTTTATTAAATTACAAATATAGAGATTGCTTTGTAGTTGTTATGGGTCTTCTTTGGATTTTCTACTTCTTGAATTTGTTTCAGTAGTTTGTTTCTTTCTAAGAATATGTCCATTTTGCCTAATCTATCTAATTTATTGGCATACAGTTATTCATAGTATTCTCTTATTTTCTTTCTCTTTCTTTAAAGTCTGTAGTAACAACTGCTCTCTCATCACACCTTTTAATAATTTGAGTCTTCTCTTTTTTCTTGGTCAGTTTAGCTAAAGATTTATGAATTTTGTTGGTCTTTTCAGAGAAACAATTTTTTTTGTTGATTTTCAATTTATTGAGGCTTATTTTGTGACCTAACATATTGTCTATCCTGGGGAATGTTCCGTGTGTACTTGAAAAGAATATGTATTCTGCCTTTTCGGAGGGGAGTATACCATTAAGCCAAGATTCTTTATATTGTTGTTCAAGTCTTCTATTTCCTTTTCGATCTTCTGCTTTGTTGTCCTATACATTCCTGAAAGTGGAGTATTAAAGTTTCCAAATATTGTTGAATTATCCATAACACTCTTAAGTTCTATAACTTTCTGTTTCTCTTCTTCGGGGTTCTGGTTTTAGGCGGATATGCACCTGTGCTTGTAATTTTAATATCTTAGAGATGGATATACTCTGTTATCATTATAAAATGTTTTCCTTTACTTGTAATAAAATTTTATGTATTAAAGTCTCTTTTTTTCTAATATTATAGCCACTCCAGCTTTACTTAATGCTGGAAAATTAAATGCTTTCCCTTTAATTTCTGGAACAAAGCAGAGATTCTTCTCACCACTCTTATTCAACATTGTAGTGGAAGTCCTAAACAGTGCAATTACTCATGAAAAAGAAACAACATTAATTGGAACAACATTAATTCCAATTAAGTAATTGGAAAGGGGAAAAAACTTTCCTTACATTCAGACAACATATTTGTCCAGAAAAAATCACCCCAAAATCTACAAAACAAAAACCCTTAGAAATATCAAGTGAGTTTAACAAAAATTCAGGATATAAGTCAATACACAAAATCTATCATATATCTAAAAACCAGTAAGAAATTTAAAAAAGTTACAATAGCTCCAACAATTAAACAAAATTGAAGAAAACAATACAATTTATGATAACTCAAAAAAAGAGCAATTGGTGTGAATTTAGTAAAAAGTAAACACAATCTGCATGTTGAAAACTATAAAGCACTGATTCAAGAAATCTAGAAAGATCTGAAGAAATGGAAAGACATCTCATATTCATGGATTTGTAGGATCTACAAAAATGAAGAATATCCCCAAATTAATCTAGATTCAACACAATTTACACCAAAACCACAAGATTTTTTGTAGTTATAGAAAAGCTGATTCCATAACATATAGGAAAAATCAAAGGAATTAGAATAACTAAACAATTTGGAAAAGAAGAATAAATGTGAAGGAATTACACTATTTGAGATTAAAATTCACTTTAAAACCATAGTTATCAAGACAGTGTCATATTGGTAAAAGGGAGACATATACATCAGTGGAGAAGAATAGAGTATTTAGAAATAGACCAGTACAAATATGGTGAGCTGATTTTTTATAAAGGTGCTGTTTCAATGGAGAAAAAATAGTCCTTTTAACAAATAGTATGCATACTAAAGCCACAGAGATTCTATCTACCACATACCTATTTGAATAATTAAAATTAAGAAAAGTATGAAGGGGCGCCTGGCTGGCTCAGCTGGAAGAGCATGTGACTCTTGATCTCAGGTTTGTGAGTTCAAGCCCCATGTTGGGTGTAGAAATTACTTAAATAAATAAAAACTTTAAACAAAGTATGAAGAATACCAAGTGCTGGCAAGGACATGGAGCAATCATAACTCACACATTGCTGGTAGGAATGCAAAATTGTTCAGCCACTTTGGAAAACATTTTGGCAGTTTCTTATAAAGTTAAACATCCAGATACCATAACCATTTATGAGCAATCTTACTCCTAGGCCTTTCTTTTGAGATATTAAAACTATGTTCACACAAAAACCTGCATATAAATGTTATAGCCTTTTAACTCATCATCTCCAAAAGTGGAAATTACCCAAATGTTTCAATTGGTGAATGGATAAACAATCTGTGATACATCTATACAATGAAATACTATTCAGAAATAAAAACTAATGAAAAATTGATACATATAACAACTTGGATGACTCTCAAAGGTGTTATCCTAAGTAAAAGAAGCCTGTCTCAAAGGTTACTTATTCTATGTTTCCATATATATGATATTTTAGAAAAGTAGAAACTAGATTGAAAGAGAACAGGAGTTTTTGCCAGGGTTTTTGGGTGAGGAAGACTGTGTGACTAAAATAGGGTATCATAGAGACTTTTGGGAGTTATGGGACTGTTCTATATCCTGACTGTGGTGTGGTTATATGAACCTATGCATGTGTTAATACTCATAGTACTGTTCATACCAAAAAAGTAATTTACTATATGTAATTTTAAGAAATGACAAGTCTCTTTATTTAACAAGGTGAAACACATGCCTACACATATAGTTAAGTAAAAAAAATCTTGGTGCAAAATAGTTTGTATTATATGCTGTTTTTTGGTAAAAATGTAAACAATACATATACATGTGTTTGCTTGCATATGTATAAAATATCTTTGAAAGAATAACTAAGAAACTTACTAGGTGACTAGGGGCCAGGTATAAGGTGGAAAGTTTTTATTGTATATGATTTTGTGTCAGTTTTGGGTAACTGTTTAAAATTATTCTTTATATCTTTATTATAATATATGATATATACAAAATAATGCATGTGGTTTTCATGGGCACCCAGAGTTGAAAACTACTGTTTTATAAGTTCCATATTTATTATGCTATTTTGTTTATTGCTTGTCTTCCCCACTAAAATGTAAGTTTTAAAAGTGGGAGGATTTTTTCCACTCCTTTGTTTATGCAAGTATCTCTACTGCCTTGAACAGTGACAACCACACAGTGGTTGACCAACAAATGTTTGTTGAGTGAATAAAATAAAGTGTTAAGAACAGGATGTATGGTGGAAGCAGAGAAGAGGAACAGTTGTCTGGTTTTGGTTAAGGAGTGGAAGGAAGAATCAGTAAGGCTTAATGAAAGAGTTAAAATATCAGCTAATCTATGAAAGGTGAATACTAGATAGCGGGTGTGAAAGCACACATATTTGAGATCTCAGTACACTTTCTAAATTGTAAGCACTTGTGTGAGACTTTAACTTAGGGTGGGAAAAGCTGAGTGGTGAGAGATGAGGCTGGAGAGAGAGAGAGACCAAGTTAGACTACCAAGGCTTTTGTATACCATCTAAGGAGTTGGGATTTGGGGAGAAACATGTAGGGTCTGAACTAAGTGATCCTGATGACTGAGAGAAATGGATGAAGTCTATAAACATTCATATATCACCCTTTCAGGGAGCTTTTCCATAATGGCAATCTTCTCCCCCTCCCCTTTGTGCATTGCTATCCTACTTACTTGCTTTATTTCTTCATAGTACTTGTCACTTTCTGGCATGTATTTTCTTAAGTATTTTATTATCTGCCACAAGAATGTAGTTTATGTGAGGGCAGAAATTTTTGTCCATTTTGCTCATGGTTCTATCCTTACAGCTTGGTGCATATTAACTGCTTGATAAATATTTGTTGCATGAATTTTTCAAAACTTTGAATGTGGAGGAAGTCAAGGAAAAATGATCAGGTTTCAATGCCTCTGGATTTCTCATAATCCACTGGCTAATTTTTCCAGCTCAATTCCCAAATATAATTAATTATTATTAGCATAAGCCCCTAATTTTCTGTATTTATTCACTGATTACTGTAATATCCTCTAAATCAACTTCTCTGCTTCCAGATTGCACCAGTACAACCCATTTTCTATATTCTGGTTTTAAACATTACCATATACTTTTTTTTAACATATAATGTATTATTTGTTTCAGAGGTACAGATCTGTGATTCAACAGTCTTACACAATTCACAGCGCTCACCATAGCACATACCCTCCTCAATGTCTATCACCCAGCCACCCCATCCCTCCCACCCCCCACCACTCCAGCAATCCTCAGTTTGTTTCCTGAGATTAAGAACTCCTCATATCAGTGAGATCATATGATACATGTCTTTCTTTGATTGACTTATTTCGCTCAGCATAACACCCTCCAGTTCCATCCATGTCGTTGCAAATGGCAAGATTTCATTCCTTCTGATGGCTGCATAATATTCCACTGTATATATATACCACTTCTTCTTTATCCATTCCTCTGTCGATGGACATCTTGGCTCTTTCCACAGTTTGGCTATTGTGGACATTGCTGCTATAAACACTGGGGTGCACGTACCCCTTTGGATCCCTACATTTGTATCTTTGGGGTAAATACCCCAGTAGTGCATATACTTTCTTGCTTAAAATTCTTCTTTGGACTTCTGTTTCCCTTAAGCTCAAACTCCATGACATGGCTTGCAAGGTCCTTCCTTCTCTGGCTTCTTCTTACATTCAGCTTCATCACTCATTACTGTTCCTCTCACATCATACTTCAAGTCCTCTGCCATTCTTCCCTTTCATTCGTCCATTCAATAATCTAGTCAACATTAAACAAGTCTTCATTGAGCACCCCTTAGGAGATAAGGTATGTTTCAGGTTTTTAATATTCACCAATCAATGGGACAACCGTGGTTCCTACACTGTCTTCTCTACCTATTATTTTGTCACATTATAGTGCTGTTAGTTGTTTATGTGTTCATTTCTCCCACTGTTTGGATGGCCTTGAAATCCAGGGTTGTGTCTTATTTTTCTTTATATGAGCAATATCAGGAACAGAACCTTACACTGAGTGGTTGTTCAGAATCTGCTGGTTGAGTGACAAAATATGAGTTAAAAATGTTGAAATGAACTATAAAAATACCAGAGAAAGTAAGGACTTGGTGCTGGCCCCTTTCATTTCCCTGACCACATTTTGGTTATTTATTCATCAAACACTGATAATCACCTTTTTATGCCAGGCTCTTATGCATTTAAAATGTCACCTTTAGCTCCTAAGGTGTGGGGTTCCGATTACAATGCTCATCGGTGTAGCATAGTATTTGGGACATGGTAGATGCTCACTATATACTTGTAGATTGACTGAAAATAACCACAAAAAAGAACTGGGGTACAGACTGGGCCCAGAAGAGCTTTCCTGAAGTAGTGGCAATAGGTAATTCAATACTGAACTTTTAACCACAGTAAGAATTATTCTTGTTATTGAAAATTTTGTCAGTTGTCATTTTCTTGGGGGGGGGGTTATATACATATACAAGAATGCTTTCTAGACGAGTTTCCCTTATTTATTTGGAAATTTGAGTATGGCATGTAACTCTTTGGATACCGTTCCGAGACAAAAAGATTCAGACTTCAGATTTTTTAAGATCTTGAAATCAAAGTATGCCACTAATAAAAATGAAAATTTTTTCCAACATGGTATGCCAGAAAACAGTAACTCAGTATGACAAATACGTAACTGTTGACATCCAAGAGTTAAGGGACTAGGGTTAGGAAGGTATTTCAAAGGCTTAATCAACAAAGCGAGGTGACAAATTTGGATACGTGGGGTTTGGCTGAAATAATGCAGTTCTTGGGATGACGAGAGCTAAGATTTGTAAAAACGTACTGATTCCCTCTCAGCCTGTTTACATCACTACCCAGCTTCTGATAGGGTGAGAGAGCCAGAGCGATAAAGTATTGTAAGAGATTGCTAGAGAGGCACAGGAAGTTGCCTGGTAAAGGGGGAGTGGCGGAGGAAGCTAGGCTTCCGCCAAACGAAGGAAAATAGCAGTTCCGGTCACGCCATCGTTGCGTCGCGGCTCTCTTCAGCAAGGTGAGTGTAAAGAAAGAGGCTGATAATTTTCACAAGTGAGTCCCCAGACACCCCGGGGAAGCTTTCCTCCTTGCTTCAACATGGGGCAGAAAGAAGTTTTCATTCCCGGAGTACGTTGTGTGAAGGTTGTTTCTGACGCTTAGGTTCCCGTCGCCTGTCTTCTCTCCCCCGCTCTGAAGATGGCAGGCCGTCATCCCCTCCCCTTTCTCTCTTGTAGTCCTTTTATCCCTAGTCATTCTTCACCTCTCCTCATTATCCCAGATCCTCTTCCTGATCTTTCTGAGCCTGGGTCATTCCCTCTACCACGGATTCTTTTCCTATCTTTTATCTCCCACCTTGTTCCCCGCCCCCTTTTAGCCTCAGAACTTTTGCAACCCCCTTCTCCCACTCTTCCTTTTCCTTCGATTCCAATACTTTACTCCCCTCCCTGCCCCACAAGGCTTCTGATCCCTCCTGTCCCGCTCCTGCAGAGGCAATTGAATTATGTACTTGCCAAAGCCAGGTGTGACTTCAATCTCATGGTCAACGTTGTTTTTGTTCATAAAAATAAGCAGTGGCAGAAATTTTAGCCCTAAGAGACGTAGGGTCTTGTTCAAATAATAATAATTATTATTATCATTATCATTTTTATTTTTATTCTAAACAAGATGATACATCAGAAACTGCACTGATTTTAACCCTCTACTCATGACATTTAAAAAAAAATTGGCGTAGAACTCAATCCCCACTTTTTAAAGGGGCAAACAAAGTGGGTTTTGTCTGTAACCTGGTGTCAGCTCTTGACAGTGGAAGCTTTTCCATCTCCTTTAGAACTTCTCGTGGAATAGAAATGGTTGACAGATATGACATCCAATTACAAATTTATTTTTTCATATGAGTTACGTTTATTATGCAAATTCTTCTCTGGTCTCTGGTAGCAACATTGAACAAGAAAGCTGGCAGATTTTTCAGACAAAGTTTTCCTGGGAACTTTGCAGGTATTCTCTATTTGGTGCAAAAATGTATTTTTCTGTCCCATTTATCAGGTTTAATTTGTCTTGTGAGAACGTTAGTTAATCACAATTTATTATTCCAATTTTTTACCCAAGAGAGGAGACATGATCATTAAACTTAAGATGAGGCTTAGGGTTTTTCAGGCTCTAAAGAGGAATTTAACCAAGGATCTCCTTGAACAAGCAATTTATTCCTCTTCTCCTGTAACTACTGTGTTATACTTGCCAAAATAAGAGGTAACTCTTTTTTTCTGGGCCAGGTATAATTTTCAGTTCTTTTAGAAAAAACGAGGCAGAGATTTTCATGATACTAAAACACTTAGGAACTCTTTTGAAGGGTATTGCTGATGTCTCTGTTCTCTATTCAAGTCATAATTACACAGCATTTAAATATCATCTGGCTTCAACCCAGTGTGCAACCATCATTTATTCATCAAAGAACTTTTATTGAATAACTTTTTAAAAATTTTTTTTAAAGATTTTATTTATTTATTTGAGAGAATGAGAGACAGAGAGCATGAGAGGGAGGAGAGTCAGAGGGAGAAGCAGACTCCCTGCTGAGCAGGGAGCCCGATGCGGGACTCTAGGATCATGACCTGAGCCAAAGGCAGTCGCTTAACCAACTGAGCCACCCAGGCGCCCTTTATTGAATAACTTTATGTGTCAGACAGTGTTAAGCACTGAGGATACAACAGTGGAAAATAAAAAGTGTATTAAGCTGTAGTTGAGAGACAGACAGTAAATGAATATATAATAAATACGAATAGGTTGTGATGGGGAGGGGATGTACTGTTTTAAATAGTCCCTGGTAAGGCAACATTTGAGCAGAACCTAAAGGAAGTGAGGGCACAAACTATACAGCTATTAGTAGGAAAAACAGGATACATCTATGTCAGTGTCTCTGTATTTGTTGTTCACTGTGCTTCCTATACACCCCCTCTTTCACTTTTCTGCATAGCTTTAATGCAGCACTCTGCATACTGAAATAACCTAATCCAGGTGCATACATTTCCCATACTCTTTTTATCCTAGCTAGCTTCTTCCTGTCATTTAGATATATTGTCAGTTACTAGCCCTGCTAGGAAGACATCTTTATATCCATCCTCAGTTCTCCCTCAGTCTGTTTATCTGTGGTGCATCGTGTGCTATCCTACCGCATATTTGCTTACCTCTCTCACTGCTCTTAACACTGTGTGTTCATGATATGTTGCCCATAAATGTTTGGTATGTTAAATTGGAAGAATTCAGTACTTGGTCTGTCTGTACAGGCAACCTTTTAAATATAGTTGGTCCCTTAGTGTTCAAAACCATCCTCTAAGGTCAGTATTATCATTATCATTTTACTGATGATAAAACCAAGACTCAGAGGTAGATAGTAACTACTATTGGTGGAGTTCATGGAGGTATGGTCTGCAAAACGCTTGGTCCTGGCCTGATTCTCTTTGTCTTTCTGGCTGTCTCTCTTTCTCTGTTTATTAATGAGAAATAGAAAATATATGGAGTATTTTATTATTTTATAAGACATAATCTGGGTATAGAAATTTCATTTTAAAAAATTTCATAAGTCAGATTATATCAGGTACTTGTTATAAATAATATAGAGCTGAGAGGCATGGTGACTCTTTTTACTTGAACAATTTTTAATTTAACAAGCATAAGTTGAAAGAAGAGTACAATGAATACTTTTATGCTCTGAACCTAGGTTCAGCAGTTGTTAACTTTTGCCATATGAGCTCACTTGTTCACTCACTTGCTCACTCATCCATCCATCCATTCATTTTTTTAATTAAAGTATAATTGTTTATATATTTTCTGATCTATCTGTTTTGGCTGAACCATTTGAGATTTGCAGGCATTATTTTTAAGTAAACTTAAATACACACAGAAAGGTGCACGTATCATAAGTGTACGGCCCAAAGCACTTCACAGTGTAAACACCTGTGTAACCAGCATCCAAATTAAGAAATAGAACACGCAAACAATGAATCATGGAACACTACATCAAAAACTAATGATGTAATGTATGGTGATTAACATAACATAATAAAATAAAATTAAAAAAAAAGAAAAGAAATAGAACATGATTATCATCTGAAGGCCCTTGAATGTATCCCCGATCATTCACATCTAAGCTCCCATTAGTCACAATCCTGGCTTCTATCCCAGTATAGTAATTTTGCCTATTTTTGAACTTTATAAAAATATGGTAGTGTAATATTTTTTGTGTGTGCCTGACTTCTCTGGCTTAAGATTTTGTTTTTAAGGGGCGCCTGGGTGGCTCAGTCACTTAAGCGTCTGCCTTTGGCTCAGGTCCTGATCTCAGGGTCCTGGGATTGAGCCACGCATTGGGCTCTCTGCTCAGCGGGGAGTCTGCTTCTCCTCACTCTCCCTCTGTGCGTGTGCTCTCTCTCTCTCTCAAAAAATAGAATCTTTAAAAAAAAAGATTTTGTTTTTGAGATTCATTCATATTATTGGGTACAGTGTTAGTTCCTTCATTCTCATTGCTATGTATTCCATTGTGTGAATATATCATAGTAGATGGACATTTTGCTTCCATTTTTGGCCTGTAAATAATACTGGGAATAATCTAGTACATGTCTTTTGTGATATATGTACACATTTCTGTTGGGTATATACCTGAGTAGAATTGCTGAATTATAGATTATGTATATGATTAGCTTTAGTAGAAGATGTCAGCTGGTTTTCCACAGGGGTTGTACAGACACACCTCGTTTTACTGCACTTTGCTTTATTGCCCTTTGCAGATACCGTTTTTTTACAAATTGAAGGTTTGTGGCTATCCTGAGAGAAACAAATCCATCGGCACCATTTTTTAAAATTTTATTATGTTATGTTAGTCCCCATACATTACATCATTAGTTTTTGATGTAGTGTTCCTTGATTCATTGTTCATTGAACCATTTTTCCAACATTTGCACACTTGATGTTTCTGTGTTACATTTTGGTAATTCTTGGAATATTTAAAGCTTTTTCATTATTATTATATTTGTTAATGGTGATCTGTGATCAGTAATGATGACTTGCTAAAAGCTCAGATGATGGTTAGCATTTTTTAGCAATTTTTTTAATTACAGTATATACATTATTAGACATAATGTTATTGCATACTTAATAGACTACAGTATAGTGGAAACATAACTTTTATATGTACTGGGAAACCAAAAAATTCATTTTACTTGCTTTATTGTGGTATTCATTTTATTGTGGTGGTCTGGAACCAAATCCACAATGTCTCTGAGGTGTGCATGTACTATAAAACTCTTGGTATAAATCTTTAAGAGTTCCACTTGCTGTAGAATATTGTCAACACTTGTTACTGTCTTTGCTTTTTAAGGAAAAAAAGCCATTCTAGTGGTTATGAATGGTATCTTACTGTGGTTTTAATTTGCAAATCTGATGATAAATGTGCATCTGTTCATATGTTTGTAGGCCTGGATATCTTTTTATGAAATACCTGTTTAATCTTTGACCACTTTTTCTCCTGGACTATCTTATTGATTTGTAGGAGATATTTTTATATTAAGAATGTTGATATTTTGTTAGATATATTTATTGCAAATCTCAGTTACTTGCATTCTCAGTTTCTTAAAGGTATCTCTTGATAAACTGAATATCTCAATTTTAATATTGTTCAGTTTCATAGTTTTTCCCCTTTATGGCTAGTGCTTGTTTTGTTAAGAAATCTTTGCCTTTCTCAAAGTCATGAAGACATTTTTCTGTTATGTTATTGTTTAATCTTTCATTTGTATTCACAATATATTTGAATTGATTTTTGTTTATTATTTCAGTATGAGTAAAGCCCCCCCTTTTGTATGTCAAAATGGACATTTAGGGGTGCCTGGGTGGCTCAGTCAGTTAAGTGTCTGCCTTTGGCTCAGGTCATGATCCCAGGGTCCTAGGGTTGAGCCCCACATCAGGCTCCCTGCTCAGCGGGAAGTCTGCTTCTCCCTCTCCTTCTGCCCCTCTCCCTGCTCGAGCTCCCTCTCTCAAATAAATACATAAATCAATCAATCAATCAATCTTTAAAAAAAGAAATAGACATTCAGTCAACCCATTATCACTTACTGAAAAGATCATTCTTTCCCTTGTATAGAGTCATATTTTTCATAAATCAAATGACTAGATTATATATGTGGGTTCGTTTCTGAATTCCATCCTGTTTGGTTTGTTTCTCTATTCTTGTGTAAGTACCACTTTCATAATTAATGTCATTTATAATATACCTTATATATAGTCATTTAGTCCTACAGTTTTGTTCTTTTTCTTCAGTAAGGCCTAGTTATTTTTGGTCTTTTGCATTTCCATATGCATTTTAGAATCACCTTGTCAATTTTCACAAAAATGCTTCTTGGCATTTTGATTGAGATACCACTTAATAGGTCAATTTGAGGAGCTTGCATCATGGAACTTCTAAATATCTCAGTGTTCATCTCCAAATATTAGGGATATTTTGTAAGTAATTTAATTACCATTGTGTTACCAAGAAAAATTAAGAATAATTTCCTAATAGCATCTAATACCTAATCCATTTTCAAATTTTTTTTTTCCCCAATGAGCCTTTTATAGCTGGTATTTCTTGTTTTTAAAAAAAGAAGACAAGGAGTGTTTACTAAGGTTCTATTTTTCATCAGGCAATATATACATATTTAATCAAAACAAAAAGGAGTAAAGATGTACATATTCTTCCATTTTATAGGAAAGGAAAGGAATAATACTTGGTTAAGAAACTTTTTCAGGGGCGCCTGGGTGGCTCAGTCATTGTCTGCCTTCAGCTCAGGTTGGGATCGAGCCCCGCATCGGGCTCCCTGCTCCGAGGGAAGCCTGCTTCTCCCTCTCCCACTCTCCCTGCTTGTGTTCCCTCTCTCGCTGTCTCTCTGTCTGTCAAATAAATAAATAAAAATCTTAAAAAAGAAACTTTTTCAATCATAAAGCTTCAAAGGCTGTTCATATTCAAATGCATAGTTCTATAATATGAAATCCCATGCTCTTATCACTGTATCATATCATATACAAAAGAATAAAGGTAAAAATCAGATAATAAAGAGGTAGGGAGAGGAAGAAATCCTGCTGAGGGACCTATTAGTTATAAAATGCAAAATATAGGTCTTATAGCTGGTTTTTAAAACCATCGCCCAACTTAAAGTATATTTATATTTTTTGAGATTTTTTTTGTTGTCCTTTTTTCTATTGTGTTGAACTTGTGGCTATTTATATATTTAGTACTTTTCAATCCATTGCAGTCATTTCTTCTGTTGCTCAAACTGCCAGTTTGGAAGGAGCCAGGTGCAACCCCTGACACTGGCTTCTTTTTTCATTTATTACTGAAATTTTCCAATATATTTAAAGTAGAAGATAGTAAAATAAACAAGCATGTATCCATTTCTCAGCTTCAACAATTAATACCATTTGGCCAATTTCCTTTGATCTTTTCTCCTCACCCACTTTTTTCACTGGGGTATTTTAAAGCAATCCCAGACATTATGTCATTACACATGTAAATAACTCATATCCGTCTCTGACTTTTTTTTTTAAGATCTTATTAATTTATTTGAGAGGGGGAGAGAGTGAGAGAGCAAGCAAGAGCACAAGAGCAGGGGGAGGGAGAAGCAGACTCCCATCTAAGCAGGGAGCCTGATGCGGGGCTCAGTCCAAGGCCGCTGGGATCATGACCTGAGCTGAAGGGAAATGCTTAACCAACTGAGCCTCCTAGGCGCCCCACATCTCTAACTCTTAAGTGGATTATATTAAGTAACACACAAGGCCATTATACTTAATAAGATTAACAGTAATTCCTTATATTATCTAATGCCCAGTCCATATTCAGATTTCCATGATTGTCTTAAAGATATCTTTTTAGGGGCACCTGGGTGGCTCAGTCAGTTAAGCATCTGACTCTTGATTTCGGCTCAGGTCATGATCTCAGGGTCGTGATATCAGGTCCAGTGTCGGGCTCAGCATTCTTTCTCTTCCTCTTCCTCAGCCCTTCCCCCGCCTCGTGTGTGTGTGGGTGTGTGTGTGTGTGTGTGTGCGCGCGCACGTGTGCACGCATGTGTGCACATGCTCTCTCTCCCTCAAATAAATCTTTAAAAAAAGTATTAATAAAAAATGTCTTTTTATAGTTGTTTTTTTTTTAAGATTTTATTTATTTATTTGAGAGAGAGAATGAGAGCCAGAGAGCACGAGAGGGAAGAGGGTCAGAGGGAGAAGCAGACTCCCTGCTGAGCAGGGAGCCCGATGTGGGACTCGATCCCGGGACTCCAGGATCATGACCTGAGCCGAAGGCAGTTGCTTAACCAACTGAGCCACCCAGGCACCCTATAGTTGTTTTGTTAAATCTATATCTAAAGAAGGGCATTTATTGCCTATTTATTGACATTAGATATTTTTCTTTTAAGTCTCTTTTCCTAACCATCTGTAGTCACCCCCCACATTTTAAAGACCATTGGTATATTAGAGAAACTAAGTCATTTATCCTATCAACAAATGGATTTAGATGATTGCTTCCTTGAGGTGGTATTCATTTTGTTTTCCCATCTGCATGTTTCTGTTCACTGGCATTTAGAATTAGAGGATTGATTAGATTCAGTTTCAATTATTTTTTTAAAGATTTTATTTATTTTTTTGTCAGAGAGGGAGAGAGAGAGAGCACAGCAGGGGCAGTGGCAGGCAGAAGGAGAAGCAGGCTCCCGGCTGAGCAAGGAGCCTGATGTGGGACTCGATCCCAGAACGCTGGGATCATGACCTGAACTGAAGGCAGACGCTTAATTGAATGAGCCACCCAGGCGCCCCTTCAGTTATTTTTTAAGGGAAAAAATTGTTGCAGGTAGCGATAAGCACTTTCTTTTGTATTTCATCATATCTGGTTTAACTTTTTAACTGATTCTGGAGTTGATTTGTGTTTTCAGGTTTTGTCAGCCTGATTTCTCCATTGTAGCATCTCCTACCAACCTTTCTCCTGTTGATTTTAGCAACCACTGAAGACAATTGTCTAAATTCATTATTTCAGGGGTGCCTGGGTGGCTCAGTCGTTGGGCGTCTGCCTTCGGCTCAGGTCATGATCCCAGGGGTCCTGGGATCGAGCCCCGCCTCGGGCTCCCTGCTCGGCGGGAAGCCTGCTTCTCCTTCTCCCACTCCCCCTGTTTGTGTTCCCTCTCTCGCTGTGTCTCTCTCTGTCAAATAAATAAATAAAGTCTTTAAAAAAAATTCATTATTTCAGTAGTTGAAAAAAAGCGGTCTAATTTCATCAATCCTTCTGCATTTATTAGCTGAAATTATTTTATAAAAAAGACCTTTTCTTTATCAGCTTTTTTTGGTCCCAAAATATATTTTATAAAAAGAAAGTCAGGGTGAATGCTTTTTTTCATTTGTCAGAGTAAGGGCTTGGTTTCCTAGAGACTTTCATTGTTTTCTTTAATATGATTAGGAATTCATGGATTTTTATGTATTTTAGTGTATGTATCCACTTTGATTTATTTTTGATGTGCACACTGTATCATCTTAGAAATTAGTCTTTTCTGTTTGGCTCCTGTATCCTTTACATGGTCTCATTAGATCTTGACATCCTTGCTTTCTTTTTTTTAATTTAAATTTTAGTTAGTTAACATATAGTGCAATATTGGTTTCTGGAGTAGAATTCAGTGATTCATCACTTACATACAACACCCAGTGCTCATCACATCACCAGTGCCCTCTTTAATACCCATCACCCATCTAGCCCTTCCTTGCTTTCTGACACAAGATATTTTAGGCTCATTATGTACATTCTCTGCCCCAGTCCTGGAATCAGCCATTTTGCAAGGAGGCATATATTTCTTCAGTAGGGATTGGTACTGAGAAAGCAAGATGTGAGTGCTCAGGGGATTATTATTGTTTTCTTAGTCATGCTACATGACTTTTTGTTGTGCCTTTTTCCTCACTATTTTGAATGCAAGTGAATGACTCCACCAGCATTCCATTGGAAATTAAGCTAACCATGGCTTTCATTTGTTTATGTAGTCATTCAGTAAATATTTATAGACCACACCACCTTGTATCTGGTCTTATGCTGGGTACAGAGGATGTAAAGGTAAACTTGACTGGTTTCCTGTTCTTGATGAAGATTCATTAGAGTGGGGGTATGAGACTATCTAAAGAGTATGATGAATACTATGGTGGGTATAGGCAAGTTGGGGTAAGTGATAGGCTATAGGGGAGCACAGAAGGGGCATCTGCAAATGCTTTGGAAAGGAAGATAATGTTTGATGTTGGATGAATAGAGGAAGTATGAAGGTCGAAGAGCTATGAGGGGTGTTCCAGTCGGGAAACTGGAAGAATTGTGGGGGAGGGATCTTGATATATTCAAAGAAAAGCATATTTGTAGTTACAACTGGAACATTAGTTTTATGTAGAGGAGGAGAAAGGAAACTGGAGACATAGGGGCTAGGTTGTGGAGAGCCCCAAAAGTCAGGTCAGAGAACTAGGATTTCACTCTGAAGCCTATGAGGAAGAAATAATGGACTTGTCCTAAGTGGATGAGATATACAGTTCTCTTTGTAATGTACTGATGATGCACTGGATGGGCAGATGGGAGTGGGACAGTAGGAGACTGATGAGGAGGAGAGAGGTGTCCACGAGAGAGACAATGTCATGTTACACTGCACCCTATATATATGTGTGTCATGTATGGGAGAGTCGTGTGTGTGTGTTACATATATTATAATTTATTATAATACATAACATATATATACAAACATAGAGTACAGTGTAACATGACATTTTATATATATGTATAATATATATGTAGTATATGTTATATGTATATAAGATAGATCTGTGCATACACATGTACATAGTGTTGCATGTCTATAGTTCTTTATGTGCATATATATCCAGGGGCCGTCTCATTGCAACAGGTCTAAAATAGAGAATATTTCAGTGAAGAAACTTTGCCCAAGGACAGCTGAAGAGTGGAAAAGGGCTAACAAACACTTCCTCCTTGACCAAACATGAGTCATGCTCCTTGGAGCCCTCTTTTCAACTAGATATCATCTTTGGGCATTGTCTTTGGCCTGTCTAGTCCAGGTTTAGAAAGAATCCTGCTGAATCAACTTAATGAGACTCCCTCCCACCCCGCCTTGATATGTGATCATCCTGGTCTGCCTTCAACAAGAATTCTGTTTAACAAGAATTTCCCTTTTTTTTTTTTTTTTTTTTTGAGACAGAGAGACAGTGAGAGAGGGAACACAAGCAGGGGGAGTGGGAGAGGGAGAAGCAGGCCTCCCGCAGAGCAGGGAGCCTGAGGCAGGGCACCATCCCAGGACCCTGGGATCATGACCTGAGCTGAAGGCGGACACTTAACGACTGAGTCACCCAGGCGCCCCAAGAATTCCCCTATTCTTGATGTCTCCTCTTAATTTTCTGTCCACTGACACCCCCGCCCCCCGCCATCCCCACCCAAATCTACTCTTTGGCTATAGATTCCCAGCTGTCTTTACTGTATTCAGAGTGGAGTCCATTTTCTCTTCCCTATTGCAATAGTCTTGACACCTATCACAATAGTCCTTTTAATTTTATCATTTTAACAAGTGTCAGCATAATTTTTTCTTTAACAGACCCCACCAGAACTTTTGCTTATTGTGTTCTTTCTCTTCAAAGCTCCACCGGTTGGCACTGAGGCCCAGTTGTGTATCCTTGACTAATCTGAGAATTCCTCTTCCTCCTCTTCATGGGATTTAAGGGTATGAGGAGCAGTGAGATGATTGCTCAGCTTCTCCCAGAGGTTGGAATGTGGCCTTAACAGTAATCTCTGGGAGAGTGGAATGATAATTGAAGATACTTATCTCCTTTTATGAATTTCTGTTGTATATTAATGAACATGTATTACATTTGTCTTTTAAGACTACTGTCTTAAACTTTTTAAAATATAAAATACAAAATGTGAAATTCCTGTACATGGTTATATAAGGTATAGACTGAGAAGGTTCTGTTAGATTAGGGATTTAGGGGAAACCAGAGTAGTGAGTATGTATGGATCAGTGTTAGTGAAGGCTAATGTGCAGAGGACTAATATAATTGGTGAAAGTGTTGATGAAATGAGTGTAGACTTTCATGTCAAAGATCTTGTCTGTGAAAAGTGGAATAAATAATAGGTGGTACATGTATATTTTTTTTTCTAATTTAAGTACAGGTATTTTCTTTTTCTTTTTTTTTAAATTTTTTATTGTTATGTTAATCACCATACATTACATCATTAGTTCTTGATGTAGTGTCCCATGATTCATTGTGCATAACACCCAGTGCTCCACGCAGAACGTGCCCTCTTTATTACCCATCACCAGGCTAACCCATCCTCCCACCCCTCCTCCCCTCTAGAACCCTCAGTTTGTTTTTCAGAGTCCATCGTCTCTCATGGTTCATCTCCCCCTCCAACTTACTCCCCTTCATTCTTCCCCTCCTGCTATCTTCTTTTTCTTTTTTCTTAACATATATTTCGTTATTTGTTTCAGAGGTACAGATCTGTGATTCAGCAGTCTTGCACAATTCACAGCGCTCACCATAGCACATACCCTACCCAGTGTCTATCACCCAGCCACCCCATCCTTCCCACCCCCCACCACTCCAGCAACCCTCAGTTTGTTTCCTGAGATTAAGAATTCCTCATATCAGTGAGGTCATATGATACGGTACATGTATATTTTTAGGATGAGAGATTTGAACATGTTTGTATGTTCTGCAGGGGAGGAGCTGATAAAAACAGAGGTTGAAAATAATAGGAGAGAAAGGGGATAACTGGTGAAGCAAAATGTGGAAAAGATGTGTAGAGAAGGTATGAAGTACCGGCCTCAAATAAGAGAAGGGGCATCACTTCTAACACTGGCGTTAAGGAGAGTCAGAAAGGGATGTTTTTAATTTTTACAGTTTTGGAAAAGCAAGAAATAGGAGTTTCTTTCTTGGTGCCCCTATATTCTCTGTGAATAAGGTAGTAAGGGCATTCTGGAGTGTGAGAGGGGATGGCCAGGGGCCAGAGGAAGGAGGAGGAAGCTTGCAACCTTCTTTAGGGAATGAAAGAAGATTGATGGGCAGTAATGAACACCTATGTAGGCTGGAAATGAAGTGTTTATAGTTTTGTCTTTTTTTCTAGGTATGTTCAGCTGCCAAGAAATAGGAGCAAAGAAGGCAAACATTGGGTTTGATTTTAGACTGTGAATGTGGTGGTGATGATTATGGGTGGTGGAAGGTTTGAGGGGCTAATAAATAAGTTGTTGAGGTTACTGATGAGATTTGCTTAGGTTATAGACCATGGGATCTAGTCTCATCAGGGAAGAGTATATTCTCAGGAAGATTCTATAGATCCAGAGAAAGAGAAGCTTTGTGAATATGTGTGTGGGTGTGGGAGAAGTTGTATAGAAATTTCAAAGCTCAAAGAGTAGAAGTAACAAGGTGATATGGCAGAAATTGTGGTTGGAGTAGATTATTGGAGCTTAAGATTTCAGAGGAAAAGTAGTTCTGCATGATGAGTGAGTTGGAGTAGAGGAGGTCAAGGGACTGTGAAGCTAGGGTGATGGACAAGTTAGCCATGGGATCATCAAAGATACTGCAGAAGATAAAAGGTGATAAAAAGAGTGGAGAGGAAGACGAGGAAGATGCCATATTTTGTGGAAGGGATGAGTATAGCTGTGAGACAGATGGCATTGAAAATCAAAGGAGCAGAGATTTTCACAGCAGGGAGATGACTTAAGGAATGGAAGCAGCAATAGCTAACATGAGTTGTTGCCCTTAACCAATTTAGCAGCAGATTCCTTGGATGGCCCTGGCTTTGTTTGTCTCAGTTTTTTTGTCTTGGCCCTTTTTTGGGGTGGGGATTAACCAGGGTTAGGGCAAAGAAAGGACTGGTGGTAAAATCTTGAATGTAAGGAGAGCTAAGATAGCATTCTATATTGATTTCTATTTTTGGAGGGACTTAAACAACTGCCCTTAGCAACTTTAAGGGAAATGGTGACTGCTGGTAGGACCCTGGCTTGCCCAGATGTATGTTTCCAAAAATCCTACTGCAAATGGATATGTTAGCCAGTCCCCATAATTTTTATAGAGAGAGGTAGATGCTTTTTATATAATATCATTCATCATCTCAGAAAGGTTGAGAACACATGCTTTAAGGGAATTTCATAGGAAGGCCCTGGAGTCTTCCTTTTAAAAAAATGTTTTTAAATTGTGCAATATAACAAAAATACCGAAAGTTGTGTAAAATGTAAGTGTACACTAAAGTGAATAATTATAAAGTAAACACCCATAAAAGAACCTTCCAGAACCAAAAATAAAACATTGGAAGTTACTCAGAAGCCTCCACTCGTAATCCTCTCTCTCTCTCAGAGGTAACCATTTATCCTGACTTAACTTTTATGGTAATTACTTCTGCCTCTGTGTATAGACGCATGCATATACACCTATTTATACATTTTACTGTTTATGGACATTTGGATTGCCTTCTGTTTTTGGCTGTTAATGAGTAGTGCTGCTAAGAACATTCTTTTTTTTTTTTAAGATTTTATTTATTTTGACAGAGAGAGACAGTGAGAGAGGGAACACAAGCAGGGGAAATGGGAGAGGGAGAAGCAGGTTTCCCAGTGAGCAGAGAGCTCGACGTGGGTCTTGATCCCAGGACCCTGGGATCATGACCTGAGCCGAAGGCAGAGGCTTAACGACTGAGCGACCCAGGCGCCCTGCTAAGAACATTCTTATATACCTGTTGCATATGTGCATGAGTTTCTCTGGCAGAGGGATTATTTGGTAATAGTATGTGCATCCCTTCAACTTCATTAGATAATGGAAAATTGATTGCCACAAGGATTGTACCAGTTTTGACTATGAAATGTATGTGGATTTATACCCTTTTTTTTTTATTCTTCTCCACAGTACTATGGCTTGGAGATGATCCAGGGGTAGCCAGGACCTGTGGGATTTGCTGTGGCTATGGGGGACTTGGTTACTGTTTCACATTTCTCGTGGAACAATTGCACTTAGCTGCTTCAGGGGGCTTCCACAGGAGAACCTTCGTTTGGTCCTATCTTTCCCAGAATCTTAAGGCCAAGAATTGGGCTCCAGAATTGAGTGTGGTTGCCCAGCCTCTGAAGTCATTTGAGAATGAAGGAGCCTGCATTATTATCCTGCAATGCAAATAGTTCATTTTAGTAATTAGCCAGGAGTTCTTTGTGGGGGCGGGGGGCTCTGAGTCAGTTGTCTCTTTTTCAGACTCAAAGGTCAAGAATCAGAACCAGGAAGTTAATAACCAGCATCTGTGGATGGCAGAGTATAAAGACTAGTGTAGTGGCTTAGATGACCCTGTGTCTTTGGAGGGTCCTTGAACAATTATCTTTGGCCAGCTCCCTCCTTGTTCCTTTCTTTCCCAGTCTGTCCTTTAGGGAGCCCTTGCACAGGGCCAGGAGGGCTTGTTTATTTCTTTTCCAGAGTTTCAAGGCTTTATAGAAGTATACTTGTAGTGATTAAAAAATTAGGAGTTTATTACCTTTCAGAAAATTGACAAAATGTTCTATATGAAGATGTGAAATATTATACATATATTAGTTTTTTATTTTAAAACAAATAATGGACTAATAAATAATTCCAAACTTTAACTACAATTAGTATTTAATGTACCTTTTGGACCTGATTATATTTTTTAGTTATTTCACAAAAAATATATTAGCATATTTACAGTTAGAAGATGCTTATTTCATGTTTTAGTTCACTCTTTCTTTACTTTTTACTACTGTTACTATTTTTGCTTTCTCTATACATGTTGAGAATTTGAATTTTGCAAGATAGGTCACTGAAAACAGTGGCATGTTTGTTGTAGCTCTTCACTTGATATCCTTTCATCCTTTGGCCGCTGTTTGTGTCAGGCTGTTTAATGCCTTGACGAGAGTCCCTCTAATGCCTTGACCAGAGCCCCTCACATATTCGCAAGGCAACGATATTCTAGAAAACATGTCGTCTTTATTATTGGTTGGGCACTACATTAACCCTGTTAGCTTTTACCCGTTGTGCTCTGTTCTGTAATACATGGCAACCCTCCAGAGGATGTCCGTCTCACAGATACTGCTTGGATGGTGTGTTAAGCACAGGTTTGGCATACCAGTTTGCTGTGGTTTACTAGTTGGGGATGGCGGGACCAGGGTGTGGAAGAATCAGCAGGCTTATGAGAAAACTATCTCATCTGTGGCTAGGGGAAGGGGTTTTCTAAAAATCACTGAAGGGTGTAGGTAAGCTTGTTTTTCAAGGAGGGGGATTCTAGAGGTCACAAAGGCAAGATTCCAGGTGGGAAGGAGCACAGTGAATTGATAGCTTCAGGGGGAATTGGGCATAGCTTGCTACTTTTCATTCCCTCTCTTTGTCTTCTTGGTTATCAGGAAAATTTTTTCCCAGGGCCCTGGCAGATAAGAAGTGTGAGTGAACAAAGGGGGAAGTCATAGAAGGTGAGAGGAGAAACATACACAGTCTAAGAATGTCAGAAGTGCTAAGATACCAGTGGGAAAGTTAAGAGTGGAAGCCTTAAAAAAGTTAGATGCACCATTAATTAATCAATCAATTAAGCAAGCAAAAACAGTGATCTAGACGTAGACTCTGCTGGATAACGAGGACACAGTTAAATTAGATGTGTTTTCTCCTGAGTCTGGTGGATGAGATAGACATTGCAACAGGGAGTGCTGTGATAGAGGGGAGACCAGGGTGTGGTACTGTCAATAGAAACATGGAGGAGGGTCCTCTAACCCATCCTAGAGGCTCAGTGAAGCCCTCCTGGAAGGCACCAGGTTGAGAACTGATTTTGCATAGAAGTAGCCATTAATCTGGCAGTGGATGAGGATGTCTGAGTGTGGGGACCAGAGAGCAAGTGGTCATTAGACCACGTATCGTAGTTGCCTGGTATGCCATCTAGTCTTGAGCTTGGGAAGGACCTGAAGAAATGGCCAGTTGAGAGGCCACTCTGGTTTAGTAGAGCTAGGGAAAAGAGGTCAAGTAGAAGTGAATAGTTTCATAAATGGTTAAATTTATGATGTAATATTGATAACCTTAGCCCTCATGAAAGAGCAGCCTCTTCTGTTTTCCTCACTATGCCATGAAATTATTACCATTTTCTATATATGCCATGTGTTTTTCAGTCTCATTTACGGAATTCTTTCTTACCTTGATTTCATAAAGGTATTCTACTATATTCCCCTGTAAAACTTTTATTCACAGTTAGTTTCCAGTTGTAATTTATTTTTGTGTATCGTATGATGTAGAGAACTTACTTTTTTTTTTTTTTTGAATGATTTACCAGTGGGTCCAGGACTATTTACTAAATAGTCTGTTCTTTCTCCACAGATTTATAATGCTGTCTCTATCATATACCAAGTGGTAATAGATGTAAATGTCTGCTTTTAGGCTTTCTATTCTGTTCCATTGGTCTATTTGTCTGTACCTACACTAGTCCTACATTGTTAATCCTATAGCTTTGTAATGCATCTTAATATTTGGTAGAGAAAGACCCCCTTCCTTATTCCTCTTCTTCAAAAATATATTTTTTTGCCCTTTACCTTTCCATATGAATTTTAAGCTAAGCTTAACATGGTCTATAAGAAACATTGAAATTTTGATTAGAACTTATTCCTATTTATGGGTTTATAGATTTTGTTGCATCTTTACAGCTACGAATGTGGTTCACCCTCCTTTTGTCTAGGTATTTTTAATGTCTTTGAAAAAAAAGTTTTATAGTTTTCTCCATAAGGGTCTCATGCATATTTTGTTAGACATATTTCTGTGTACCTGATAAGTTTTTGTTGTCCTTGCTGATATTTTTAAATTATATTTTGTAACTGACTGTGACTGGTGTACGGGAGTGCTTGATTCTGGTGCATTGTTTTTAGATCCATTCACTTTGCTTACCTCTTTCTCTAGGTCCAGTTGTTGTTTATAGGTTTTGTTGAGTTTTTATATAAACTTTATATAAAACATGCTTAAAAGTATGTAAATTATAACTCTACAGCTCATTGAATTATCACAAAGTGTTTTTGGCTTGTTAGTGTAATTTGTGAACAATTGTAATTTTTCCCCTTTCAGCCCTTGTACCTTCAAATACTGATATCATTCTGTGTAAAATAAAATAGAATTTCTTTTCTAAAACTATTTTCACTGAAGCATTTCTGAGGCTTCATGCTCTAAATAGTGGTGTATGATATGTAAATACTTTTGAAGTTATCAAAGAAAGGAAATTACCTTTACTTAGAAATTCCAACAGAACTTAATAAAAGAGCCTGCAGGGTAGTGATATTTCAGTTAATTGCAGTCCAGGATTTGGTGGTCAACATTTGTGAAATGCTAAAATGAAACTTGGTGATAAACAAATATATACAAATTAATGTACTGAGACTAAGATAGATATAGAAAGAAAAACGCACCCATCCTACACTAATACATACTTTCTAGTGACCGGAACACTCAGGTCCTCTCTCCGGGGAATGTCAATTTCCATATTGGGATACTTGGGAAATCAAACTAAGAAAACAGCTTGCTGTTTACTGTGAGCATGGAATTAAAGCAAAGAAGGCAGAGAATCTCACAAACATGGGGTCTTTTGTGCAGCAGTGGGTCATTTGAGGAATGCGTTTGAATGCTCTACCCTCTCTTCACACTCCAAGCAGTTTGAGGGGCAGCAAGATGTAGCGGAAAAATACTGGACTTTGTTGACAGTTGAAGGGACTTGAATCCTAGCTCTTTGCTTATTGATCTTAGGCAAGTTACTTCTCAGAGTTTCATTTTTCTCACTGGTGAAATAGAAATCATGACACTGTTAATTTAAAAGAAATATATTCTTTCAAATTATTTGTTATATAGTGAGTCCTGCAGAATTACAGATTTATATTTGTTTATCCATGCCGGTGGGTGAAGAGGAATGTGCCAATGATCCTTTCTAATTTGTCAGAATGATCTTAGAAGTATTAATCTATTTCCAAATATAGAGATTGCAGTTACAACTTTATCACTAGGTGGAATGAGCTTCCTATTGCTGCTGTAATAAATTATGACAAATAGAAATAATAAACACATTTATTATCTTACAATTCCGGAGGTCAGCAGTCCTAAAAATCAAGGTGTTAGCAGGCTTGAGCTCCCTCCAGAGGCTCCCAGGGAGAATATATTCCCTTGCTTTTTTCAGCTTCTAGAGATCACCTGCCATCCTTTGTTTGTGGTCCTTTTCTCTCTCTCTACAGGTCCTGCAGTATAGCATCTTCACCTTCTCTGACTGACTTTCTACTTCCATTGTTATATCTCCATCTCTGACTTTGATCCTTCTGTTTCTTATAAGGACTCTTGTAATTACGTGGAGCCCACCAGGGTAATCCGGGATAACTTCTTCATCTTTTTTTTTTTTTTTAAAGATTTTATTTATTTGACAGAGAGAGACACAGCGAGAGAGGGAAGAGAGGGAACACAAGCAGCGGGAATGGGAGAGGGAGAAGCAGGCTTCCCGCCGGGCAGGGAGCCCGATATGGGGCTCGATCCCAGGACCCTGGGATCATGACCCGAGCCAAAGGCAGACACTTAACAACTGAGCCACCCAGGCGCCCCCGGGATAACTTCTTCATCTTAAGACCCTTGATCACTTATGCAAAGTCCCATTTGCCATGTAAAGTAACATATTCACAGGAGCAGGACATCTTGGGAAGGCTATTATTTTGTCTACTACACCAGGTTAATGAGTTAACAGGCAAGATACCTAGTTAGAATTACACATTTTAGGTTATTTTCATAGAACAAAGCATCAATTTCTAAAGTTGTGGGAGACCTACAAAATGTCTTTCTTTAAATAGTACTTCCAAGGAAAGATTTGTATTAACAGAGAATATAACTAGTTGGTAACAGTTATGATTATTCATAAGTCTCCATATTGTAAAAGAGAACTAGATTGACATTCTTGTTAAAAATTCTCAATTTAACATCTTTTAAATTTATTAGATTATTTGAAATAAGTGTGAAGCAAGATGGTTTCTACCCCTTCACAGCTTGAGGGAAGAGAGTACAGAGCCTTCATCTCTCTTTGAGTTTCCTTTTGTTGATTGTGAAGATATGTATTTGTAAAGTTAGACTCTGGAATTCCATTAGCTAATTTTAAGTAAAAAGCAGGTTTGGAGCCCAGTTTTGCTTGTGGAAATGGAGAAAGGGCTGAAAAAAATTTTATTATCAATGAAATTCTATATTTTGTGCCTTGTAAAGTAGTTGTTAAGATTCAGCGTGATCACTTTCCAAGGCCCTGACGCCTGTTTAGTGAATGAGAGCAGTTTGAGTCTTTAATACTCTTTTCTGTACTTTCCACCTTTTTGTCTCCTTGTACTGTACTCTAATAATTTTTATAAATTATTTTCTTAATCTGTTGATTAATGCAATCCCCTGGGTTTTTCATTTGAGGTGCTATTTTTTTCTTCCAAAATTTTGATTAGGTTTAATTGTGATAGTTTCCTGATTCTTGGAAGTACCTTCGTTTGTTATTTACTTCTTTATCTGTAGTAAAATAATTATCTTATAGTTTATGTTTGCTAACCCCAGGATTAAGTCTTTTCTGTTATCAGCTGATCCTGCTGTTCTTCTTTATCTAATTCAAGGCTCAAGGATCCTGAGGGCAAGTCATGTAATTCAGCCTGAGCTGCAGAATGACCTGCTTCAATTCGTCAACCCCCTAAGAGGGTAGCCTTTTGGGGTCCCTGCTTATTGTAGGGAGAGTCTCCTATTAGTTTTCCTACTCTGTGTAGTTCTGGACTTTAATCTGTCTCTTTTGCCTTCAAAACAACCAAAATGAAAGTTAAAATTTTTTTGTAATGGACAAATGCCCTTAGGGCAGAAATTGCCTCCCTGCTTATCTGTTTCTCTAGATTCTCCTTTTCCCCTGTTTCCCTGATGTTTCCATATTTTTATTGCCCTGTATTTTTATTGTTTTTAAGTAGATACTATTTATTTTTCATCAAGATTTTGTTTTGTTTTGTTTTCAGTGTGACGGTTTGCCCAAACAACCTCGTGGGCAATTACCAGAATTAAGAAAATTTCCTACAACTCTCCTACATTTTCTTTGAGATTAGGTTTAGGCTCAGAACTTCTCATTATCTTGTGGGGTTTCTTTATTTTATAGACGAAACATCCAGTGCTCAGAAGAGTAAAGATACTTGCTCAAGGTCACCTAGCAAGTAGGTAACTAATACTGGTTTTGAGCCCCAGTCTGTCCAGTCCTGAAGCCTATGTGCTTAACCAGTTTGATGCACTGCATCCTTTGGATTCTTTTGTTTTTTGTTCCTGGAATATGGGACATCTTTCTTCTAGGAGGAGAGTAAATGTCGCATTGTGTTTCTCTTACCAAGTTTTTATCCCTCAAGGTCAGCACCCTCTCTTGTTCTTGGGGAACTATGCCTCTTTCAGAAGATCTATGACTGTTTCTGAGACATCCTAATAAGTAGGAGACCCTCTTCTACCACCTACCGTGTGCTGCATTTCAGAACTGAATTTAGAGACACTCAGTACCCCAGCTTTAACCACAAAGTTTTCTTTTCTTTTCAACTGCAGGATATTCCACCTTGAAAGACCAAAATGCATTCCCAGATGAATTTGGAAAGAGCTAAGGACAAAGGGATCCAGGAAGAAATTCTCTTAGGTGAGCGAAGACAGGACAATGAGACAGGTAGGAGCTTGAGAATTTATAGTTTTGTTAGATAGTGTTAAAATAGTTTGGGAATTTTGGTTGGTGAATGCCCGCAGGGCACCTTGACATGGTGGAAATCACAGGAGCTTTGGAGCTGGACACACTTGAATTGACAGTTCCCTTACTAATCAACTCTAAAATATTGGGTAAATCAGTTCTCCTCTCTGGCATCAATTTCTTCATCTATATAATTTGAATAATAATACCTATCTCTCAAGGTTTCCATGTGAAATATAGGTAATATGTTTTGGTGAAGTGTTTGTGCTTGGTACATGCTTACTAAATAATTGTAGTATTATTATTTTTGTTGCAACTGTAGGGGTAGAAAAAATGTTCCCTTTTTTTTTCTAGGTGGACTGTTTAATATATTTATTATCTGTTTGCATTTCTTTTTTTGTGAATGGTTTACTCATGTTCTTTGCCTGTTTTCTGTATTTGGGTCTATCATTTAGTTGATAAAATTTTGACTAAGAATAGTACCTACTTCAAAGAGGGAAATTTCAGAAAAAGTCAAAATTCTTAAGAATGTTAGAGATCCAGAATCCAAGGCCAATTCGTCATAGTCTCTACTGTGGAGAAGACTTGGCATGTGATGACATAAGCTGCAAGAAAGCTTGGCAGGGAAGGATCTAACATATTCCCTTCTCTGCAGAAATCTCTTGTGGGCACAATACTGCCACTTACAAAAATAATCCAAATGAAGAGAAAGACTGTGAGTACATTGGGGAAAGACTGAGCTAGATGTTTTTGTTTTTTTTTAATCTTATTATGTTATGTTAATCACCATACATTACACCATTAGTTTTTGATATAGTGTTCCATGATTCATTCTTTGCGTATAACACCCAGTGCTCCATTCAGTACGTGCCCTCTTTAATGCCCATCACCAGGCTAACCCATCCCCCCACCCCCTCCCCTCTAGAACCTTCAGTTTGTTTCTCAGAGTCCATAGTCTCTCATGGTTCTTCTCCCCCTTCGATTTCCCCCCCTTCATTTGACCCTTCCTACTATCTTCTTCTTTTTTTTAACATATAATGTATTATTTATTTCAGAAGTATAGGTCTGTGATTCATCAGTCTTGCACAATTCACAGTGCTCACCATAGCACGTACCCTCCCCAATGTCTATCACCCAGCCACCCCATTCCTCCCACCCCCCACCACTCCAGCAATCCTCAGTTTGTTTCCTGAGATTAAGAATTCCTCATATCAGTGAGATGATATGATACATGTCTTTCTCTGATTGGCTTATTTCGCTCAGCATAATACCGTCCAGTTCCATCCACATTGTTGCAAATGGCAAGATTTCATTCCTTTTTATGGCTGCATAATATTCCATTGTATATATATACCACAACTTCTTTATCCATTCCTCTGTCGATGGACATCTTGGCTCTTTCCACAGTTTGGCTATTGTGGACATTGCTGCTAGAAACATCGGGGTGCACATACCCCTTCGGATCCCTACATTTGTATCTTTGGGGTAAATACCCAGTAGTGCAATTGCTGGGTTGTAGGGTAGCTCTATTTTCAACTTTTTGAGGAACCTCCATACTGTTTTCCAGAGGGGCTGCACCAGCTTGCATTCCCACCAACGGTGTAGGAGGGTTCCCCTTTCTCCGCATCCCCGCCAACATCTGTCGTTTCCTGACTTGTTAATTTTAGCCATTCTGACTGGTGTGAGATGATATCTCTTTGAGGTTTTGATTTGGATTTCTCTGATGCCAAGCGATGCTGAACACTTTTTCATGTGTCTGTTGGCCATTTGGAAGTCTTCTTTGGAAAAATGTCTGTTCATGTCTTCTGCCCATTTCTTGATTGGATTATTTGTTCTTTGGGTGTTGAGTTTGATAAGTTCTTTATAGATTTTGGATACTAGCCCTTTATCTGATATGTCATTTGCAAATATCTTCTCCCATTCTGTCGGTTGTCTTGGTTTTGTTGACTTTCTTTTGCTGTGCAAAAGCTTTTTATCTTGATGAAGTCCCAATAGTTCATTTTTGCCCTTGCTTCCCTTGCCTTTGGCGATGTTTCTAGGAAGAAGTTGCTGCGGCTGAGGTCGAAGAGGTTGCTGCCTGTGTTCTCCGTTAGGATTTTGATGGGACTCCTGTCTTACATTTAGGTCTTTCAACCATTTTGAGTCTATTTTTGTGTGTGGTGTAAGGAAATGGTCCAGTTTCATTCTTCTGCATGTGGCTGTCCAATTTTCCCAACATCATTTGTTGAAGAGACTGTCTTTTTTCCAGTGGACAATCTTTCCTGCTTTGTCGAAGATTAGTTGACCATAGAGTTGAGGGTCCATTTCTGGGCTCTCGATTCTGTTCCATTGATCTATGTGTCTGTCTTTGTGCCAGTACCAAACTGTCTTGATGATGACAGCTTTGTAATAGAGCTTGAAGTCCGGAATTGTGATGTCACCAGCTTTGCTTTTCTTTTTCACCATTCCTCTGGCTACTCAGGGTCTTTTCTGTTTCCATATAAATTTTAGGATTATTCCGTTTCTTTGAAAAAAGTGGATGGTATTTTGATAGGGATTGGATTAAATGTGTAGATTGCTCTAGGCAGAATTGACATCTTCACAATATTTGTTTTTCCAATCCATGAGCATGGAATGTTTTCCATTTCTTTGTGTCTTCCTCAATTTCTTTCATGAGTATTTTATAGTTTTCTGAGTACAGATTCTTTGCCTCTTTGGTTAGATTTATTCCTAGATATCTTATGGTTTTGGGTGCAATTGTTAATGGGATCGACTCCTTAATTTCTCTTTCTTCTGTCTTGTTGTTGGTGTATAGGAATGCCACTGATTTCTGTGCATTGATTTTGTATCCTGCCACTTTACTGAATTCCTGTATGAGTTCTAGCAGTTTTGGGGTGGAGTCTTTTGGGTTTTCCACATAAAGTATCATATCATCTGCAAACAGTGAGAGTTTGACTTCTTCTTTCCTGATTCGGATGCCTTTTATTTCTTTTTGTTGTCTGATTGCTGTGGCTAGGACTTCTAATACTATGTTGAATAGCAGTGGTGATAGTGGACATCCCTGCTATGTTGCTGACCTTAGGGGGAAAGCTCTCAGTTTTTCCCCATTGACAATGATATTCGCGGTGGGTTTTTCATAGATGGCTTTTATGATACTGACATATGTACCCTCTATCCCTATACTCTGAAGAGTTTTGATCAAGAAAGGATGCTGTACTTTGTCAAATGCTTTTTCTGCGTCTATTGAGAGGATCATATGATTCTTGTTCTTTCTTTTATTAATGTATTGTATCACATTGATTGATTTGTAGATGTTGAACCAACCTTGCAGCCCAGGGATAAATCCTACTTGGTCATGGTGAATAATCCTTTTAAGGTAATGTAGGATCTTATTGGCTAGTATTTTGGTGAGAATTTTTGCATCCATGTTCATCAGGGATATTGGTCTGTAATTCTCCTTTTTGATGGGGTCTTTGTCTGGTTTGGGGAATCAAGGTAATGGTGGCCTCATAAAACGAGTTTGGAAGTTTTCCTTCCATTTCTATTTTTTGGAACAGTTTCAGAAGAATAGCTCTTAAGTCTTCTTTAAATCTTCGGTAGAATTCCCGGGGAAGCCATCTGGCCCTGGACTCTTGTTTTTTGGGAGATTTTTGATTACTGCTTCAATTTCCTTAGTGGTTATAGGTCTGTTCAGGTTTTCTCTTTCTTCCTGGTTCAGTTTTGGTAGTTTATACATCTTTAGGAATGCATCCATTTCTTCTAGATTATCTAGTTTGCTGTCATATAGTTGCTCATAATATGTTCTTATAATTGTATTTCTTTGGTGTTGGTTGTGATCTCTCCTCTTTCATTCATGGTTTTATTTACTTGAGTCATTTCTCTTTTCGTTTTGATAAGTCTGGCCAGGGGTTTATCCATCTTATTAATTCTTTCAAAGAACCAGCTCCTAGTTTTGTTGATCTGTTCTACTGTTCTTTTGGTTTCCGTTTCATTGATTTCTGCTCTGATCTTTATTATTTCTCTTCTCCTGCTGGGTTTAGGCTTTTATTTGGTGTTCTTTCTCCAGCTCCTTTAGGTGTAGGGTTAGGTTGTGTATTTGAGACCTTTCTTGTTTCTTGAGAAAGGCTTGTATTGCGATATACTTTCCTCTTAGGATCGCCTTTGCTGCATCCCAAAGATTTTGAACAGTTGTGTTTTCATTTTCATTTGTTTCCATGTTTTTTTAATTCTTCTTTAATTTCCTGGTTGACCCATTCATTCTTTAGTAGGATGCTCTTTAGCCTCCATGTATTTGAGTTCTTTCTGACTTTCCTCTTACGATTGTGTTCTAGTTTCAAGCATTGTGGTCTCAAAATATGCAGGGAATGATCCCAGTGTTTTGGTACCAGTTGAGACCTGATTTGTGACCTAGGATGTGATCTATTCTGGAGAATGTTCCATGGGCACTAGAGAAGAATGTGTATTCTGTTGCTTTGGGATAGAATGTTCTGAATAGACTGTGAAGTCCATTTGGTCCAGTGTGTCATTTGAAGCCTTTATTTCCTTGTTGATCGTTTGCTCAGATGATCTGTCCATTTCAGTGAGGGGGGGGGTGTTAACGTCCCCTACTATTATTGTATTGTTGTCGATGTGTTTCTTTGTTTTTGTTATTAACTGGCTTATGTAATTGGCTGTTCCCATGTTAGGGGCATAGATATTTACAATTGTTAGATCTTCTTGTTGGATAGACCCTTTAAATATGATGTAGTGTCCTTCCTCATCTCTTATTATAGTCTTCGGTTTAATATCTAATTTGTCTGATGTAAGGTTTGCCACCCCAGCTTTCTTTTGGTGTCCATTAGCATGGCAAATGGTTTTCCTCCCCATTACTTTCAATCTGGAGGTGTCTTGGGGTCTAAAATGAGTCTCTTGCAGACAGCATGTCGATGGGTCTTGTTTTTTTATCCTATCTGATAGCCTGTGTCTTTTTGATTGGGGCATTTAGCCCATTTACATTCAGGGTAACTATTGAAAGTATGAATTTAGTGCCATTGTATTGCCTGTAAGGTGACTGTTACTGTATATTGTCTGTGTTCCTTTCTGGTCTGTGTTACTTTTAGGCTCTCTCTTTGCTTAGAGGACCCCTTTCAATATTTCTTGTAGGGCTGGTTTCATGTTTGCAAATTCCTTTCGTTTTTGTTTGTCTTGGAAGCTTTTGCTCTTTCCTTCTATTTTCGATGACAGCCTAGCTGGATATAGTGTTCTTGGCTGCATATTTTTCTCATTTCATGCTCTGAATATATCATGCCAGTCCTTTCTGGCCTGCCAGGTCTCTGTGGATAGGTCTGTTGCCAATCTAATGTTTCTACCATTGTAGGTTACAGATCTCTTGTCCCGAGCTGCTTTCAGGATTTTCTCTTTGTCTCTGAGACTCATAAGTTTTACTATTAGATGTTGGGGTGTTGACCTATTTTATTGACTTTGAGGGGCGTTCTCTGTGCCTCCTGGATTCTGATGCCTGTTTCCTTCCCCAAATTAGGGAAGTTCTCTGCTATAATTTGCTCCAATATACCTTCTGCCCTTCTCTCTCTTCTTCTTCTTCTGGGATCCCAATTATTCTAATATTGTTTTTGTCTCATGGTATCACTTATCTCTCGAATTCTGCCCACATGATCCAGTAGTTGTTTATCTCTCTTTTTCTCAGCTTCTTTATTCTCCATCATTTGGTCTTTTATATTACTAATTCTCTCTTCTGCCTCATTTATCCTAGCAGAGTCTCCATTTTTTATTGCACCTCATTAATAGCCTTTTTGATTTCGACTTAGATTTTAGTTCTTTTATTTCTTCAGAAAGGGTTTCTCCAGTGTCTTCATGCTTTTTTCAAGCCCAGCTAGTATCTTTATAATCGTCATTCTGAACTATTGTTCTGATATCTTACTAATGTCTGTATTGATTAAGTCCCTGGCATTCGGTACTGCCTCGTGTTCTTTTTTTTTTGAGGTGAGTGTTTCCGTCTTGTCATTTTGTCCAGAGGAGAATAGATGAATGAGAGAACAAAATGCTAACAGGGTAAGAACGACCCCAGAAAAATATACACTAAACAAATCAGAAGAGACTCGAAACCAGGGGAAAAGAAAGGGAAAGAAAGAAAAAAGGAAAAAAAAAGAAAAAGAAAACAAACAGAATATGATCAAATATGGTCAGGGTGGTGCATATTTCAGTGCCACACAGTAGATTTTGGGCGTATTTTGGTCTGTTAGAAGAAAGTGCCTCCCAAAATTTTAAAGAATAAAAGCTTATATATGCACAAAAAGAAGGGTAAATGTGATGAAGGGATGGAATATGATTGTAAAGATGAAAATTATAAAAGTTTTTATAAAAGTAATAAGAAGTTGGTTGAAAAAGAAAACAAGAGGATTTAAAAAAGAAAAGGGAGAGAATGTGATTAGGCAGGAGACTAGAACAAAGCCATACAACTAGAGATTTAGGGTATGTTTTGGTCTGTTAGAAGAAACTGTATCCCAAAATTTTAAAGAGGGAACAACTTATATATATATACCAAAAATAAGGTTAACTACTATGAAGGGATAGAATATGACTCTAAAAATGAAAAATAAAAATAGATTTTTAAAAAAGGGACTGATAAGATGTTGGTTGAAAAAGGGGCAAAGAAAAAGAAAATAAAGAAAATTTAAAAAATTCACTTTGAAAGACTAAAGAATCAGGGGGAAAAACGCCATGAATTCTATGTGCTGTGTTCCCCTAGCGCTGGAGTTCTGCCTTTCTCATTGATCGGTAAACTTGGTCTTGGCTGGCTGTTCGTGCTGATCTTCTGGGGGAGGGGCATGTTGCCGTGGTTCCCAGATGTCTTTGCCAGAGGGGGAATTGTGGCCCTTGCCGGGGCCAGGCTAAGTAATCTGCTCAGGTTTGCTGTTAGGAGCTTGGGTTTGCTCTCAGAAGCTTTTGTTCCCTGCAAGCTTTCCGTGCAGCTTTGGAGGACGAGAGTGAAAATGGTGGCCTCCCAGTCTCCGCCCCTAGGAGCCAAGAACTCGGCCCGGCTCGTCAGTGAGCCCCCAGAGAAAAGCAGTCAATCACTCCCATCCCCGCCGGTCTCTGGCCGCTCTCCGTGCTCACCCGGCCTGTGACCAAGCGTTTCTATCTCTGGCGCCCGACTTGGTGGAGTGTCCAAACCCAGCAGATCCCTGCAGTGCGCTCCCGCGCCGCTCCTCCCGGGGGAGGAAGGGGTGTCTACCCGGATCTGCCGCTTGTTGGGTCCCTGCTGGGGGAGCAGTGGCCCGACTGTGCCGCGGATCACGGCTTATGGCAACCCCGAGCTGAGAGCCCAGTCCTCGGCTCCGTCTCTGCAGCCGGCTTCCCCACTCCAATACCTGGGAGCTCTGCCGCACTCAGGCACCCCCGGTCTTTCTGTGACCTCAAGGGTCCTGAGACCACACTGTCCTAGCGGGGGTTCCACCCCCCACCCCCCCACCCCCCCGCTTAGCCACTGTAGCGATGTCCCTCCGCGGAGCTGACTTCTAAAAGTTTCGATTTTGTGCTCCCGGCTCTATCACTTGCTGGTAGCGGCTGATGGAGGCCCCCTCCCCTGCTGTCTATCTTCCCGAATATCGCCTCGGATTCACTTCTCCGCACGTCCTACCTTCCAGAAAGTGGTCGTTTTTCTGTTCAGAGAGTTGTTGCTATTCTTCTCTTCGATCTCCTGTTGATTTTGTAGGTGTTCAGAGTGGTATGATCCCTATCTAGCTTAATTCCTGGGACCAGATGAAATTTGGGTCTCCTACTCCCCCGCCATTTTGCTCTTCCCCCACAGCTAGATGATTTTGTATGAGGAAAACCTTTAGGAGAAAGAGCAGAGAGGTATGGTTTATTTTTTTAAATTTATTTTTTTATTTAAATTCAATTCACTAACATATAGTGTATAATTAGTTTCAGAGGTAGAGTTCAGTGATTCATCAGTCTTATATAATACCCAGTGCTCATTACATCACTTGCCTTCCTTAATGTCCATCACCCAGGGATGGAGTAATTGGGTATCAGAGGTATAGTTTATAGGACCATAACTCTGCAAAGTTTTAGAATTTGTGAGACACTAGAAAATTTCCAATGGGGAGAAGGCCTACATGTATGATTAATGTCTAAAAGCCTTTTGCTGATGTTCAAGGTTGATGCCTCAGAGTACTCATAGTAGAGGGAAACCCTATGAAGGTAAGGAATATAGAAATTTTTGTCATGATGCTGATCTTATTTGACATCTGAGGATTCACACCTGAGAATTTATTAATTCATATGGCTATGAAAACATGGAGAGGCCTTCAGGCAGAATTTAATTCTCTTTCAACACCAGAGATTTCATAAGATAGGAGGACTTTCCCAATGTGAGAGAAATTGCAATGGGTAATCAAGCTTTTTCAATCATATGAAAATGCATAGAGAGAAACCCTATGAATGTATTAACTATGGGGAAGACTTCAGGACAAACTCAGACTTTTTTTAAAATTTTTGTTTTTAAAGATTTTATTTATTTATTTGACAGAAAGAGGAGCAGGAGAGAACAAGCAGGGGGAGCAGCAGAGGGAGAGAGAGAAAGAGGCTGTCTGCTGAGCAGGGAGCCTGATACAGGGCTCGATCCCAGGAACCTGGAATCATGACCTTAGTTGAAGGCAGAGGCTTAACTGACTGAGCCACCCAGGCACCCCCAGACTTTTTTTTTTTTTTAAATGTAAGAGAGTTCATAGGGGAGAAGAACTCTTATGTTTGCAATGCCTCTGGGAAGGCTTGCAGATCCAGCTCAAACCTTGCTAAGCATGAAAGAATTGACAATGCAAAGAAACCTTAGGGTGTGTAATGAATGTGGGAAAGGGATTTTGGTGATATCAGTCCTTATAGAACATCAGAAATTTATAATGGAGGTGGAAGGAGATCCCTGTTTATCATCTGTAAATTCATAGTGGAGAGAAACTGTACCTGTAGAGGCTAAGTTTTATCTATCGTCAAGTGATTCATAAAGGGAGGATCTTCTATGTTTATAAAAAATGTGAGTACACTTTCAGCAGAATTTAGTCTTATTTGACATCAGTGGGTCCATAGTGGAGAAGAATCTTTCAGGTGCAATGAATGTGGAAAGGCCTTCAATTTTTTTTAAAAAAGATTTTATTTATTTATTTGAGAGAGAGAGAGAATGAGAACATGAGCAGGGGAGGGGCAGAGAGAGAAGAAGAATCCCCATTGAGCAGAGAGCCCCATGTGGGGCTCTGATGCCAGGATGCTGGAATCATGACCTGAGCCAAAGGCAGATGCTTAACTGACTGAGCCACCCAAGCATCCCGAAAAGGCCTTCAATTTGAAGTGTAATCTTACTCAGCATTAGACAGTACAGGCATCTTACTAATGTAATGATGTGGGAAGGTCTTTGTGAGAAAAATCAGATCATGGTAGAAATTAAAAAAAAGATTCATAATAAAAGTTGATTAAAATACTTTACATTTATTCCATATAAGTATACACCTACCATGTGCCAAGCAGTATAAAAACTTTATGTAGTTTGTTTAATCATATAACTCTTACAATGATCATATGATAATAGGAATTCTTATCCTTGTTTTACATGTGAAGAAACTGAAGAAAGGAGGTGGAAGAATTTTTCTAAGCTCACATAGCTATCACTGGAAGAGCCAGGATTTGAATCCTACATAATTTAATTGTTAGGGGTTTATAACGGCAATGTGTAAATCTTCAGAGATGTGTTAGCCTTTATTCATCATTAAGGAATTCATTCCAGAAATTGGAATTCACTCTTCAGTGCAGTGAGTTTTGGAAGCCTTAAGTCAGTTTTGGAATCTGGTAGATACTCCCAGAAACTCCACATTGGGCTCCAGAAAATGGAGTAAGGGTTATAAAGAGTTTATCCTGTAACTCTGTTTGAATTAGGGATTACCTCTAATCTTGGAAGATTTCACTAATAACAAAATTCTATTCTCAAATGTCCATCCTAACCACTTCTCATGGTTTAGGCAATTTCGTGTAGTATAAAGAAACACAGACTCTGGGATTAGCTAAGACAGCTTCATCATCGGGAAGTAAGGGAGAGCAGTCCAATTCTAAAAAAGACGGAGTAGGAATGGAAGATAGACAGATGTGCTGGGAGCTTTAGGAATAGAGCCAGGTCATTTTAGGAATTATAACTAGACAAGCCAAAATAAACAGAATCTAGCCCATAAGAAATAGAGAAACTAGGGTATATGCTATGATTTTCTCCTTGGATGGGTATAGATACAGGTAGCTTGTCTGTTACCCAGTATTCAGAGGAACTGCTACTTGAAATTGCTACAGGAATATTCACTGTTCTAGCACTCAAAGATCGGTGTGAGTGAGATTAGAGTGAGATTTTGGGATTTGGAATAAATGCTCCAATAGATTGTTTTTCATTTGAGAAAGAGGCTTTTAGTTTTCACTGTACTTTTCCAGGGGGTTTGGATGCAGAAGAAATGAAGGAGATAAGTTGATCCATTGTTTCTCCAAGTGTGATAGGCCTGTTACCTGGTTTCTCAGGTGTAGCACTTTGCTTGTTACCAGATTTCTCATCCTTAGAGATGAATATTTTCTGAATGAATTGACAAAACTGAAGTATAAATCAGAATGCCAATATATGGGTTTTGTCTTCTCTGATGACAAGATATCTCTCCAATGGGCAGTGCTGGATGCACATGGACAGAATTTACCTCCCAGTGCTGATTTTTGCTACAACATTCCTTGTTATATGTGCCATTGCTGTAGTCCTACTGTTGCAAAGATTGTTTAGGAGATACTCTGCCTAATCCCATGTTAATTCTCTTAGATCAACTCTGATAATTATTGAGGCACATCATTGTGGCAGCCTATGCTACAGGAAGAGAAATAAATTGTATATCTTGTGCCAGTTCCAACTGATTGAAATAGGTTTTCATAGTATGCTGTCTTGAGAATGATTCTGAGGTGCAGGGGGGCAATATTGGGGTTGATTACTGACGTCTGCCATAGATGTGAGATTGGCGTCAGACTGGCCTCGTATATTACATCCTCATGATGACTCTTACTCATTCAGAAACATTTGTTAAGCATCTTCTCTATACCAGGCACTGTGATAGGGGATATCACAGTGTGATATTTTGAGTAAAAATGTGAATAAGACATGCTTTTCTGCTCCCAAAGGAGTTGATATTAGTAGAAGAGACATGTAAACAAATACACACAGCCGAATATTACACGTTTGATAAAAAAATACATATAGAGTACATTAGAGACACAAAGGAGGAAATAGTTAATTTCAGTGGCTGGGAGAGGGTTCCAGAAAGAAATTAATGCTTAAGTTAAATATTGAAAGGTGTGTAGATGTTACCAGTGTTAACTGCTGGGGCTGAGGAATAGAGGAGAGCCAGTCATTCCAAGCATTGGTCGTATGAGCAAAGATACAACATATGAAATGACTCTGTGTTTACAGTATGTTTATGCTATGTTTAAGAAGCTAAGTGTAGTTGGAACATAGAGAGTGAGAGAGGATGTAATGAAAAGGAGACAGTGGTTAGATCAGGGAGAGCCTTGAATGCTATACTAAGAACAGTGGAGAGATATTTGGAGATTTTAATCAGTTAATTAATTGGATCACATTTGCATATTAGAACTGTCCAGTTGATGAGAGTATAATAAATGGATAGACTGGAAAAGAGAACTGGGTACAGGAAGAGGGTGTTAGAGGAGAGCTGTTGAAGCCTGAGTTAAGGCATGGGAAGGAAATGAGAATACACATACATGTGAGAAATTAAGAACTCAGTCACTGACTGGATATGGGGTAGAGGGCCAATGGAGAAGAAGGAATCTAGGACGATCCTCCATTTTCTTTCTGCCTTAGGTGGTTGAGAAGATGTAAAAGCCATTCCATGAGGGGCTCCTGGGTGACTCAGTTGGTTAAGCGTCTGCCTTCAGTTCAGTTTGTGATCCCAGGTTTCCGGGATAGAGCCCTGTATTGGGCTCCCTGATCATCGGGGAGTCTGCTTCTCCTTCTCCCTCTGCCCTTCCCCCACCCCGTGTTCGCTCTCTCTCAAATAAATAAAATCCTTAAAAAAAAAAAAAACCCATCCGTGAGCTGGAGAACTTAGAATGAGGAGCAGATTTGGTGGGGAGGGTCGTGATGAGTTCAATTTTGAGCATGCAAAGTCTCAAGCACCTTCAGAGTGTCCAAGAGGAATTATCCAGTGGGTAGTCAGGAATTTATTCAGCTGCCGTTAAGCAAGTAAGATTACAGATAGATTTGGAAGTCATTAAGCATAGAGGTGGTGGTTTTAAGGTACGAATGAGATTGCTCCAGGGGAGTGTGTGGAGTGAGGGAATAAAGGGTGAGGGCGGGAGAGCAGGGCAGAATCCCAGAAACACAGGCATCTTTTTAAGGGAGGGCAAAGCAAGCTGAGAAAGAGCTGCAGGAAAGGTAGGAGGGGAACCAGAGGAACTATTGCATTCTAGTTGTGCCCTCTTGTGGCGGTCTGAGTTTCTTTCCCACAATAAATATCCCCTTTCCTATTTTCAGTCTCCAGGCTCTCTGGTCCCTGACTAATTTGGACCCATAATGCCCAGTCCCACTCTGCCTGTAAGACTGGGGCTACCAAGTCCCCTGTCAGTCACTTCTCAAGTGTAAAACTCCTCTTTGATTGCTACAATTTAAGAGCAATTTGGAATACCCCCTTAACAAAAGAGTTGCAAAAGAATAAAAAGCAAACATTGGGGGCCCTTCAGTTTCTACATTTACATGTTCCCCACCTCTTTTGATCTGTTCTCTTGGCCATATTTCACTAGATCCCAGTTCTCATCACATCCCTTTCCTTTATAGTTAAACAGCTCCCTTTATAACTAAAACATTTTATTTTGTATTTTGTTATACATATAATAGCATAATATATATTATTTATTATAGTAAGACCTATATATGGCTTAAAAACCAAATAGTAACAAAAAACAGTAGTGTTTATCTTCACCTTTTCCTACCCACCAGGCTCAAATACCTGAAGTAGCCAGCTTTGAAATATATTGGCTATTTCTTTGGTTTTTATCTCAATAATGCTAAATAATATGGCTATACTGGCATAGCTTGGAGATACTGTGGGTTCAGTTCCAGACAACTGCAAAACAGGGAATATTATAATAAAGTGAGTCAAATGATTTTTTTTTTGGTTTCTCAATGCATGTAAAAATTATGTTACACTATACTCTAGTCCACTAAGTGTACAGTAACATTATGTCTAAAAAACAATGTACAGGGGCGCCTGGGTAGCTCAGTCGTTAAGCGTGTGCCTTCGGCTCAGGTCATGATCTCAGGGTCCTGGGATCGAGCCCCGCGTCGGGCTCCCTGCTCCACTGGAAGCCTGCTCCTCCCTCTCCCACTCCTCCTGCTGTGTTCCCTCTCTCGCTCTCTCTCTGTCAAATAAATAAAATCTTTACAAAAAAATAAAAAATAAAAAACATACAGACCTTAATTGAAAAATACTTTATTGCAAAAAAATGCTGACCATCATATCATCTGAGCTTTCAGCGAGCTGTAATCTCTGCTCACAGATCACCATAACAAATATAATAATACTAAAAAAATTTGAAATATTGTGAGAATTACCAAAATGTAGCACAGAGACACAAAGTGAGCAAATGCTGTTGGAAAATTGGTGCCAATAGATTTGCTTGATGCAGAGTTGCCACAAATCTTCAATTTGTAAAAAAAAAAAACAACTATCTGGGGTGCCTGGGTGGCTCAGTTAACCAGGTTAAGTGTTTGCCTTTGGCTCAGGTCGTGATCTCAGGGATGGAGCCCCATGTTGGGCTCCATGCTCAGTGGAAAGCCTGCTTCTCCCTCTCCCTCTGCCCCTCTCCCCGCTTTCTCTCTCCCTCTCTCTTGCCCGCTCTCGCTTGCTCTATCCCAAATAAATAAATAAAATCTTTTTTTTAATTTTTATTTATTTATTTGACAGAGAGAGATAGCGAGAGAAGGAACACAAGAAGGGGGCGAGGGAGAGGAAGAAGCAGGCTTCCTGCCGAGCAGGGAGCCCCATGCGGGGCTCGATCCCAGGACCCTGGGATCATGACCTGAGCCAAAGGCAGATGCTTAATGACTGAGCCACCCAGGCGCCCCAATAAAAAAATCTTTTAAAAAATGCAACTGTCTGTGAAGCTCTATAAAGCGAAGTACAATAAAACAAAATATGCCTATATATTATTTCTTGTGTTATTTCAGATATTAGCTGTTGATTGCCCATTTACAGTAGATAAAGATTAAACTCTTTCTCTCTCCACTTTTCTTCTCCATCCTTTTAATATAGTTATAGCATATATTTTGGTTAATGATAATGTTTATATTGTGGTTGTGCGAACAGTGTACACTGAAGAGACAAGTAGTTGTGATTACATCTCTTTTCTATACATTTTTGTCATTTCTAGAGATAATAATTGCTTTTCACCTCCATATTTTAATATATTCCAATCCTTTCCATCAGCTCTGTCATGTCTGTTTTTTTTTTCCACATGTTCCCAAGTAAGTCACATTTTTCCAAAAAAAAATTTTTTTTCTGGAAATCCCCTTCCTAGGGCTTTTTGTTCTGCTTCAGTATGGACTATTTCTACTCCTGATTCCTGGAAACTTTTAGAATTTCCACTTTATCACTGATACTCTGAAATTTCATGATGATGTGTGGATATTGCATCTATTGTGCTGGACAACTGGTACACTCCTTCACTTTGTATGTTCTTGTACTTAGGCTTCTAGAAATTTTTATTATTTCTTTTTATAATTTGAGAGCTCTATAAGGACAGTGATTTTTATCTCTCTTACTTCTGTGTCCCTAGTGCCTGAATAATAATAATGCCTGATACATGATAGGCACTTATTATTTGTTAAATGAATTGCTATTTACATTTAAAATAATATAAATGTAATACCAGTAAACCCACTAGCCAGGAAAAGTAATAGAACATTAGTGGTACCTTAGTGCCCACCCTCCCCATGTGCCCTTTTCTGGTCATACTCCTGTCTGCCTCCACCTAGAGATAGCACTATTCTGGCTATTGTATTAATAATTCTCTTGGTTTTCTTTTTCTTTTTTTTAAAGATTTTATTTACTTATTTGAGAGAGAGAGAATAAGAGATAGAGAGCACAAGAGGGAAGAGGGTCAGAGGGAGAAGCAGACTCCCTGCTGAGCAGGGAGCCCAATGTGGGACTCGATCCCAGGACTCCAGGATCATGACCTGAGCTGAAGGCGGTCGCTTAACCAACTGAGCCACCCAGGCGCCCTCTCTTGGTTTTCTTACAGTTTTATCACCTATATGTATTACAGGTGGTATTATAAACAACATATTGTTTAGTTTTAAAAAAATTGGAAAGCAAGCACAAATCTAGTTGCATGAAGAATGGGTAATATTGCCCTTGTTAAAGTCTTCCAAGAAAACAGGTTCTGGTCAAAACTGACTTCACCTTCCCTGAGAATTTAATAAAGCCGTTTCTGGGAAAATTAGTGAATGACATCATGAAGTTTGGTGTTACTGATGAAAGTCCTATGTCTGTCTAATTTCTTTTTTCTTTTTTTTAAGATTTTATTTATTTGAGAGAGAGAATGAGATAGAGCATGAGAGGGGGGAGGGTCAGAGGGAGAAGCAGACTACCTGCTGAGCAGGGAGCCCGATGCGGGACTGGATCCCGGGACTCCAGGATCATGACCTGAGCTGAAGGCAGTCGCTTAACCAACTGAGCCACCCAGGCGCCCCTAATTTATTTTTTCTATTGTAGGTAATTTTTTCTTTCTATCTGTAAGCTTGTAGGATGCTTTCTTTATTCTTTGAGTACAGAAAATTTGATCAGGGCATGCCTAAGTGTGTCTTAGAATGTAAGCTCCATGAAGGCAGGGAATTTTGTCTGTATTGTTCACTGATATATCTTATAAGCGCCTAGAAAAGTGCTAGATACATAATAGATCCTTATTAAATGTATTGATTAAATGACTGTATGGCAGCATAAATTAATAAATGGATGGGTGAATGGATAGGTAAATCAGTCTTGTCTGGAATTCAGAGAGCCCTTTCTTTAGCTCAGGGAAATATTCTTCTGTCATTTATTTAATGTGACCTCTCTTGCCCATGTCTTTTTGTCTCCTTTAACTCCCCTATCCACCCACCTGTATTCACATGGTAGGTCCCTAAGTGTCTTGTCCCTCATGGACTCTATTACTTTATAATAATAGTAATTATCATGATTATTATTTCAGTGCTTTGGTATAAATCTTGCATTTCATTTTCTAGTCCAGTAACTCATAGCTCACAGTGGCCCATTATTTTTCATTTTATTATTTAATTGGAACGTTTTAAAGCTTTGAACTTCCAGAAAATGTTTGATATGTGTGTGCCATACTTGACTTTTCTTAGGTGTTCTTAGTACTCTTTAGTCAGGTTGTCACATATCTTATCCAACAGTTTTGTTTTATTTCTCTTTTACTGCTGAAACATAATTTTGTTTATATGTTCGTTTTTTTTCCCTTGCCCACTTTCATTTATTTGTTTTTTTATTATGTTACGTTAATCACCATACATTACATCATTAGTTTTTGATGTAGTGTTCCATGATTCATTGTTTGCGTGTAACACCCAGTGCTCCATGCAGAACGTGCCCTCCTTAATACCTATCACCAGGCTAACCCATCTCCCCACCCCCCTATATGTTTGTTTTTATGAATGATCATTTTGTTAGCTCCGATGTAGATTGGAAAAGGAGCATTTGAGTCAGTACCTCTAGAACACCAACTATGTGTAGGTATGAAAAGTGTTCCTTTGCAAAAGAGGTCACATATGAATTCTAATCCTCACACTGTTGTGTTTCCAGAGAACAGTTGGCATTTCTTCACAACACTGATTGTCCCAGGGTAGAACTGAAAATTTCAGTATTTGGGCCTAGTCGCCTTGGACACAAATTGTACTCTGAAATGGTGTTCTTTCATTGAGAGCAGACAAACACAGTATTTAAGTTTGTATGCAAGGGCTCAAAAGCTAGCATGAAGCTAACTAGCAAAAAGAATGAGAACTAAAATGACTGTTAGATCTAAATTTTTAGAGAACTTGTTAACAAGAGCATCCTGTTAGACTAAATTCTAGTTTTTTATTAAAAGGTTTTTTACCCTTTAAGAAATGGTTCACATTGATCTTTCTTTAATAAGGCTTCCATACATCTGGATGAATGGCTAAACCCCTTTCTAATATTCATATAAAGCTTTGCTACCACATCCCATGACAGAGCTCTTTTGGTTTTGCCCTCCTAGGACTTAACAGTATGGCCAAGGAAGATAGATGCAGTTGGTGCTCCCCACCATCCTGATTAAGTAGCACCTATTGCTACTTACAATGGTAACTTAGAATGCACCTTACAATGGTAACTCTGCTCCTTCAGATTTTGAACTGCCTAATCCAGAGAAATTGGGAGTTTAGGAGTGGTAGACATACAGTTTCCATGTTTACACCTATTCTTAGTTGCTGCCAAGTGTTTGTCTTAAGTGCTAATCAAAAACAAACTTCACTTAGAAACTGCTCTGTGTTAAAACAATAAAGCCAGTAAAGAATTTTCATGATTTCAGTTGTGTGGGAATTTTAAGAGACCAATAAATAACACTTTGTCTTCCCTGCCTAGGTTCAGAACCAATTGAAATACAAATTTAGGACTCTAATAGATGGAAATCAAAATATCATCTTCATTACTGATAAAGATGGCTGGAGAAGGTGGTTTTAGTGTGAACTTCCTAATGGTGGGCCCCAGAATTAGGCAGACTTACCTAGGCAATTTTAAGCAATGCTGAAAAACTGAGAGGCTCCAGGCCAAAAGTAGGCCCCTTATTGCACGGCAAGGAGCTAGTCAGAATGCATGTTCTCCATAGGCGTACAGACCCCTGGGAGAAAAAGCAGAGAGCAAGGGTGTGAGCCAAGCACACTCAGATATGTCTCTCAAACATACTAGTCTTATAACTCATTCATTCTCCTGTGGGCAGAAAAGCAGGAGTGCTAGTCTACTTGAAGTTCTTCCACATGGAAATATGAGAAGTAAAGATTAACTGTTCCCTGTAACACAGCTTAGTGATATATTCAGTATTGCCATTTGCTTGAAGCTGTCTGTCTCTTCAGGACCAAAAATATCACAATTTTGCTGTAACAAGAAAAGCTATTAGGATATTTTGGGAAGACTTTATAGTGCAAATAGCTTAACTGCATAGATCATAATTAAAGACACATCAGTGAAGTATTAAAAACCTCATCTAAATGCTATAACAAAACGTGAAGAAATGCTTCTTAAAGGCAAATATACCAAAAGGAATCCATTCACAACTATTTACCAAGTGAGAACATTAAATATTATATCTTTTGAGCGTATCTTTCTCTATTTACTAGAGCTTTGAAATGAGGCTTCAGCTGAGAAATTTATCTGTATTATCTGGGTTCATGTAGTATGCACATGTTGGGAAAGTGTGTAGGTATGGGTGGGGAGAAGGGAAGGGAGAAAAGAAAATGAGATTTAAGGAGATGGGCACCATGTGTAAAATTGTGGATGATCTGGGCCACGTGTTTGATGCAGAGATGGGGAGAGTATTGAGTGACATTGGGATAGTGGGAGTGATGAACAAGCAAGGTATGTGTGATAACCACAACATTAGGGACAGTGTGAATAATGGGGGAGAATGGTCTGAAATCACTGGAAATGAAGGTGGGCAATGTGAATGACAGTGATCGGACAAGATCAGAACATATGTGATACTGGTAGTTATAGACACGATGTATGTCATACTGTGGAAGATGAGAATTGTGCTTGTGTGGTATGGTTGTGTGAGAGAGTGAGGAGGGAGATATAATGGTAAAGGACATGATGAGACAATGGGATTATTATGTGTAAAAATGTGGATGGGTATTTCAAGTAGTCATAGGAGGATGTAGACAGTGAGTGGAATGGGGAAAATTTAAGTGATGGTAGAAGATAGATTCATAGTGGAGGTGATAGAGTTAGTGTTTGTATGTGTTTGTGATGGCTGGGGGAAATGAGAAGTGTATCTACCTCGGGGAGCAGATAGATGCGGTGAGTGTGTATGTTAAGGGGGAGTGGAAAAGTGTTATGATAATTTGGAGTGTGGATATCATGAGTGTCTGAGTGGGGTTGTTGAATAAAGCATATGGGAAAATGCAGTTTCAGGTGTCAGTGAGGAACAGGAAAAGTATGCTTGTGACAATAGAAGTGATATGGGTATTGGTTGTGAGTGTATAATAGGGAGATGGCATGAGCATGTGGGAAAGTTTTGGAAGATGATGAAGGTTTTATAGTGGGGTTGTGGACTGTGTGATAGTGGGTGTGGTGAGACACTGATAATGTAGGGATTGAGTGATTATAGGTGCGGCTGAGTGATGGCAATTGTATGTGTTGATTAGAACTAGTTGTATTTGACAGTGAGAGTCATGGTACTGTATGGACATTGTGTGTATGATAGGACATTGTGTGTATGATAGGACAGTAGATGTGCATAAATGGGAGTAATAGAGATAGTGTGCATGCTAGTGGGATAGTTTGGAGAATTGGGACAGTATGTAGAGATCATAAGTCATAAATCATAGTCATTATAAGTCATAGAGGGAGTCATGAGTGAATGAAATAATCCGTTAAAGACTGTGAGAGAGAAATTTTTCATGTAACAAATCTGAAAATGAGTTGTTTAAAATGATTAGGAGATATCTTTATCTTATCTAAAATCTAATGAAGTCCAGGATTTCATCAATGCCCTTCACATACGTATATTTTTTTTGTTTCATGATCTTTAGCATGTGGCTCCCATCCTTCAGGTGCCTCATGGTTGCAGGATGCCTTATACAACTTTATCCATCATGTCTCTTTCAGGTAGGAAGATAAGGAAGAGGAGAGGATAAAATATCTTGTCAGTAGAATTACTCTCCTTTATATGAGCTTTCCCAAAAATCTTACCCAACAACTTCCACTTACATCCATAGGACAGAACTGACACATGGCCACCACTATCTGCAAGGGTGTCTGGGAAATGTAAGTTTACAGCTAAGAATGTTGTCACCTATAATAAAAGTCAAGGTTTATTCAGTAAGAAAGAAGGGATGTCAGGATATAGCCAGGAGAGAAGGAGAATGGTTGCAGGTATGGGAGAGAGGATATAATTAAAAGATCAAAATCCCAGAGGTAACAGACACAGGTAAGGTTCAACGTACAGGGGTACTATAAGACTGGCATAGTTTGAGATGCTGGAGATATCATGGTAAACAAAAATAGACATGTTTTCTCTGCCCTCACGGCGCTTACTGTCTTGTAATTAAAGACAGACATTAATCACAGACCCAGATATTTGTGAGGTTGACATTGTAATAAGTGTTGTAGAAGCTAAGTGCATGGTTCTGTGAATTGATGTAAAGAGGGTTTGACCTACTCTAGAAGGCCAATGAAGGAGGTGCTTGTAATAAGTGTTGTAGAAGCTAAGTGCATGGTTCTGTGAATTGATGTAAAGAGGGTTTGACCTACTCTAGAAGGCCAATGAAGGAGGAAGTGACAACTGAACTGAGACCAGAAGGCAGATTCAGAATTGGTTGAAGGATGGCTGGATGGTTGGGATGGAGGAAGAGTAAGAGTGTTCCCAGAAGAGGAAATGGCATGAACAAAACTATGGTCTATTTATTTTTAAAATGTATTTTATTTTTATTTCATTTAAGAATATTTGCTATTGTTATATCTTCAAGTTCATTAATCTATTTACTAGTTAATTCCATCCAGTGAATTTTTCATTTCAAATATTACGGTTTTTATTACTAGACATGATTTGCACCTTATTAAAAATGTCTCATTTCTCTACTTAACATGACTTTTCTTCCAGCTTTTTGCACATAAGGAACACAGTTATAGTACTTTTTTTTAGAGACAGAGAGCTCTTGTGGGGTGGAGGGAGGGGCAGAGGGGGAAGAGAGTATCTTAAGCAGGCTTCACGCCCAGTGTGGAGTCCACTGGAGCCTGAGGTGGGGCTCATTCTCACCACTCTGAGATCATGACCTGAACTGAAATCAAGAGTCAGACGCTTAAATCAACTGAGCCATCCAGGCGCCCCAATTATAGTAACTTTTTAAATGAGCTTGTCTTCTAAATATAACATCTGTGTAAGTTGTGGATCAGTTTGGATTGATAGATTTTTTTTCCTCACTTTTTTCTGCTTCCTCGCATGCCTGGTTTTGTTTTGTTTTCTTTGTTTTTTGAATGCTAGGCATTATGAACTTTACCTTTTGGTGAAATTTTGGTAAATTTTTTGCCTTTTGGTGCTAGATATTTTTGTATTATTATACATCTTCTTGACGTTTATTATGAGATGCAGTTATTTGGAAGCAGTTAAATCTTTTTTGAGTCTTGCTTTTAAGATTTTAGGCAGGACCACAGAAGTGTTTTGCATAAAGCTAATTATCCCAGACTAGTGAAGCAAGGCCCATCTGAATACCTCGTGCCTCATGAATTATGAGTCTTTCTGCTCTGGATGGTAGGAACAGGTGGGAACAGGCATGATCCCCAGACCTGTTTGAGTTTTTGACATTTGTGCACTCTAATCTTTTCAGGTGGTTCTTTCCCCAGCTTTGGGTAATTTACTTATATGTATTAACTGATCAGTATTCTACTAAATACCTTATGACAATCTTTCAAAATTCTTCAGAATTCTCAAGCGCAGCTCTCTACTTTTTGGTATTTTTTTCTCTGAACTCTAGCCACCTTGTTCTTTCTGATCTCATCTCTGTCACCTCAATGAAAGAAATCCTCTGGGCCCTGACTGCGTTCTCCTTCATTGCACCATGAACTGGAAACTTCCAAATTGTAAAGGCTCACCTTATTCCCCACCCCCACCCCACCATCTCTCAGGGATCACTGTTTTTCACTGCCTAATGTCTGATGTCTTAGAAACAATGATTTCATATGTTTGTCCCTTTTTTTTAGTGTTTTTGTCAGGTTGGAGGGTAATTCCAGTCCCTGGCTTGCCTCTTAGGAAGCTATATGGTGGAGACTTGTTAGATAATCCTCTCCTTTTCCTTTTTTCTTTTTCTCTTCCTTTTCTCTCTTTCTCCTCTCTTTTCCTTTGAGCTTGTTGGTTTCCTCAGTACTGCCAAGTATCAGATGTAAGTGACAGTTGCACTTCTAAAATTTTTGTTAAGATGAGAAGGAAGAGTCTGAACAAAACAAGAAACATATTCTAAGATTTTTGGATCACAGGGGATATGACCACATATTTCAAGGGTAAATCTTCATGACTTCAAGCTTAAGAAACTTCTGAGTATAAAGTCAAGTTAAAGAGGCAGATTAAATTCCCTTCAAAGGATAGATTTTTAAGGCTTGGGATAGATACAGGATTGTATCCAAGACTATAGTAAGTGTTAGAATAATTGTGCTCTAATTTCAGACACTGTCGTACATGAGGATGAACCCATACATAGGACAGGCAGCCCATGGTGTGGGTCACAGGATCTTAGCTTTCTTTATCCAATTTCAATTTCAGAGATCACAGGTCACCAAGAAGGTTATGATGGTGAGAAAACATGTATAAAGAGCGTTAAAGAGCTCTTAGCCAGGCTTCAGATTTTGTTAACATCAGAAAATTCATCAGTAGAGATAAACCCTATGAATGTAGTGATCATGGGTCTTTCAACCAGAGTTCAAATGTTAATTTAGTATAGTTGAATACATGGTGAAGAGAAGCCGTAGGAATGCAGTCAATGTAGAAAAGCCTTTAGGGGTGACTCGAGTAATCATCAGAAATTTCAGTCTGGAGAGAAACTATTAAATATCCAAAATGTGATAAAATACTTCCTTCTGTTCTTACCCCATGCACGCTCCCCCAATCTCTGTGAGTGATTCTTTGGATTCCCTCCTCCCATGGCTTTGACAAAGGAGGGAAAACACTCTTTCCCAAGCCAAAGACTTAGAACACTGTGAATTCTTCTCTAATTTTTCCTAGTCTCTAAGTACATTTGGTCAGAGAAGGAATAGAGTAAGTATCAGTAGGGTGAATAGTCTGCTATTCTGTGTAAGTCCTGTAGGAATATGTTCAGAACTCCTTGGTGGTTCCCTTTAGAATAGGGAGATACTTGGTTTCTTTTTTTTTTTAAGCTATGTGGCTTTAACTAAAATTCTGAGGCAACTTTAGAAGTCACATTCGATACCCTACTAAATTGTGTTTTCTTCATGCTGTAATAGAAATCGGCTTTTGTCATTGTTTAAACATCAGAATAATTTAGATTTGTATAATTTCAGTCTTCATAGGTAAATTACTTGTTTTAGGTGCTAAGTATGCATTTCTGAATTACTTTCCATAAAAATGAATATTTACTTGGCTTTTGAATGGTTAAGGACAGCCCTAGTATTTTTTTTTTTAAATTGAGGAAATGACTGTGGAAAAGAAAGTAACAGTTTGCATGTTTCCTATATCAAGAATTCATGAACAAAATTAAGAGGCAAGCCACAAGCCAAAAAAATGTATTTGTGACAAATATGGTAGAAATAAAGTTAATATCCTTAATGTTTAAAGAACTCTTATAGAAGTAGAAATGACTAAAAAACACTGAGAAGTGTGTTTCCCTTCATTAATCATAAAGTAAATACAATTTAAATCAATTAAATATTTTATCTATCAAACCAGAAAAGATATTTTTAAAGCAAATACTGAATATGATCAAGGGTACATGAGAACTCTTCTACATTACTAGTGTCGATAAAACTTTCTGGAAAGCATTTGGGTATTGAATTAACAGCCTTAAAATAGTTCCTACCCCTTTGACCTAGTAATTCCATTTCTAATAATATACCCTAAGGAAATAATTGGAGATAGGCACAGAGCTTTGTGGGGAAGAATCACCACAGTCATAATCTAATGAACAAAAATGAATGGAAACAACACCTTTGTTAATTAGTTGAGTAGGTACATTTATATAATGGGATATTATATAATTATAAAGAAATTTACAAAGGCTTTTTACTATCTTGGAAAATGTTTTAATATCAGAATAATTGTTATGTAACATTATGTTCTAAAAACAGTCTCAGGTGCAGTATATTATTGTGCATGTGGGGGGGGTGTGCAATGTTGGAGATGGTAGGGACCATTTTTCCAGTGTTTTTCAGATCATCCTTGTTTCATAAAATGAAATCAGAAAATGCCATAAGCTGAGTTATGTGGTGACTTAAGTCTAGCTCTGTATCTTTCATAGTTTTTAATGCTTCATGATTCTCAAATTAGGTGGTTTTTAAGTTTTATATTGATGCTGAACATGAGGACACCTATGGAGCCAAATCATATCCCAGGTATGCCTGTGAATTTTCCAGTGCAGATGACAGAGGGTCTCTAAGTCACAAGATACCAAAAGCCCATATGGTAACATTATCTGATGAGATATCAAACACCCTCAAACTGCGTGGAGGTTCTGCTTGCAGGCTTCCTCTTGTCTCTTCTGATAACCTCTTCTGATAACCTTCTCCTTATTAATGTTAATTGTTGTGGTGATGGGAGTGAGGAATTAATTGGAAGGGAATAGGGAATTGGTCATTGTGAAGAAAGATGTAACCTATTTAAGTTTATGCCAAGATCATTTGATATAATCTTGAGATGTCACTTTGCCTGCTCTCATGCAGCAAATTGGCATCAAAAAGCTCCGTAAAGTATCTCAAAATTGTGCAGGTTCTAACTGGACTCAGTTTTGTTTACATTTGACTGAGAGCCAGTAGTCCTTGAAAAGAGGTAATACACGTGTTTTTACTCATCATTGTTTCCCCAGCACTTATCACAATACGTAGCATCTAGTAGGCATACTTAAATTTCTTTTAAAATTCTTACACAGATATAAATAAAGGAGGTAAAATCAAGTTAGCTTCCATCCAAAAACATGGAAGGATTTAAGAATTCTGTAGTGCTCATTTTGAGGCACCATAATGTTTTTTTAATTTTTTAGTTTTTTAATTCCAGTATAGTTAACATAAAGTATAATATTAGTTTCAGGTGTACAATATAATGATTCAACAATTGTATACATTACTCAGTGTTCGTCATAATAAGTGTGCTCTTTAATCCTCGTCACCTATTTCACCCATCCCCCCAACCCAACTCCCCTGTGGTAACCATCAGTTTGCTGTCTGTAGTTGAGTCTGTTTCTTGGTTTGTTTGTCTTTCTCTCTCTCTTTTTTCCCTTTACTTACTGGTTTTGTTTCTTAAATTGCATATAGGAGTGAATTCATATGGTATTACCTTCCTCTGACTTATTTTGCTTAGCATTATCCTCTCTAGCTCCATTCATTCTTTGTTATGGCTGAATAATATTCCACTGTATATATATACCAAATCTTTATCCATTCATCTTGGGCTGCTTCCATAAGTTGGCTACTGTAAATAGTGCTACAATAAGCATAGAGTTGCATATATCCCTTTGAATTAGTGTTTTTGTATTTTTGGGGTAGATACCCAGTAGGAAGCATCCTAATGTTTTATGTTTGGGTCTCAATGTATAGTGTCTATGTAGAAGTTTCAGGAAGGACCCATTATTTCATATGATTATTCTATTATTCACTCCACTATGATTTTGGTTTTATTATTTCTTCTTGCTTATCTGTTAAATTATGATTTGTATATTATTTATATCATGCATTGAACTTTTCATCTAAAATAATGTTTTACCTTAGAGTACTATGTCTGATATTAATATATCATTTGTTTATTGTGTGCCATAACTTATTCCATCCTTTTATTTTTATCCTGGATATATGTTTATGTTTGAAACGTTTCTCTTATGTATTGCATGCAATAATGGAGAGATGTTTTGCATAAATTTCCTTTGATTAAAGCATCCTAAAATATCTATAATTGCGGTTTTGATTTTCTCTTTGAAGGAAAGCTTCATTTATTCCCTCTCCAATGTTCCTGTCTTTATGTAGTTCCAAGTTTCTGCCCTATATTGTTTTCCTCCTGCTCCAAGAAAATCTTTTAACATTTCTTGTAGGATAGATCTGCTGGTGATGAATTCCTTCAGTTTTTGTTTGAGAAACTATTTCTCCTTCACTTTTAAAGGATACTTTGCTAGATATAGAAATGTAGGTCAGTGGGTTTTTTTCTTTAACGTTTTAAATATTTCACTCCACTCTCTTCCTGCTTGCATGGTTTCTGAAGAGAAGCCTTCAGTAGTTCTTATCCATGTTCCATTGTAAGTAAGATACTTTTTTCTTCTAGCTTCTTTCAGGATTTTCTCTTTGTCTTTGGTCTTCTGCAGTTTGAAAATTATGTGCCTCAGTTAAATCTTTTAGTATTTACCTGTTTGATGTTCTTTGAACTTCCTGGATCTGTGATTTGTTGTCTTCATTAATTTTGGAAAATTCTTAGCCATTATTATTTGCAATATTTCTTCTGCTTCATTCTTCTCCCTCTGTGTTCCAGTTATGCATATGTTGCATCTTTTGAAATTATCTCATAGTTCTTAAATATTTTGGTTTTTTAAAATTATTTTTCCTATTTACCTTACAGTTTGGGAAGTATCTCTTAATCCACCTTCCAGCTTTCCTCAGCTGTGTCCAATCTACTAATGAGTCCACCAAAGGCATTCTTCATTTGTTATGATTTTTTTCTAGCATTTCCTTTTGATTTTTTCTTAGAATTTCCATCACTTTGCTTACTTTACCCATATCTAAGATTCTTGCATGTTGTTTGCTTTTTTCATTAGATCCTTTAACGTATTAATTACAGTGTGTTGAATTCCCTGTCTGATAAGTCCAACACTCTTTCATATTTAAGTCTTATGCTTCCTTTGTCTCTTCAGACTTTCTTCTTGCTTTTTGGTGTGCCTTCTATTTTTTTGTTGAAAGCTGGACATGATGAATTAGGTAATAGGAAGTGAGATAGACTGGTCTCTAGTGTGAAGACACAGGTTAACCTTGCCAACAGCGGGCTTTGTTTAAAGTTTCCTTTAGTATTAGGTGTGAGAGGCTCCATATTCTTCTAGCATCCTTGATTTTGTTTCCTCTTTTGACTTTGGGCTTCCTTAAGTCCTCTTCCTTAGAGAGTCTGTCTTGCAGTTCATTCAGTTATAACCCATTGTTAATATACTGGAGCCCTGTTGCTGTGGTGGTATGGTATGAGAGAAAAGGGAGTGTTTTGTAATATTCCAGTTAAATGTTGGAGTTTTAGTGAGCCTGTGACCTTTACAGGTGTTTCTTCTTGTGTAGTCCCCTCCCTGTGCCCCTACCTTAGATGAGATAGGAAAGCTAGAGAGTTTGGAATGAGAAGGATGTCCTTCCTCCATGGCTTTGGAACAAGGCTCTGGTAGTCTTTCCTCCTGGAGAGTATGCCTCTGTTGTGGAGAAGGCTCTGGGCATATTTCATAAGGATATTCACAAGGATTCTTCCCCTCTTCCTGCCAGGGCCACAAGGGTGTCTTTCTTGGATCTGCACTCTGAGAACCTGGTGAGATTCCTGGAAGTAAAGCCCATGAAAGTGTGCCTCCCCCCAAGACTACCACTCCCGGGAGTTTCTCACTTTCATTCTAGTCCACACTCAGCCTCCAGCAACTTGTCAGAATTATCAGTTAAGTGTTCCTGCAAGTTTATAGCTTTAGTGGCTTCTGTTTCAGGTAAGTATATTTCATTTGTGATTCTGGATTTGCCTGTTCCTCAAGATTTCAGGATGGTGGTTTGTTCTGAAACCTCATTTCTCTGTCGGGTCCAAGAAAAGTCATTGATTTTTAGTTTGTTTAGCCTTCTGTTGTTTTTAGCACTTCTTTTCAAGGTGTACCTCCAGCTTCACATTGATTGTGTTGAGAAGAAAAGCAGACAAGAAGCAAAGACTTGGTAGAAATTGTGGGTTTCTGGAGAAACCTAAGCCCTGTATTACAGGGATGGGAAGAAACCCCACGTTGGTTTGTGAGATCCTCTAACAATGTGGCCTTGTGCCTCACTTCCTGGGTAAGGCCAGGAGAGATGAAGACTACAAAAATAGAAATGGTTGTGTGGTGTCTATAGGGATTTTGAGCTTTAGGACTCCTCACATAGTTTCTCTCAGCTCAGGGTATCATGGGAGTATAACAATATATTAGGCAAAGACAGCCTCACAGAGATGAACAGGCCCCATCATATGATAGGAGCTGCAGAATATTTCCCATGTATATGAGTGGTATATGACACCCTCAGAGAGAGTCAGACCCCAAGAGGGGTTTGTAGTAAAGAAAGAGGCTCAAGTCAACAGCTACCTGCTTGGACAGACATTGGTGAGCCAGATACCACATGAGTGTCAGTGTGGATATGGGATACTCAACAGAACCCATTCTGATGTTTTGACACTAAGGTCTCATAACTTAGACACAACCCCAAAGAAGGGGGTAAGGAGAACTCCATACTGCTGGAGATTGAGTTTCAACCACTCAATCGATTGGGAAGTTGACATAGAATTTATAAAATGATGTGCAGAGAAAAAGAAAACTTATATATCCTGCATACCTGAATTTGTCAGATAATATCCATACCTGATGAACAACCACCGGCAGCATAAAGTATGTGATAAATGATGAGTATTGCAGACAACTTTTATCTATTCAAAATGTGGGGCACATGGTTCTTACTAGTTGAAAACCACAATGGTCTTACCTCAAGGCAGGAGTGACATCATGTGAGAAATCACCTCCGGCACTTTGCTTGGGTATCAAATACAAAGGAAACTGGGTATTTGAGGAGAAAAAAAAAAGAAGAGCTTCTTACATTCAACATTCTTCTGTCTGCAGAATGAAATCTGCCATGTTGTGAGGTGTGATTCCACATCATTTCTTCTTCTTGTCCCTGTCCCTCTTACTTCAAAACACTTCTCTTTTCTCCCTATTATTTTCTCTGCTGCTTTCTTCATCATTTCTTCCTTCTCCTTTTTTATTTTCCTTTCATCTACTTATTAATCTCTCTGACTCCTCCCATCCCCCGTCATACTCTTCTATACTACATCTCTTCTTCCTTGTGTGTTGTTTCCTTACTCTCTTTCTTACTGCTTTTTCTGTTTCGACTTAGTATATATTCTTTCTCCACTCTTATTTCTCCTTATCTTAATTATTCCATTTACTTGAAACTATTTTCATTCATCCTTTCTCTGATCCCTGTTTTCTTCTTTCTTCTTCCTTCTTCCATCTATTCCTCTTCCCCCCTTTTCAGTTTTTCTTTCTCCATTTCTCCCTCTTCATGCTCCCTTCTAACAATAAGATGATAAAATAGAATGCAATTAAGGTGTACTTATGGTACACTCAGCAGGAATAGGTGATGGATTAGATCTGTGAATAAGGCAGAGGAAATATTATGAATAAATAAAATAGGAAGGGAAACTACTAAATATGATTTTTAAAACTACTTGTAAGAAAGCAACAAACATTCTAAATGTTGAAATGGTAAAATCATTTCAGGAAAAAGAAAAGGATGTTACTTACTGGGATTATTACCCAAAATTGTTCTTGATGTTTAGCAAATCATCTAAAACAACAAAATAATTGCTGTATATATTGTAAAATAAGAGATCAAATTATTTTCTTAACAGTATGACTGTACATTAGAAATTCCAATCATTGTACATTTTTTAAAAGCATCAGAATTGAGGAGTTTTGCTTCCAGCAGGAAGGAGTAAATGGTGTAGATATACTTTACCCTATTGATCCCTGGGCATTGTATATAAACCAAACATGAGAAGACCTTAAAAGTTAGAGATAAGATGGCACACCTTCTAGGGAATTTTAGACAGTAACTGCCCTACTCTAGCTAAATGCCAGAGGGGAGACTGCGTCCCTACGCCTACCAGCAAAAAGCCAACTAGAGACCCTATACTTCCATGCTTGCCAGGCTGTAATGAGGTCTTTAATCTCCGGACGAGTGTCAGGGAAGGGCAAATGGGGAGTGGGAATAGCCCAGTCCCATAATGTCAGAAACCACGTGGGGGAGCCTGATCTCCATCCCTAAAGATGATAATAAAATGCACCTCCCCCTAACCAATGAAGTCATGTCAAAAGAAGGCATAGTGGACAAATGGGATTTTTATCACCACCCAGCACTAAAAATGATACACATTTACCATGTATTAGGTACCCAGGTCCCTCCCACTCAGGCTGATAACCAGAAAACCTTAATATGGAGCTGGGAACTCTCACTTAGCCCTCAATAAAAGGACCCCTCTCTCTCAGGTGTCAGTGGAGGCTGAGTGGGAATGTGGACTCACCCACATGTGATAAAACAAGATTTAAGTAAGATTCAGATCCTCATAATATACTATGCAAAATATCTAGGATTCAATTGAAAATGACTAGTTATATCAAGAACTATGATAATTACAACTTGGATGAGAAAAGACAGTCAACAGACACCAACACCAAGATGACACAGATATTAGAATCATCTAACAAGGATTTTTAAATAGACGTCATAAACATGTTTCAGGAACACTTGTGAGCATTCTTAGAACAAATGGAAAGGGGCGCCTGGGTGGCTTAGATGGTTAAGCATCTGCCTTCCGCTCAGGTCATGATCCCAGGGTCCTGGGATCGAGCCCTGCATTGGGCTCCCTGCTTGGCGGGAAGCCTGCTTCTCCCTCTCCCTCTACTCTTCCCCCTGCTTGTGCTCTCTCGCTCTCTGTCAAATAAATAAATAAAATCTTAAAAAAAAAAAAAAGAACAAATGGAAAAATAGAAAGTCTCAACAAAGAAACAGAAAATCTTCCAAAGAGGGGTACCTGGGTGGCTCAGTCAATTAAGCGTCTGCCTTCGGCTCAGGTCATGATCCCAGGATTCTGGGATCGAGTCCCGCATTGGGCTCCCTGCTCAGCAGGGAGACTGCTTGTCCCTCTCTGCCCTGCTCGTGCTCTCTTTCTGAGTCTCTCTCAAATAAATAAAATCATTTTTTAAAAAAAGAAAATCTCCCAAAGAAATGGAAGATATAAAGAAGAATCAAAAAGAAATTTAAGAACTGAAAAAATCTGATAAATCAACTTTAAAAAAACCTCAATAGATGACTTCAACAGGAAAATAATATGACAGAAGAATAAATCAGTGAACTCTAAGATGGAATAATAGAAATTATCCAATCAGACCAACAGAGAAAAAAAATAGAGTGAAAAACAAAAACGGAGCCTCAGGCCCTTGTTGGACTATTATGAAAGATTTAACATAGGTGTTGTCATAGTCAAAGAACAAGAGAGAAAGAAGGGCTAGAAAAGTAGCTGAAAATTCCCCAAATTTGGAAAAAAAGCAAAATCCCATAGAGTCAGGAAGCTGAGTAAACTCCAGAAAGGATACAGCCGAATAAATTCATACCAAGGTGCATCATTTTCAAACTTGTGAAAGCTAAAGACAGAAGTTAAAAATCTTGAAAGCCACCAGAGAGAGAAATGGTACTTTACCTGTAGGAGAACACCAGATCAATGACAGCAGATACCTCATTTGAAACCATGGAGGCCACAGTATTTTTCAAGTGCTCTGAGAATGAAACTGTCAACCCAGAATTATATACCAAATAAAAATATCCTTTAGTAATATGTAGAGGAAATTGAGACATTTTCAAAAGAAGGAAAACGGGGGCGCCTGGGTGGCTCAGTCGTTAAGCATCTCCCTTCAGCTTAGGTCATGATCCCAGGGTCCTGGGATTGAGCTCTGCATTGGGCTCCCTGCTCAGCGGGAGCCTGCTTTTCCCTTTCCACTCCCCTTGCTTGTGTTCCTTCTCTCACTGTCTCTCTCTCTGTCAGGTAAATAAATACAATCTTTAAAAAATAAAATATGTGTGTGTGTATACACACATATATATATAATATGATACCTGTAACAGTCACTATAGAAGTCTGTTTGAAGTTATATGCTCAAAAACATAGATAAAATAGACTTTGTCTTGGTCCATTTGGGCTGTTATAATGAAATACCACGGACTAGGTAGCTTACAAACAACAGAAATTTATTTATCACAGTTCTGGAGGCTGAGAAGCCTAAGATCAGGGCACCAGCATGGTTACATTTGGTGAGGGCTCTATTCATAGCCCTCTTTTCATGGCCTCTTGCTGTGTCCTCACATGGTGGAAGGGATTAAAAATATCTCTGGAGGCCTCTGAGCACTAATCCCTTTCATGAGAACTCTACCCTCACAGCCTAACCCAAGGCCCACCTCCTAACACTATCATCTGTGGGGAGGTTAGAATTTCAACATATGAATTTTAGAGGGATACAAACAGAATAGCAGAATTCTACAAAAAAATTCAGTTCATCGGAAGGCGAGAAATAAGAAATGAAAAAGAGAAAAAGAAACCAATTAGAAAATGGGCAAAAGACATGAAGAAATATTTAGTACATGTTAAAAATGTTCACCATCATTAGACATTAGGGAAATGCAGATTAGAACCACAATGAGTTATTAGTTCACATTTATGAGAGTGGCTAAAAATATACAACAGGTTGCTGGCAAGGATTTGGAGAAAATGGATCACTCACACATTGCTGGTGGGAGTGTAAAATGATACAACCACTCTGGGAAAGTTTGTCAGTTTCTTATACAACTAACATGTTCTTATTATACTACCCAGCAATTGCAGTCCTGAGCATTTATCCCAGAGAAATGAGAATTTATGTTCACAGAAAAAAAAATTGTACACAAATTTATAGCAATTTTATTCCATAATAGCCCCAAACTGGAAACTACCCAGATGTCCTTCAGTGGGTGAATTGTTAAACCAGCTGTGGCACATTTATATCATGGAATAGTACTCAGCAATAAAAAGGAACAAACCATTAATACATAACAATTTGGGTGTATCTCAAAGGTATTATGCTGAGTGGAAAAAAAGTCACTTACACTGTGACCTATTGTATGATTCCAATTTATAACCTTTTGAAATGTTGAAATTATAAAGTTGGAGAACATATTAGTGACTGCTAAGGGTTGGGGATAGTGGAGGGAAGGATGATGAATGTGAGTGTAAAGGGGTAGTATAGGGAAATCTGAGGGGATGGTATAATTCTGTATATTGGTTGCTGTGGTGATTACTATAGAAACCTCCACATGTGATAGAATTATACGCATATATCATACCAATGTCAATTTCTTGGTTTTGATATTGTATTGATAATAACTGCCCATTGGGGGAAGTGGCTGAAGGGGTACATAGGACCTCTCTGTACTATCTTTGCAGTTTCCTGTGTATCTATAATTATTTCAAAAAGTTAAAAAAATTTAAAAATAGAATTAATAATAATTTATTTGTTCAAAAATCATGCCATAAGTATTAGCTGGTTGGCTACCATTACTGCCACCACTGAACACTGGATACTAGATGATGCCCTTAGCCCTGCTACCAGTGGTGCTCCTAGAAACTGGATTGTAGTACAAGAATTGACTCCACAGGTGTGTGCGGTCTATAACCTGTGATTTCCAAAAATGTCTGTACATTCCAAAGATAGGTCTGGCTCTTAACAAGCTCCTACGGGATAATCTCCAAGCCCTTGGAATATCCTGCCTGATTAGAGTGTCTTTGTTCACTTGGAACTTTGGGCCATACTAGATAGTTTATGTTAACAGTATGATTTATAGTAGGCCTTGGCCCTTTTGGTATTATATATTACATATATAGTGGGGCCTGTGGCCTTGTGGCACCTGTGCACAGGCTAGAGGCTGAGTTACTAAGGTCAGCCACACAAGTGTCTGATGCCTACCTGACTGACCCCCAGTAAAATCCCAGCTCAGGCAAATTTCCCAGATTGCCACATATCTTGCTGGGAGATTTAAGCACTGGTCCTACAACTCCCCTGAGAGAAGAAAACCAGAAGTGTATGCCGGGTTTCTCCTGGAGGCTTTCCTGTGCACCTTTTAGTTTGGTTGATTTAAAATCAGTATGCTTTTACTGTAATAAACAGTAGCCATGAGTGTAACACCTTTTCTGAGTTCAGTGAGTCCCTCTAGTGAATCATTGAACCTCAGGGTAGTTTTCAGGACCCTGCCACACTGGTAAATCCTAGATCACATTCTCTTGGTGCTAAGGGAATGTGAAAAAGTGAGTATCTGGCCTTTATAAAGGCTTTTGCAGTTTGAACTCTTACATAATATAGAGTATATACACAGTATTCCCTTACTAAAATGTGAAAAAAAATAATTGAAATATATCTAGTACTAAGGGTTTTCAATAAGCATCTGTAGGACTGTATAAAGAAGTCCTAAAAATAAGACAAAGAGACAACATAAGATAAAAGACTTGCCCAATTACTTTACAAAAGAAATCAAATAGGTCCATCAATATAAGAATGTGTGTTTGACTGCGTACATCAGAAATGTAAATTAAAACCACAGGAGATACCAACAAAATACACATCACATTGGCAAAAGGTTGGAAAAGTTTTTATATTACCAAGCACTGTAGAGTATGTCTGTCTTATTCCTGGGCATCTGGTGTGACAGGAACGAAAAACATTAAGTATAAAATACAAGGATATATGTATAAGTATTTTATTGCAGTGTTGTTTGTATGTATGTGCTCCCCAACACCTTGAAACTAGAATGACCATCAGTGGGGAAATAATTGACTACATTGCAGTACATCCCTATCATGGAATATTATACAGCAATGTAAAAGAATGAGTCAGAGGTAGATTAGTGTTAACTAAAATAAATCCGATGCATTAAAATGTATATGATCTTAATTTTTGTAAGATAGTAAAAAATAAGATGACTTTTTAAACATGGAAAGATATAAAAATGGTTGTTAAAATGCATGTTTGGCAGATGAGGGTTGAGGTGAAAGGAGTGGGAGGCAGTAAGCAAAAGAATGCAATTTAAAATATGGCATATATATATAATCCCATTTATGTAAGCATATATACGCACAAAGTGTTACATGAAAAGTAGCATCCAAATCTTATTGGCAGTTATCTCAGGGTAGTGTGGTGCCATTTGGAGTGATGTTTACTTAATTTCTAAAATATTTAATGTTTAAATTTTTATTTTCATTTTTAAAAGATTTTATTTATTTATTTAGAGTGTGTGTGAGTGGGGCAAGCGGCAGAGGGAGAGGAAGAGAATCTCAAACAGATTCCACGCTGAGCGTAGAGCCCAACACGGGGCTCAATCTCACAACCCTGAGATCATGACCTGAGCTGAAATAAGAGTCAGATGTACAACCGACTGAGCCTCCCAGGCGCCCCAGTGTTTAAATTTTTCATGACAAATATTCACTGTTTGTATAAGGAAAAGTAAATGAACTCATCACAGGAAGGAAAAAAGAAAGAATACCTCTCAGATTTCTTGCTTGAGCAACAGGGTGGATGGTGTGATTCATTCATTGAGCATATAAAATACGCCAGGTACCATTGTAGGTAGAGGGTATACAGCAATGAATAAAACAAAAATCCATCTCCCTAAAAGACTTTTTATTCTAAGGGGGAGAGAGTGGCATGACTAAAGGAGGAACACAGTGTTGGTGAGGAAAAGGATATATACAAAGGAATCAGTGTTTGTGACTTGTTAAATTTGGAGATATTGAGGAATATCCAGTTGCAGAAGTGAGGCAGGCAGTGGGATTATGGATCTAGAATTCATAGGCCAAACCGAGACTGGAGATACAGATACAGAGGCAGATAGCATATAAAATGGTGTTTCAGACCTCCTTTCCTGAGTCTGATCACGTCCCACTGCAGACACTTTACAGAGGAAGTGCTGAGGAAAAACAGGCAGCTGACAGGGGAGGTTGCTATGCAACAGATGAGGAAAGTCATCCAGCCAGGCAGAATTGATGTTGGCCCTTGGGGACCAAATGCTGCCATCCTTTCTAGCGTTAGCTTTCTTTCATATGCAGACTCCTGGCAGGAGCTGATGCCAGAACAAATGTGAAATGTACCAAGGTCTGCCTTGTATTTTTGGAAAGTATCAGTTCCATTTGAGTCATTTCACATCTGTATATGATTTTCTGTCTGAGTCGCCAGTCATCTGGAAGCATAGCGGCATGTGTGTCCTTGGGTCGGACTCCAGTCAGTGCTATTTGTGCTTCCCGTTTTGTATGTTGAGAATCTGGCTCAGAGAAGTGGAATGACCTGAGCCAGCTCACACAGCTGGGGTAGAATGGCCCAGCAATTCGTCCCAGGAATTGGGGCCCAAGCCCTGGAAGGAACCAGGGTAAACATTTACACTGAATCCAGGCTTGCCATGGTTCAGGGACACAAGTGTCTGATTGTCCTGGCTGCTCAAGCAGGTACCAGGAAGGCCTCAGGGGCAGCGGTGTTTGTGCCACTCACAGGGAGAGAACTGACTGGGAGCAGGGAGTGGACTCCCAGGAACAGTTCCCACACCTGGATGGACCCACACAGAGTGGGTGGGGACTAGGGGTCTCTGTGTTCTCCTAAATGCAGAGCATGAGCTTAAGTCTCAGCACAAACCTCGCTTGTTTGGGACAGGTGTTGACAGGGCAGAAGAGGCGTATGTGTGGGATCTGTCGCTCAAAACTGAAGAGGGGAGGGTGCCTCACTTCCCAGGCCAGCACTAGTGGAACATGGGTTTTGGAGTCAAGACTCGAGGCCCACATTTTGCATTTTCTGTTCACTGGCTCTGTGGCCTTGTCTAGTTCATGCAGCGTGTCTGTGCTTCAGCTTTATGACCTGTAAAATGGGGATGCTGACATCCACCTCCCAGGGCTGCCATGAGAGAAAGACAAGCCCTAGCACAGATTGCGCTGTGATGTTCAAACTGTTCCCTTCCCTCCCCTCCTCACCTGCACACAAAATATGCGCATGGCTGGAGCTGCACAAAGGGCAAGAAAGAAGCTAATGTTTATGAGTCTGGGATCTGTTGAGGGGGATCATACAGATTCTTGTGGCAGGTGCAGACTTTTTCTACCTCCAACAGTGTTTTCTCTCTGGCCATTCCTTTTCCTGGGTCCCAAAGTGGGGGGGGGGTGCTTAGCAGGAGCCTAGCACTTGTTGCAGTTAGAGACCCCACACAGACACCTTAATAGTGACCTAAGTGGTGCTAGGCAGGGGGGTGGAGATGCTTGCCGACCGGACAGGAGGGGCCAAAGGGGGAGAGGGATAGAACAGAGACGCATTGCGGAAAAGGTAGGGGGCCGGTGTGTGGGGCAAGGGGTGGGACCTAAAGGCACAGCGCATCTGTTTGGGGGAGGGGATATTGATGAAGGAGGTGGGACTGTGGTATACTGTCGACCTGGTTGGTGGTGGGATGGTGTGTTGGCAAAGGGGCGGGATTGCCTCCCACTGCACATGCGCACCATGGTGTTCGGGACGAAGCTTTTGTTGGGGAAGCGGGCGGGACTTTTATTTGGTCGGTCAGTTCTTGCGCATGCGCACAACTATCTGAGGCGGTGGGTGGTATATTAGGCGGAGAGGCGGGGTCGTCCTAGCTGCCGCGCTGGCATTTTCTCCTGGACAAGGAGAGGGTGCGGCTGCAGAGAGCCGAGCACTGCAATCCCGATCCTCTGAGTCGTGAAGAAGGGAGGCAACGAGGGGGTTGGGGTTGGGGCCTGAGGCAAGGTGAGAATTAGCCCCCAGACAGGGCATCTGCCCCCTGGTGCGGGCCCCCCATTTTTCATTTCGATCCCTTTACCCCGGAATCTGATCCCCCTTCCACTCCCCGAACCCCCATTCACACCCCTCACCCGATCCTCCCTTACTCAGAACCCCTGTTCGTTCTCCGAACCCCTCCCATCGTTAAAAATCTCCACAGATTTCTCGACCTCAATCTGTACTGTCATACGATTCCTCCCGATTCGAAACCTCCATTCAATTTACCATATGCGAGTCCCAACCCACTCCCCTTGGATTCAGAACTGTTACTGGCTTTCCGAACCCCGATTTGAAGCTTCTCCCCGTCAGTAGCTTCTCGGGGTAGTATCTCAGGATACAGAGCCTCCATCCTGACACCCATTCACTTTTCCCACTCTGATCGAGCCCGTTCCCCTCACATTCAGCGCCTCATTCGCCCCCACAGTCAAACCCCAGACACCCCCCCAAAAAAATTCGGTCCTTCGTATTTGCCCTCTGTAGTATAACGCCCAGCTCCTCCCCCACACCCCCCAGGCTCTGCTCTTGCCAGAGGGACAGGAGCCATGGCTCAGAAAATGGACTGTGGTGCGGGCCTCCTCGGCTTCCAGGTGAGATCTCCACTCCCCACCCCACCATTTCCCTAGCCGACAGTTCCCTGGGGCCCCTTTGGCCACCCAAAAGCCTGGATCTGATTTTGCCTTCTTCGTGCCTAGACTCCGTCATCTTTCAGATTCCCATGGTTTATGGGGGGGGAGGGGCGTCCCTTTTCAGCCATCAGTCCCTGCTTAGAGAAAGGGGAGACCCTGTTAGTAGTCAGGGCAATCTGCCCAGAGAATGCGGGTTGGGTAAGGAACCATTTTTTTCCACAGTCCTGACGCTTGTAGAGCAGTCTGCCACCCCCTCCCCCAACCTCCCGCCGCCACCCTCCCTCTCTCCTGCATTCCCCACCCCTGCGACCCCCCCTTATTCTCCTCAACTCCTCGAGGCGGCACCCTTGCTCTCGCCTCGAGTCTGTAGCTCCTGCCGCACACCACACCGCATTGCTCTGCTCTAACCTCCATCAACCCCCACCGCCCCCTTCATTCTACTTCGTCCCCGCTCCTCATTCCGCCCCACCCCTCATTTAGTCCTGCCCGACTCCATCCCTACCACACGTTTTGTTACCATTCTGCCTCCCATCGCCCCTTGCTGGTGGTCTAAATCTGCGCCTCAGCCTTTTTGCACCACCCGCCTGCCTGCGCTTCCCCTGCACTGCTCCCCCTACCCTCCTGCTTCCACTTCGGAGGCCCAGAAATTTAATTTTCTCCCCCTGTATTTGCAGGCTGAGGCCTCCGTAGAAGACAGCACCTTGCTTATGCAGACCCTGATGGAGGCCATCCAGATCTCGGAGGCTCCACCTACCAACCAGGCCACAGCAGCTGGGCCGAATGCTAGTCCCCAGAGTTCACAGCCCCCCACAGCCAGTGAGATGGGTGATATTCAGGTTTTAGCAGCTGCCGCTAGGCCCAAAACAGCTTTTAAGGCTCAGAATGCCACCACAAAAGGCCCAAATGGGGCCTATGATTTCTCTCAGGCTCTTAATGCCAAGGAGATGCCCAGTGCGCCACCTAAGGCGGCCTTTAAGTCCCAGAATGCCACCCCAAAGGGCCCAAATGCTGCCTATGATTTTTCCCAGGCAGCAACCACCAATGACTTAACTGCTAACAAGTCTGAGATGGCCTTTAAGGCCCAGAATGCCACTACTAAGGTGGGCCCAAATGCCACCTACAATTTCTCTCAGTCTCTCAGTGCCACTGAGATGGCCAACACTCAGCCTAAAACAGCCTTTAAGGCTTGGAATGACACCACTAAGGCCCCAACAGTTGATACCCAGACCCAGAATATTAACCAAGCCAAGATGGCCACTTCCCAGCCTGAGGTAGAGACCAACCCAGGTATCCCTGAATCTGATGGTGCAGCTGCACAGACATCAGCAGATGGTTCCCAGGCTCAGAATCTGGAGTCCAGGACTATAATTCGGGGCAAGAGGACCCGCAAGGTGAGATCCCTGCTAGCTCCACTTTGCTTTGGGCTCTCTCCTTTCTTTTCTGAGGTTCATTTGTTCTAAACAAAACAAAACATATATATATAATGTCCTGTATTCAGTTAGGTTGTAGGGGATGATAAGGTGAATGTGATCATTTCTGCCCTCTGAATATCCACAGACTAATGGGGAAATGAGACATGGACACATAATATATGTGTGTGTGTGTGTGTGTATATATATATATATATATATATATATATATATATATATATATACTCTGCATGTAATTCAGTTTACCTTCTCATAATAGCCACCATGTATTAGGTCTTGAGCTAGGCACATTCACACAGGTTATCTCCTTAAATCTTCAAGATATTACCAGCTAGGGTTCGCAGTCTCAGTTGTACAGAGAAGGAAACTAAGTCCCAGAGAGGTGAAGTGACCTGAGTGATTTGTCCAGGGTGGTACAAGCAGAGCCAGTGTTGGACATAGGAAGAGGAGAAGCCTCAGGCCCCACCCCTGGGTTGCTCCTGGCCTGATTCAGAGATGAAACTCCTACCTGGAAGACAGTGAAAGACAAGCCCAGGACTCAGGGTGACCATTGGCTAGTGGGTCAGGCTGTCACTACAGGTGAGGGTTTTAGGGGGCCTTCCTGGAATAGATAGGGTGAGGAAACAAACATTTGGTGACCCTGGACCTTCCTTCTCTCTGATGATACAGATTAATAACTTGAATGTGGACGAGAACAGCAGTGGGGAGCAGAGGCGGGCCCCACTGGCTACAGGGACGTGGAGGTCTGCACCGGTTCCAGTTACCACTCAGAACCCACCTGGCGCACCCCCTAATGTGCTCTGGCAGACCCCGTTGGCCTGGCAGAACCCATCAGGCTGGCAGAACCAGCCAGCGAGGCAGACCCCACCAGCACGTCAGAGCCCCCCAGCTAGGCAGACCCCACCAGCCTGGCAAAACCCAGTTGCTTGGCAGAACCCAGTGATCTGGCCGAACCCAGTGATCTGGCAGAATCCAGTTATCTGGCCGAACCCCATTGTCTGGCCTGGTCCGGTTGTCTGGCCGAACCCACTGGCTTGGCAGAATCCACCTGGATGGCAGACCCCACCTGGATGGCAGAACCCACCAGGCTGGCAGGGTCCTCCAGATTGGCAAGGCCCTCCTGACTGGCCTCTACCACCTGACTGGCCTCTACCACCTGATTGGCCACTCCCCACTGACTGGCCACTCCCACCTGACTGGATCCCCACTGATTGGCCAGTTCCACCTGACTGGCAGAACCTGCGACCCTCACCAAACCTGCGCCCCTCTCCCAATTCGCGTGCCTCACAGAACCTGGGTGCCTCACAGCCCAGAGATGTGGCCCTTCTTCAGGAAAGAGTAAGAACTGTTATTCCCAGTTACTTTTCCCTCTCTTCCTCCTGTCATTGTCGTCCTATCTATAATTCAATCAGTTTTCCTGTAAATATCTTAATAACTTTAACGATTTCCTTTTCCCCTCCCAGGCAAATAAGTTGGTCAAGTACCTGATGCTTAAAGATTATACCAAGGTGCCCATCAAGCGCTCAGGTAGGCATCCAGTGCCCTCCCCTAGCACTCTGCCCTTCCCCTCACCCCATGCTCTGTGGACATCCATTTGCTTATATATAAGTCCCCTCCCCTTCAGTCCCCTCTTTCTGTGGCTGATTCTTCATTTTTCAGCCTTGAGGGCCCTGACTGTGTTCCCTTTAGCAGGACTGGCAAAGGGGTTGTAGCTCTGTGGCTCCTGCTCAGCTCAGGTACTCTGTTCTCTCTCCTACAGAAATGCTGAGGGATATCATCCGTGAATACACTGATGTTTATCCAGAAATCATTGAACGTGCATGCTTTGTCCTGGAGAAGGTGAGAAGACAGCCCTGAGGAACAGGAATAATGAGGGAAGGTTTTGATATCAAAGATTCGTGGGATTCTTACTGGGAGTTTAGAGCTGAAGTCTCACAGGGAGGTGAGCAACTGAGTATGGGTAGCTGGTGCTAGATATTGTAATTTCATAGTCTGTTCTTTTGTCCCTGTAGAAATTTGGGATTCAGCTGAAGGAGATTGACAAAGAAGAACACCTGTATATTCTCATCAGTACCCCCGAGTCCCTGGCTGGCATACTGGGAACGTAAGATGGGAAAAGAGGTGGAACATTGCCTTTCTCAGTGGTGCTTTTTTCCCGGGAGTGTTCAAGTAGGTCAGGGTCCAAGATTCAGGACCACATACCAGGTCATGGTCAGAACTTAGGTACCATAACCCCCTTGCTGAGGAATACTGGGGAAGCTAGATGGATAAGCTGCCTGGGGTGTCTCGTACAAATGACTGCTGAAAATATTTTTTTTTGTACTCCTTCAGGACCAAAGACACACCCAAGCTGGGTCTCCTCTTAGTGATCTTGGGCGTCATCTTCATGAATGGCAACCGTGCCAGTGAAGGTGAGTCGCTGGACCTGCAGCTGGGGGTCGGCTACAGCCTGATTTCCATGCTCATTTTCCGTCCCTTGTCTCCCCTTGCCTCCCATTGCAGCTGTCCTCTGGGAGGCACTACGCAAGATGGGACTGCGTCCTGGGTATGATTGGGCTCTCTCATCTCTTGCCTGTTTATATCATCCTTTGGCAACAGAGGATGGTCCCAGGACTGCATCAGCCTGGTGGTCTAGGGGAATTGGTCTGGGGAGGTACAGAGCCCAAGGATGTGACCTGGGTGGATCAGCAAATAGTTCTAAACTCTATGCCTCTTCTCTCATCTCTGACCTCTGTGCTAGAAAGCTCTTTTCTTTGGACAGTGTCATGGTCTCTGATTATGGATTTCTTTTTTATTCTACCAGGGTGAGACATCCTCTTCTTGGAGATCTGAGGAAACTTCTCACTTATGAGTTTGTAAAGCAAAAGTAAGTGATATCTAAGGGGTTTTGTCTGGTCCTCATGAGTTCTGTGTGCTGGTCAACTTCGGACAGTCCTTCCTGTGCTCTTCCTTAAACTATACATATACATTCACATAGAAAAACACATACGTACTTGGAAGTGTTTATTGAGTATCTCTGCTTGTGGTTGGATTTTTCTTCAGTATAGTTATCTTGCAAGTAAAGCCTGCCCACTATCCCCACAGTAGGCATTTCCAATGCTGAGGTTTACACTGCACAGTAATCATTGCAATGGGCCAACTGTGGCTCAATAACAAGATTACAAGAACGTGGAGCTAGAGCTGTGACACAAGGGGTGAGATTAAGCATTGTCCATTCTGTGACCTTATATAAGCCACCCTGCAGTTCTAGGTGACTGCTTAATGTAGAAGCACTGGTACAGGAATTTGAAGACCTGGCTGTTAGAATATAATTAAGCTAGGTTTATGGGGTGCCTGGGTGGCTCAGTTGGTTAAGCATCTGACTCTTGAGCTCAGCTCAGGTGTTGATCTCAGAGTCGTGTGTTTAAGCCCCGCACTGGGCTTCACATTGGACATGGAGCCTACTTAAAAAAATAAATAAATAAATTTAAAAAAAGAATAGAATTAAGCTAGGTTTAGGAATGAGTTTGGGGTGGTTGCTACCTGAGATTGGGGGTGTCAAATATAGTATGATGCATTGTTGGACTACCATTCTTGTCTGTGTAGAAACAAAGACCTTTCTGCTCTATAAGGTACCTGGATTACAGACGAGTGCCCAACAGCAACCCTCCTGAGTATGAGTTCCTCTGGGGCCTCCGTTCCTACCATGAAACTAGCAAGATGAAAGTGCTGCGATTCATTGCAGAGGTAATAGGGGAACTGCTCCAGACTTGATAGGTCAAGGGTTGAGGTATGACTGCCTGGGAAAGGTGCAGAGCAGGAATAAGACCTTAGATATTGCACATGGTAGGTGCTACATTCCTGGTGATACTTATTGTTGCTGTTATGTAAAAAGCACAAAGTAGGGTACTAAATATATAGCAGGTGCTTCATAAATACTAGCTCCTACTATTATGGATTTTGTTTTATTTTCTTTTCTTCCTCTCAGGTTCAGAAAAGAGATCCTCGTGACTGGACTGCGCAGTTCATGGAGGCTGCAGATGAGGCCTTGGATGCTCTGGACGCTGCTGCAGCTGAGGCTGAGGCCCGGGCTGAGGCGAGAACCCGCATGGGGATTGGAGATGAGGCCGTATCTGGGCCCTGGAGCTGGGATGACATTGAATTTGAGCTGCTGACCTGGGATGAGGAAGGAGATTTTGGCGATCCCTGGTCTAGAATCCCCTTTACCTTCTGGGCCAGATACCACCAGAATGCCCGCTCCAGATTTCCTCAGACCTTCGCTGGCCCCATTATTGGTCCTGGTGGTACAGCCAGTGCCAACTTCGCTGCCAACTTTGGTGCCATTGGTTTCTTCTGGGTTGAGTGAGATGTTGGGTAGGTATATCACTTTGGTTTTGGCAGTTAGGGTTATTGGGAGATATAGGGTCTGTGGGAACGTATTTATGTGCATGATCTGGGAGTCCTAGGGACACCCGTGGTGGGGAGATGAGGAAAGTATAGGGAAGCACTTTTTGGTATTTATATTTCTTACTGTTTGAAATATATCATTGATTGTTAATTTTTTTTTCTTATGTCCACAGATATTGCTAATCAGTTGCAATAGTCTTTCCCCTGAGTGAGGCTGAAGCCTCAGATTCCTTCTAAACACAGCTATTTAGAGAGCCACATCCTGTTGACTGAAAGTGGCATGCAAGATAAATTTATTTGCTGTTCCTTGTCTGTTGCTTTTTTTCCCCCTTGTGTGCTGTCAAGTTTTGGTATCAGAAATAAACGTTGAAACTGCAAAGTGAAGTGGATGTGCTCTCTGCTTTTTCCCATGTTGGGGAGAGATCAACTTGTTTATATGGGAAAGAGAGGGCTTCAGTTCTAGCCTGAGGGGCAGATTAGCTTTCAACTGGTAAAAATATGGGTAGATCCTGTTAATGGATTGGGAAACAAAGGAGGAAGTAATCAACACAAATGTTAATGAGGTCCAAGAACTAGTATGGTTTACTTTATAAATATTACTTAAGTGACTCATATGTCATAGACATGCTGCTAGGTGTCCTGGAGGGACATTAAACGAGATGAAATAATGAGAGAGGATGTAGGTGGTCAGATAGTTGCATTTAAGAAGACAGAGGAGGTAAAACTCCAGCTAATGACCAGGTCCAAGAGAGTGGGTGGTTGAAGGGGAGGGAAAATAACTGTTCCTGGAGATGATGTCCCTGGAATCCCAGGGTGTTGGTTGTATTATCCATGTGGAAAGTGAAATAACTCCAGGATGGGGGCAGGAGTAGGAGCAGAGAGCACTATGATCCAGGTACTGGCGTTTCCTGTGTGAGAAAAAAATCTCATACCCTTAGCCACATCGTCCATAAAGAGATGGGTTCACGAGGCCCCCCTTTTCATCTCAAGAAATGCTACCCAGGAACCTGTCCCTCTAGAAAGCCCTCACAATCCCCCACCCCAGCAGGACCAGAGCCTCATCACAGAGACAAGTTTTTATGGATAGTGAAGGAAACCTCACATTGGCCTCTTCTCCCCTCCTACAAGGGGAAAGAGTAACCTTTGTTGCTTAGAGAACAAGAGTTGGGAAAGTAAGACAAGGCTTTGTGTAAAGCTAGACTGCCTTTTGACTGAACAAGGACCTGGCTTGAGCTGCTGAGATCTTCACTGGAGCTCTCAGGATGAAATTAGGCCTAAACCATAACTTCTTCAGAGGTTTGGTGGTACCTAAGCATGTGGGCAAGGGCAGAAACAGGAGCTCCCAGGATAGAAAAAAGAGCAAAGGCAATTTAGCCTCCTGGGAAGGGCTCAGTAATGGGCAGGGATGGTGTCCAGGGCTTCCTCAGGTTCTGGAGTGATGTCCACATTCTGGGGGGAGAGAGCCCAGGATTAATAGGAAGGAGCCAGCACTGTGGAGCCCCAGCCCCTCCCTTGCCTCTTGTCCTCACTGCCAGGCTCCTCTCCTTCAGCCAGGCCTGGATCCTGGCCCTTTTCTCAGGCAAGCCCCTGGGGAATCTCAACCTGAGGACTTTGGGGTAGGTGTTGCTCTAGCTCTGCATCTCTATGGCACCTCAGGCCCGGGCCACGGTTCCTGCATTTCTGGGTGCTGGTTATTCTTGTTGGTATGAAACACCCAAGCTCTGTGGGATTGGGGCGGCCTTTCTGTGCAGGTGGGTGCTTTCACCATGTGCCAGCTTAGGCCACAGAGTCCCTCACCTACCTCAGGTTTCTCCCAGTGTATGTTAACGGCTCCCACATTCGGGTAGATGGACTCCACTTTACAGTCTCAGAAAAGAATGACCTGCCCATCTATAAGCTCCCCAAGTTAAGTACAGGCCTTCCTTGAAGTGTCATTTGCTCCCTCACCCATCACCACCCACACCTCCAGCTCCACACTGTGTGCAGATTGTGACTGTTATGTAGGGAGGGGAATGTAGACCAGCTGTGTGTTGTATGGGGAAGACACCAGGTCTAAGAGAAGCCAATGGGATGTTCTCCCAGCTGCCCCTAATAGTCTCAGAGTTCTCTGAGCCTCAGTTCTCAACTTCAAATGTGAAGATGAGAATAGATGATCTCTGGGGACGCCCCCAACTCTTGCGCTCTGTGAGACAGCAGTCTATGTAATAGTGCTGGAGCTCTGTGGATCTTCCAAGCTGTGTTAGGTGCTGAAGTGGTGGAAGAGTCTTGGGGCAATCAGTCCCACGTAAAGTTTATTTAAAGAAATATGTGGTTATGGCAACACCAGAGGTGTGGAAGGTCACAAGGGAATTCTGGAAGCCTCAAGAGAGGAAAGATGGTATCATTGGAGCCCGGGGATGGCAGAAAGGCCCAATACCCATGGAATCCCCCTTAACTCCATCCCTGTGGATTGCACCCTACTCTGGTCTTCAGTGCACTGTCTGCCCTTTTCACACCCCAGAAGAGATTTGATTCTGTCCCTTCCTTGCTCACAAAATTCTAGTGCAATGTGGACAGTTGGTAAAATTTACTGAATAAGGTATTTAAATTAGATAATAGTATTATATCAGTGTTAGTGGTCTGATTTTGATTATTGTACTGTTTTCTGTAAGAGAATGCCTTTGTAACTTACACTCAAAATATTTTAAAAAATTGTGTGTGTGTGTGTGTGTGTGTGTGTGTGTGTGTGTGTGTGTGTGGACAGAGGATAAAATAAATACAATAAATGTTAACATTGGTGAATCTAGGTTAAGTGTACACAGGAACTATTTTTACTATTCTTGCAACTTTAAAAAAAACATTTTATTTATTTATTAGAGAAAGAGCGAGAGAGAGAAAGAGAGAGCCCAAGTAGGGGCAGTGGCAGGCAGAGGGAGAAGCAGGCTCCCTGCTGAGCAAGGAGCCCGATACGGGACTTGATCCCAGGGCCCTGGGATCATGACCTGAGCCGAAGGCAGACCCTTAACCGACTGAGCCACCCAGGCATCCCTCTTGGAACTTTTTTGTAAGTCTTATATAAGAATAACAAAAAATAAAAATTATTTTTATTTTAACAAATATTCATTAAAGTTTACTTATCCATCTATACACACTTCCTGCCATTGCACCCTTTGGAAAAATGACATTGTAACATGATTCAGTTATTCTTCATGCAAACAAAAGTGCCTTCACTCCTCTCTAAAGAGGAAAAAAAACCTAAGTTTCCTAAGTTGTTGCATCCAGATCCAAGTCCAGGGATAATGGTTCATCCCAATTAGAGATTTTGAATGAAGACATTTGGGGAAATGAACACAAAACAGATTTAGGGAAGTGGTATATGAACTTCTTGGGACTGGTCAGGAGCATGAGACTATTATGTTGGATGTGAATGCTCACCAAAAGTCTCAGTAATCAGGTGGGCAATATGACCTACTCAGTGGTGGTCAGTAAGCCTCTTTATTCAGCTACTCCTGTGCTTGCTCAATGGGCACCTGTACAAAGTGGTCACAGTAGCATTAACAGAGGCTATGTATGGCCTCAGCAACATGGTTTCCCCTCACAAAGGCTGATGTGACCACCCTCCTACCAACTGCTGAATGCCCAACTTGGCAACACTAACTATACTGAGTTTCTGATATGTACCAATCTCAAGGGGACCAGTCAGGTACCTGGGAGTATGGTAATTAATTTGGACCAATTATATCATGAAGAAGTCACTTGGCTTTATAATTTCTCTGGAATAAATGAGTATCTTTGATACAGATTTTCTGCCTGCAGTACTTCTGTCAGCACCACCATCTGTGATCTTACAGAGAAGGCCTCATCCACAGTTGTGAAATTTCATACAATGTTGCTTCTGGTCAAGGGACTCACTTTAAAACCCAAAGTGTGGTGATTGGCTTATACCCATGGAATTCACTGGTTTTATCATGTACTGCACCACTCAGAAAAAAGTTGTCCTTATACAATGGAATAATGACTCTATTGAAGACAGTTATGCCACCATTCAAAAGACAACACTTAATGTGTTAGAGGTGCTGTCCTACAATATATAGTATATATTCTAAACTAGTCACCAATATATATAATGCCATCTAGTCAACAACCAGGATTCCTAGGTCTAAGAATTAAATGATGAAAGTTAGAGTTGTTCCTAAAGACATATTCACAAAATGTTTTGTTTATGGTCCCTATAATTTTGGGTTCTACCGGGTTAGAATTTTTAGTACCCAAGCAAGGCATGTTTCTATCAGGTTACTCAACAATGATTCCATTAATTTGGAAGTTGAGATGTCCACCTGGCAGTTTTGGAATCATCATGCCAATGGACAAATAGGTAAAAATGGGGACTTTTGTACTGGCTAAGATGATTGATTTCAATTTTCATGAGAAAATAGGGTTGCTGCTACATAATGGGGGTAGAAAGGAGTGTGTCTGGAGGGCAGGAGATCTTCTAGGTCCTTTATCACATCCCAAAGTGGTTAAAATTATTAGGCTACTACAGCAACCTCATACATGCAAGGCTACCAATCCCTCAGACTATACACATGAATAAATGTTTGAATCATTTTTCTAGGTAAAGAGCCCATCTGACTGAGATGGTGACTTGATGACAGAAAACATGATGTGGAGAATAAAGAAAAAGAGCTTATACCAACTTTGACCTGGTAACTAGTTTTAGAAATGAAGACTACAGTAGTTACCCATATTTTTTATAATATGCATATATTTATATGTTTTAATGTGTCCCATTTTATTTTTCTTTTACCTACTATTTTATATATGGTGAGTTGGTGACAGTTGAGTTTTTTATTTATCCACCTTATTACAAAATATTGATACAGCATTCATTTGAGCTAGAGGAAGAATGGATGTCATCCGAAGATCCTAAACTTGAACCTAGATGCTATGATTGATAAGACTTTATGTTTATCTCCATTTAGGGGTGACTGAATGCATTTTGCTTATATGAAGAGTAGTTGTCTATTGTCATTTTTCCAAAGTATGGGATGGCAAAAGTATGTGCAGATATTGAACAAACGTACGGTAGTGAATATCTCTCTTGTTGCTATCCATTTATCTTTCCTAGTGGCATGCAATTTCCTTTTAGGTAACACAGTTCCCCCATTTTTGTAGTAGATGAAACTGTGGTAGATGGAATTCAGGGATGGCCTACAAGATCCCCATCCCTTGGTTACACATACCTTTTAACCATTATTCAATAAAATGCTAATCTAGATGCTGCTGTGAAGGGATTTTCCACATGTTATTAAGGTCCCAAATCGGTTGAACTTCAAATATGGAAATCGTCTTAGGTGGGTCTGACCTAATCAGGTGAGACCTTAGAGGGGACTGCACTCTTCCTGGCAAGAAATATTTGAAGAGTGAGAGGGATTTGATGCATGAAAATTCTCTATTCCTGGATTTGAAGGTGGAGGCTATATTGCAAAGAATATGGGTGGCCTCTATGAACTAAGTGAGACCTTCAGCAGATAGCCAGCAAAGAAACAATGACATCAGACCTACAGATGCAAAGACAGGAGTTCTGCCAACAATCTGAATAGCTTGGAAGTGGATTCTTCCCCAGAGGCTCCAGAAAGGAATGTAGCCCTGCCAACCCCTTGATTTCAGGCTTGCCTGAACAGACAAACCAGACAAACCATGCCCAGACTTCTGACCTACAATTACTATGAGATAATAAATGGATTTTGTTGTAGCCACTCAAGTTGTGGTCATTTGTTGTGCATTAATAGAAAACTAATATGTAGCCTTTGTGAGATGACATGTCCAGATGCTTGCCTCCCCCTATTGAAACAGAGTAAGCCAGATTCTTTCTCTCCTTGTTCTGGTATTGCCAAGGGGGCAGGCATGCAATCTACTCTTACTCAATCACATGCCCTTTTGTTGGACTTCGAAACTTAAGTGATTGACACAGGAGTGAAAAAGAATGGCTTATGGGGATTTTGTCCCCAGAACAGAATCCTGATCAGATAATTCCTATCTTTGTGCTTCCTATCCAGTTCTCAAGTTACTTTCTTCAGTCACCCTTCAGTTCTGTGAGTCTCTGACATCTTTTTTTTTTTAAGATCTTATTTATGTATTTCCAGAGAGAGAGTGAGAGAAAGAGAGAGAGTGAGAGCACAAGCAGGGGGAGCGGCAGGCCGAGAGAGAAGCAGGATCCCCGCCAAGCGAGGAGCCCAACTCGGGACTTGATCCCAGGACCCTGGGATCATGACCCGAGCCAAAGGCAGACGCTTAACTGACTGAGCCACCCAGATGTCCCTGAGTCTCTTTCTAGTAACATCGATTTATTTACATTGGCAAGAAAAACTTCCTGTTGCTAATGACCAATGATGTATTGGGGCCAGCTTGCACCAGTGTGCACTTTGTCCCGCCTTTTTACATTCAGTGAAATTGGTAACTTGAAATTGGCCATGGCGGGATTATTTACTCCATGAAAAGTGGCAACGACCACCAAATAAGGATTTGTTTTGTTTTGTTTTGAAAACCAGTTGTTTACCATTTACCAGCACGCTATTGCTTACAATCAAAATCATAAGTGATGGAACATGTGGGTGTGTGGAAAAGGCTGGGATAATGTGAGCTCTAGGACAGAGGCAGCAGGGTGTTGTAGAAAGAATTTGGATGTTGCCATCAGAGAGCCCTGGCTTCTAATTCTGAACCCCCCCAATGTGTGATTTGGGGCAAGTATTTTCTCCTCTCTGTGCCTTGGTTTACTCATCTATGAAAGTATATGAGGAAAATAAAATACTTGGGGGGAAAACAGCACTTAGTGTTTATGAAATTTCTATGCACTCTCCTACATTTCTCAGCCACATTGCAGTTTTGTTGGGTCTATTGATATTGACTACCAATGAAAAGTAGTGATATATGCACTTCCAGGACAACACCTAAGAGCTCATATTATCTTCAAACTGTTGTGTGCCCAGCAGAGTCCAAGGGGGGAGGTTCTCTGGGTGGATAACCAGATGTCCTGGTGGAGGTGAAACTGGTGGTAGTAGAATGAGAACAGGGAAAGACTGGAATGGCCTTTAAATCTGGGTCTGCCTCCTACTTTCTCTGTCTCTGCTAGTGTACCCACCTACAAAAGGGCTCACGTGCCGAAGGAGTTGATTTTAATATTTCTTTTAGAGTGGAGGGGGTAAGTGAAAGACATAGACAGACTAGATTGGGAGACCTAGTCCAAAGGTGACCAGAGGGACAAGTGTAGATTGGGGCCAGGTTGAAGAAAAGCTTCAAAGATCAGACTGAACAATTTAGACTCTCTTCTGGGGCATTAGCCATGCTCACGATGTCATTTTTTTTCACCCACTAGTTTTAGTATCCATTGATGATTCTTACCTCATTCAATTATTACCAGGCTTATTGTCCAGAGATGACTTTCTATTTTCATCACTCTTTCTACTTTCTAGAGGTTGGATTTCTATGGTGATTATTTTTTGCTATAAAGAAATTTCTTTACCTTCCCATGTAAGAATGCATATAAGCATGTATGTGTATCAGTGTTGACTCATTGATATTGTTCTATTCAATGTGTTATAATCCTTTACTAAGATTAATTATTTAGATATGATAATAGTTACAGATTTGGTCAGTAGGAAGCCCTTAAAGTTGACTCCTGAATTCATTTAAAATATCCCCACCATTTTTTTAAGCATTTCTTATATTTGGCACAGCAAGATATTACAGATTCATCTTGAATGTTTCCTGCCCCAGCCGTCATACACTTTGCCATGGAGCCCTGGCTTTTATCGGTAGGTATTAGTGCTTATAAACCAAGATCTGGGTGTTAAATGTGCTCACTGCTATTAAGGTATCATTGCTATTAGGCCCTCTCAGAGGACATATCTGAGAGATATATATGTGTATGTATGTGTATGTGTGTGTGTCCACATTTTAATCTAGTTTACATCCATATTAAAAACCATGAGTTCATACTATTACTCAAATTACAGTCCAATACAAGATTCATTTCAACTTTCTCCTTTCAATAATTGTAAACCCCTTCTCTGACAGTAAGAAACAGCTCCCCTTATCCGACTATGTATATAATTTATTTCTACACAGAAATTAGTTTCAGAATTTCTAACCCATGATTCTTGAGGAAAAATCAAATCAACAGCAAAAGCAACAATTAAACTATTAGAGTTCAATTTTTTTGTGTATTTTTTATTTTAATTCTAGTAAACATACAGTGTTATATTAGCTTCAGATGTACAATATATTGATTGAATAATTCCTTATATCACCCATTGCTTATCACAAGTACACTCCTTAATCCCAATCACATATTTCACCCCACCCACCACCTCCCCTCTGGTAACCATCTATTTGTTCTTTTTAAGAGCCTGCTTCTTGATTTCTCTCTCTCTTTCTCTTTTCCTTTCCTCATTTGTTTTGTTTCTTAAATTCCATATATGAGTGAAATCATATGGTATTTGTCTTTCCCTGACTGACTTATTTTGCTTAGCATAATACTATCTATCCATGTCATCGCAAATGGCAAGATTTCATTCTTTTTTATGGCTGAATAAAATTCCATTGTGTATATATACACCACACCTTCTTTATCCATTCATCTGTTGATAGACATTTCAGCTGCTTGTAAACAATGCTGCTATAAACATAGGGGTGCATATATCTTTTAGAATTAGTGTTTTCATTTTCCTTGGGTAAATACCCAGTAATGGAATTATTGAATCATATGGTAGCTCTATTTTTAACTTTTTGAGGAAACCCATACTGTTTTCCAAAGTGGCTGCACCAGTTTGCATTCCCACAAACAGTACAAGAGGCTTCCTTTTTCTCCACGTCATTGCCAACACTTGTTTTTTCTTGTGTTTTTGATTTCAGTGATTCTGACAGGTGTGAAGTGATATCTCATTGTAGTTTTGATTGGCATGTCTCTGATGATCAGTGATGTTGAACATCTTTTCATGTGTCTGTTGGCCATCTGGATGTCTTCTTTGGAGAAATGTATTTTCATGTCTTCTGCCCATTTTTAATTAGATTATTTGGGGTTTGGGTGTTGAGTTGTATATGTTTTTTTTACAAATTTTGGATACTAACCATTTATTGGATATGTCATTTGCAAATATATTCTCCTATTCCATAGGTTGCCTTTTACTTATGTTGATTGCTTCCTTCCCTGTGCATAGCTTTTTATTTTGATGTAGTGCCAATAGTTTATTTTTGCTTTTATTTTCCTTGCTTCAGGAGACAGATCTAGAAACTTTGTTATGGACGATGTCAGACAAATTACTGCCTGTGCTCTCTTCTAGGGTTTTTGTGGTTTCAGGTCTTTAATCCATTTTGAATTTATTATTGTATATGGTGTAAGAAAGTGGTCCAGTTTCATTCTTTTGCCTGTAGCTGTCCAATTTTCCCAGCACCATTTGTTGAAGAGATCTTTTTCCCTTTGGGTATTCTTTCCTACATTGTGGAAGATTAACTGACCATATAATTCTGGGCTTTCTATTCTCTTCTATTGATTTATGTGTCTTTTTTGTGCCAGTACCATACTGTTTTGATTATTACAGCTTTGTAGTATGACTTGAAGTCTGGAATTGTGAATACCTCCAGTTTTTTTTTTTTTTCTTTTTCAGGATTGCTTTGGCTATTTGGGGTCTTTTGTGGTTCCATACAAATTTTAAGATTATTTGTTCCAGTTCCATGAAAAATGCTGTTGGTATTTTGATAGGAATTGCATTAAATGTGTAGATTGCTTTGGGTAGTACAAACATTTTAACAATATGCATTCTTCCAATCTATGAGCATGAATGTCTTTCCATTTCTTTTTGTCCTTTTCAATTTCTTTCATCAGTGTTTTATAGTTTTCAGAGTACAGATCTTTCACCTGTTTGGTTAGGTTTATTCCTAGGTACTTTATTATTTTGGGTGTAATTGTAAATGGGATTGTTTTCTTAATTTCTCTTTCCACTACTTCATTATTAATGTATAGAAATGCAACAGGTTTCTGCACATTGATTTTGTATCCTGCAAATTTACTGAATTCATTTATCACTTCTAGTATTTTTTTGGTGGAGTCTTTAGGGTTTTCTGTGTAGAGAATCATGTCATCTGCAAATTGTCGCATTTTACTTCTTCCTTCCCAATTTGGATGCCTTTTATTTCTTTTTGTTGTCTGATTGCTGTGGCTACGACTTCCTGTCCTATGTTGAATAGAAGTGGTGAAAGTGGACATCCTTCTCTTCTCCCTGACCTTAGGGAAAAAGCTCTCAGTTTTTTTCCCATTGAGTATGATGTTGGCTGTGGATTTTTCATATAAGGCCTTTATTATGTTGAGGTATGTTCCCTCTAAACCTACTTTGTTGAGGGTTTTTATCATGAATGGATGTTATACTTTGTCAAATGCTTTTTCTGCATCTATTGAAATTATCATATGATTCTTATTCTTTTTCTTATTGATGTGTTATATCATATTGATTGATTTGTGAATATTGAACCACCCTTGCAACCCAGGAGTAAATTCCACTCATGGTGAATGATTTTTTAAATGTATTGATGAATTTGGTTTGCTAATATTTTGTTGAGCATTTCTTTTACATCTATGCTCGTCAGATATATTGACCTGTAGTTCTCTTTTTTTAGTGGTGTCTTTATCTGGTTTTGGTATCAGGGTAATGTTGGTGTTATAGAATGAACTTGGAAGTTTTCCTTCTTCTTCTATGTTTTGTAATAGTTTGAGAAAAAGAAGAATTAACTCTTCTTTAAATGTTTTGTAGAATTCCTCTGTGGAGCTAACTGGTCCTGGACTTTTGTTTGTTGGAATTTTTTTTTTCTTTATGTTCAATTAGCCAGCATATAGTACATCATTAGCTTCAGATGGAGTGTTCAATGATTCATTAGTTGCATATAACACCCAGTGTTCATCACAACACATGCCCTCCTTAATACCCATTACCCGGTTACCCCATCCCCCCACCCCTCTCCCTTCTGTAACCCTCAGTTTGTTTCCCAGAGTCCAGAGTCTCTCATGGTTTGTCTCCCTCTCTGATTTCTTCCCATTCAGTTTTCCCTCCCTTCCCCTATGGTCCTCTGTGCTATTCCTTATATTCCATATATGAGTGAAACCATATGAATATTATCTTTCTCTGCTTGACTTATTTTACTTAACATAATCCCCTCCAGTTCCATCCATGTCGATGCAAATGGTGGGTATTCATCCTTTCTGATGGCTGAATAATATTCCATTGTATATATGAACCACATCTTCTTTATCCATTCATCTCGGCTCCTTCCACAGTTTGGCTATTGTGGACATTGCTGCTATGAACATTGGGGTGCATGTGCCCCTTCTTTTCACTACATCTGTATCTTTGGGGTAAATACCTAGTAGTGCAATTGCTCGGTCTTAGGGTAGCTCTATTTTTAACATCTTGAGGAATCTCCATACTGTTTTCCAGAGTGGCTGTACCAGCTTGCATTCCCACCAACAGTGTAAGGGGGTTCCCCTTTCTCCACATCCGTGACAACATTTGTTGTTTCCTATCTTGTTAATTTTTGCCATTCTAACTGGTGTGAGGTGGTATCTCATTGTGGTTTTGATTTGTATTTCCCTTATAGCTAGTGATGTTGAACATTTTTTCATGTATCTGTTAGCCATTTGTGTGTCTTTTTTGGAGAAGTGTCGATTTATGTCTTCTGCCCATTTATTCCTAGGTATCTTATGGCTTTTGGTGCAATTGTAAATGGGATTGACTTCTTAATTTCTTTTTCTTCTGTCTCATTGTTAGTGTATAGAAATGCAACTGATTTCTGTGCATTGATTTTATATCCTGCCACATTGCTGAATTCCTGTATGAGTTTCAGTAATTTTGGGGTGGAGTCTTTTGGGTTTTCCACATAAAGTGTATGTCATCTGCAAAGAGTGAGTGTTTGACTTCTTTGTTGGCAATTTGAATGCCTTTTATTTCTGTTTGTTGTCTGATTGTCGAGGCTAGGACTTCTAGTACTATGTTGAACAACAGTGGTGATAGTGAACATCCCTGCTGTGTTCCTGACCTTAGGGGAAAACTCTCAGTTTTTGCCCATTGAGAATGGTATTCACTGTGGGCTTTTCATAGATGGCCTTTGTGATATTGAGGTATGTTACCTCTATCCATACACTGTGAAGAGTTTTAATCAAGAAAGGATGCTGTATTTTGTCAAATGCTTTCTGTGCATCTATTGAGAGGATGCAGATCATTCTTGTCTTTTCTTTTATTCATATAGTGTATCATGTTGATTGATTTGTGAATGTTGAACCATCCTTGCAGCCTAGGAATAAATCTCACTTGGTCATGGTGAATAATCCTTTTAATGTGCTGATGGATTCTGTTGGCTAATATCTTGGTGAGAATTTTTGCATCCATGTTCATCAGGGATATTGGTCTGTAATTCTCCTTTTTGGTGGAGTCTTTTTCTGGCTTTGAGACCAAGGTAATGCTGTCCTCATAGAACGAGTGATTGAGTTCAGCCTTCAAAGCATTGTGATCTGAAAATATCCATGCATCTTCTCTGACCACAGTGCTATGAAAATAGAAGTCAACCAAAACTAAAAATCTAGAAAGACCACAAATACATGGAGGTTAAACAACATGCTACTAAACATTGAGTGTTCCAACCAAGGAAATCAAAGAAGAAATAAAAAATACATGGAAACAAATGAAAATGAAAACACAATGGTCCAAAACTTTTGGGATGTAGCAAAAGCAGTCCTAAGAGAGAAGTATATAGCAATATAGGCCTACCTTAAAAAGCAAGAAAAACCTCAAATAAACAACCTAACCTTACATCTAAAGCAGCTAGAGAAAAAACAACAAATGAAGGGTAAAGCCAGCAAAACAAAGGAAATAACAAAGATCAGAGCAGAAATAATTGATAAAGAAACTTAAAAAAATAGATCAATGAAACCACGAGCTGGTTCTTTGAAAAAATTAATAAAATTAATTTTATTTTAAAAATAAACCCTGAGTTCATGACCTAAGCCAAAATGAAGAATCAGATGCTTAACCAACTGAGCCACCTAGGCACCCCACTAACTGGAATTTAAATAAACACTTAAAAAGAACGCTCACCAAATGATAGAACTTCTTCACCTTGTAGAGGATAACTGCAAAGAATGTGCAGCTAACATCATACTTAATGATGAAATATTTAATGCTTTCCCCCTAAGGTCTGGTACAAGGCAAGTATGTCCATTCTCACCACTCCTTCCCAACATACCTTAAATCCTAAGCCAGTGCACTAAGGCAATAAAAGAAATGAAAAGCATACAGATTGTAAAGGAGAAAAAATTGTCACTGTTCTGCGTAGAAAATGTTAATTCTTCAAAAAATATAAAATAATTAAACTCCTATAATGAATACGTGAGGGCTCAAGGTCATAAGTTACAAGTCAACACACAAAAATCAATCCTATTTTTATATCCTAACAATGTAAAATTGGAAAATTTAAAAAAGCACTGTGGATATTAGCTTAAACAAACAAAAAAAGAGGTACATAGTGTGATGGTCAGCTTTATGTGTCAGATTGCTAGGTTATAGTACTCAGTTATTCAATCAAATACTAATCTATGTTTCACTGTGAAGATATTTTATAGTTGTGATTAAAGTCTATAATCAGTTAACTTTAAGTAAGAGAGATTATCTTAGATAATCTGGGTGGGTCTGATGATCTAGCGGGTTTCAGATATCTGTAGTCAACTATGGTCTGAAAGGTGATGATCCTTCTGAGGAATGTCAGAAGATCAATAGTAGCCTAATGCTAGGTCACAATGCCTATGTCAGTCACTTCACTTCATCTCATCACATAGGCATTTTACCATCTTACATCATCACAAGAAAAAGAGTACAGTACAATAAGATATTTTGAGAGAGACCACATTCACATAACTTTTATTACAGTATATTATAATTATTCTATTTTATTGTTAGTTATTATTGTTAATATCTCTTACTGTGTCTAATTCTTAAATTAAACTTTATCATAGGTATGTATAGGAAAAACATAGTATATATAGGGTTCAGTACTATCCATGGTTTCATGCATCTGCTGGAAGTTTAGGAACATATCCCCCACAGATAAGGGGGAAACTACTGTACATGCATTGTACCAGTACCAATTTACTGGTTTTGATATTGTGCTATAGGTGTGTAAAATGTCACCATTGGGAGAAATTGGGTGAGGGGTACACAGTAATTGTCTACGATTTTTTTTGTAACTTCTGTGAATCTATAATTATTTCAAACTAAAAAATTTTAGAAAAGTTAATGAAAAAATCAAATGCTGGAGAAAATTGGAGCAAATGGAAATCTCATACATTGTTGATGGGAATGCAAAATAATAAAAACAATTTGGAAAATGGCCTGGAAGTTTTTTATAAAGTTAAACATACATTTGCTATATAACTCAGCAATCACTCTTCTGGGTATTTATCCTTGACAAATTAATTTATGATTAAATGGAAACCTGTACAGGAATGTTTCTACCTATTCCATTCAAAATCTTAAAAATCTGTAAACCAGTCAAATGTTCTTCAACAGGTAAATGGATTTTAAAAAATCTTGGGTCAAATTCTTTTATGTCCAGTGATGGGTATTAAGGAGGGCACATACTGCATGGAGCACTGTTATACAAAAACAATGGATCGTGTGGATCACTACATCAAAAACTAATGATGTATTATATGGTGACTAACATAACATAATAAAAAAAATCTTGGGTCAAGAAATAGAACATACTTCAACAATTGGGTTGCCTGGGTGGCTCAGTCAGTTAAGCATCTGTCTCCTGGTTTCAGCTCAGGTCATGACCTCAGGACCATGAGATCGAGCCCTGCACAGGATTCGTGCTCAACATGAAGTCGCTTGGGATTCTTTCCCTCTTTCTCTCCCTCCCCCTTTGCTCCTCTCCCTCCCTCTAAAATAAATAAATAAATAAATAAATAAATAAATAAATAAATAAATAAATCTTTAAAAAAAGAACACACTTCAGCAATAGAAAGAAGTAAACTATTGACATATGTAATAACTTGGGTGAATCTCAAAAGCATACTTAATCAAAGAAGCCAGTCTGAAGGAGTTACATAATGTATTGTTCTATTTATATGATATTCCCAAAAAGATAAAATTATAGTGATGCCGGACATATAGTGATCATTGCCAGGACAAGGGCTGGATTGAGGGTGTGACTATAAAGCAGTGGTTTGTAACTAAGGGAGATTTTGTCTCCTCCCAAGGGAACATTTGGCAATGACTCCAGACAACTTTGGTTGTCACAACTTAAGGGAGGCTGCTAAATGACACCCCTTGGGCAAAGGCAGGGATGCTTCTAAATATCCTACAATGCATACAACAGCCTCCCACAACAAAAAATTATCCAGCCTAATATGTCAAGAGTGCCAAGGATGAGAAATCCTGCTATAAAGAGATAGCAAAAGGGAGTTTGGGAATGATGGAACTGTTCTATATCCTGACTGTGACAATGGTTACATAAATGATTTCATGTGTTAAAATTCATAGGACCAAGGGAAAATCAGTTTTAATGTATGATGACTTTAAAAAAATTTTAAAATTTTTAAAGATTTTATTTATTTATTTGACAGAGAGAGACACAGCGAGAGAGGGAACACAAGCAGGGGGAGTGGGAGAGGAAGAAGCAGGCTTCCTGCCGAGCATGGAGCCTGATGTGGGGCTCGATCCCAGGACCCCGGGATCATGACCTGAGCCAAAGGCAGATGCTTAACGACTGAGCCACCCAGGCGCCCCAAAATAAATTAAAAATTTTATGTCACCTGAGCTGCAGAACCAAATAAAGCATATGGGAACTATTCAATACTGGTCTAAATATATAATAGCAATAATCAGAGGGGCAAGCCAGAGGGTGTAGAATGCTCAGAAAGTATGTACAATGCTCTACATCTCAAGTCCAATGTTTGTATGCACAATAAGTTGAGAAACATTGAGCACTGGCATACAAATTCATATCCAGTGTCTCCAAATCCATACTGTTTCTGAAAATCATTTGTTTTACAAACTTTGAGGACTTTCAGGAGCTATTATCTCCTAAATCAAAGAAATATTTAAACAAATTTCTCCTCTTCCTTGTTTCACCTTCATTTATCTAATTATACCCAAAGTTAATTTAATGTTTTTGATTCTGAATAGAATGTAGGGCATAAACCTATTGTCAAATTCATTTATGTCAAGTTATCCTTCTTTCTAGCTATCTACATATTAATCTATCCTTTTAATTCATAAGTGAATAGAAATATATATCAATGAATTTTTAAAATTAAACTTTAGATTTTGAGTTAACTATAGATTCTTAAAATGTATATGAGATTTTGAAATTGGCTTTTCAAAAACTCAGCATAATTCTTTTAAGATTCATATATATTGTTGCCTTTCAATTTTTAGTTCCTTTTTATTGCTGAGTAGTATTTCATGGTATGGCTGTATCACCATTTGTTTGCCCATTCAGCCACTGAAGGACATCAGAGTCATGTCCAGTTTTAGCTGTTATAAATAAAGATGATATGGACATACATGTACAGATTTTTGCATGCGTCTAAATTTCCAAGTCCTTTGGATAAATGCTTACTAGTGGAATTCCTGAGTCATATGATAATTGCAGATTTAGATATATTTCACTGTTATAACTCACATATAATAAATTTCATTCTTTTATAGTGTTCAATTCAGTAGTTTTTAGTATATTCACAAAGTTGTGCATCCATTACCACTATCTGTTCCAAAACATTTTCATCATCCCCAAAAGAAACCCATTAGCAGTGATTTCCCATTTCTCCTTTTTTTTTGATTTTGGCAATCGCTCAACTAGTTTCTGCCCTATGGCTTTCCTTATTTTGGACATGTCATAAATAATGGACCATACAACATGTGCTGTTTTCTGACTGGCTTCATTCGTATAGTATCATGTTTTCAAGATTCATCCATGTTGTAACATATGTCAGTACTCCATCCTTTTTATGGCTAAATAATATTCCATTGTATGAATTTGCCATATTGTGTTTATGTGTTCACTAGTTGATGGACATTTAGGTTGTTTCCTCTGTTTGGCTACTATGAATAATGCTGCTATGAAAACATTTGGATACAAGTTTTTGCTTAGGTAAATGTTTTCAGTTCTCCTGAATATATACCTAGAAGTAGAATTGCTGGTTTATATAGTAATTCTATGTTTAACTTTTGGAGAAACTGCTGAACTGTTATCTGAAGTGGATGAATTATTTTATATTTCCACCCATGCTTTATGAGAATTCAAATTTCTCTATGTCTTCACCAAAACTTGTTATTCTCCACATTTTTTATTATATCCATCCTAATGGTTGTGGAAATTATTTCATTTTGGTTCTGACTTACTGCCTCTAATGACTAATGACATTAAGCATGTTTTCATGTGGTTGTTGGCAATTTGTACAGTTTTTTGGGGAAATGTTAATTCAAATCCTTTGACCATTTTTTAAATTGAGTTATTTGTTTCTTTGTTTTTGAGTTGTATTTATATATTCCAGATACCTATATGTACCTATATACACTTATATCCCAGATATCTATATTCTTAGATATATGATTTGCAAATATTTTTGTAATTCTATGGGTTAAATTCTCACTTTCTTTAATTTTTAAAAAAAATTTTATTTTTTATTTATTTGAGAGAGAGAGTGTGCGCACAAGAGAGAGCATGAACAGTGGGGAGGGGTAGAGGGCGAGGGAGAAGCAGACACCCCACTGAGCAGAGAACCTGATGTGGGACTCTATCCCAGGACCCTGGGATCATGACCTGAGCTGAAGGCAGACGTTTAACCGACTGAGCCACCCAGGTGCCCCAAATTCTCACTTTCTTGATAATGTCTTTTGAAGCATGAAAGTTTTCAACTTCCGTAAAGTCCAATTTGAATGTTTTTCTTTTGCCATGGCAGTTTTGGTGTCATATCTAAGAAACCAATGCCTAAACCTAGTTCACTAAGATATACTCATATTTTCTTCACAGAATATTATAGTTTTAGCCATTATATTTAAGTTCTTTATATGTTTTGTGGGTTTTTTGTTTATGGTATAAGGAAATGGTCCACTTTAATTCTTTTGCATATGGATATCCAGTTTAACAAGCATCACTTATTGAAAGACTATACTTCTCCAATGAACTGTGTTGGCACAGTTTCAAGAATCCATTGAACATGAATATAAATTTAATTGTATTCCATTGAGCTATATGTCTATTCCTGTGCCAGTACCACACAGCCTGGATTATTGTGCTTTTTTTTTTGATATTGTGGCTTTTTAGTAAATTTAAAAATTACAAAGCGTGAGTCCTCCAACTTTATTCTTCTTTTTGAAAATTGCTTCAGCTATTTTTGGACCATTGTATTTTTCCTCCAGCTTTATTGAGGTATGATTGACAAATTAAAATTGTATATATTTAGGTAGTACAACATGAAGTTTTGATATATGTATACATTGTGAAGTAATTACCATAGACAAGCTAATTAACATATTTATATCTCACATTGTCATCCTTTTTTTGTGATGAGAACATGAGATCTAGTCTCTTAGCTAATTTCAAGTATATAATACAGTCTTATGAACCTTAGTCATCCTGCTATACATTAGATCTCCAGAACTTATTCATTCTTTAAGTAAAAATTTATACCCTCTAATGAATAGTTTCTCTTTTCTTCCACTCCCTAGGCTCTGGTCTGGTAATTACTATTCTACTCTCCATTACTATGATCTGATGTTTTAACTTAAATTCCACACATAAGTGAGATCATACCGTATTTGTCTTTCTCTGTCTGGTTTATTTCACTTCGCATAATGTCCTCCAGGTTCATCCATGTTGTCACAAATGACAGAATTTCCTTCTTTTTTTTAAAAGGTTGAATAATATTCTATTGCATTTTCTCTACCCATTCATCCATCAGTGGACATTTAGGTTGATTCCATGTCTTGGATGCTGTAAATAAAGCTGCAGTGAACATGGGAGTTCAGATACTTCTTTGAGATAGGGACTATTTCCTTTGGATATATACTCAGAAGTGGGATTGCAGGATCATATGGTAGTTATATTTTTAGTTTTTTGAGGAATCTCCATACTGTTTCCCATAGTGGTTGTACCAATTTACATTCCAACCAACAGTGTACAAGCGTTCCCTTTTCTTCATACCCTCATCAGTGTTTTTTATCTTTTGTCTTTCTTTTTTTTTTTAATTTTTTTATTGTTATGTTAATCACCATATATTACATCATTAGTTTTTGGTGCAGTGTTCCATGATTCATTGTTTGTTCATAACACCCAGTGCTCCATGCAGAACGTGCCCTCCTCAATACCCATCACCAGGCTAACCCATCCCCCCACCCCCCTCCCCTCTAGAACCCTCAGTTTGTTTTTCAGAGTCCATCATCTCTCATGGTTCCTCTCCCCCTCTGACATACTCCCCTTTTCTTCCTCTCCTGTTATCTTCTTTTTCTTTTTTCTTAAAATATGTTGCGTTATTTGTTTCAGAAGTACAGATCTGTGATTCAACAGTCTTGCACAATTCACAGCGTTCACCGTAGCACATACCCTCCCCAATGTCTATCACCCAGCCACCCCATCCCTCCCACCCCCAACCACTCCAGTAACACTCAGTTTCTTTCCTGAGATTAAGAATTCCTCATATCAGTGAGGTCATATGATACATGTCTTTCTCTGATTGACTTATTTCACTCAGCATAACACCCTCCAGTTCCATCCATGTCGTTGCAAATGGCAAGATCTCATTCCTTTTGATGGCTGCATAATACTCCATTGTGTATATATACCACATCTTCTTTATCCATTCATCTGTCGATGGGCATCTTGGCTCTTTCCACAGTTTGGCTATGGTGGACATTGCTGCTATAAACATTGGGGTACACGTACCCCTTCGGGTCCCTACATTTGTATCTTTGTGGTAAATACCCAGTAGTGCAATTGCTGGATCGAACGGTAGCTCTAATTTCAACTGTTTGAGGAACCTCCATACTGTTTTCCAGAGGGGTTGCACCAGCTTGCATTCCCACCAACAGTGTAGGAGGGTTCCCCTTTCTCCACATCCCCGACAACATCTGTCGTTCCCTGACTTGTTAATTTTAGCCATTCTGACGGGTGTGAGGTGGTATCTCATTGAGGTTTTGATTTGGATTTCCCTGATGCCAAGCGATGTTGAGCACTTTTTCATGTGCCTGTTGGCCATTTGGATGTCTTCTTTGGAGAAATGTCTGTTCATGTCTTCTGCCCATTTCTTGATTGGATTATTTGTTCTTTGGGTGTTGAGTTTGATAAGTTCTTTATAGATTTTGGATATTAGCCCTTTATCTAATATGTCATTTGCAAATATTTTCTCCCATTCTGTCGGTTGTCTTTTGGTTTTGTGGACTGTTTCTTTTGCTGTGCAGAAGCTTTTTATCTTGATGAAATCCCAATAGTTCATTTTTGCCGTGGCTTCCCGTGCCTTTGGCGATGTTTCTAGGAAGAAGTTGCTGCGGCTAAGGTCGAAAAGGTTGCTACCTGTGTTCTCCTTTAGGATTTGGATGGACTCCTGTCTCACGTTTAGGTCTTTCAACCATTTGGAGTCTATTTTTGTGTGTGGTGTAAGGAAATGGTCCAGTTTCATTCTTCTGCATGTGGCTGTCCAATTTTCCCAACACCATTTGTTGAAGAGACTGTCTTTTTGCCATTGGACATTCTTTCCTGCTTTGTCAAAAATAAGTTGACCATAGAGTTGAGGGTCCATTTCTGGGCTCTCGATTCTGTTCCATTGATCTATGTGTCTGTTTTTGTGCCAGTACCATACTGTCTTGATGATGACAGCTTTGTAATAGAGTTGGAAGTCCGGAATTGTGATGCCGCCAGCTTTGCTTTTCTTTTTCAGTATTCCTCTGGCTATTCTGGGTCTCTTCTGGTTCCATACAAATTTTAGGATTATTTGTTCCATTTCTTTGAAAAAAGTGGATGGTATTTTGATGGGGATTGCATTGAATGTGTAGATTGCTCTACGTAGCATTGACATCTTCACAATGTTGATTCTCCCAATCCATGAGCATGGAACGTTTTTCCATTTCTTTGTGTCTTCTTCAATTTCTTTCCTGAGTATTTTATAGTTTTCTGAGTACAGATCCTTTGCCTCTTTGGTTAGATTTATTCCTAGGTATCTAATGGTTTTGGGTGCAATTGTAAATGGGATCGACTCCTTGATTTGTCTCTCTTCTGTCTTGTTGTTGGTGTATAGGAATGCCACTGATTTCTGTGCATTGATTTTATATCCTGCTACTTTACTGAATTCCTGTATGAGTTCTAGCAGTTTTGGGGTGGAGTCTTTTGGGTTTTCCACATACAGTATCATATCATCTGCAAAGAGTGAGAGTTTGACTTCCTCTTTGCCGATTTGGATGCCTTTGATTTCTTTTTGTTGTCTGATTGCTGTGGCTAGGACTTCTAATACTATGTTGAATAGCAGTGGTGAGAGTGGACATCCCTGCCGCGTTCCTGACCTTAGGGGAAAAGCTCTCAGCTTTTCCCCATTGAGAATGATATTTGCTGTAGGTTTTTCATAGATGGCTTTTATGATATTGAGGTATGTACCCTCTATCCCTATACTCTGAAGAGTTTTGATCAAGAAAGGATGTTGTACTTTGTCAAATGCTTTTTCTGCATCTATTGAGAGGATCATATGATTCTTGTTCTTTCTTTTGTTAATGTATTGTATCACGTTGATTGATTTGCGGATGTTGAACCAGCCTTGCACCCCAGGAATAAATCCCACTTGGTCGTGGTGAATAATCCTTTTAATGTACTGTTGGATCCTATTGGCTAGTATTTTGGTGAGAATTTTTGCATCCATGTTCATCAAGGATATTGGTCTGTAATTCTCTTTTTTGATGGGGTCTTTGTCTGGTTTTGGGATCAAGGTAATGCTGGCCTCATAAAATGAGTTTGGAAGTTTCCCTTCCATTTCTATTTTTTGGAACAGTTTCAGGAGTATAGGTATTAATTCTTCTTGAAATGTCTGATAGAATTCCCCTGGGAAGCCATCTGGCCCTGGGCTTTTGTTTCTTGGGAGATTTTTGATGACTGTTTCAATTTCCTTAGTGGTTATAGGTCTGTTCAGGTTTTCTATTTCTTCCTGGTTCAATTTTGGTAGTTGATACATCTCTAGGAATGCACCCATTTCTTCCAGGTTATCTAATTTGCTGGCATAGAGTTGCTCATAATATGTTCTTATAATTGTTTGTATTTCTTTGGTGTTGCTTGTGATCGCTCCTCTTTCATTCATGATTTTGTTGATTTGGGTCCTTTCTCTTTTCTTTTTGATCAGTCTGGCCAGGGGTTTATCAATCTTGTTAATTCTTTCAAAGAACCAGCTCCTAGTTTCGTTGATCTGTTCTACTGTTCTTTTGGTTTCTAGTTCATTGATTTCTGCTCTGATCTTTATGATTTCTCTTCTCCTGCTGGGTTTAGGCTTTCTTTGCTGTTCTTTCTCCAGCTCCTTTAGGTGTAGGGTTAGGTTGTGTATTTGAGACCTTTCTTGTTTCTTGAGAAAGGCTTGTATTGCTATATACTTTCCTCTCAGGACTGCCTTTGCTGTATCCCAAAGATTTTGAACAGTTGTGTTTTCATTTTCATTGGTTTCCATGAATTTTTTTAATTCTTCTTTAATTTCTTGGTTGACCCATTCATTCTTTAGTAGGATGCTCTTTAGCCTCCATGTATTTGAGTTCTTTCCGACTTTCCTCTTGTGGTTGAGTTCTAGTTTCAAAGCATTGTGGTCTGAAAATATGCAGGGAATGATCCCAATCTTTTGGTACCGATTGAGACCTGATTTGTGACCTAGGATGTGATCAATTCTGGAGAATGTTCCATGGGCACTAGAGAAGAATGTGTATTCCGTTGCTTTGGGATGGAATGTTCTGAATATGTCTGTGAAGTCCATTTGGTCCAGTGTGTCATTTAAAGTCTTTATTTCCTTGTTGATCTTTTGCTTAGATGATCTGTCCATTTCAGTCAGGGGGGTGTTAAAGTCCCCCACTATTATTGTATTGTTGTCAATGTGTTTCTTTGCTTTTGTTATTAATTGCCTTATATAATTGGCTGCTCCCATGTTCGGGGCATAGATATTTACAATTGTTAGATCTTCTTGTTGGATAGACCCTTTCAGTAGGATATAGTGTCCTTCCTCATCTCTTATTACAGTCTTTGTTTTAAAATCTAGTTTGTCTGATATAAGGATTGCCACCCCAGCTTTCTTTTGGTGTCCATTAGCATGGTAAAGGGTCTTCCACCCCCTCACTTTCAATCTGGGGGTGTCTTTGGGTGTAAAATGAGTCTCTTGCAGACAGCATATTGATGGGTCTTGTTTTTTAATCCAATCTGATAGCCTGTGTCTTTTGATTGGGGCATTTAGCCCATTTACATTCAGGGTAACTATTGAAAGGTATGAATTTAGTGCCATTGTATTACCTGTAAGGTGACTGTTAACTGTCTGTTGTCTGTGTTCGTTTCTGCTCTTTGCTGCTTTTAGGTTCTCTCTTTGCTTAGAGGACCCCTCTCAATATTTCTTGGAGGGCTGGTTTCGTGTTTGCAAATTCCTTTAGTTTTTGTTTGTTCTGGAAGCTTTTTATCTCTCCTTCTATTTTCAATGATAGCCTAGCTGGATATAGTATTCTTGGCTGCATATTTTTCTCGTTTAGTGCTCTGAAGATATCTTGCCAGTCCTTTCTGGCCTGCCAGGTCTCTGTGGATAGGTCTGTTGCCAATCTAATGTTTCTACCATTGTAGGTTACATATCTCTTCTCCCGAGCTGCTTTCAGGATTTTCTCTTTGTCTCTGAGACTCGTAAGTTTTACTATTAGATGTCGGGGTGTTGACCTATTTTTATTGATTTTGAGAGGGGTTCTCTGTGCCTCCTGGATTTTAATGCCTGTTTCCTTCCTCACATTAGGGAAGTTCTCTGCTATAATTTGCTCCAATATACCTTCTGCCCCTCTCTCTCTCTCTTCTTCTTCTGGGATCCCAATTATTCTAATGTTGTTTCGTCTTATCGTATCACTTATCTCTCGAATTCTGCCCTCGTGATCCTGTAGTTGTTTCTCTCTCTTTTTCTCAGCCTCTTTATTTTCCATCATTTGGTCTTCTATATCGCTGATTCTCTCTTCTGCCTCATTTATCCTAGCATTTAGTGCCCCCATTTTTGATTGCACCTCATCAATAGCCTTTTTGATTTCGATTTGGTTAGATTTTAGTTCTTTTATTTCTCCAGAAAGGGTTTCTCTAATAACTTCCACGCTTTTTTCAAGCCCAGCTAGTATCTTTAAAGTCATGATTCTGAACTCTAGGTCCGACATCGTACTAATGTCCGTATTGAGTAGGTCCCTGGCTGACGATACTACCTCTTGTTCTTTTTGCTGAGGTGATTTCTTTCGTCTTGTCATTTTGTCCAGAGGAGAATAGATGAATGAGAGAACAAAAGGCTAACAGTTTTACAACGTCCCCAGCAAATATACTGTATACAAATCAGAAAAGACCTGAAACCAGGGGAAAAGAAAGGGAAAGAAAGAAAAAAGAAAGAGAAAAAGAAAAAAAAAAGAAAAAAAGATAAAAACAAAAACAAAACAATTCAAAAAAGGCAGAATATGATCAAATATGATCAGGCTAGTGCACAGATCAGTGCCACACACTAGATTTTGGGCGTATTTTGGTCTGTTAGAAAAAGTGCCTCCTAAAATTTTAAAGGAAGAAAGACATATATGTACAAAATAAGGGTTGATACAATGAAGGGATGGAAGATGACTGTAAAGATGAAAATTATAAAAGATTTTATAAAAGGACTTGGTAAGATAAGTTGTTTGAAAAAAGAAAGAAGATTTAAGGAAAAAAAAAAAGGAAAAAGGGAGAGAATGTGATCAGGCAGGAGACTAGAACAAAGCCATACACTACTGGTTTAGGGTATATTTTGATCTGTTAGAAGAAACTGTACCTCAAAATTTTAAAGAGAGAACAACTTATATATATATGCCAAAAACAAGGATAACTACTATGAAGGGATAAAATATGACTCTAAAAATGGAAAAAAAATTAAAAAAAAATTTTTTTTAAAAAGGGATTTATAAGATGTTGGTTGAAAAAGGGAAAAAGAAAAATAAAAAAAGTCAACAAAAATTAACTTTGATGAAATAATGAATCATGGTAAAAAAAAAAAAAAAAAAAGAAGCCATGAATCTATGTGCAGTATTCCCCTAGCGCTGGAGTTCTCCTATTCTCCTTGATCGATCAACTTGGTCTTGGCTTGCTGGCTGTTTGTGCTGATCTTCTGGGGGAGGGGCCTGTTGCTGTGGTTTCCAAATGTCTTTGCCGGAGGCGGAATTGCTCCGCCCTTGTCGGTCCGGGCTAAGGAAGCTGCTCCAGTTTGCTCTCAGGAGCTTTTGTTCCCTGCAAGCTCTCGGTACAGCTTTGGAGGACCAGGGCGAAAATGGCGGCCTCCCAGTCTCTGCCCGGAGGAGCCGAGAACTCGGGGCCCCACTCCTCAGTGCGCCCCCAGAGAAAAGCAGTCACTCCCGTGTCCCTGGTCTCTGGCCGCACTCCGTGCTCACCCGGCCTGTGATCGAGCGTTGCTATCTCTGGCACCCGACCCCGCTCGGAGTCTCCAAACCCAGCAGATCCCTGCAGTGTGTTCCCGCACCGCTCCTCCCCGGGAAGGAAGGGGAGTCTCCCCGGATCTGCTGCTTGTTGGGTCCCTGCTGGGGGAGCCGTGCCCCGACTGGGCCGCAGATCACAGTTTGTGGCAACCCAGAGCTGAGAGCCCGCGACTCTGCTCCGTCTCTGCAGCCGGCTTCCCTGCTCTGATACCTGGGAGCTCTGCCGCACTCAGGCACCCCCGGTCTCTCTGTGACCCCAAGGGTCCTGAGACCACACTGTCCCGGGAGGATTCCACCCCCCGCTTAGCCACTGCAGCGACGTCCCTCCGCCGAGCCAACTTTTAAAAGGTCCGATTTTGTGCTCCGCGGCTCTAGCACTTGCCAGAAGCGGCCGGCGGAGGCCCCTCCCCCGCCGTCTATCCTCCCGAATATCGCCTCGGATTCACTTCTCCGCACGCCCTACCTTCCAGTAAGTGGTCGCTTCTCTGTTCAGAGAGTTGTTGCTACTCTCCTGTTCGATCTCCTGTTGAGTTCGTAGGTGTTCAGAATGGTTTGATCCCTATTCAGCTGAATTCCTGAGACCAGACAAAATCTAGGTCTCCTACTCCTCCGCCATCTTGCTCCGCCCCTATCTTTTGTCTTTCTAATAGTAGCCATTTTAACAGGTGTGAGGTGATAACTCATTGTGGTTTTGCTTTATATTTTCCTGATGATTAGTGATGTTGAGTGTCTTTTCAGGTACTTGTAGGCCATTTGTTAATTGTGTTTTGTATGCCTTATAGCTTTTTTATCCTTCCTTTCCTCTCTTAACTGCTTTCCTTTGTGTTTTATTGATATTTTTAGTGACATGCTTAGATTACCTTATTTACCTTTATGTATATTCTATAGATTTTTTTGTGCATACCATGGAGATTATATAAATATCTTAAAGTTATAACTATCTCTTTAAACTGATAATAACAACCCCAATGGTATACAAAACTCTACTCCTTTACAACTCCACCACCACTTTGTTATTCATGTCAAAAATTATATCTTTACATATTGTGTACCCATTAATATAGATTTATAATTGTTTTTGTGTTTTTATCTTTTAACACCTATGTTAAAACTGGAGTTATAAACCAAAATTATAATACTGCAGGTTTTTATATTTGTCCATATAGATACAACTTTGCTGAAGCACTTTATATTTTTATATGGCTTCATGTTACTGTCTAGCCTCCTTTCATTTCCAGCTTGAAAGACTCACTTTGTCATTTCTTATAGGGCATTTCTAGTGGTAATTAACTCCTTAGCTTTTGTTTATCTGGGCAAGTCTTAATTTCTCCTTCATTTGGAAAGTTAGATATGCTGGATGTAGTATTCTTGGTTGACAAGTTTTTCTTTCAGCACTTTGAATATATCATGCCACTCCATTCTGTCCTGCAAGGCTTCTGATGAGATTTCCACTGATAATTTTATAGAAGCTCCATTATATGTGATGAGTCATTTTTTTCTTACTGCTTTCAAAATTCTCTTTTTATTTGAATTTTGACAATTTATTTATAATGTGTTTCAGTTGGGTCTTTTTGAATGTATACTAGCTGAAGTTCATTTACTTTCTTGGATTTGGATATCCATTTTCTTCCCCCAATATATGGAAGGTTTTTGGTCTATTAAAAAAAAAAAAAAAAAAACTCTTAGCTCCTTTCTCTTTCTCTTCCCCCACTGGACTTCAGATAATGTGTATCAGTTTAGTCAATAGTTTCTACTCTGGACAACAGTATGGAGGTTCCTCAAAAAGCTAAAAATAGAATTACCCTATAATATAGCAATTGTACTACTAGATATTTACCTAAAGGATATAAAAATACTGATTCAAAGGAACACATGCACCCCAATGTTTATAGCAGCATTATCAACAGTAGTCAAATTATGGAAAGAGCCCCAATGCCCATCAATTGATGAATGGATAAAGAAGAGGTGGTATATATATATATAATATATATATAATGGAATATTATTCAGGCATCAAAAAGAATGAAATCTTATCATTTGCAACAACATGGATGACACTAGAGTGTATTATGCTAAGTGAAATAAGTCAGTCGGAGGAAAACAAATACCATATGATTTCACTCATATGTGGAATTTAAGAAACAAAATAGATTAACATAGGGGAAGGAAGAAAAAAAAGAGAGGGATGCAAACCATAAAGGAAACTCTTAACTATAGAGAACGGACTGAGGGTTGCTGGAGGGGAGGTGCATGGGGTATGGGGAATGGCTAATTGAGTGATGGGTATTAAAGAGGGCACTTGTGATGAGCACTGGGTGTTATATGTAAGTGATGAATCACTAAATTCTACTCCTGAAACCAATATTACACTATATGTTAACTAACTAGAATTTAAATAGGATTTTTTAAGCTTTGTGCACTTAAAATTTTTAGGCTTTTGTTCACTTAAAACTTTTCGCTTTTGCTCTTACACAGAGAGAACTAAACAACACAGAGAGTTTTGTTCACTTTTAGGCTTTGTTCACTTAAAATTCTTTTCTTTTGCTCTTCTTGCTCAAAGATTTCAAACGACTGTCTTCACTGATTCATTTTTCTGCCTAATCAAATCTGCTATTGATCCCCCTTAGTGAACTTTTCAATTCAGCTATTCTATTTTTCTGCTCTAGAATTTCTGCTTGGTTCATTTTTATAATTTTTATCTCCTCGTTAATATACTCATCTTGTTGATGTCATTTTCCTGATTTTGTTTAGTTCTCTGTGTTCTCTTTTACTTCATTCAGTATCTTTAGAACAATTATTTTATTTTTTTATTTAAATTCAATTAGTCAACATGTAGCACATCATTAGTTTCAGATGTAGAGTTCACTAATTCATCAGTTGCATATAATACTATTTGAGAAATAATTTAAGATTTTAAATTATTCCTCAAGTAAGTGAGAGGTCTGCATTTCTTTAAGTTGATTTAAACAGACTTACTTTGTTCCTTTGAATGGGCCATATTTTTTCTATTTCTTTGAATACTTTGTGATATTTTGTTGAGATTTGGGCATTTGAAAAAACAGCCACCTCTCCAAGTCATTATGGACGGCTTTGTTCAGGGGAAGAACTTCACTGACTGGTCCACCTTAAAATCTCAGTGTCCTTTCAAGTCTTTTCTGACATGTGCCTTCACTAGGCTTGTGCTTGTACTTTTATTCCAGCTCCCAGTGCATACAGCTGCTTTTTAATAGCATAATGTCCTTAAGTCTCAACCCTGCTTCTTCTCAGAAGCCTTGGTTTTCTATTGTATCCTTCTGCAGGCAGCTAACAGAATGGGAGAAGATATTTGCAAATGGCATTACAGATGAAGGGCTGATATCCAAGATCTATAAAGAACTTCTCAAACTCAACACTCAAAAAACTAATAACCCAGTCAGAAAATGGGCAGAAGACATGAACAGACACTTCTCCAGAAAAAATCATGCAAATGGCTAACAGACACATGACAAAAATGTTCAACATCATTAGCCATCAGGGAAATACAAATCAAAACCACAATGAGATACCACCTCACACCAGTTAGAATGGCAAAACTTAACAAGACAGGAAACAACAAATGCTGTCACGGATGTGGAGAAAGGGGAACCCTCTTACATTGTTGGTGGGAATGCAAGCTGGTACAGCCACTCTGGAAAACAGTATGGAAGTTCCTCAAGACGTTAAGAATAGAGGTACCCTACGACCCAGCAATTGCACTACTAGGTATTTACCCCAAAGATACAGATGTAGTGAAAAGAAGGGGTACATGCACCCCAATGTTCATAGCAGCAATGTCCACAATAGCTAACCTGTGGAAGGAGCCGAGATGCCCTTCAACAGATGAATGGATAAAGAAGATGTGTTACATATACGCAATGGAATATTATTCAGCCATCAGAAAGGATGAATACCCATCACTTGCATTGACATGGATGGAACTGGAGGTGATTATGTTAAATGAAATAAGTCAAGCAGAGAAAGGCAATTATGATATGGTTTCACTCATATGTGGAACATAAGCAATAGCAGAGAGGACCATAGGGGAAGGGAGGGAAATACAAAGGGGGAGAAATCAGAGAGGGAGATGAACCATGAGAGGCTATGGACCCTCAGAAAAAGTCTGGGGGTTTCAGAGAGGAGGAGAGTGGGGGGAGGAGATAACAGGGTGATGGGTATTGAGGAAAGCACGTGCTGTGATGAGCACTGGGTGTTATACTTAACTAATGAATCATTGAACACTACATAAAAAACTGATTATGTACTATACAGTGGCTAATTGAACATAATAAAAAAACACAGTGTAATATTAGTTTCAGGTATACAATATAGTGACTCAACATTTCCATACAACACCTGGTGCTCATCACAACAAGTGTACTCTTTAATCCTCATCATCTGTTTAACGCATTCCCACACCGACCTCCCCTCTGGTAACCATCAGTTTGTTCTCTATAGTTAAGAGTCTGTTTCTTGAATTGGGTTATGGGCATTAAGGAGGGCACTTGATGTAATGACCACTGGGTGTTATATGCAACTGATGAATCACTAAATTATAACCCTGAAACTAATAATACACTATATGTTAACTACATTGGATTTAAATAAAAATTTTACAAAGAGTGTTTCTTGGCTTGTCTTCTCTCTTTTTTCCCTTTGCTTGTTTGTTTTGATTCTTAAATTCCCACAGATGACATAATAAAAGAAAAAAAATTCCCACAGATGAATGAAATCATATAGTATTTGTCTTTCTCTGACTGACTTATTTCACTTAGCATAATACTCTCTAGCTCCACCCATGTTGTTGCAAATGGCAAGATTTCATTCTTTTTTATGGCTGGGTAATATTCTATTATACATATATCACATATTTGTATATATTTATATATATATATCATATATATATCACATCTTCTTTATCCATTCATCTACTGATGGATACGTGGGTTGCTCCCATATCTTGGCTATTGTAAATAATGTTGCAATAAACGTAGGGGTGCATATATCTTTTTGAATTAGTGCTTTCATTTTCCTTGGGTAAATATCCAGTAGTGGAATTATTGGAAAATATGGTAGTTCTATTTTTAACTTTTTGAGGAACCTCCATTCTGTTTTCCAGAATGGCTGCACCAGTTTGCATTCCCACCAACAGTCCACGAGGTTTCCTTTTTCTCCACATCCTTGCCATTTATTGTTTCTTGTGATTTGATTATGGCCATTCTAACAGGTGTGAGGGGATATCTCATTGTGGTTTTGATTGGCATTTCCCTGATGATGAGTGATGTTGAATATCTTTTCATGTGTCTGTTGGCTATCTGTATGTCGTCTTTGGAAAATATCTGTTTACGTCCTCTGCCCATTTTTAATTGAATTATTTGTTTTCTTGGTGTTGAGTTGTATAAGTTATTTGTATTTTGAATATTAACCCTTTGTCACATATATCATTTGCAAATATCTTCTCTCATTTGGTGGGTTGTTTTTTGCTTTGTTGATGTTTTTTTTTTTTTTTTTTTTTGCTGTGCAAAAACTTTTGATTTTGGTGTAGTCCCAATAGTTTAAGTTTGCTTTTATTTCCCTTGCCAAAGGAGACATATCTAGAAGAATGTTGGTAAGGCTGGTCAAAGAGATTACTGCCTATGTTTTCTTCTAAGAATTTTACTGTTTTAGGTCTCACATTTAGGTCTTTAATCCATTTTGAGTTTATTTTTGTGCTTGGTGTAAGAAAGTGGTCCGGTCCCATTTTTTTTTGCCTGTAGCTGTCCAGTTTTCCCAACACCATTTGTTAAAGAGACTTTTTCGCATTGTATATTCTTGCTTCCTTTGTCATAGGTCAATTGAGCATATAAGCATGGATTTATTTCTGGGCTCTCAGTTCTTGTCCATTGATCTATGTGTCGATTTTTGTACCAGTACCATACTGTTTTGATTATTACAGATTTGCAGTATATCTTGAAATCTGGGATTGTGATACCTCCAAATCTATTCTTTTTCAAGACTGCTTTGGCCATTCGGGGACTTTTGTGGTTCCACACAAATTTTAGGATTATTTGTTCTAGTTCTGTAAAAATCCTTAAACAGATCCAGATTTTAATAACAAAGTCAATTTTTATGCTTAGTGTAATTTGTCTATGATCAGATCAGTTTCTGTCAAAGCAGTAATGATCTATATCACTGGTGTGGGGAGGGTTCTCCTACAACTGCTCCCTACCTCAGGGAAAGCCCCCTCTCCCAAGCCCTTTCCTCACCCCTCCCTTAGAAGGAAGACTCGTGATGGGCCAGATTCTGGAACATTGAGTGCAGTACCACTGCACACTGTGAGGTGACACCCATGCATGTAGGACATGCCCATGTTCTCTCTTACAATACTAAGCCGTAATCTGAGCTAGTGCCCACCTGTGAAGGCTGGATGCTGCCACATCACTTTCTCTTTCTTTCTTCACATTGGAGATTTGGGGCTGAGACCTCATCCTTGCACATTAGGGTTCAGTGGTGGTAAGATGCAGAATTAGTTAAAGGAATTCTGCTTCATTCTTGAGTCCAAGCCCGTGCTTCAACTCAGCTCAATGAGAAAGTTGTACATTTTTTTTGCCTCATTAACTGGCCATGTTCAGTTTCCTATCTGCACATGATGTTCCCTTCTCTTGGTAGTTACCCCTTCTTCCACTGCTTTTCTACACTCTTTGACCCTGCTCTTTTCTATTTAGCTCCCTCATTAATGTCTAGGAGACAAAATTAGCACATCATTATATTCATACTTTTCATCTGTGTTGTACTTTACCAGATTTTCTTAGTGTTTAGTATATTACATGGTATTTTGTATTGGTTGCTGTTTTTTTAAATGCCACACACTATTCTATAATCTATCAGAAATGTGATTTAGTGAAAAGATCATGTGGTTTGAGTTCTGACAACAATTTTTTAGTTGAGCTGAAGACCTTACATTGAAGGGACGGGGAACTGGCCCAGTGAATGATATTACAGGTTCTTCACGGTATGTGTCCTTTAGGAAAAGCCCTAGGAGGAGGCAGAGTGGCAATTTAGGGTAGGAGTGAGGCATTCTTGGGTCCTCAAGACAAATACTAGCTTCATATTGTCAGATTCTCACCAGAAACCTCACACTCTACTCTAGATGGTAAACATACCCAACCAAATGTCATCACTTACATTGAAATGTCACATGTACCCATTCAAAGGTCAACACTTGTGTTTGCAGGCATGGTTGGTGGACTACATGTATGAAAAGGCAAGGTAAGTTTCCGCAGTTCTTAGTTGTTTCAACCATTTGAGGGTCATCATTCCCTCCCTGTTCCTCCTTCTGCTTCTTCCCTGCTCATTCCTTAGAAGATTCTATCCTACTTAGCCTTTTTGTCACCTGTTCTCATCTTCTGGGTTCACATTAAGATATCATCAGTGCCCTTCTGCCTTCTTAGGGCTTACTGTGGTGCAAAAACTTGTCTACTGATAACCTGAATGGGAGGACCGGTTGATTGGAGCACTGGTTAAGGCCTCCTAAATTCTGGTTCTTAATCTGTTCTCACAATAAGACATCATTTTGTCTCTCAGTAGTTTGATCTTGACATTTAGATTGCCCAAACTGGCAAACATATCCCAGGCCAACTTACTGCTTTTTGCTATTTCTCAGTTGTCTCATTTATAGTTGAATTGCACACATCAGTTTATCTTTAATAATTAATCATTCAGATGTAACTAATTATTGTTTTCCCTTATGCACAATGTTATGCACAATTCCCTTGAAATAGATAATACATATTGATAAATGCCTTTTAGCAATCACTGTTATATATTTTGAAGCATCACTATCACTTTCCAATATATATTTTCCTTTGCACAAAAATCTCATACTTACAGGCTCATACGAACTACTAATATAAACATAGTCAAAATGGGATGAGATAAATTTCTCTTTGGTGATCACTTGCCAAATATGCCTCCACATGAGCAGGTGGAGTCATCTCTATAGTCTCCATAATCCATCCTAAACTGCCTGTTAACGCAACAATTTCTCCACTGCTGGAAAATCGATTCTCTGTTCTCATAGGCTCTGGTTAAGTTGCATTCCTCTGCCATCCCAAAATAAATCCACTACTGATATCACACCCATATCACATGGTGCCATCACTCAAATTGAGCCCTAGTGGAATGGTCATACCCTAAATACTCCCTAATACATGCTCAAGAAAGGGCAATAAAAGATGTTATGACAAAGCTAAGTTTGATGCAAGAAAGTGGTTTCAGAATGGAAGGCAATTTTCCATTTTTGTTCATCTGAGTACTGAATATCTTGGCTAAAAGTCTCCTTATTATCCATTGTTAACAATACTGGCCCATAGTGAATTATAACACGACATATAACTTAAGAAATATATGGCATAATCTTCTAGCTTTGCGCCAAGATTACTTTGGTGTTTGATTGTCATAGTTAATAATATTTATATGTATCAGATAACTAACATGTTCATGGCTCTTGAATGTAAGTTCCCTATTTAGTAGATTTATTTTGTCCAATGAATTAAAAATACCAGTGTATTTTGCTAAGAGAGAAGATTAGATAATATCCCAGTGTCTCCAAAAAGATCATGGATATTTTATACTGAAATATTAAAAATATTCCCAAGAATATCATTTTAGTAATGATAAATACAGCAGTTCATGTTATTCACTATGTGAGAGAGGAGGCATCCACTACTCTTGCCCATTCCTTGCAAGTGATACTAGCATGAGTTTTATTTTACTTTTTACTTATTTTTTAAGATCTTATTTATTTATTTGACAGAGAGATACACAGCGAGAGAGGGAACACAAGCAGGGGGAGTGGGAGAGGGAGAGGCAGGCTTCCCGTGGAGCAGGGAGCCCGATGCGGGGCTCAATCCCAGGACCCTGGGATCATGACCTGAGCCGAAGGCAGACGCTTAACAACTGAGCCACCCAGGTGCCCCACTAGCATGAGTTTTATAGAAACACCCTTGTTAAAAATTATATGGGCTATTTTTCCAACTATTCTTTCTTTACAGAATAAAGATAAAACTCCTTGGCATGTGATTTTTATTTATTTTTTATTTTTATTTTTTTATTAAAGTATAGTTAACATATATACAATGTTATATTAGTTTCAGGTGTACAACATACTGATTCAACAATTCCATACATTATTCAGTGCTCACCATGATAAATGTAGTCACCATCTGTCACCATACAGTGTTATTACAATATCATTGCCTATATTTCCTATGCTGTGCTTTTCATCTCTGTGACTTATTTATTTTATAACTGGAAGTCCTTACCTTTTGATCCCCTTTACCTATTTCACCCATTTCCCCACCCACCTTCCCTCTGGCAACCGCCAGTTTGTTCTCTGCATGTGACTTTTAAAGGCTTCTTATGTTTTGATCAAACGGCCCTAGCAGCCCCACCTCTCCTTATTCTCCTGATTAAGGCCCTCTTACTTGGCACTTAGAGCAACACAAAACTCTCTGGTGTTTTAAAAGTAACTAATGCGGGCACCTGGGTGGCTCAGTTGGTTAAGTGACTGCCTTCAGCTCAGGTCATGATCCCAGGGTCCTGGGATCGAGTCCCACATCAGGTTCCCCCTGCTCTGTGGAGAGTCTGCTTCTCCTTCTGCCTCTGCCTGCCACTCCCCCTGCTTGTGCTCTCCCTCTCTCTCTCTGTCAAATAAATAAATAAAATCTTAAAAATAAATAAATAAAAGTAACTAATGCATTTTCCCCTAAGGGTTCTGGACCATGCCTTATTTTTGATGGTTCTGTCTTCCTTGCAGCTGCTACAGTTTGGTGCTTGCTTGTGCTAAACTGTTGATGCTCCTTGGTTGTTTATCCCTAAAACCTGTGGGAAAGAGTGATATCATATTTGGGTCAGGAAGGAAAGGCAGCCCTCTAAGTAGGGCAGGGTTGGGGGCTAATCAATAGAACCTTCCCTTACTGTACTGTGTGGGCTTTCTCTTCAGAAACATATCTCTGGCCTTAAATATTCTCACCTTGGGGAAACTGGATACAGTGCAACACCCTAATCATGAAAGCCTTTAACAGGAACTTTCCAAGCTAAAAGTTTCCCAGTCTGATCCTTCTGTTCTAATGTGAATTTATTCTGGCCTTGCCCTGTTTCTAATCTGTGTGTTTCTGTGAGGCTCCTAAATTCTCTGTGAAAGGTGTTAGGATGTAAAAGAGTAAACAAAAATACGTTAAGGCACCAGGCAGCTGACATCAGTTCCCTGCCGAACAATGTGTGTAATAGATGAGGGCTAAATGCACTTCCTCACCCTTTTCCGCTTTCATACCCCTTGGCTCCTGGATAATCTCAGGTACTTTTCAATCTTATAATTGGATGACAGGAGAGGTGCCAGGGCTATCTCAGAGTTACTAAAGTCTCTTGTTTTTGGTGACCTATTGTTCTGCATCTGGAAACCACTAATGCTTCAGTTTTTAATCCCAGCAAGACTAACTTTTATTTTCCCTTAACTATAAAAAAGAAAACTGTTTAAGGCAAAAAAAATATTATGAGGTGTATAATAAATGTTGAAATAAAATATATGACCACAGCCACACAATGGAGAGGGGTAAATGGAAGTATACTATTTTAAATTTATTATGTTTATGTGAAGTAGCAAATATTAGCTCCAACAGACTGTAATAAGTTAAAGATGCATATTGTAACCCTTAAGCAACTACAAAAAGTTATAGCTAAAAAAAATACAGATATTAAAATAAAATACAAAATAAATTTTTTTAAGATTTTATTTATTCATTTGAGAGAGAGACAGCACAAGCAGGGAGAGAGGAGGAGGGAGAGGGAGAAGCAAATTCTCAGCTGAGCAGAAAGCCCGACTGGGACTCAATCCCAGGACCTGGAGATCATGACCTGAGCTGAAGGCAGATGCTTAACCATCTGAGCCACCCAGGCACCCCAAAATACAAAAATTTTTTTATTATCCTCAATGAATTATGAATGTGAAATAGAGGAATAATAAACAGGACAAAGAAAACAAATAGCAAACAATAAACTCAATCACATACATAATTACATTAAGTAGAAGTAGACAAAATACTCCAATAAAAGGCAGAGATTATTAGACAGGATAAGATAGCAAAACCCAACTATTTGCTGACAAAAAGAGATGCACTTAAAAATATTCAAATAGGTTTAAAATAAAAAGATTCAAAGTGGTATATAATGCAAAATGTAAATCAACGAACACTGTTGTGCATCTATAAATATCAAAGAGGACTTTAAGAAAAATAATATCACATGCAATGAAGCGAGAAATTTCATAAAGATAGTGGGTTATTACATAGTAATGTTAATTATGCATGCACCTAAAGACAGAGCTTCAAAATTCATGAGACAAATGCAGACAGCTCTAAAGGTAGAAAGAGACACAGCCACAATCATAATTGATGATTTTTATCACTCTTCTCTCAGTAACGGATAGGATAACTACACAAAATCAGTAAAGATTTAGAGGATTTTGATAACAGTGTCCTCCAAATTAATGTAACTGACATTTTATAAAACACTATATATAATACCTGGAGAATTCATATTATTTTTAAGAGCACATGAAATGCTCACCAAGGTAGACAATATTCTGGGTCATAAAATATCCATGTATATATTTCAGATACATATATATATATCCATATTTGTCCATAAATACCCAAAGTTTGAAATCTTAGAGTATGTTTTCTGGCTACAACATAATTGTTAGGAATCAATAACCATGAAATAGCTAAAAGAGATCTAGAAATATGCCCCAAATATTTATAAATAAAATGACACACTCCTAAATAAACTATTGATCAGAGATTAAATCACAAGGGAAATTATTTTGAATTGAATATTATGAAATCACAATATATCAAAATGTGTGAGATACAGCTAGAGCAGTGCATAAAGGAAAATTTATAATTTTAAATGCTTATATTGGAAAAGCAAAGAGTCTTAAAAATCAGTCACCAAAATTTCCATCTTTAAAAGCTGGCAAAAGAAGAACAAATTAAATACAAAGTAAGTAGAAGGAAGAAAATAATAAGGAGAATAGAAACAATTAGAATACAAAACAGATGAAAAATAGAGAAAGTTAATAAAGTGAGAAGTTTGTTCTTTGAAAAGAATAATAAAATTTACAAATTCCTAGTGAGACTGATCAAGAAACAAAGAGAAAACTCAAAGTACCAATATAAGGGATAAAAGTGTACATCATTACAGTTTCTATAAATATTAAGAGTTTAATAAGAGAAAGCACACTGGCCAAAAAAATTAAATTAGAAATCAATATTATTAGTAATAATTGGGATTTATTCTAAGAATGGGAGACATATTTTCTTCCTCAGTTGTATGTCTGATTAGCTTATGTACTTGTTGATCTGATCCCATGTTACCTGAGTAGTAGGGAAGAGAATTAGGGGAATATGGCATTGTGGGAATTGCCCAGTAGGAAGAATTTAGAACTGTCACAGCATCGGTGACTGAGAGAAGCTGAGGTCGAGGACTATAGCCTTTCTAGTGCTGCCACAATATGTGAGTGGGCAGCCAAGAGGCACATAAATAAGAGATAAATAGAAGGGGGCTATATAAAAACCATCAGTTGGAGGTCAATGGGAATGCTGACCAAATTTTCTAAGGAACTTTCAATAATTTAGGGAAGCTGCACTGGAGTGAACCCATCACCAATAAGGCATTGGTATAGTTACAACCCATTCTCATTAAGCTCTTGAGAAGAGTTATGTCAATCATAGAGTGGGACTTTAAAACTCAGCTAGTTGAATAAAGAGTTACTTCTATTTTTCTCTCTCTTTTTTTGTATCCTACCACATCATGGAAGAGAAAGGAAGTACCCTGGAGGAAGGATGACAAGGGGACAGAATGTACAGTTCTTGACTTCTTCACCTTTTCCTAAATATTAGATATGCAGTTAAAGTCACAGACTGGTCTAGCATGACCTGGGGTAGAAAAAGAGATGTAAGATTTAAATTAAGTTCAAAATAAAATTGTAAAATAAATGGGATCACATCATAACTATCAATATGAAATCATTCTAAAGATTTAATAGCACCAAAAAGTTATGGAATTTGGCTAATCCACACAAGTGTGAATGGAATGTTTTCAAATTTGCTATATGGAGAGCAGTTACTGCAAAAAATAAAATTATTTCATGTTTGCACTCCAATGAGCTGAGAGTCCTTAATATACCTACTTAAGAGTTGAAATGTGACTCTATCCCGGCCATTATTCCTTTTCCTGTCTCTGTCCTTTTGCTTGTTCCTCTTTTCTTTTTTCTGTATTTAGTCCTTTATCACCCCTTCTAAATCTTTATTATCCTTCATAATCTCTTCTCTTTCTTCATATATCCTTCTCCTCTTCTTACTTTTAAACTTACATTCAGTTCTATCATGCCTTTCCCTCCTCTCTGCCTTATTTCCTGCCTTATTTTGACCACCTTTTGGGTCATATTGAATCTCTACATAGAGTTGATTTTATCAATCAAGTTGTGTCACTTTTGAGAGTAAATGAGGGTGCCATTTATAATTTTGCTAATGCAATAAACATAAACCAGTACTGTCTTAGGAAAACTGGGATGCATGGTCATACTATCTGTAGCAAACCCCAATTTAGATAGGTCACGATGATCAGGGAAGGCCACTATGAGAAAATAATATGAAGTTGATTTCTGTAGGATGCGTAAGAATTAGATGGGTGAAGAGTGAGGATAAGTATGTTACCGACAAAACAAATAGGAATGCAGAGGCCCTTAGGTAAGAGTGAAGTTCCGAGTAGTAGGAGAATGGAAAGATGGGAGGGTAGCATGGACTGATGCTGTAGAATTGAACAAAGGAGTTTCTAGAATTTCTCCATTTTGGGGGGGCTTAGGTGGAGCTTTCTCATTGGAATGAGGATAACCTGTCACCAAGATGCATTTTTATAGCAAGCATAGGGATTTTATTTAGAATTGCATGTTACAGGGCAATAAAAATAGCAGTTTTCTAACAATGTTTTAATAACAAATTGCGTGAGATAAACATGAATTTTTGTTAAAGGAGATATTGTTAGTATTTGGATGAAGTGACTAGGGAATGAAAATAAAGAAAATAGGAGGGGGAGAAGGTTAGAGCCTTGCCCAAGGCACTGCTTGTCCAGGGTAGAGAGTTTAACTTTTATTCTAATTGCAGTGGGAAAACAATGGCAGATTTAAGTGGGAATAATAGGTGGCATAATATGATTTACATTTTAAGATTATTCTAGTTACTGTGTAGAGCACTGATTGTAGTAAGAAAAAGATGGGAAGTTGGGAGGCCAATTAAGAGGCTGCTCAGTAGGCCAGGTTAGAGAGATACTGGTGGCATAGTGTAGGACGGTAGAAAGGGAGAGAACTTGGTATATATTTAAGGTAGAATATTCAAGATTTGGTGGTTGTTTGAATGTGGAAAAAGAAATGAGGGAAAGGAAGCTGTGATGAAGACTCGAGAGTTTCTGGATTGAAAATCTAACTGCATGTTGGTATTTACTGAGATGAAGAAGTGAAGTGAAGGAATACATGATGATTGTGAGAAGTATATATTCAAAAGCTCAATTGGGGACATACTAATTTTGAGAATACCAAGACATATCCAATTGGAGAAGTAAGGTATGCAGTTGAATTATGGTTATAAAAGTTATAGGCCAAGTTAGAGTTGGGGATACAGATTTTGGAACAAATAGCATATAAAATGGTGTTTCAGACCTTTTCTGAGTTTGTTCACATTCCATTATGGACACTTTACAGAGGAAATGCTGAGGAAAAACAGGCAGCTGACAGGGGCAGTTGCTATGCAACAGATGAGGAAAGTCATCCAGCCAGGCAGAATTGATGTTGGCCCTTGGGGACCAAATGCTACCATCTTTCCTAGCATTAGCTTTCTTTCATATGCAGACTCCTGGCAGGAACTGATGCCAGAACAAATGTGAAATGTACAAAGATTTACCTTGGATTTTGGAAATGTATCAATTCAATTTGAGTCACCTTACATTTGCATATGATTTTCTACTTTTTTTAGTTTCTCCAGTCATCTTGGAATCATAACAGCATACATGACCCCAGTAAGTATGCCTTGCACTTTGTATTTTGAATATTAAGAAACTGGGCTCAGAGATGTCCAGTGACCTGAATGGGCTCATACAGCTAGCAACAGTCTGACCTGGCACTCCATCCCTGGAATTCTGAAGGTTGGCGCAGCTTCTCTTTGTAAAACCACAGCTGCTCTAGGCCCCAGCCCTGGAAGGAACCCAGGCAAACATTTACTCTGAATCAGGGCTTGCCATGGTTCAGACACAAAAGTGCCTGCCTGATCATCCTGACCACTCCAGCGGGCACCAGGAAGGCCTCAGGGGCAGCGTGTTCATGCCACTCACAGCGAAGAGGGCTGACAGTTGGGGCAGGGAGTGGACCCCAAGGAGCAAGTCTCACACCTGGATGGACCCACCTAGAGTAGGCGAGGGGTAGAGACTGGGGGGTCTCTACCTGTGTCCTGGATGCAGAGCATGAGCTTGAGTCTCAGAGAGCACAAACTTTGCTTGTTTGGGACAGGTGTTGGCAGGGCAGGGGCGGCAGGGGGGTGGATCTATCACTCAAATTGGAGAGGAGAGGGTGCCTCAGTTCCCAGGTCAGCACTAGTAAAACATGAGTTTTGGAGCCAGGAGGACCTAGGCCCACATTTTGCATTTTCTGTTTACTGGCTCTGTGGCCTTGTCTAGTTCATGAAGTGTGTCTGTGCCTCAGCTTCCTAATCTGTAAAATAGGGATGCTCACATCCACCTCTCATGACTACTGTGAGAGGAAGATAAGTCCTAGGACAGACGCTGTGATATACAAGCTGTGCCCTTCCCTCCCCTCTTTCCCACCTGCACACACAAAATAAGGTTATGGCTGGAACTGTACAAAAGGCAGGGAAAAAAGATATAGGCAATTCATGAGTGAAGGACTCATGTGGAGCCAGTTGGTGGTCACTAAGGTAATTGCCTTCCGCATTAGTGTATTTTTCCCTAGGTTCTTCTTTTTCCTTAGCCTTAGAGCTGAGGAGATGCTCAGTAGTTGTTTGGTGTAGAATTTGTTCCCTCGTAGAAATCTATTTTGGAGAGGCAGATGGCTTCTTGGACTGGTCACCCTTATGGCCAGTCCTGTTGGTCACCAGATTTCAAGTTGTGGGTACTCTGCAAATATTGAGCCTGGAAAGGCTGACCTATGACAACCAGACTCATAGGAGACTAATGCATAACAAAAGCCAATGCAATAACTTTTGACTGGCTGGTGCTCACTCTTGTACACCTCTCAATTAAGGAAAACAGTCACAGGCCACTTGGAGTCTGTGGCATCACAATGAGGGAAGTTGGTTGGTCATCTCAGTGGTTGAATTCTTTAATTGGGATTCTGCAGGCATATATATATAGGCTGTGTAAAGAATATCTGGTCACAAGTTCCAATGTTCCTGTCAGCAGCTGGGTTACTCTCTTATAGGTACACTGTCTCACACAAAGGGACACATCTTTTCTGTTGCTTGGATGACCCTTCCTTCCGCAGATTCCATACAGACCATCCCTCTTCTGCCTATTCAGTCCTTTTCTACACAGGACACAATGTCACTAATTAGGTATTAATATCAATGTAACATTGTCTTCTCCACATGACACTTCTGGCCACTTTGGTGGGAGGACTGTCCCCAGGTTTCTTATATCTACAGACGCTCCCTAGGGTCAACCCTAAAGATGTCTCATGTCATTCTTTAAATGGTGATTTTTCTCACCATTCCCTAACGCCATAAAAATATTCAAAAGCAGCATGAAAGTATGGATTCTCATCATACATAATGTAATTGAAAAATCCCATCCCACTTTTTTTTCCAGTTGTCACTATCGTGTATGAAAAATGAATAATTTTGCTCCTAAATATTAAAGTAAACCTCTGATTTTTTCTGTTAGTTATTAGAAGTGGAATCATTGGAGGTACCTGGGTGGCTCAGTCAGTTAAACATCTGCTTTCAGCTCATGTCATGATCGCAGGGTCCTGGGATTGAGCCCTGCCTCGGGCTTCCTGCTCAGTGGGGAGCCTGCTTCTCCCTCTCCCTCTGTCCCCTGGCTCATGCTCTCTCTTTCTCACTATCTCTCTATCTCAAATAAATAAATAAAATCTTAAAAAAAATAAAAATGGAATCATTGAGGGAAATATATGAATATTTGTAAGACTTTCATGTATATATTTGTCTCCAGAATGGCAGTACCAATTTATAGTGCTACAGCTATGTGTGAATACCAATTTTATTGCACAATCACCAATACTGGCTACTATGCTCTTTAAAAATTTTCCAATCACATACTTGAAAAATAAGTGATTTAATATTGCTTTACTTGAGAAATATCTTTACTCTTTTTTGATTATAGAGGCAATTAATAATCTATGTACAAAACTGGAAGATACAGAAAGAAATGAAGACCAAAAGAAGAATAGTATATAATTTCTCAACAATATAACCATTGTTATAATTTTAAATATTTTCTTTACACTTGTTTGTTTATTTATCCTGACTCCTTTCTTTCTTTCCACATTCCACATCCAACGAATCCATCAGGAATATATTTTGGTCCTATTTTCAAAATTTATGTTTGCAATTTGACCACTTCTTACCAGCTCCCTATTAACCTACCTGGTTCAAAACATCATTGCTCATATGGACCATTATAATAGCATCCTCACTGGTCTCTGCTTCCACAGTGTCCTATTCAGAAAGATCCTTCTAAAATCTCATGTCCTTCTGCTTACAACTTTTTCATATTTCTTATCAAACTTAGAGTACAACTAAAGTCCTTGGAGTGATCTATAAGGTCCAACATGATTCACTCATTCCTTCTCTGATCTCATTGCCATACTCTCTCACTTATTCCACTCATACTACATTGGCTTTCTTCTGGAGACCTAAATATACCTGGCTTGCTTGCTCCTACTTTAGGTGTTAACTCAGCTGTTTTCACTGCTAAGAATACTCTTTAACAATATAGCTGCATTACTAATTCCCTCACAGTGAAGAATTTTTCTCAAATAAGCACTTCCAGACTATTCCGATCCCCCTACTTCTGCTGTATTTTTCTTTTCCCCATAACTCTTACTTTGTAACACACTATGTAATTTAGTTATTTTTCATGTTTATTGTTTATAATCTGTTTCTCCACTGAAATTAAGATCCATAAGGAGAGAGATATGTGTTTTATGTTTCCAAAGAACACTGAACAAGGATGTGGCAGAAAGAAGGCACTCAATAAATAGTTCCTGAATTTATCTATCTATCATCTATCTATCTGTCTTTCTATCTATCTATCTTAATAAATTCTTGGGTTAGATAATGGGCCTCAGTGAGAATAAGACAAAGGAAAGTTTATTTTTTTGCTCCATAAATGTAGACAGTTGATGAGGGATTAAAAAAAAAAAGTAAACTAGAATTCAAGAAAATGGTGGAAGCTTTCTAGGAACTTGATATAACTCCTCCCATTCAACTCCAAGAACTTTGCTAAATTTCACAAAGTCTCATGCAGTGTTTGCTCTGAGTGAATATTTTAGAGGATAGGGATGGGATGTGTGATATGACAGAATTGTAAGTTTAAGAGACATACACAATAAACCCAACAATAGCATAATATACATTATTCTAAACTGTATGAGAACGATTCTCCAGGAGAAACCACATGTTAGTCCACAAAACAAGTCTTAAAATATTAAAAATTTAAAATATTGAAATTAAAGTGTCATTCCTGATCACAATGGAATGAGACTAGAAACCAATATCAGAAGGCAAACTGGTAAATCCATAAATATGTGGAAACACAGTCTTCAACAATGAATGGGTTAAAGAAGTCAGAGAGAAATTAGAAAGCATTTTGAGACAAATGAAAATGAAAACAACATACCAAAACTTAGAGGATGCAGTGAAAACAGTACTAAGTGGGAAATTTACAGCTATAAAGACATACATTAAAAAAGGAGATCTCAAATAAACAACCTAACTTTATAACTCAAGGAGCTAGAAAAAGAAAACCAAACTAAACCCTAGTTAGCAGAAGGAGAGAAATAACAAAGATTAGAGCAGAAATAAAATATACAATTAAAGCAATAGAAAAAATCAATGAGCGAGTGGATTCTTTGAAAAGATCTACAAATTGACAAATCTTTAGTTAGGTGGCCTAATAAAGGAGAAGACTCAATCAGAAATAAAAGAGGACATCACAACCAATGCCACAGAAATTAAAAGGATTATAAGAGATTATTATGAACAACTATACACCAAAATTGAATAACTTAAAAGAAATAGCTTAATTCCTAGAAACAAATGACTTAAAAACTGAATCATGAAGAATAGAAAATTGACAGAGAACAATAACTAATAAGGAGATTGAATCAGTCATCAAAAACCTCCTTCACCCAAGAAAAATTCCAAATTCATTGTATGAGGCCAGCATTACATTGATACCAAAACCAGATGAAGACAGCACACAAAAAAGAGAACTACAGGCCAATATCTCTAATGAACATAGATGCAAAAATCTCAACAAAATATTGGAAAACCAAATCCAACAATACATTAAAGAAAGTTATTCAGCATGATCAAGTGGGATTTATTTATTCCTGGGATGCAAGTGTGGTTCAATATTCACAATCAATCAGTGTAATACACCATACCAATAGGAGAAAGGATAAAAGCCATATGATCATTTCAGTAGATGCAGAAAAAGCATTTGACAAACTACAACATCGATTCATGATAAAAACCCTCAACAAAGTAGGTTTAGAGGGAACATACCTCAACATAATAGAGGCCCTATATGAATAATCCACAGCTAACATCATCCTCAATGGGGAAAAACAGAGCTTTTCTTCTACAGTCAGGAACAAAACAGGGATGCCCAATCTCACCACTTTTGATCAACATAGTACTGGAAGTCCTAGCCACAGCAATCAAACAAGAAAGAGGAATAAAAGGCAACCACACTGGTAAGGAAGAAGTATAATTTTCATTATTGGTAGATGACATGATACTATATATATAACCCTAAAGACTCCACCACAAAACTACTAGAACTGATAAATAAATTCAGTAAAGTTATAAGATACAAAATCAATTTATGGATTTCTGTTGAATTTTATAAACTAATAAAGAAGTAGCTGGAAGATAAACTAAAAAAAATCCTATTTACAATTGCACCAAGACAATATGATACCTAGGAATAAACCTAACCTCAGAGGTTAAAGACCTTTATGCTGAAAACTATAACATATTGATGAAAGAAATTGAAGAGGACACAAAGAACTGGAAAGACACTCCATACTTATGAATTGGAAGGACACATACTGTTAAAATGTCTGTACTACCCAAAGCAATCTACACATTTAATGCAATCTCTATCAAGATACCAACAGATGGAGGAGGAGCAAGATGGCAGAGGAGTAGGAGACCTAAATTTCATCTGGTCCCAGGAATTCAGCTAGCTAAGTATCAAACCATTCTGAACACCGACGAACTCAACAGGAGATTGAAGAAAAGAATAGCAGCAACTCTCTTAACAGAAAAGCGACCACTTTCTGGAAGGTAGGACATGCGGAGAAGTGAATCTGAGGTGTTATTCAGGAAGATAGACAGCGGGGTAGGGGGCCTCTGTCAGCCGCTACCGGCAGGTGATAGAGCAGCAGAGCACAAAATCGAACTGGTAGAAGTTGGCTTCACTGAGGGACGTCACTCCAGTGGCTAAGTGGGGGGTGGAACCCTCACTGGGACAGTGTGGTCTCAGGACCCTCGGAGTCACAGAAAGACCGGGGGTGCCTGAGTGTGGCAGAGCTCCCAGGTATCAGAGCAGGGAAGCCGGCTGCAGAGACAGAGCTGAGGAGTGGGCTTTCAGCTTGGGGTTGCCATAAACTGTGATCTGCGGCAGAGTCGGGCCACTGCTCTTCCAGCAGGGACCCCAAAAGCGGCAGATTGGGGGAGACTCCCCTTCCTCCCTCAGGAGGAACAGCTCTGGAGCACACCACAGGGATCTGCTGGGTTTAGAGACTCCACACGGGGTCATGTGCCAGAGATAGAAATGCTGGGTCACAGACCAGGTGAGCATGGAGTGTGGCCAGAGACTGGGGAGACGGGAGTGATGGACTGCTTTTCTCTCGGGGCTCACTGAGGAGTGAGGCCCTGCGTTCTCGGCTCCTCCAGGCAGAGATTGGGAGGCCACCATTTTCACTCTCATCGCCCAAAGCTTGCAGGGAACAAAAGCTCCTGAGAAGAAACTCGAGCTGATTTCTTATCCTGGCCCCCGAAAAGGATGGGACAATTCTCCCTCCGGCAAAGACACTTGAGAACCACTGCAACAGGCCCCTCTGCCAGAAGATCAGCAAGAACAGCCTGCCAAGACCAAGTTTACCGATCAATGAGAAAGGCAGAACTCCAGCGTTAGGGGAATTCAGCACATAGAATTCATGGCTTTTTCCCCATGATTCTTTAGTCTTTCAAAGTTAATTTTTTTAATTTTCTTTTTTTTTCTTTGGAATTTTTCTTTTTCCCTTTTTCAGCCAACATCTTATCGTCCCTTTTTCAAAAATCTTTTTTATTTTTCATTTTAGGGTCATATTCTATCCCTTCATTGTAGTTAACCTTATTCTTGGTGTGTATATATATATATATATATATATATGTTGTTCTCTCTTTAAAATATATATATTTTAAAACTTTGGGATACAGTTTCTTCTAACAGACCAAAATATAACCTAAATCTTTAGTGTATGGCTTTGTCCTAGGCTCATGCTTGATCACATTCTCTCCATTTTTTAAAAATCCTCTTCTTTCTTTTTTCAGCCAACTTCTTATCAATTCCTTTTATAAAATCTTTTATAATTTTCATCTTTACAGTCATATTCCATCCCTTCATCATATTTACCCTTCTTTTTGTACATATATAAGTTTTGTTTCTTTAAAATTTTGCGAGGCACTTCCTTCTAACAGACCAAACTACGCCCAAAATCTAGTGTGTGGCACTGATCTATTCACCAATCTGATCATATTTGATATTTTTTCATTATCTTTTATTTCTTTTTTCTTTTCTTTCCCTTTCCTTTCCCCTGGTTTCAGGTCTCTTCTGATTTGTTTAGTGTATATTTCTCTGGGGTTGTTCTTACCCTGTTACCATTTTGTTCTCTCATTCATCTATTCTACTCTGGACAAAATGACAAGACAGAAAACTCACCATAAAAAAAAAAAGGAACAAGAGGCAGTACTGACTGCCAGGGACCCAATCAATACGGACATTAGTAAGATGTTGGAACTACAGTTCAGAATGACGATTATAAAGATACTAGCTGGGCTTGAAAAAAACATGGAAGATATTAGAGAAACCCTTTCTGGAGAAATAAAAGAACTAAAATCTAACCAAGTTGAAATAAAAAAGGCTATTAATGAGGTGCAATAAAAAATGGAGGCTCTAACTGCTAGGATAAATGAGGCAGGAGAAAGAATTAGTGATATAGAAGACCAAATAATGGAGAATAAAGAAGCTGAGAAAAAGAGAGATAAACAACTACTGGATCACGAGGGCAGAATTTGAGAGATAAGTGACACTATAAGACAAAACACTCTTAGAATAATTGGGATCCCAGAAGAAGAAGAAGAAAGGGGGGGGGGGGCAGAAAGTATATTGGAGGAAATTATAGCAGAGAACTTCCCTAATTTGGGGAAGGAAACAGGCATCAAAACCCAGGAGGCAGAGAGAACCCACTTCAAAATCAATAAAAATAGGTTAACACCCTGACATGTAATAGTAAAACTGACAAGTCTCAGAGACAAAGAGAAAATCCTAAAAGCAGCTCGGGACAAGAGATCTGTAACCTACAATGGTAGAAACATTAGATTGGCAACAGACCTATCCACAGAGACCTGGCAGGCCAGAAAGGACTGGCATGATATATTCAGAGCACGAAATGAGAAAAATAGGCAGCCAAGAATACTATATCCAGCTAGGTTGTCATTGAAAATAGAAGGAGAGAGGAAAAACTTCCAGGACAAACAAAAAGTAAAAGAATTTGTGAACAGGAAACCAGTCCTACAAAAAATAATCAAAGGGGTCCTCTAAGCAAAGAGAGAGCCTAAAAGTAACATAGACCAGAAAGGAACACAGACAATATACAGTAACAGTCACCTTACAGGCAATACAATGGCACTAAATTCATATCTTTCAATAGTTACCCTGAATGTAAACGGGCTAAATGCCCCAATCAAAACACACAGGGAATCAGACTGGATAAAAAAACAAGACCCATCAATATGCTGTCTGCAAGAATCTCATTTTAGACCCCAACACACCTCCAGATTGAAAGTGAGGGTGTGGAAAACCATTTACCATGCTAACAGACACCAAAAGAAAGCTGCGGTGGCAATCCTTAGATCAGACAAATTAGATTTTAAACCAAAGACTATAATAAGAGATGAGGAAGGACACTACATCATACTTAAAGGTTCTATCCAACAAGAAGATCTAACAATTGTAAATATCTATGCCCCTAACATGGGAGCAGCCAATTATATAAGCCAATTAATAACAAAAGCAAAGAAACACATCGACAACAATACAATAATAGTGGGGCACTTTAACATCCCCCCTCACTGAAATGGACAGATCATCTAAGCAAAAGATCAAAAAGGAAACAAAGACTTTAAATGACACACTGGACCAAATGGACTTCACAGATCTATTCAGAGCATTCCATCCCAAAGCAACAGAATACACATTCTTCTGTAGTGCCCATGGAACATTCTCCAGAACAGATCACATCCCAGGTCACAAATCAGGTCTCAACTGGTACCAAAAGATTGGGATCATTCCCTGCATATTTTTGGACCACAATGCTTTGAAACTAGAACTCAATCACAAGAGGAAAGTCGGAAAGAACTCAAATACATGGAGGCTAAAGAGCATCCTACTAAAGAATGAATGGGTCAACCAGGAAATTAAAGAAGAATTAAAAAAATTCATGGAAACAAATGAAAATGAAAACACAACTGTTCAAAATCTTTGAGATGCAGCAAAGGCAGTCCTAAGAGGAAAGTATATAGCAGTACAAGCCTTTCTCAAGAAATAAGAATGGTCTCAAATACACAATCTAACCCTATGCCTAAAGGAGCAGGAGAAAGAACAGTAAATAAAGCCTAAACCCAGCGGGAGAAGAGAAATAGTAAAGATCAAGCAGAAATCAATGAAATAGAAACCAAAAGAACAGTAGAACAGATCAACAAAACTAGGAGCTGGTTCTTTGAAAGAATTAATAAGATTGATAATCCCCTGGCCAGACTTATCCAAAAGAAAAGAGAAATGACCAAATAAATAAAATCATGAATGAAAGAGGAGAGATCACAACCAACACCAAAGAAATACAAACAATTATAAGAACATATTATGAGCAACTATATGCCAGCAAATTAGATAATCTGGAAGAAATGGATGCATTCCTAGAGATATATAAACTACCAAAACTGAACCCAGAAGAAATAAAAAACCTGAATAGACCCATAATCAGTAAGGAAATTGAAGCAGTCATCAAAAATCTCCCAACAAACAAGAGCCCAAGGCCAGATGGCTTCCCAGGGGAATTCTACGAAACATTTAAAGAAGACTTAATACCTATTCTTCTGAAACTGTTCCAAAAAAATAGAAATGAAAGGAAAACCTCCAAACTCATTTTATGAGTCCAGCATTACCTTGATCCCAAAACCAGACAAAGACCCCATCAAAAAGGAGAATTACAGACTAATATCCCTGATCAATATGGATGCAAAAATTCTCACCAAAATACTAGCCAATAGGATCCAACAGTACATTAAAAGGATTATTCACCATGATCAAGTGGGATTTATCCCTGGCCTGCAAAGTTGGTTCAACATCCGCAAATCAGTCAATGTGATACAATACATTAATAAAAGAAAGAACAAGAGCTATATGATCCTCTAAATAGATGCAGAAAAAGCATTTAACAATGTACAGCATCCTTTCTTGATTAAAACTCTTCAGGGTGTAGGGATGGGGGTACATACCTCAATATCATAAAAGCCATCTATGAAAAACCCACTGCAAATATCATTCTCAATGGGGAAAAACTGAGAGCTTTCCCCCTAAAGTCAGGAATGCAGCAGGGATGTCCACTATCACCACTGCTATTAAACATAGTACTAGAAGTCAGACAGCAATCAGGAAACAAAAAGAAATAAAAGGCATCCGAATTGGCAAAGAAGAAATCAAACTCTTGGTCCTTGCAGATGATATGATACTTTATGTTGAAAACCCAAAAGACTCCCCCCCAAAACTGCTAGAACTCATACAGGAATTCAGTAAAGTCCAGGATATAAAAGCAATGCACAGAAATCAGTTTGCATTTCTATACACCAACAAGACAGAAGAAAGAGAAATTAAGGAGTCGATTTCATTTACAATTGCACTCAAAATCATAAGATACCTAGGAATAAATCTAACCAAAGAGGCAAAGGACCTGTACTCAGAAAACTATAAAATACTCATGAAAGAAATTGAGGAAGATAAAGAAATGGAAAAATGTTCCATGCTCATGGATTGGTAGAACAAATATTGTGAAGGTGTCAATGCTACCTAGAGCAATCTACACATTTAATGCAATCCCTATCAAAATACCATCCACTTTTTTCAAAGAAATGGAACAAATAATCCTAAAATTTGTATGGAACCAGAAAAGACCCCGAATAGCCAGAGGAATGTTGAAAAAGAAAAGCAAAGCTGGTGGCATCACAATCCCGGACTTCAAGCTCTATTACAAAGCTGTCATCATCAAGACAGTATGGTACTGGCACATAAACAGACACATAGATCAATGAAACAGAATAGAGAGCCCAGAAATGGACCCTCAAGTCTATGGTCAACTTATCTTGGACAAAGCAGGAAAGAATGTCCAATGGCAAAAAGTCAGTCTCTTCAACAAATGGTGTTGGGAAAATTGGACACCATATGGAGAAGAATGAAACTGGACCTTGCTTTACACCACACACAAAAATAGACTCAAAATGGATGAAAGACCTAAATGTGAGACAGGAATCCATCAAAATCCTTGAGGAGAACAGAGGCAGCAACCTCTTTGACCTCAGCCGCAGCAACTTCTTCCTAGAAACATCGCCAAAGGCAAGGGAAGCAAGGGCAAAAATGAACTATTGGGACTTCATCAAGATAAAAAGCTTTTGTACAGCAAAGGAAACAGTCAACAAAACCGAAAGACAGCTGACAGAATGGGAGAAGATATTTGCAAATGAGATATCAGATAAAGGGCTAGTATCCAAAATCTATAAAGAACTTATCAAGCTCAACACCCAAAGAACAAATGATCCAATCAAGAAATGGGCAAAAGACATGAACACACGTTTTTCCAAAGAAGACGTCCAAATGGCCAACAGACACATGAAAAAGTGCTCAACATCACTCGGCATCAGGGAACTACAAATCAAAACCTCAATGAGATACCACCCCACACCAGTCAGAATGGCTAAAATTAACAAGTCAGGAAATGACAGATAATTGGTGAGGATGTGGAGAAAGGGGAACCTTCCTACACTGTTGGTGGGAATGCAAGCCAGTGCAGCCACTCTGGAAAACAGTATGGAGGTTCCTCAAAAAGTTGAAAATAGAGCTACCCTACGACCTAGCAATTGCACTACTGGGTATTTACCCCAAAGATACAGATCCGAAGGGGTACATGTACCCCAAAGTTTATAGCAGCAATGTCCACAATAGCCAAACTATAGAAAGAGCCAAGATGCCCATCAACAGATGAATGGATAAAGAAAATGTGGCATATATATACGATGGAATATTATGCAGCCATCAAAAAAAGAAATCTTGCCATTTGCCACAACGTGGATGGAACTAGAGGGTATTATGCTAAGCAAAATAAGTCAATCAGAGAAAGATATGTATCATATGATCTCACTGATAGAGGAATTCTTAATCTCAGGAAACAAACTGAGTGCTGCTGGAGTGGTGGGGGGTGGGAGGAATGGGGTGGCTGGGTGATAGACATTGGGGAGGGTTTGTGCTCTGTTGAGTTCTGTGAATTGTGTAAGACTGATTAATCACAGAGATGTACCTCTGAAATAAATAATACATTATATATTAAAAAAGAAAAAGAAGATAATAGGAAGGGAAAAATGAAGGGGGGAAATCAGAGGGGGAGATGAACCGTGAGAGACTATTGACTCAGAAACAAGCTGAGGATTCTAGAGGGGAGGGGGGTGGGGGGATGGTTTAGCCTGGTGATGGGTATTAAAGAGGGCACATATTTAATGGAGCACTGGGTGTTATATGCAAACAATGAATCATGGAACACTACATCAAAAACTAATGATGTAATGTATGGTGATTAACATAACATACTAAAATAAAATTAGAAAAAAATAATGATACCAACAGTCTTTTTCAGAGAACTAGAACAAAAAAATCCTAAAATTTATATGGTACCACAAAAGACTCTGAATAGCCAAAGCAATCTTGGAAAAGAAAAGCAAACATGGAGGTATCACAATTCCAGACTTCAAGTTACATTACAAAGCTGTAATGATCAAAACAGTATGGTACTGGCACAAAAGTAGACACATAGATCAATGGAACAGAATAGAAATCAAAGAAATGAGTCCGCAATTATATGGTCAATTAATCTTTGACAAAGCAGGAAAGAATATCCAATGGGAAAAAGACAGTGTCTTCAACAAATGGTGTTGGGAAAACTGAGTAGCAACATGCAAAAGAATGAAACTGGACCACATTCTAACACCATACACAAAAATAAACTCGAAATGGATTAAAGACCTAAATGTGAGACCTGAAACCATAAGAATCCTAGAAGAGATCACAGGCAGTAATTTCTATGACATGACATTTTTTGTGGCAACATCCTTCTAGATATGTCACTTGAGGCAAGGGAAATAAAAGCAAAAATAAACTATTGGGACTACATCAAAATTAAAAGTTTCTTCACAGCAAAGGAATCAACCAACAAAACTAAAAGAGATCCTACTGAATGGCAGAAGATATTTGCAAGTGTCACATCCAGTAAAGGGTTAGTATCCAAAATATATAAAGAACTTAAAGAACTCAACACCTAACAATTGAATAATCCAATTAAAATCCAAATAAATCCAATTAAAAATAGAAGACAGGAACAGACATTTCTCCAACGACATCCAGATGGCCAACAGACACATGAATCGATGCTCGACATCACTGATCACCAGGGAAATGAAAATCAAAATCACAAAGAGATATCACATCACACCTGTCAGAATGGCTAAAATCAAGAGCTCAAGAAACAAGTGTTAGTGAGGATGTGGAGAAAAATGAACCTCTTGCATGGTTGGTGGGAATGCAAACTGGTGTACCCACTCTGGAAGACAGTACGGGAGTTCCTCAAAAAGTTAAAAATAAAACTATCCTACAATCCAGTAATTGCACTATTGGGTATATCCCTAATAATACAACAATACTAACTCATGCACCCCTATCTTTATTCCAGAATCATTTATAGCCAAACTATAGAAGCAGCCTAAATGTCCATCAATAGATGAATGGATAAAGAAGATGTAGTATGTAGGGGCACCTGGGTGGATCAGTCGGTTAAGCGTCTGCCTTCGGCTCAGGTCATAATCCCAGTGTCCTGGGATTGAGCCAAGAGTTGGGCTCCCTGCTCAGGAGGAAGTCTGCTTTTCCCTCTCCCCTTGCCTCTCCCCCACTCATGCTCACTCTCTCTCTCTCTCAAATAAATAAAATCTTTTAAAAAAGAAAACGTGGTATATATATATATATATATATATATATATATATATATATATATAATTGAATATTACTCAGCCACATAAAAGAATGAAGTCTTGCCATTTGCAACAATGTTGATGGAGCTAGAGAGTATTATGCTAAGTGAAATAAGTCAGTCAGAGAAAGACAAATACTATTCACTCATATGTGGAATTTAAGAAACAAAACAAACAAAGGAAAAAAGAGACAAACCGAAAAACAGACTATTAACCATAGAGAACAAACATGGTTACCAGAGGGGAAGTGTGTGGGGGGATGGGTTAAATAGGTGATTAGGATTAAGGAGTGCACTTGTCTTCATGAACACTGAGTAATGTAGGGAACTGTTGGATCACTATATTTTACATTTGAAACTAATATAGTACTGTGTGTTAACTACATTGGAATTAAAAAAAATCTCTTTCATTTCCCATCTCCACAAAAACAACGACAACAAAAACCCAACACCTCGAACAAGCGGCTTCACTGGAGAATTGTACCAATCATTTAAAGAAGAATTAAGGGGAGGAGTTACAATGGCCGAGGAGTAGGGGGACCCTAAGTTTGTCTCATCCCTTGAATATAGCTGCATAGTTATCAAGTACTTCTGAACACCCAAGAAATCAATAGAAGTTCTGAGAAAACAAATACTGCAAGTCTACAAGTAGAAAAGTGACCACCTTTTGGAAGATAGGAGTAATATAGCTGTAGATACAGCAGAGGGGAAGGACCCTGCTTAAGGAGGCTACTGCAAAGTATTATAAGCAGTAGAGCACAAAATTGGAACTTTTTTAGAAGTCTGCTATGGCGGAGGACATTCCTGGCTTAAAGGTGCTCAGGTGGCGAAGCAGGGCAGAATACCAGGTGTGACACCAAGGTCTGAGGATCCCCTGGGTTGCAAGAAGAATGGGTGGCACCTAAGTGCTGCACTGTTCCAGGCATAGGAGTGTGGAAGCTGTCTGAGAATAGTGAGTCTAAGTGCTTGGCTCTGTATCCCCATAAACTGCGAACCACCCTGTGGTCCTGCAACTGTTTTCCTGGGATGGGTCCAGCAAAAGGCAGAAGCATGGCAACACCCTCCCCAGGTGGTACAGTGAGGGTCCGAACCACAGGAGTCCCTAAAAGTTCGAGTTTGGGAACTCAGTCGCATGCTTGAGATGAAAAAACTTGGGCACAGGCAGGGTGAACACAGGGTTCTGACAGAAACCAGGGATACAAGAGTGATTTATTGCTCTTCTGTGAGGGCTCACTGAAGAGTAAGAGGCTCAAATACTCAGTCCTGGGGTTTGAGAGCAGGACACCGCCGTATTAATCCTGCCCATCAGTGCTGAAAGCCTTCAGGGAACAAAACGGCGCCACCTAGTGGAGACCAGAGCCACTTACACCAAGTCCTGCCTCCCTGCCCATTGGAGGTGCATTTCCACTAGGGCAAGTCCACCTGATAATCAGTGCAACAGGGCCCTCCCCCAGAAGACCAGCACAAACAACTTGCTCCCAGCAAGTTTACTGATCATAGAGGGCTGTGAAGCTTCAGCTCTAGGGGAGAATAGTATCTAACCTCCTTTGTACTTTTTATTCTTTTTTTATTATTAGTTTTTCATTTATTTTCTTATTTTTTCAATTCTTTTTTATTCTTTTTTAATTTTTATTTTTATATATACTTTATATATTTTTTATTTTTTATTTCTTTCATTTTATTTTATTTTTAAATATGTGTATATATCTTTTCTTTCTTATTTTGGGATCTACTTTCTTGTAACAAGCAGACCAAAACACACCCAGGATCTAGGGTTGTTTTTTGTTGTTGTTGGTGTTGTTGTTTTTTCTTTTTCTTTCTTCTTTTCTTTTCTGGGCAAAATGACGAGATGGAGAAATGCACTCCAAAAGAAAGAACAGAAGGTAGTACTGACAAACAGGATTTAATCAGTACAGATAAAAGTAAGTTGTCTGAACTAGAATTTAAAAAAATTATTATAAGGATACTGGCTGAGCTTGAAAAAAGCATAGAAGCCACTAGAGAATCCCATACTGTAGAGATAAAAGAACTAAAATCTAGTCAGGTTGAAGTTAAAAATGCTATAACTGAGATGCCAAGTGGACATAAAAATAAGGATGGATGAAGTAGAAGAGGGAATCAGTCATATGGGGAAAATGAAGCTGAAAAGAAGAGGGAAAGAAAACTATTGGATCACGAAGGTAGACTTTGGGAACTCAGTGATTCCATAAAGTGAAATAAGATCTGTATCATAGGAGTCCAAGTTGGACTTTCTTTTGGGGTGAATTCTTCCATCTTGTGCTTTTGGAGGAGAAAAAAGCAAAATAAAATAAATATTTAAAACATTTAAAAAATAAATAAAGTAAGCTAGGTATGTTTTGGTCTGCTTGTTTTTTTTTTTCAAAAGATTTTATTTATTTATTTGACAGAGAGAGAACACAAGCAGGGGGAGTGGGAGAGGGAGAAGCAGGCTTCCCGGGGGGCAGGAGCAGGGAGCCCAATGCAGGGCTCGATCCCAGGATCCTGGGATCAGGACCTGAGCCAAAGGCAGATGCCCAACCGACTGAGACACCCAGGCGCCCCTTTGGTCTGCTTAATAAGAGAAGCTTGATAGACACAAGAAAGAACAAGAAGATAAAAATTTTAAATAAAAAAATAGAAAATTTAAAATAAAATTTTAAATAAAAAAATAGAAAATTTAAAAAAAAGACTGTTCTTTCCGTATCCAAAATAAAAACAAAAACAAACAAACAAAAAAACCCCAAAATCACACCATAAGAAACTCTTAACTACAGGAAACAAACTGAAGGTTGCCAGAAGGGACATGAGTGGGGGGATGGGGTAACTGGGTGATGGGAATTAAAGGAGGACACTTGATGTAATGAGCACTGGGTGTTATATGCAACTGATGAATCACTAAATTCTACCTCTGAAACTAATAATACACTATATGTTAATTAAATTGATTTTAAATTGAAAAATTAAAAAAATTAAAAAACAACAGCAAAAACCATAGGAAGCTAGATCCTGTTCTCCCTAGAGCTGAGGCTTTGCAGCATTCTATGATTAGTAGACTTGCTGTAGGCGAGAGGTTTGTGCTGGTCTTCCAAGGAGGGGCAGCTGCTCTGATTCGCAGGTGGATTTGCCCTAGTGGAGATGTGCCTGCAGGGACCAGGGGTGTGGGGCTTGGTGTAGCAGTTCAGTTCTCCACTTGGTGGTGCTGTTTAGATCACTGAGGTTGATCAGTGCTGGTGGGAGAGGGGTGAAAATGGCTTCCGCCTGCTTTCTCGTCTCTTGAGAGACAAATTCACACCCACCTTTCTTCAGGAAACCCTCACAGACCTGCGGACAATCACTCCTCCTGTGACCTCGGTTTCTGTCAGATCCCTGTCTTCACCGTGTCCTTGACCAAGCTGTGCAGCACTCCCGTGTTTTATCTCTGATGCCCCTTTGTTTCAAAACTCCACAATTCAGAGACCCCACAGCACAGACCTGTGCTGATCCTCTGGGAGAGGGTCTTCCTGTGCTGTGGCCAGTGCAGGTTTGGCCCAGAAAACATTCATGTAACTGTAGCAGTTTGGAGTTTATGGTAAATCACAACACACGGCTGGCGCCAGGGTTTGCCCTCAGCAGGCGTCTTTACTGGTGAATGGGGTAACTCAATAGTGCCCTCAGGGTCCTTTGCCCATGGATAGGCCATATCACCTCTACCAAATGCACTCCAAGCAGGGGAACAGCTTCTCCCTGTGCAATCCAGGGGATCCTTAGACAGTGCTGCCTGCTCCTGGGCTCGTCCTTGCTTCCCCACCAGAGCACCAGCAGGCACGACCTTGGCTATGGAGCTGACCTCCAAAATTTCAGACTCTATGCTCAGCTGTTTATGAAAAACCCTCTCTTTTTTCCCAATCAGTGGGAAACAGTTTTCTTGTGCAGTCTTCTGTGCATGTTTTCTTTTTTTTTTTTTCAGTCTTTCCTTCTCTCCTTCTCTCTCGATACTCCCTCTGCACTCAGGGCTCCCTCCCCTTGCAGTGCCCATGGCTCTCTTCTCCTGTGAATCAACTCTCTACAGTTCATAACTTCCATAGGTCATTTTTTCTGTCTGTAGATGTGCAGCTTTGTTCTCTAAGACTTCTGAACAATTTATTGGGTGTTCCAAATGATTTGGTATTTATTTAGCTGTGTTCTGGGGAGGAGTCAAGCTTAGGAATGCCCAACTCTTACAACATCTTAACCCCCGCCCCTGCAACAGATTTCTTTATAGTGCTTTTGTATCTTGCAACTTTACTGAATTTATTTATTATATTTAACAGGGTTTTTTGTGGTGGAGTCTTTAGGGTTTTCTATATATAGTATCATGCCATCTGCAAATAGTGACAATTTTACTTCTTCCTTACCAGTGTGGATGCCTTTTATTTCCTTTTCTTGTCTGATTGCTGTGGCTAGGACTTCCAGTACTATGTTGAATAATAGTGGTGAGAACGGACATACTTGTCTTGTTCCTGATCTTTGAGGAAAAGCTTTCAGCTTTTTACCATTGAGTATATTAGCTGTGAGTTTGTCATATATGGCCTTTATTATGTTGAGGTAAATTCTATACTCACTTTGTTGAGAGTTTTTACCATAAATTCATGTTGAATTTTGTCAAATGTATTTTCTGCATCTATTGAGATGATCATATGATTTTTATACTTCATTTTGTTAATATGGTGTATCATGTTTGATTTGCAGATATTGAATTATCCTTGCATCCCTGAGGCTTTACTGAGGCCAGAAAATGGTCCTAGGGGTGGGACATGCTTATGGCTTTAGCAATGTGGGAGAAGAGCATTGCGGGCAGAACACACCAGTGGCTTTACTGAGGCTGTGTCTGTGTGGACTTGCATACACTAGTAAGGTAGGGCAAGTGCAAAAATGGCACTTGCCAGTGCCTCTGTCCCTGTAGAAGTCCCAACTAGTTCTCGCCCCTCTGGCAGGTCCTTTAAGATTAACAAATGAATTTCTTTTATAAGTAATCCAGTCACCTCTCAAACTTCTGTCTTTGAGCTGAGTCCTGGAACAAGTGAGTCCATGTGTGAGCCCCTCAAAATGAGTATCTCAGGTCCCCACAGACCCTCCTGGTCCCCTGGATGTAAGTCCCATTGGTTTCTAAAGTCAGACATTTTGGGGGGCGTCTCTCTGGTGCAATTCCCAAGGGTTGTTGTGCCTGATGTAGGGCACAAACTCCTCACCCTTCAGAGAGAAGCTGTGGACCCATGATATCCCTCCCTATTTTGTGTTGTCATGCCATGGGTGAGGTTTTTTGGTAAGAATGTGTCATGTCTCTTCCTCTCATACCCATCTTGATGTGCACCTCTTATACCTTTTTCAGGGAGGGAGCTGTTAGATAGTTTTCATTTTCTTTTCAGTGGGAATTATTTTATATGTAGCTGTAGATTTGGTGTATCCATGAAAGCAGTTGAGTTCAGTGTCTTCCTATGCAGCCATCTCAGACCAGAGACTTCTTTTTTGACCTGTGAATTATTTAGAAATTTATTGTTTATTTTCTAAATACCTGGGGATTGTCTATATTTTTGTTATTGATTTTTAGTTTAATTTAATTATGGTCTGACAGTGTGCTTTGTGTGATTTTTATTCTTGCAAAGTTTCTGATGAGTATTATGATGTAATTATTATTCCTGTTTCTCTATAAGGAATATGTCCTTCCTAACCCTGGGATGCCTTTAGATTTTCTCTTCACCTTTGGTTTTCAGCAGTTTGAATATGATATGGCTGGATGTGGTTTCATTTTAGTATTTATCCTGCATGGTGTTTTCTGAGCTTTTTGGATCTGTGGCTTCTTATCTCATTAATTTTTGAAAAATACTGGGTCATTATTTTTTCAAATATTTTCTGTCCTTTCCTTTCTTCTTCTGGGATTCTAAATATGCAATATGTTACACTGTTTAATATCTCACAGATCTCAGATGCTCTGTTCTCATTTTTTAAGTCTTTTTGCACTTTATGTTTCAGTTTCCAAAACTTTTAATTACCTTTTGTCAAGCTTATTCGTTCTTCCCTTGGCTGTGTTGAATTTACTGATAAGCCCACTGAGCATTCTCCATATTTGCTACTGTGTTTTCATTTTTACCATTTCCATATAACTCTTCTCATAGATTTCACCTCTCTGCTATAATTACCTATCTGTTCTCAAATGTGTCTACCCTTCTCCTTAGAGATCTTAATTTTTGTAAGTAAGCTCCATGCCCAGTGTGGAGCCCAACACAGGGCTCAAACTCATGATCCTGAGATCAAGACCTGAGTTGGGATCAAGAGTCAGACACTTAACTGACTGAAAGACCCAGGCACCCCTAGAGATTCTAATATTTTAATCATTGTTATTTTTAATTCCTTCTAATAGTTCCAATGTCTATGACAAACCTAGATCTGGCTCTAATGATTGCTTTGTCTATTCAGAATATGTTCCATTTTATATTATTTTATTATTTTATTTTATTTTTGTTTATCTTCTTTTTTGTTTTCTTCTCCAAGTTTTTATTTAAATTCCAGCTAGTTAACATATAGTGCAATGTTTGTTTCAGGTGTAGAATTTAATGATTCATCACTTACATACCATACCTGGTTCTCATCAGGTGTCCTACTTAATACCCATCACCTATTTAACCATTCTCCCCAACCTCCCCTCCAATAACCATCAGTTTGTTCTCTGTAGTTGAGTCTGTTTCTTGATTTGCCTCTCTTTTCCCCCCATATTCATCTGCTTTGTTCTTAAATTCCACATATGAATGAAATTATATTGTATTTGTCTTTCTCTGACTTATTGTGCTTAGCATAATACTCTCTACCTCCATCCACATCATTGCAAGTGGCAGGATTTCATTCTTTTTTATGACTGAGTGATATTCCATTATATATATACCACCTCTTCTTTATCCATTCATCGGTTGATGGACATTTGGGCTCTTTCCATAATTTGGCTGTTATTGATAATGCTGCTATAAACATTGAGGTGCATGTATCCCTTTAAATCAGTATTTTTGTATCCTATGGGTATATAGCTAGTAGTGCAATTATTGGATCATAGAGTGTTCTATTTTTAACTTTTTGAGGAACCTCCATAGTGTTTTCCAGAGTGGCTGTACCAGTTTGCTTTCCCACCAACAGTGTGAGAGTGTTCCCCCTTCTCTGCATCCTCACCAACACCTGTTGTTTCCTGTGTGAATTTTAGCCATTATGACTGGTGTGAGGTGATATCTCATTGTAGTTTTGACTTGTATTTTCCTAATGATCAGTGATGTTGGGCATCTCTTCCTGTGTCTATTAACCACCTGTTTGTCTTCTTTGGAAAAATGTCTATTCATGTCTTCTGCCCATTTTGTAACTGGATTATTTGTCTTTTGGGTGTTGAATTTTTAAGTTCTTTATATATTTTGGATACTAACCCTTTATCAGATGTGTCATTTGCAAATATCTTCTCCCATTCCATAAGTTGCCTTTTAGATTTGTTGATTGTTTCCTTCACTGTGCAGAAGTTTTTTTTTTTTATTTTGATGAAGTCCCAATAGTTTAGCTTCGCTTTTTTTAATCTTATTTTTTATTGAAAGCTGAACATGTATAGGGCAGTAGATATAACCAAACATAAATAGTATTTTTATACTTGTAAGTGAACATGATTTTTTCTAGACTTATTTTATTTTATTTTATTTGCAAATGACAAAGGAATTGGGCTGGGTTTGAAGTTTATCATTGCTATGGTTATCCTGTGTGAGCCAAAATCATAAAATTGCTACATTCATACTTTGATTTTCTCTCTCTCCCTTCTTCTTTGCACTGTCCTTTTGTGCTGCTCCCTAGAGAGATTCTATCTCTTGAGCTCTTTCAGCTGTTTTCTACTGTTGTTTTTATTCCAGGTTTGTTAGCATGACAGTAGGGGGTCAGGGAGGTGGTGTTTCCTGGTAACACCAAGGGTGAATTTTCTAAAGATTCTTTCGTATCTTCCTTGTGGGTACCTGGTGGGGTTCCTAGAGGAAAACCTCACAAGACAGTGTGGGGTCCTTACTGCATTTCACCCTGTGCTTATAGCCCACACTCAGCCTTTAGTAATGTACTAAGTATTTCTAATTTAATCTTCTTACTGGCTTATATGGTATTTGGGCAGTGTCTGTCTGAGGTAAGTAAATGTTTAAGTCCTCTTTCTACCTGCAAGCACCTATCACTAAATTCTGTAGTGAAAGTTTCCCATGAGAGTTCTGTTTTCAGAAGGGTACCCAAAAAATCATTAATTGGAAAATTTCCTAGCTTATTTTCTTGTTTTATGAGTAGCAGTGATGCTCCTTTCAACTCTGTGCATCTCTGAGCTCAAACCTGAAGTCTTTAGAAAAGTCTTTGTAATGGATAGTGCTGGATCAGTTGGAAACTCATATGAGAAAAAAATGGACCCTTAACCCCTATCAAACTTCACATGCTCCCTTAACTTATCATGTGGGCCTCCTGCAGATATCAATCTGTCCTTCTACTCTGTATAGCCTTTTAAAGTTCTATTGGCTTCTTCTTACTCTGGGAAAGTCTCTCTCTCTGCCTATTGTTGGTCTGATCTTTTGCACACTGTTGCCCAGACTCAGCAAGTGTCTCTAGCCCCTAGGCTATTGAAATCTTCTCACCTAGCAAGGACATGTCTTTCTCTGGAATTTAGTTTCTCTAAACTTCTTTGTATCCACAGATCTTTACTGTCTTTAAAAATGTGTGCTTTTAAAAAAACTTAATCCAATTTGTGTCTTATTTGGTATAATTATCACAATGGTTTGTCAAGACATTCTAACTCTGAAACAGAAGTTGCACAATGTCTAGTACTTAATTGAAATGGGATGTTCAGATCATAGGGAGAAAGCTCTGTTTTTCACCATTGGGCATTATGTTAGGTGTGGGTTATTCATATATGGCCTTTATTTTGTTAAGGTATTTCCCTCTAAATCTACTTTGTTGAGGGTTTTTATCATGAATGGATGTTGTACTTCATCAAATGCTTTTTCTGCATCTATTGAAAGGATCATATGTTTTGTATCCTTTCTCTTATTGATATGATGTATCATGTTAATTGGTTTATGAATATTGAACCACACTTGCAGGCCAGGAATAAATTCCACTTGATCGTGAGGAATGATTTTTTAATGTATTGTTAAATTCAGTTGGCTAATATTTGCTGAAGATTTTTTCATCTATATTTATCAGAGATATTGGCTTGTAATTCTTCTTTTTTTTGTAGTGTCTTTATCTCATTTTAGTATCAGGGTAATTCTGGCCTTGTAGAATGAATTTAGAAGTTTTTCTTCCTCTTCTATTTTTTAAAATAGTTAGAGAAGAATAGAAATTAACTCTTCCTTAAATGTTTGGTAGAATTCATCTGTGAAGCCATCTGGTCCTGAACTTTTGTTTGTTGGGAGTTTTTTGATTACTGATTCAATTTCATTGGTGGTAATTAGTCTGCTCAAGTTTTCTATTTTTTCCTGTTTCAGTTTCAGTAGTTTATATTTTTCTAGGAATTTATCCATTTCTTACAGGTTGTCCAATTTGTTGGCACATAATTTTTCATAATATTGTCTTACAATCCTTTGTATTTCTGTGGTGTTAGCTGTTATTTCTTCACATTCATTTCTGTTTTTTTTTTTTAGTTCTCTCTCTATTTTTAAAATTATTTTTAATTTTTTAAAGATTTTTTTTATTTGAGAGAGAGAGAGCATGAGAGAGAGAGAGCAAGCAAGCACGAGCTGGTGGGGGAGGGCAGAGGGAGAAGCAGGCTCCCCACTGAGCAGGGAGCCCAACATGGGGCTCAATCCCAGGACCCTGGGATCATGATCTGAGCCAAAGACAGATGCTTAACCTACTGAGCCACCCAAGCGCCCCGGTCTCTCTCTCTATTTTTACTTGTAGAGGATAAACAACATGATACTAAACAACCCATGGGTGAATGAAGTAATCAAAGAAGAAATTTAAAAAATTATTTGTTCTGCTAAAGATTATCTCCAAAAATCTACAGCAAACATCATAAGTAATGGTGAATTACTGGAAGTATTCTTCCTGAGATTTAGAATGTTGCGAGTGGTGCAAGGATGGCCACTATCTCCACTTTTGTTCAAAAATATACTTCCTAGCCAGTGAAGTGAAACAAGAAAAATAAATTGAATTGCAAAGGGAAGAATTAAAAGTCTATAAAGAACTTACCGAACTCAACTCCCAAAAAACAAATAATACAGTTAAGAAATGGGCAGAAAACATGAAAAGACATTTTTTCCAAAGAAGACAGGCAGATGGCTAACAGATACAGGAAAAGGTGCTCAACATCTCTCATCATCGGGGAACTACAAATCAATACCACAATGAGATACCACCTCACACTTGTCAGAATGGCTAAAATTAACAAAATAAGAAACAACAGATATTGGCAGGGATGTGGAGAAAGAGGAACGCTTTTACACTATTGGAGGGAATGCAAACTAGTGCAGCCACTCTGGAAAACAGTATGGAGTTTCCCCAAAAATTTAAAAATAGAACTACCCTATGACCCAGCAATTGCACTACTAGGTATTTACCCAAAAGATACAAAAATACTGGTTCAAAGGGGTAAATGGACCTTGATGTTCATAGCAGCATTATCAACAATAACCAAATTATGGAAAGAGCCCAAACATCCATGGACTGATGAATGGATAAAGATGTGGTATAGGTATACATACATATATATGTATGTATATATGTATATATGTATATATATATATGTATGTATATATATATATATATACACACACACCATGGAATATATTATTTTAAAGATTTTATTTATTTGAGAGAGAGAGGCAGAACTAGAGAGAGAGAGCACAAGCAGAGTGAGGGGCAGAGGGAGAAGAAGACTCCCCACTGAGCAGGGAGTCCAATGTGGGACTCGATCCCAGGACCCCGGAATCATGACCTGAGATGAAGGTAGATTCTTTTTTTAAAAAATTTTATTATGTTATGTTAATCACCATACATTACATCATTAGTTTTTGATGTAGTGTTCCATGATTCATTGTTTGCATATAACACCCAGTGCTCCATTCAAAATGTGTCCTCTTTAATACCCATTACCGGGCTAATCCATCTCCCCACCCCCCTCCCCTCTAGAACCCTCAGTTTGTTTCTCAGAGTCCATAGTCTCTCATAGTTTGTCTCGCCCTCTGATATCCCCCCCATCATTTTTCCCTTCCTACTATCTTCTTTTTTTTTTTTTAACATAGGTAGATTCTTAACAGAATGACTCACCCAGGTGCCCCTATACAATGGAATATTAAGCATCCATCAAAAACAATGAAATCTTGCCATTTGCAACAACATGGAGCTAGAATGTATTATGCTAAGTGAAATAAGTCAGTCAGAGGAAGACAAATGCCATATGATTTCACTCATATGTGGAATTTAAGAAACAGATGAACATAGGGGAAGGAAGAAAAAAAAACAGAGGAAGGCAAACCATAAGAGACTCTTAATTAGAGAGGCCAAACTGAGGATTGATGGCGAGGTGGGCAGGGGATGGGCTAAATGGGTGATACATATTAACGAGGGCACTTGTGATGAGCACTGGATGATTTATGTAAAGTGTTGAATCACTAATTCTACTCATGAAACCAATATTACACCATATGTTATGTTAACTAACTAGAATTTAAAAACTTGAAAAAAATAAAATAAAATGTCTTTATAAATGTCATAATTATGTACATATACAATGCAAGAAAACTTACAAGCTCTTAGAACATATAAATAAGTTTAGTAAGGTCACAGGGTCAGGGTTAACATATGAAGACCAATTATTTTTCTATATATCAGCAATCAACAAATGGGAAGAAATTAAAACGACACCGTGTACAAGAGCATAAAAAGACCAAATACAGAGCAATGAATCTAATGAAAGAAGTGCAAGGTCTCTGCACAGTAATCCGCAAAATATTATTCAGAGAAATTTAAGAAGTTCCCAAAAATGCCACGATCTTGGATTGGAAGAATCAAAATTGTAAAGATGTAAATATTTTCCAAATTCTCTCTACAAATTGTATAAAATTCCAATAAAAATTCTAGTATTATTTTTGCTGGTGGAAATTGGCAAGACGATTCTAAAATGGACTTAGAAATACAAACAAAGAAATGTCAAGACAATCTTGAAGAATAATAACAAAGCTGGGAGATGCACAACTACATAACAATTGATCTATATACAGATAAAATAATCTATATTAAAAGATAATCTCACACTACTAAAGATAACAACACTTACTATAAAACTGTAGTAATTAAAAGGCTGTGGTCCTCCTGCGAGGATAAACAACTAGACCAAATGAACAAATTAGAGAGTCCGGAAACACATGTACATATATATGGTCACTTGATTTATGACAAGGTACCATTACTCTGTGGTGGGGAAAGAATTGTTCTTTAAATTGTGCTTTGTCAATTGAGTAATGTTATGGAAAATTAAACCTTGACTCCTTCAATATAAAAATATCATACAAGATAATCAATTCTGAGATGATTTTTGGTACAAATATGAAAGGTAAAATAATAAATATTTTAGAGGAAAACAGAAGAGAATTTTCATAACTTTGGCATAGCATATATTTCTTTTTATAAATTCTTTTTTCTTTTTATTTTGTTATATTTTGGCATGATTTGACATAAAGACAAGTTGTAAGAACAAAACCAAGAATTCTTATATACTTGTCTTGCAGGTTCCCAAAATGTTACTACTATACCATATCTTTTGTATCCTTCTCTATCGTCTAATTATATATCTAGCCACAAAATTCTTTTCTAAGATCTTTGAGAGTAAGTTGCAGACATGATGTCCTTTTACATCTAAATACATCAAAAAGAAGGAAAGCTTGTTACATAATCACAAAATATCGAATTTAGCAACTAACATTGATATAATATCTTCTTGGGGTGCCTGGGTGGCTCAGTTGGTTAAGAATCTGCCTTTGGCTCAGGTCATGATCCCAGAGTCCTGGGATCAAGCCCTGCATCGCATCAGGCTTCCTGCTCAGTGGGGAGCCTGCTTCGCCCTCTCCCTCCGCTGCTCTCCTGCTCCTGCTCTCTAGTGCTCTCTATCAAATAAATAAAATCTTTAAAAAATTATACAATATCTTCTCATTTATAGATCTTATGTTTATTCAAATTAATCAATACTTTTATGGTCTCTGGGTTTTAAGTCATAGTTAGAAACCCAAGTTAATGAAAGTTAGTGAAGTTACCCAAGACTTTCACCCAAGTTAAAGAGGAATTTACTCATGTTCTTCTGGTATTTTATGGTTTCATTTTTTTACTTCAGATAATCTGGTCCATTTGGAATCTCTTCTTGTGTATAGCTTCAGGTATGGATCTAATTTTCAGTTTTTCCAGTTGGCAAAACCAGTCATCCCAGCACAACTTTTGTTAAAAAATTTTTTATGAAGTCATTTGAAATGGCAATATCACCACATATTGAAGTTCTACATGTACCTTTATTTGTTTCTGGATTTTTTTTCTTTTATTCAACTAGTCTGTCTATTCATGTTTCAGCACTACAGTTTTGTCATAGAAGCTTTATACTATGTTTTTTTTTAATTTTAAAATTCCAGTTAGTTAATATAATCTTCTGCTTTAATGTCTTTTTTTAAAGTTTTTATTTAAATTCCAGTTAACATACAGTGTAATATTAATTTCAGGTATACAATTTAGTGATTCAGCATTTACATATAACAGTCAGTGCTCATCACAAGTGCACTCCTTAATCCCCACCACCTACTTAACCCATCACGCCCACCGGAAACCATCATTTTGTTCTCTATAGTTAAGAGTCTGCTTCTTGGTTTTCCTTTCTCTTTTTTCCCCTATGATCATTTGCTTTGTTTCCTAAATTCCACATATGAGTTGAATCACATGGTATTTGTCTTTCTCTGACTGACTTATTTCACTTAGCATAATACTCTTTAGCTCCATCCATGTCCTTGCAAATGGGAAAACTTCATTCTTTTTTATGGCTGAGTAATATTCCATCATAGAGTGTCTTAAAGTACTTGTCCTCATTGATAGCTTTTTATTTTTTAGTGTTTTCTTGTGTGTTTATTATTCAATATAATATTTACTAGCAACTTGTCTAGCTCTGCCAAAATTCTCATTGACATTTTTGTTGAGATTGAGTGAAATTTATTAATTAATTTTATGATGTTGAATCATCCCATCTAGGTACAAGTGGAATCTTTTCATTTGTACAATTTAAAAAATTTTCTTGATTGAGGCTTGTGGGTGGCTCAGTCGGTTAACCATCCAACTCCTGATTTCAGCTCAGCTCATGATCTCAGGGTCATGAGATTAAGCCCTGCAACTGGCTCTGCACTCAGCAGTCTGCTTGAGGATTCTCTCTCTTCCTCTTCCTTTGCCTCTCCCTCCATTCTCTCTCTCTCTAAAATTAATAAATCTTTTTAAAAATTTCCTTGATCACACCTTTTCTATTTTAAATGGATTTTCTAAATTATTACAATCTCTAGCTAATTATTGTTTGCTTATATGAAGGAAATTGAGTTCTATATGGTAATTTTTCTATCATGTTTATTTTCTTGAATTCTGTTCTTGTTTGGGCAACCTTTATCATTGGTTCCTCTGGGTTTTCCAGATATATGATCATATCGTGCTAATAAATGTAGTTTGAATTTTTATTTCCTAGGTTCTACGCCTCTATTTGATTTCTATTATCTAATTACATTGGTCAATGCCTCTAGAACAGTAAATGATATTGACAGAGGGAATGCTTGTCATTGTATTGATTTCTTTTTTTTTTTTAGATTTTATTTATTTGAGAAAGAGAGAGAGTGCATGAGCGGGGGGGGGAGGGTTAAAGGGAAAGGGAGAAACAGGCTGTTCAATGAGGAGGGAGACCAACCCTGGGCTCACTCCCAGAACACTGGGATCATGACCCAAGCCAAAGGCAGACGCTTAACTGACTGAGACACCCAGGCACCCCGATTTCTTAATGTCTTACTGAGAAATTCAATTAGCCTCTCACTATTAAAAAAGATGTTGGACTTAGTACTAAGATTGTATATATAGTGTGTATGTATGTGTGTATATAATATATACAATATTCATAAGTGATATCAGTCTAGCATTTTTACTATTATCTTTATTAGATTTAGATATAAATGTTTTAGTTGATTCATAAAAAATTATGAAATGTTCATTTTGATTCTCTTAAAAAGCATTTGGGACTATCTGATTTTAAAACTTGAAAGAATTTCCTCTGAAAACATCTAAGCCTTCTACCTTTAGTGGGGATAGTTTTAACTGTCTTTCTTTCTATGGAAATCAGTTTGTTTAAACTTTCTATTTCTAATTGGATCAATATTGGTAAATAATTTTTCCTAAGAAATTCCACATTTCATCTATGTTTTCATATTATATGCATACAGGAATAGAAAAATATGTATGATTTCTTTAAAAGTGCTCTTATTTCAATGCTTATTATCCATTATCATATCATAAATTAGTGATTTCTGCATTTTTTATTGATTGGTAGCTAGTGAGTTGTCTATTTTATTGTTTTTTTCTACCACTTATCTCTCCTCTAGTTCATTAGTTTCTCCTTTTATCTTTACTACAAGCATGCCTTAGATTTATTGCAGGTTTATTTCCAAACTACCTCAATAAAGTGAATATTGTAATAAAGTGAATCTTTTTGCTGTTGGAGGGTCTCACCTCAATGTTGATGGCTGCTGACTAATCAGGGTAGTGGTTACTGAAGGTTGGGATGGCTGTGGCAATTTTTTAAAGTTTATTTATTTTAGAGAGAGAGAGCATGAATGGGTAGAGGGGCAGAGGGAGAGGGAGAGAGAGAATCCTCAAGCAGACTCCCTGCTGAGTGTGGAGCCCAATGCAGGGCTTGATCCCAGGACCCTGAGATCATGACCTGAGTCAAAATCAAGAGTTGGCCACTTAACCAACTAAGCCAGCCAGGCACCCCTGTGGCAATTTCTTAAAATAAGATAGCAATGAAGTTTGTCACATTGATTGACTCTCCCTTTCACAAATGATGTCTTTGTAGCATGCAATGCTATTTGACAGCATTTTACCCACAGTAGAACTTCTTTCAAAATTAGAGTCAAAAGTCAAACCTCTTAAACCCTGCTGCTGCTAGATCAACTAAATTTATGAAGTTTTCAACAATCTTCACAGCAACTTCATCAGAATTAATTTCCATTTCAAGAAACCACTTTCTTTGCTCATCCATGAGAAGCAACTTTTCAACCATTAAAGTGTTTTTTTTTCAGATAAAATATTGTAGGTTTATTTAAAACTCAATTCTCACCTTGAGTATGCAAGATACAAACTCCACAAAATGTTCATTTTTTACTTTGTAGTTTACAAATATACAAAATAGAAGTTGGCTTAAATTTATATTACATATTTATTAAGGCAAGGAACTATATAGAAAAAAAATTTGTTCTGCTTAAGGCATACTTGGGAATAAACCATTGTACAAGTTATTGCACATCTGAAACCGCAGTAACAGACTGCATAAAAATGTGAAAGAAGTAAACCAGGCGTATTTACCTTAGGTCATAAATGTAGATTGGAAGACAAAAATAGATTTTCCTTGTCAAAGGATGCAGCAGTTTGAGAACTTTGGCTTCCTCATTTGGTACCTTTAGAACCAAGACTCACCAAGCACCATCGTTTAGGTTATTAAAAACACATTTTCTGTCCCTGAATTTCTTCCTCTTCTTCTAATACCATAATAATGGCTTTTAGAAGGCAAAGAGAATACAAGGTGATCTTTATGCTTATATTGCATCGAAACACAATTCAAGGGAATTCTGGTCTTCCCTCCCCCCAACACATGGATCTAACTTATACCCTGATAGCCACACTTTCCAGTCACCCCCTTGGTGTTTTGTAAGTCCAGGAATATTCAAGTTGGCTTTAGCATTGAAATGTTAGACGATCCAGTCACAGACCCCATCAGTTCTTTGATTTGTCTTCTGGTTTCCTTGTATCTCCTGATTATTCATTCACAAGCTGGTTTGTTGGGAACTTGACCATGATTGTAGTGCTTTCCAGCTGGGTTCCTCCCCTCCTCAGGCATGGGGAGGGGGCGGTGGGAGAAGACAGTGTGAAAGGCAAAAAAAAAAAAAAAATACTGAATTCTCTTCTGGCAGTGTGGGTCATATCCACTGTTCGGGGATTTAAAAGTGCCTCTTCATGTGTAGGGCGAGGTGGTCCAACCTGGAGAAGGCATGGTTGCACTTCTGGCACTGGAAGGGGCGGTGCCCAGTGCATTTGCGATAGTGCCTAGTCAGTTCGTCAGAGTGGGCAAATTTCCACCCACAGCCGTCAGAGTCACAGTGGTAGGGTTTCTCACCTGTGTGGGTTCGCAGGTGTGCCTTGAGATGAGAACTCTTCGTGTAGGTTTTGCCACAGCCCGTATAATCACAAGGGTGAGTGGCTGTCCTTTTCCAGGGCCACTTCCCCTCTTTGGTTTCGACTCATCCAGCATGCAGGGAACCAGGAGGCATGAGCTCTTGGTAATGGAGCTGTGGGACCTGTGGCTGCATCTGGACTGGCAAAAAGGATGGGTAGTTTGGCCCCGGGTGGGAGTAGGGATGAAAGCCCAGGAGGAGTGGTAGGGCAGGATGACAGTCCCAGCTGCTCAGCAGTTCCTCAGCACCCAGGGTTGGGGTAGTCCTGCTGGGGAGCTGTCACCCCAGGGGGAAGTCAACCATTAAAGTTTTACTGTGAGATTGCAGCCATTCATTCACATCTTCAGGCTCCGCTTCCAATTCTAGTTCTCTTGCTTTGTACCACATTTGTACCACATTTGCAGTTACTTCCTCTGTTGAAGTCTTGGAACCTCGGAAGTCATCCATAAGGGTTGTAATCAGCTTCTTCCAAACTCCTGTTAATGTTGATATTTTAATCCATTGCCATGAATCACAAATGTTCTTAATGGCATCTAGAATGGTGAATCCTTTCCAGAAGGTTTTCAATTTACTTTGCTCAGATCCATCAGAGGAATCACTATCTATGACAATTATAGCCTTATGAAATGTACTTCTTAATGAGACTTGAAGGTCAAAATTACTCCTTGATCCAGGGGCTGCAGAGTGGATGTCATGTTAATAGGCATGAAAATAACATTAATCTCATTGTACAACCCCATTAGAGCTCTTGCGTGACAAGGTGCATTGTCAAGAGCAGTAATATTTTGAAAGGAATCTTTTTTTTTCTGAACAGTAGGTCTCAACAGTGGGCTTAAAATATTCAGTAAACCATGTTGTACAGATGTGCTATCATCCCGGTTTTGTTGTTCCATTTATAGAGCACAGGAAGAGTAGATTTAACATCATTCTTAAGGGCTCTAAAATTTTCAAAATTAGCATTGGCTTCAATTTAATGTCACCAGCTGCATTAGCCCCTAACAAGAGAGCCTGTCCTTTGAAGATTTGAAGTCAGTCATTGACTTCTCTCTAGCTATGAAAGTCCTAGATGGCATCTTCTTCCAACAGAAGGCTGTTTCATCTACACTGAATATCTGTTGTTTAGTGTAGCCACCCTCATTAATTATCTTAGCTAGATCTTCTGTATACTTTGCTACAGCTTCTACATCAGCACTTGCTGTTTCACCTTGCATTTTTATGTCCTGGAGATAGCTTTTTCCCTTAAACCTCACAAACCAACCTCTGTGGGCTTCAAACTTTTCTTCTTCAGCTTCCTCACCTCTCTCAGACTTCACAGAATTGAAGAGAGTTAGGACCTTGCTCTGGATTAGGCTTTGGCTTAAGAGAATGATGTGGCTGGTTTGATCTTTGATCCAGACCACTAAAACTTTCTCCATATCTGCAATAAGGCTGTTTCACTTTCTTATCATTTGTGTGTTCACTGGAGGAACACTTTTAATTTCCTTTGAGAACTTTTCCTTTGCATTGACTATTTGGCCCAAGTGGTCTAGTTTTTAGCCTATCTCAGCTTTAGTCATGCTTTCCTCGTGAAACTAATTATTTCTAGCTTTCGATTTAAAGTCAGAGACATGTGACTCTCCCTTTCACTTGAACACCATTGATTAGCCTAACTTCAATATTGTGGTGTCTCAGAGAATAGGGAAGCTGAAGGAGAGGAAGTCAGAACACTCACATTTACTGATTAAGTTTGCTAACTTATATGGGTGCTATTCGTGGTGCACCAAAACAATGACAATAGTCACATCAAGAACCACTGATCACAGATCATCAAACAGTATAATAATGATGAAAAAGTTTGAAATATTACAAGAATTAGCAAAATGTGATGCAGAGACACGTGAACAAATGCTGTTGGAAAATAGCACTATTAGGCTTGCTTGACCTGAGGTTGCCACAAACTTTCAATCTGCAAAAAATGCAGTACCTATGAAGCACAATAAAACAAGGTATGCCTGTACTTCATACCTCATGTCTTCTTTACATTTATTTGGTGTTCTTTTTCTAGCTTTTTGAGGTGAGAATTTATTTTCATTACTTTATTTTTAATCATGAAAATGTTTAAGACTCTGAAATTTTTCTTTAATTGCTATTTATATGTATGCCACAAACTTCTATATGCAATGTTTTTGTTCTTTGTTTTAGAAGGCTTATAATTTTGATTTATAACTCATTTTTAATAGTTTAGAAAAATTTAGGTGGAAGGCCCTATGGGCTTTCTTATTTTGATTATAATTATCTATTTTATTACATTATGATTAAGGGTATTGTTTGTAATGCTTCTGCTTTATGGAATGTAATATGTGTTATTTTTAAACAAGTGGAAAAGATTTTTAAGCAAAGCCCAAAGTGCAAAAACAATTTTTAAAAACCACAAATGTGTATATATTTATATATGTATATATATATTTATATGTACACATTTGTGTGTATATATAGATTTTTGCTTATACGTATATAAGCAAAAAATAAGGAATGAAAAATGATAATTGTACTCTTTATGGTTCTTGTGAACTTTTGTTCATGAAAAGATACTATTAAGAGTGAAAAGACAAACCACAGAATGGGATACAATATTTGCAATACATATATTTAAAATTTCTCTTACTTAGTATGTGTAAAGAAAACTAAAAAATCACAGTATGGTACTGGCACAGAAATAAACACATAGGTCAATGGAACAGAATAGAGAGCCCAGAAATGGACCCTCAACTCTATGGTCAACCAATCTTCAACAAAGCAGGAGAGAATGTTCAATGGAAAAAAGACAGTCTCTTCAACAAATGGTGCTGGAATATTGGACAGCCACATGCAGAAGAATGAAACTGGACCATTTCCTTACACCATACACAAAAATAGACTCAAAATGGATGAAAAACCTAAATGTGAGACAGGAATCCATCAAAATCCTTGAGGAGAACACAAATATAAATGTCTTTGACCTTGGTCCCAGCAACTTCTTCCTAGAAACATGGTCAATGGCAAGGGAAACAAAAGCAAAAATGAACTTTTGGGACTTCATCAAGATAAAAAGCTTCTGCACAACAAAGGAAACAGTCAACAAAACCGAAAGACAACTGACAGATGGGAGAAGATATTTGCAAATGACACTACAGATAAAGGGCTAGTATCCAAAATCTATAAAGAACTTATCAAACTCAACACCCAAAGAACAAATAATCCAATCAAGAAATGGGCAGAAGACATGAACACACATTTCTGCAAAGAAGACATCCAAATGGCCAACAGACAGATGAAAAAGTGCTCAACATCACTAGGCATCAGGGAAATACAAATCAAAACCTCAGTGAGATACCACCTCACACCAGTCAGAATGGCTAAAATTAACAAGTCAGGAAATGACAGATATTGGCGAGGATGCAGAGAAAGGGGAACTCTTCTACACTGTTGGTGGGAATGCAAGCTGGTGCAGCCACTTTCTAAAACAGTATGGAGGTTCCTCAAAACGTTGAAAATAGAGCCACCCTATGACCCAGCAATTGCACTACTGGGTATTTACCGCAAAAATACAAATGTAGTGATCTGAAAGGGCAAGTGCCCCCAATGTTTATAGCAGCAATGTCCACAATAGCCAAACAATGGAAAGAGCCTAGATGTCCATCAACAGATGAATGGATAAAGAATATGTGGTATATATATGGAATGGAATGGAATAGAATATTATGCAGTCATCAAAAAAATGAAATCTTGCCACTTGCAACAATGTGGATGGAACTAGAGGGTATGATGCTAAGAGAAATAAGTCAATCAGAGAAAGACAAGTATCATATGATCTCACTGATATGAGGAATTTGAGAAACAAGAGAGAGGATCATAGGGGAAGGGAGGGAAAAATGAAACAAGATGAAACCAGAGAGGGAGACAAACCATAAGAGACTCTTAATCTCAGGAAACAAACTGAGGGTTGCTGGAGTGGAGGGAGGTGAGGGGGATGGGGTGTCCGAGTGATGGATATTGGGGAAGGTATGTGCTATGGTTTGCGCTGTGAATTGTGTAAGAATGATGAATCACAGACCTGTACCCCTGAAACAAATGATACAGTATATGTTAATAAAAACATAAAATAAAATAAATGAAAGAAGGTGAAAAAAGAAAACTAAAAATCAATATAAACAAGGCAAGCAAATCAGTAGAAAAACTGACAAAAGTGTGGAGCCAGCACTTTACAAGAAAAGATTCCAAATGACTAAAAAAAAAAAAATAGGTGACAAGATACTAGGCATCAGGAAATCAAACCTACAATTGACGTCCCACTATATACCAACTCCAATGACTAAAAACAACAAAAAAATAACAATGCTGAATTTTGGTGAGAATGTGGGGAGATGCAAACTGTCACACATAACTGATGGGAGTATAAATTGGTATGACTTTTTTGGTAGCTTATAATAAATCTGAATATATGCAATGCCTTGTGACCTAGCACCTTCACTGTTGGGTAAACATTTTGATAAATCCACATACTGAGTACAATTATTACCAAAAAATATGTCCAAGATTGTGCTTAAGCACAATAATAATATGTCACATGAAAAACTACCCAAATGTCTACAATGAATAGAAATGATTAATAAAATCTACTACATTCATACAATGGAAACAAGCCATTAAAAAATTGTTCTGGGGTGCCTGGGTGGCTCAGTCAGTTAAGTATCTGCCTTCAGCTTGGGTCATGATCCCAGGTTCCTGGGATCAAGTCCCACATTGGGCTCCTTGCTCAGCAGGGAGCCTGCTTCTCACTCCCCCTGCTTGTGTGCTCTCTCTCTCCCTCTCAGACAAATAAATAAATAAAATCTTTAAAAAATAAAAAAAATGTTCCAAACCTATGTTGTTTTTGAAAGCTTTTTTAATATTGGAGGAATCTTCTAGGAATTAATCTCTCTTCAATTAAAAGAATCTTTAACAAAGTTCCACCTCTTTCTTGTTTCCCTTCCCTTTATTTTATTTTACTTCAATAAAATGAAAACTAATACTTCTTACTTTGAATAGCATGTATGATATAAACTCATTATTATAAAAATTCATTTCTGTAAAAGTATCTTTCTTTTTTGCTTTTCACCTGTTAGCCTACCCCATTTTATAAGAGAATGGGAAGATGTTTGTAGTGATTTTGACCCAATATTTGAACTAGATAATTCTGGACGTTACCAATTCATATAATTTATTGAATCTGCCTTCATATGTTCTTATAATGTTTGATTTTACAATAATGGACATGGTATAATAAATTTATGAAGTGACTAACCTTTTTTTTACCTTATATATACCTCATACTGTTAAATTTTGTGAATGTTTCTATATGTTGTCAATTAAACTATGTGGTCAATTTGCACTGTGATTAAAGTTTTAAGATCCTTAGCATTTATATGCTAGATTTTGTTATTTTTTAATTTTTTAAATAAAAATTCACTTTACAGAATTTACATTTGTTTTGAAAACAGGTCTATGTTTTAACAGTTTCCAAATTTGGTACATTTGAGACTTTAACAGCAAAATCGGTTTTTACACATGACCTCCTTGTTCTATGATCAAATCAGTTTCTATCTGTGGTTCTAGCTCACAGGGAATAAGGTCAGGCTTCTCTTTCCACACCTCAGTCCAGGGAAAGGCCCTGATCCCAAACCCTTCCTCACCCCTCCCTCACAGGGAAGACTCATGTGATGGGCCAGATTCTGGAGCACTGAGCGCAGTACCACTGCACACTGCGAGGTGACACGCATGCATGTAGGACACACCGATGTTCTCTCTTACAATACTAAGTGGTAAGCTGAGCCAGTGCCCACCTGTGAAGGCTGGGTGCTGCCACATCACTCTCTCTTCCTTTCTTCTCACTGGAGATTTGGGGCTGAGTCCTCATCCTGGCACTTTAGGGGTCAGTGGTGGTAAGATGCAGAATGAGTCAAAGGAATTCTGCTTCATTCTTGAGTCCAAGCCTGTGCTTCAACTCAACTCAATCGGAAAGCTGTACATTATTTTTTGCCTCATTAACTGGCCATGTTCAGTTTTCTGTCTGCACATGATGCTCCCTTCTCTTGGTAGTTACCCCTTCTTTCACTGCTTTTCTTGATTACTTCTATCCTCTTTGACTCCTCTCTTTTCTAATTAGCTCCCTCACTGATGTCTAGGAGACACAATTAGCACATCATTATATTCATACATTTCATCTGTGTTGTACTTTACCAGATTTTCTTAGTGTTTAGTATATTATATGGTATTTTGGTATAAAATATGGTATTTTGTATTGGTTGTATTGGTCCAAGCCTGTGCTTCAACCTAACTGGACCAGAAGGCTCTAAAGGGAGGGATACGGGGAACTATATTTCAGTGAACAATATTCCAAACCCCTGTGTCTGAGCCTCATTTAGAGAAAGCCCCGGGAGAGGGCAGAGTGGCAGTGTACAGTAGGAGGAAGATGTTGTTTTGTCCTCTGGACAAATACTAGTCCCATACTGTCCAATTCTTACTGATAACTTCACACTTTCACATGCCTCTCACACTACTGCAGATGGGGAAACACACATACCCAAATGTCATGATCCACTTTGAAATGTCACATGTACCCATTCAAATAGACATGGCCTCAGGTATTGCCATATCTCATCCAGAGACTAGCACTTGGTGTTTGCAGGCATGGTTGGAGGACTTAACCCATGAGAAGATAAGATAAATGTCTGTTGGTAGGAGGACTGGTTAAGGCCCATGGAACATCAGTGATTATTTCACACCTACTTTTCCAGCAGTGGCTCATGCACCAACATCAGGTACCATGAATCAGTGTTCTTTTTCTTAAACTGGTCTCACAGTAAGCTAGTTGTCCTCATTTAGGCTTCATTTTATCTCTCAGCACTTTGACTTTGACATTTATTTATTTATTAAAAAATTTTTGGAGAATAGTTGACACACAATGTTACATTAGTTTCAGATGTACAACATAGTGATTTGACAAGTTAACATTTTGCCATACTCACCAAAAGTGTATAGCTACCATTGGTCACCATATGGTGCTATTACAATATCATTGACTATATTAATCATGCTGTGCCTTTTTAAAAATTTTTATTTTATTATGTTAGTCACCATACATTACATCATTAGTTTTTTTTATAATTTTTTATTGTTATGTTAATCACCATACATTACATCATTAGTTTTTGATGTAGTGTTCCATGATTCATTGTTTGTGCATAACACCCGGTGCTCCATGCAGAATGTGCCCTCCTTAATACCCATCACCAGGCTAACCCATCCCCCCACCCCTCTCCCCTCTAGAACCCTCAGTTTGTTTTTCAGAGTCCATCGTCTCTCATGGTTCGTCTCCCCCTCCGACTTACTCCCCTTCATTTTTCCCTTCCTACTATCTTCTTTTTTTTTTGACATATAATGTATTATTTGTTTCAGGGATACAGGTCTGTGATTCATCAGTCTTACACAATTCACTATGCTGTGACTTTTATTCCCATAACTTATTCATTCCATAACTGGAAGCCTGTACCTCCCACTCCCCTTCACACATTTTGCCCATTCCTGCATCCCCCCAACCCTGGCAACCATCAGTTTGTTCTCTGTATTCTGCCTTTTGTTTATTCATTTGTGGCTTTTTTTAATTCTTGATTCCACATTGAGTGAAATCATGTGGTATTTGTTTTTCTCAGCTTGACTTATTTCACTTAGCATGATACCCTCTAGGTTCATCCATGTTGTCACAAATGGCATGATTTATTTTTTATTATGTTATGTTAGTCACCATACAGGACATCATTAGTTTTTGATGTAGTGTTCCATGATTCATTGTTTGTGTATAACACCCAGTGCTCCATGTGATACGTGCCCTCCTTAATATCCATCACTGGGCTCAGCCATCCCCATCACCCCCCTCCCATCTAAAACCCTCAGTTTGTTTCCTGGAGTCCATAGTCTCTCATGGTTCGTCTCTCCCTCTAATTTCCCCCCCCTTCATTTTTCCCTTCCTTCTCCTAATGTCCTCCATGCTATTCCTTATGTTCCACAAATAAGTGAAACCATATGATAATTGACTTTCTCTGCTTGATTTATTTCACTTAGCATAATCTCCTCCAGTTCCATCCATGTTGATGCAAAAGTTGGGTATTCATCCTTTCTGATGGCTAAGTAATATTCCATTGTATATATGGACCACATCTTTTTTTTAAAGTTTATTTTATTATGTTATGTTAGTCACCATACAGGACATCATTAGTTTTTGATGTAGTGATCCATGATTCATTGTTTTCTTATAACACCCAGTGCTCCATGCAGTATGTGCCCTCCTTAATACCCATCACCAGGCTAACCCATCCCCCCCAACACCCTCAGTTTATTTCTCAGAGTCCATAGTCTCTCATGGTTCATCTCTCCCTCTGATTTCACCCCCTTCATTTTTCCCTTCCTTCTCCTAATGTCCTCCATGCTATTCTTTATGTTCCACAAATAAGTGAAACCATATGATAATTGACTTTCTCTGCTTGACTTATTTCACTTAGCATAATCTCCTCCAGTCCCATCCATGTGGATGTAAAAGTTGGGTATTCATCCTTTCTGATGGCTGAGTAATATTCCATTGTGTATATGGACCACATCTTCTTTATCCATTCATCTGTTGAAGGGCATCTCGGCTCTTTCCACACTTTGGCTATTGTGGACATTGCTGCTATGAATATTGGGGTACATATGGCCCTTCTTTTCAGTACATCTGTGTCTTTGGAGTAAATCCCCAGGAGTGCAATTCCTGGGTCATAGGGTAGCTCTATTTTTAAATTTTGAGGAACATCCACAGTGTTTTCCAAAGTGGCTGTACCAACTTGCATTCCCACCAACAGTGTAAGAGGGTTCCCCTTTCTCCACAATCTCTCCAACATTTGTTTCTTGCCTTGTCAATTTTGCCATTCTAACTGGTATAAGGTGGTATCTCAGTGTGGTTTTGATTTGAATTTCCCTGATGGCTAATTTTTTTTTCATGTGTCTGGTAGCCATTCATATGTCTTCTTTGGAGAAGTGTCTGTTCATGTCTTCTGCCCATTTTTGACTTGATTATTTGTGTTTTGGGTGTTAAGTTTGAGAAGTTCTTTATAGATCTTGGATATCAGCCCTTTATCTGTAGTGTTATTTGCAAATATCTTCTCCCATTCTCTGGATTGCCTCTTTGTTTTATTGACTGTTTCCTTTGCTGTGCCAAAGCTTTTTATCTTGATGAAGTCCCAAAAGTTCATTTTCGCTTTTGTTTCCCTTGCCTTTGGAGACGTGTCTTGAAAGAAGTTGCTGGGGCCAATGTTGAAGAAGTTACTGCCTATGTTCTCCTCTAGGATTTTGATGGATTCCTGTCTCACATTAAGGTATTTCATCCATTTAGAGTTTATCTTTGTGTATGATGTAAGAGAATGGTTCAGTTTGGTTCTTCTGTATATAGCTGTCCAATTTTCCCAGCACCATTTATAAAAAATATCCAATGGGAAAAAAACAGTCTCTTTAACAAATGGCATGATCTTTTAAAAAGATTTTGTTTATTTGTCAGAGAGAGAGCACAAGCAGGGGGAACGGCAGGCAGAGGGAGAAGCAGGCTCCCCGCTGAGCAAGGAGCCTGATGTGGGACTTGATCCCAGGACCCTGGGATCATAACCTTAGCTGAAGGTAGTTGCTTAATCGACTGAGCCACCCAGGGATCCCACAAATGGCATGTTTTTATCCTTTTTATAGCTGTGTAATATTCCATTATGTATGTATGTGTGTATGTATATGTATGCCGATCAAAATCAGCTATATATTACATCTTCTTAATCCATTCATCTATTGATGGACACTTAAGTTGTTTCCATATGTTGGCTATTGTAAATAATTCTGTAATAAACAGAAGGGTGTATATGTCTTTTTGAATTTATGTTTTTGCTTTTGTTGGGTAAATATCCAGTAGTGGAATTATTGGATCATATGGTATTTCTTTTTTTTTTCAAGTTTTATTTTAATTCTAGTTAGTTAACATACAGTGCTGTATTAGTTTCAGGTGTATGATATACAACACTTCTATACATCACCTGATGTTCATCACGATAACTGCACTTCTTAATCCCCATCACCTATTTAGCCCATCTCCTCAACCCCCTCTCCTCTACTCACCATCAGTTCGTTCTCTATAATTAAGAGTCTATTTCTTGATTTGTGTCTCTCATTTTTCCCTGTTCTTATTTGTTTTGTTTCTTAAATTCCACATATGAGTGAAATCATATGGTATTTGTCTTTCCCTTACTGACTTGTTTTGCTTAGCACTATATTCTATACCTCCATCCTTGTAGCAGCAAACGGCAAGATTTCATACTTTTTATGGCTGAATAATATTCCATTGTATATATATACCACACCTTCTTTATCCATTTATCAGTTGATGGACACTTGGACTGCTTCCATAATTTGGCTATTGTAGATAATGCTACTATAAAATAGGGGTGCATATATCCTTTTGAATTAGTGTTCTTATATTCTTTGGGTAAATACCCAGTAGTGTGATTGCTAGATCATAAGGTAGTTCTATATTTAACTTTTTGAGGAACCTCATATTGCTTTCCACAATGGCTATACAAATTTACATTCCTACCAACAGTGCACAAGGGTTCCCTTATCTCCACTTTCTCACCAGCACTTGTTAGTTCTTGTCTTTTTGATTGTAGCCATTCTGACAGATGTAAGGTGATATTTCATTTGGCTTTATTTGCATTTCCCTGATGATTAGTGATGTTGAGCATCTTTTTCCTGTCTCTATTGGCCATGTATATGTATTCTTTGGGAAAACTTCTATTCAGGTCCTCTGTCCATTTTTTTAATTGCATTGTTTGGGGTTTCTTTGGTGTTGAGTTGTATAACTTCTTTTTATATTTTGGATATTAACCCTTGATTGGATATATCATTTGCTAATATCTTCTCCCATTTAGCAGGTTGCCTTTCTGTTTTGTTGATGGTTTCCTTTATGGTGAAAAAAACTTTTTATTTGGATGTAGACACTTAGACTGTCCAAACTGGGAACACATCCCATGGCTGACTCAGAGGTTTCTGATTTTTTTCACTTAAACTTGGACATTTCAGGTCATCTTCAGTAACTATTCCCACATATCTAATTTTTTCTTTGCACCCAATGTTATTTATCTCACATTTTACAATTGCCTTAAAAAAGACAACACATATCACTACTGTCCTTTTAGAAATAACTTTCAGCTATCTCTAAGTTATATACTTTAAAATTTCTCCTTTCTTAGAGGTAGCCCAGATATCCTACAGAATCACTACCAATTACCAATATATACTGTTTTCCTTGGCCAAAAACCTCACACTCACAGGCCCATGTCAATTGTTATTATATGCAGAATCAAAACAGATGTTTTTCTTTGGTGATCATTTTCCAAATATGCTGTCACATGAGCAAGTGGAGTCTATTCTGTAGTCTCTATAATCCATCCTAAAGTGCTAGTTCTAACTGCTTTTTTTCCATTACTGGGAAATAAATTCTCTGTTCTTTTAGGCTCTGGTGAAGTAGCATTCTTATGTGTCCCAAAATAAATCCACTACTGAGATCACACCCATATCACATGGTGCCATCACTCAAACTGAGCCCCTAGTGGAATGATCATAAACTAAATACTCCCTCATACATGCGGAGGAAAAGAAAATGGAGGACCTCGTGGCAAAACTAAGATAGATGCAGTAAAGTGGTTTCAGGATAGGAAACACTTTTCCATTTGGCTTCATCTGAATTACAATAATCTTGGCTAAAAGACTCTGCATCAACCTATTTTAAAAATATTCATTTATAGGGACAACTGGGTGGCTCAGATGGTTAAGCGTCTGCCTTCGGCTCAGGTCATGATCCCAAGGTCCTGGGATCGAACCCCACATCAGGCTGCTGGCTCAGCGGGGAGCCTGCTTCTCCCTCTCCCTCTGCCTCTCCCCCTGCTCATGCTCTCTCTCTCTCTATCTATCTCTGTGTCACAAATGAATAAATAAAATCCTTAAAACAATATTCATTTATAATGAATTACAACATAACATAACTTGAGAAACATTAACAACATATTTTAACTTAAAAACTTATATTAGTGCTTAATGGTCATAGTTGATAATATTTATGTGTATGAGGGGAATAATGTTTTCATGACTCCTGATTATAAATTCCTTATTTAGTAGGTTTGTTTTTATCTAACCAATTAAAAATACCAGTATGAGTATTTTGCCAAGAGAAAGAATTAGATAACTTCCCAGTGTTCCAGAAAGGGGCAAGGATACTTCATACTGAAATATTCAAAATATTTCCAAGAGAAACATTTTAGTAATAACAAATGCTGCACTTTGTGCTATTCTTTACACAAGAGAGAGGGAATCCACCACTCTTGCGTGTTCCCTACAGTACTGTTATTAAGAATTTTATAAAAACACACCTCTGTTAAAATTCTTTCAGCCATCACCACAGGATACAGTTAAAACCTTTAGGCATGTGACATTTAAAGACTTTTTACGTTTCTATCAAACTACCTTAGCAGGCCCATCTTTCACCTTATTCCCCTGCAATTTACCTTGGCCCCTTACCTGACACCCCCAGGATAAAAGAATTCCCTGTCCTTTCCCAAGTCACTAATGCATTCTACTCAAAAGGTACTGGACTCCTGGACTGTGCTTTATTTTTGGTGACAGTACTCTTTCTTCCTTGCAGCCATTACAGTTTGATAATTCCTTGTCCTAACTTATCAGTGTTCTCTGATTGTTCATTCTGGAACTTATAAAGAAAAATTGTTCAGTCCTTGAGTCAGAAAGGAAAGAAAGCCCTTTGGCTCAGTGGTGTGGCTACGGGCAGGGTTAGGGGTTGAGCACTAGATGTTTCCTTACTTCTCTGTTTTCAGAAGCATTATATCTCTGGCTTCTAAATAGTTTACCTTGAGAAAACTGGATGCACTTCAATCATGGAAGAATTTATCAGGAACTTTCCAAACAGAATGCTCATGTTCTAATGAGAATTTCCCCTGGTTCTGTGGGGTTGGTGCTGTGTTTCAAATCTTTCATGTTTTCTTTGGGGTTACTCAATCCTCTGTCAAAGGTGTTGGGGTATAAAGAGTATGTCAAGGTGTCAGGCAGACAATGGCAAGTCCCTGTAGGACAATGTGTGTAATGGAAAGAGATGAGTCCACTTTCCCATTCCTTTCCCTCTCTGTGACCACTGCCTCCTGGATAATCTAAACTACTTTCTTACCTCTTAGAACAGAATTTTTTTTACAGCATTCCCCAGTGACACTGCTGCCTTAGTTTTCTTTTTGTACTATTTCCAGAAGAGAAGATTGACTTATATTGTATTTAGTTTCTGAGGTCATCATGAATAATTTGACCCCCCCAAATAAACAAAGGTAAGCTATAACTATTCTGCAGTGTTCTTGTGGGGGGCAGGTGGACAACCTGATCCAGGTTGGTGATCAGCTCATGGCTGAAACTTCTATACAGCCTCCTTAAACTCCAACCTATCCCATTCTGGAAGAGAAGACTGTCCTTGCCATTACCAAGGTCAGTGGCCTTTGATGCAACAAGATTCATATTAAAGGTTAGTAGGTCCTTTGAGGTGTTTAATTTTTCATGGTCAGTACTTACTAAGCCATTTATGGTCAGACAGCGGGTTACATGCTTTGTTCCGGTTCATGGACCATGCAGAGTACACAGGGAAATTCACAACTTGAGCAGGGAAATATTAACTGACTTTTCCTTTCATATTTTTTGTACTTCTCTGCATTTGCACTATAAAATCAGTTGGTCAGTCAACCATTCACTGCCTCAAGGGAAGCAGAAAAGATAGGTACTCCTGCCCTCCCTCACATTAAAAGGTTGACTATAAGCTGATGAAGCCTCAATATAGCCTCTTCCTTAGCACAATCATTCTCTATGAACTCAAAGATTGCTTCCCTTACATCAGAAATTAAATAACCTTTTCTGGGGAAAGAATGACACAGAAATTTTAGATATCATATTGTGTCTAAATCTATCTGTCTTCTGCAAAAAGCAACAAAAAATGTCTCAAGTCCACTTGGACATTCAATTCTTGCCTCCCAATAGAATGGTGACTGAGATTTGGGAAACTATTGATACTAGTTCATCTATCACATAGTAACTGGCCCCTGACATACACTTACAGTATAAATAACTATAAATTTTGTACAAAATTCATTAAGGGACTGTTTGGGGGCATTGGGCAGTGGAAGATGCAGAATTGTGATACTTGAGAGAAGGAAATCTATGGGATGAAACACTGTTTGCCACAGCATGCTGCCTGGGTCCAGATGGTGACACAAGGAGGTGGAACCTAAACAAATACAGTTGCTTTGATGAGTTGAGGAGATTGTGGTTTGCAGCTGGTGAAGCACTTCAAATTTGCAGGTTTTATCTGGAAGCAGAGGGAACACTTGATGAAAGACTCCATGAAACCTATGATGGAACAAGTGCTGTGGGGCAGAATCCAGAGACCTAGCTGAACATTTGTGGGTATTTAGTTAAGATGAGAGATAGGCCAGGAGCACCTGGGTGGCTCAGTCGTTTAAGCATGCAACTTTTTTTAAACATGTTTTTTAAATTAATTAATTAATTTATTTATTTATTTATTTTAAATTCAATTAGCCAATGTTAGTCATCACATCACATGTGCTTCTTAATGCCCATCACCCAGTTACCCAATCCCCCCATCCACCTTCCCTTCCACAACCCAGTTTGTTTCCCAGAGTCAAAAGAAATGGACCCTTAACTCTATGGTCAACTAATCTTTGACAAGGCAAGAAAGAACATCCAGTGGAAAAAAAGACAGGCTCTTCAATAAATGGTGCTGGGCAAATTGGACAGCCACATGCAGAAGAATGAAACTGGACCACTCTCTTACACCATACACAAAGATAAAATGGATGAAAGACCTCAATGTGAGACAGGAATCCATCAAAATCCTAGAGGAGAACACAGGCAGCAACCTCTTCGACCTTGGACACAGCAACTTCTTGCAAGACACGTCTCTAAAGGCAAGGGAAGCAAAAGCAAAAATGAACTATTGGGACTTCATCAAGATAAAAAGCTTCTGCACAGCAAAGGAAATGATCAACAAAACTAAAAGGCAACCTACAGAATGGGAGAAGATATTTGCAAATGACATTACAGATAAAAGGCTGGTATCCAAGATCTATAAAGAACTTCTCAAACTCAACACCCTAAAAACAAATATAAGCACTCAACTCTTGATTTCAGCTCAGGTCTTGATCTCAGGGTCCTGGGATTGAGTCCCCCATGTCAGGCTCTGTGCTCAGCAGGGAGTCTGCTCAAGGATTCTCTCTCCCTCTCCCTCTGCCCTCCCCCACTTCTATCTCTCTGAAATAAATAAATAAATCTTTTAAAAAAAGACGACAGATAGGCCAGGCATTGAGGTTAAAGTAGTCTGCCTAGAACTAAGTTCAAAACTGATACTTACCCACCCACACAGAGAATGAAAGCAAATGTGACAGACCCAAAGGAGCCAATAATAACTTAGCTAGCTTCCAGAACAAAAGTGAACATCCTTTATGGAATATGACAAAGTCCACATTTTAAGCAATGTATTATTGACAATGTTCTGCACAGAAAAATATTTTCTAGTCATACCAAGAAGCAGGAAAGAGTGAACACAAAATCATGAAAAAGAGCAATTAATAGAAACTGAGCTCAAGATGTGTAAACTGTTGGAAGTAGCAGAAAAACTGAAAGAAAAATGTCCAAGTCTCCTCTCTTCTGCTCTAACCACACCTATCCCAACTGATCTGTGTGAATCTATGAGATTTGTTTAATAACTTGCTCAAGATCACACAGCCCATGCTGGAGCCAGGATTCAAACAGAGATTTTTTTTTCCCCCACTATACTGTGGGGTTGGTTTACTGATTATTAGTATTATTATTAGTGATTATTTAATATTAGTGATCATTTTTAATTTTTTAAAATTCCAGTATACTTAACATAAACTGTAGTATTAGTTTCAGGTATCCAATATAGTAATTCAACACTTCCATACAACACCTGGTGCTCAGCACAAGAAATGCACTCTGTAATCCCATCACCTAATTAACCCATCCCCTCACCCACTTCCCTTATGGTAACCATCAGTTTGTTCTCTACAGTTGAGTCTGTTTCTTGGTTTGCCTTTCTCTCTCTTTTTTTATCTTTTGCTCATTTGTTATGTTTCTTAAATCCCACTTATAAGTGAAATCATATGGTATTTATCTCTCTCTGACTGACAGCATTTTACTCTCTAGCTCCATCCATGTCCTTGCAAATGGCAAGATGTCATTCTTTTTTTATGGCTGAGTAATATTCCATTGTCGACATACACCACACCTTCTTTATTTTCATCTATTGATGGACACTTGGGCTGCTTCCATAATTTGGTTGTTGTAAATAATGCAGTAATAAATATAGGGGTACATGTACCCTTTGAATTAGGGTTCTTGCATTATTTGGGTAAATACAAAATAGTGCAATAACTGAATCACAGAGTAGTTACATTTTTAACTTTTGTGGAATCTCCATACTGTTTCCCAGAGTGACAGCACCAGTTTGCATTCCCACCAGCAGTGCAAGAGGGTTTCTTTTACTTCACATCTTTGACAACACTTGTTGTTTTTCAAATTTTTTATTTTAGCCATTCTGATGGTTGTGAGGTGATATCTCATTGTAGTTTTGATTGGCATTGGCTTGATGATGAGTGATGTTGAGCATCTTTTCATGTATCTGTTGGCCATCTATTTGTCTTCTTTGGAGAAATGTCTATTCATGACTTCTGCCCATTTTTTAATTGGGTTATTTGTTTTTTGGATGTTGAGTTGTGTAAGTTCTTTATATATTTTGATACTAACACTTTATAGGACATATCACTTGCAAATATCTTCTCCCATTCAAAGGTTGTCTTTTAGTTCTCTTTTTGTTGTTGTTTATTTTTTTGTTTAAATCCAATTAGCCAATGTATCATTATTGTTTGATACAATGTTCAATGATTAATTAGTTGCGTATAATACCCAGTGCTCATCACATCACGTGTCTTTTAGTTTTCTTCATTATTTCCCTTGCTGTGCAGAAGTTTTTTTATTTTTTTGTAGTCCCAACAGTTTATTTTTCCTTTTGTTTCCTTTGCCTTAGGAGATCTACCTAGAAAAATGTTGCTAGGACCAATGTCAAAGAAATTACTGCCTGGGCTCTCTCCTAGGACTTTTTTTTTTTTCTCTCTTTTTTTTCTTTTCTTTCTTTTTTTTTTTCTCCTAGGATTTTTATGGTTTCAGGTCTTACATTTAGGTCTTTAATCTATTTTGAGTTTATTTTTGTATATTGTGTAAGAAAGTGATCCAGTTTCATTCTTTTCTGTGTGGCTGCCCAGTTTTCCCAACACCATTTGTTGAAAAGACTGTCTTTTTCCTATTGCTTATTCTTTCCTACTTTGTTGAAGATGAATTGAACATATAATTGGGGGTTTATTCTAGGTTTTCTATTATGTTCCATTTATCTATGTGTGTATTTTTGTGTCACTACAATACTGTTTTCATTACTACAGGTTCGTAGTATACCTTCAAGTCCAGAATGTGATGCCTCCAGCTTTGCTTTTTTTTTCCTCCCAAGATTGTTTTGGCTTCATGGGGTCTTTGGTGATTCCATACAAATTTTAAGATTTTTTTTGTTCTAGTTTTGTGAAAAATGCTGTTGGCATTTTAGTAGGGATTGTATTAGATCTATAGACTGCTTTGGGTAGTGTAGACATTTTAAGAATATTTGGTCTTTTAATCCATAAGACTTTTCCATTTCTTTGTATCTTCTTCAATTTCTTTCATAAATGTTTTATAGTTTTCAGAGTATAGGTCTTTCACCTCTTTGGTTAAGTTTATTCCTAGGTATTTTATTATTTTTGATGCAGTTATAAATGGGATTGTTTTCTTTCTTTTTTAAAGATTTTATTCATTCATTTGAGAGAGAGAGAGAGAAAGTGAGAGAGAGCACAAGCAGGGAGGAGAGGGAGAAGCAGCCTCCCCGCTGATGCAGGGCTCAATCCCAGGACCCTGGGATCATAACCTGAGCCGAAGGCAGATGCTTAACCAACTGAGCCACCTAGGTGCCCCTGGGATTGTTTTCTTAATTGTTCTTTCCACCACTTCATTATTAGCATATAGAAGTACAACAGATCATTGTTGTACAGATCAATGTATCAATGTACAGGATACATTGATTTTGTATCCTGTAACCTTACTGAATTCATTTATCATTTGTAGTGTGCATGCCTTAAACTTATACAATAATGTATGTCATTTAGTTATTAATAAAACTGGAAAAAATAAGTCATTACATACAAATATCTTTCTCTTTTTTTGTAGTTTCAGTTTTCATTTAAATTCCAGTTAGTTAACATACAGTGCAATAATTAGTTTCAGGAGTAGAATTTACTGATTCATCACTTACATTCAACACCCAGTGCTCATCAAAAGTGCCCTCCTTAATACCCATCACCCATTTAACTCATCTACCTGCCCAACTGCCCTTCAGCATCTCTCAGTTTGTTCTCTATAGTTAAGAGTCTGTTTTATGGTTTGTCTCTCTCTTTTTTTCTCTTATGACATAAATAGATAGGCTAGAAAGCTAAGAGCAAAAAAGGGAGATGACTTTAAGGAAATGATTCTACAACAATGACATTTATACCATACATATCTATTCATATACAAAAACATTAGATTTCATTTTCTTAGACTATGATAAAATAAAGGGAAAGGAAACAAGAGGTGATTCTTTGCTTAACAATTTTTATAACTGAAGAGATATTAGTTCCTGGAAGATTCATTCAAGGTTATGGAAAAAGAATTTCCAAACAATACAGATTTGGATCTACAATTATTTTTTGTTTATATTCAATTAATTAGCATATAGTGTATTATTAGTTTCAGAGGTAGAGTTCAGTGATTCATCAGTTGTATATAACACCCAGTGCTCATTACATCAAGTGCCCTCCTTAATGTCCATCACCCATTTACCCCATACCCCATGCCCCTCCAGCAACCCTCAGTTTGTTTCCTATGGTTAAGACTCTTTTAGTTTGTCTCCTCTCTAATTTCATCTTGTTTTATTTTTTGCTCCCTTCCTCTATGGTCCTGCTTTGTTTCTTAAATTCCACATATGAATTAAATCATATGGTAATTGACTTTCTCTGATTGACTTACTTCACTTAGCATAATACCCTCTAGTTCCATTCACGTTTTTGCAAATGGCAAGATTTCATTTTCTGATGGCTGAGTAATATTCCATGGATCTACAATTATTTTTAATGGCATATTTAAATTTTGGCAGAGGCAGAAATTCCCTGCTCTGGAAGATCAAATTTCAGGAGGATGACTCCATTGTTCTTTGCTATACCCTCCTCCATCTCCAAATTTTTTACATACACTTATTCATTAAAGTGTTATATACACATGGAAAAGGTTAGAAGTCAGGTGTACTGTTCCATGAAATTTATTTTTTTATTTTTTTGTTGTTATGTTAATCACCATATATTACATAATCTGTTTTGGTGTACTGTTCCATGATTCATTGTTTGTTCATAACACCCAGTGCTCCATGCAGAATGTGCCCTCCTCAATACCCATCACCAGGCTAACCCATCCCCCCACCCTCCTCCCCTCCAGAAACCTCAGTTTGTTTTTCAGAGTCCATCATCTCTCCTGGTTCGTCTCCCCCTCTGACTTACTCCCCTTCATTCTTCCTCTCCTGCTATCTTCTTCTTTTTCTTTTTCCTTAAAATATGTTGCGTTATTTGTTTCAGAAGTACAGATCTGTGATTCAACAGTCTTACACAATTCACAGCGCTCACCGTAGCACATATCTTCCCCAATGTCCATCACCCAGCCACCCCATCCCTCCCACCCCCGACCACTCCGGCAACCCTCAGTTTGTTCCTGAGATTAAGAATTCCTCATATCAGTGAGGTCATATGATACATGTCTTTCTCTGATTGACTTATTTCACTCAGCATAACACCCTCCAGTTCCATCCACGTCGTTGCAAATGGCAAGATCTCATTCCTTTTGATGGCTGCATAATATTCCATTGTGTATATATACCACATCTTCTTTATCCATTCATCTGTCGATGGACATCTTGGCTCCTTCCACAGTTTGGCTCTTGTGGACATTGCTGCTATAAACATTGGGGTGCACATACCCCTTCGGATCCCTACATTTGTATCTTTGGGGTAAATACCCAGTAGTGCAATTGCTGGATCGAACGGTAGCTCTAATTTCAACTGTTTGAGGAACCTCCATACTGTTTTCCAGAGGGGTTGCACCAGCTTGCATTCCCACCAACAGTGTAGGAGGGTTCCCCTTTCTCCACATCCCCGCCAACATCTGTCGTTCCCTGACTTGTTAATTTTAGCCATTCTGACGGGTGTGAGGTGGTATCTCATTGAGGTTTTGATTTGGATTTCCCTGATGCCGAGCGATGTTGAGCACGTTTTCATGTGCCTGTTGACCATTTGGATGTCTTCTCTGGAAAAATGTCTGTTCATGTCTTCTGCCCATTTCTTGATTGGATTATTTGTTCTTTGGGTGTTGAGTTTGATAAGTTCTTTATAGATTTTGGATACTAGCCCTTTATCTGATATGTCATTTGCAAATATTTTCTCCCACTCTGTCGGTTGTCTTTTGGTTTTGTGGACTGTTTCTTTTGCTGTGCAAAAGCTTTTTATCTTGATGAAATCCCAATAGTTCATTTTTGCCCTGGCTTCCTGTGCCTTTGGTGATGTTTCTAGGAAGAAGTTGCTGCGGCTGAGGTCGAAGAGGTTGCTACCTGTGTTCTCCTTTAGGGTTTGGATGGACTCCTGTCTCACGTTTAGGTCTTTCAACCATTTGGAGTCTATTTTTGTGTGTGGTGTAAGGAAATGGTCCAGTTTCATTCTTCTGCATGTGGCTGTCCAATTTTCCCAACACCATTTGTTGAAGAGACTGTCTTTTTTCCACTGGACATTCTTTCCTGCTTTGTCAAATATAAGTTGACCATAGAGTTGAGGGTCCATTTCTGGGCTCTCGATTCTGTTCCATTGATCTATGTGTCTGTTTTTGTGCCAGTACCATACTGTCTTGATGATGACAGCTTTGTAATAGAGCTGGAAGTCCGGAATTGTGATGCCGCCAGCTTTGCTTTTCTTTTTCAATATTCCTCTGGCTATTCGGGGTCTCTTCTGGTTCCATACAAATTTTAGGATTATTTGTTCCATTTCTTTGAGAAAACTGGATGGTCTTTTGATGGGGATTGCATTGAATGTGTAGATTGCTCTAGGTAGCATTGACATCTTCACAATGTTGGTTCTCCCAATCCATGAGCATGGAACGTTTTTCCATTTCTTTGTGTCTTCTTCAATTTCTTTCCTGAGTATTTTATAGTTTTCTGAGTACAGATCCTTTGCCTCTTTGGTTAAATTTATTCCTAGGTATCTTATGGTTTTGGGTGCAATTGCGAATGGGATCGACTCCTTGATTTCTCTCTCTTCTGTCTTGTTGTTGGTGTATAGGAATGCCACTGATTTCTGTGCATTGATTTTATAGCCTGCTACTTTACTGAATTCCTGTATGAGTTCTAGCAGTTTTGGGGTGGAGTCTTTTGGGTTTTCCACATAAAGTATCATATCATCTGCAAAGAGTGAGAGTTTGACTTCCTCTTTGCCGATTTGGATGCCTTTGATTTCTTTTTGTTGTCTGATTGCTGTGGCTAGGACTTCCAATACTATGTTGAATAGCAGTGGTGAGAGTGGACATCCCTGCCGCGTCCCGTTTTCCCCATTGAGAATGATATTCGCTGTAGGCTTTTCGCAGATGGCTTTTATGATATTGAGGTATGTACCCTCTATCCCTATACTCTGAAGAGTTTTGATCAAGAAAGGATGCTGTACTTTGTCAAATGCTTTTTCTGCATCTATTGAGAGGATCATATGATTCTTGTTCTTTCTTTTGTTAATATATTGTATCACGTTGATTGATTTGCGGATGTTGAACCAGCCTTGCAGCCCAGGGATAAATCCCACTTGGTCGTGGTGAATAATCCTTTTAATGTACTGTTGGATCCTATTGGTTAATATTTTGGTGAGAATTTTTGCATCCATGTTCATCAAGGATATTGGTCTCTAATTCTCCTTTTTGATGGGGTCTTTGTCTGGTTTTGGGATCAAGGTAATGGTGGCCTCATAAAATGAGTTTGGAAGTTTTCCTTCCATTTCTATTTTTTGGAACAGTTTCAGGAGAATAGGTATTAATTCTTCTTTAAATGTCTGATAGAATTTCCCTGGGAAGCCATCTGGCCCTGGGCTTTTGTTTGTTGGGAGATTTTTGATGACTGCTTCAATTTCATTAGTGGTTATAGGTCTGTTCAGGTTTTCTATTTCTTCCTGGTTCAGTTTTGGTAGTTGATACATCTCTAGGAATGCACTCATTTCTTCCAGGTTATCTAATTTGCTGGCATAGAGTTGCTCATAATATGTTCTTATAATTGTTTGTATTTCTTTGGTGTTGCTTGTGATCGCTCCTCTTTCATTCATGATTTTGTTGATTTGGGTCATTTCTCTTTTCTTTTTGATCAGTCTGGCCAGGGGTTTATCAATCTTGTTAATTCTTTCAAAGAACCACCTCCTAGTTTCGTGGATCTGTTCTACTGTTCTTTTGGTTTCTATTTCATTGATTTCTGCTCTGATCTTTATTATTTCTCTTCTCCTGCTGGGTTTAGGCTTTATTTGCTGTTCTTTCTCCAGCTCCTTTAGGTGTAGGGTTAGATTGTGTATTTGAGACCTTTCTTGTTTCTTGAGAAAGGCTTGTATTGCTATATACTTTCCTCTCAGGACTGCCTTTGCTGTATCCCGAAGATTTTGGACAGTTGTGTTTTCATTTTCATTGGTTTCCATGAATTTTTTTAATTCTTCTTTAATTTCCTGGTTGACCCCTTCATTCTTTAGTAGGATGCTCTTTAGCCTCCATGTATTTGAGTTCTTTCCGACTTTCCTCTTGTGATTGAGTTCTAGTTTCAAAGCATTGTGGTCTGAAAATATGCAGGGAATGATCCCAATCTTTTGGTACCGGTTGAGACCTGATTTGTGACCTAGGATGTGATCAATTCTGGAGAATGTTCCATGGGCACTAGAGAAGAATGTGTATTCTGTTGCTTTGGGATGGAATGTTCTGAATATGTCTGTGAAGTCCATTTGGTCCAGTGTGTCATTTAAAGTCTTTAAGTCCTTGTTGATCTTTTGCTTAGATGATCTGTCCATTTCAGTCAGGGGGGTGTTAAAGTCCCCCACTATTATTGTATTGTTGTCAATGTGTTTCTTTGCTTTTGTTATTAATTGGCTTATATAATTGGCTGCTCCCATGTTCGGGGCATAGATATTTACAATTGTTAGATCTTCTTGTTGGATAGAACCTTTAAGTAGGATATAGTGTCCTTCCTCATCTCTTATTACAGTCTTTGTTTTAAAATCTAGTTTGTCTGATATAAGGATTGCCACCCCAGCTTTCTTTTGGTGTCCATTAGCATGGTAAATTGTTCTCCACCCCCTCACTTTCAATCTGGGGGTGTCTTTGGGTCTAAAATGAGTCTCTTGCAGACAGTATATCGATGGGTCTTGTTTTTTAATCCAATCTGATAGCCTGTGTCTTTTGATTGGGGCATTTAGCCCATTTACATTCAGGGTAACTATTGAAAGGTATGAATTTAGTGCCATTGTATTGCCTGTAAGGTGACTGTTACTGTATGTTGTCTGTGTTCCTTTCTGATCTTTGCTGCTTTTAGGCTCTCTCTTTGCTTAGAGGACCCCTTTCAATATTTCTTGGAGGGCTGGTTTCATGTTTGCAAATTCCTTTAGTTTTTGTTTGTTCTGGAAGCTTTTTATCTCTCCTTCTATTTTCAATGACAGCCTAGCTGGATATAGTATTCTTGGCTGCATATTTTTCTCGTTTAGTGCTCTGAAGATAACTTGCCAGTCCTTTCTGGCCTGCCAGGTCTCTGTGGATAGGTCTGTTGCCAATCTAATATTTTTACCATTGTAGGTTACATATCTCTTCTCCCGAGCTGCATTCAGGATTTTCTCTTTGTCTCTGAGACTCGTAAGTTTTACTATTAGATGTCAGGGTGTTGACCTATTTTTATTGATTTTGAGAGGGGTTCTCTGTGCCTCCTGGATTTTGATGCCTGTTTCCTTCCTCACATTAGGGAAGTTCTCTGCTATTATTTGCTCCAATATACCTTCTGCCCTTCTCTCTCTTTCTTCTTCTTCTGGGATCCCAATTATTCTAATGTTGTTTCATCTTATCGAATCACTTATCTCTCGAATTCTTCCCTCGTGATCCTGTAGTTGTTTCTCCCTCTTTTTTTCAGCCTCTTTACTTTCCATCATTTGGTCTTCTATATCACTGATTCTCTCTTCTGCCTCATTTATTCTAGCAGTTAGTGCCCCCATTTTTGATTGCACCTCATCAATAGCCTTTTTGATTTCGACTTGGTTAGATTTTAGTTCTTTTATTTCTCCAGAAAGGGTTTTTCTAATAACTTCCACGCTTTTTTCAAGCCCAGCTAGTATCTTTAAAGTCATGATTCTGAACTCTAGGTCCGACATCGTACTAATGTCCATATTGAGTAGGTCCCTGGCTGATGGTACTACCTCTTGTTCTTTTTGCTGAGGTGATTTTTTTCGTCTTGTCATTTTGTCTTCCAGAAAGTGGTCGCTTCTCTGTTCAGATAGTTGTTGCTACTCTCCTCTTTGATCTCCTGTTGAGTTAGTAGGTGTTCAGAATGGTTTGATCCCTATTCACCTGAATTCCTGAGACCAGATGAAATCTAGGACTCCTACTCCTCCGCCATCCTGCTCCGCCCTCTGTCCCATGAAATTTAACAAAATTAACATACCTATGTAGTTCCTATTCTGATCCAAATGGTTGTATTTTACATAGCTCCCTATAAGGCCCTCTTGTGCCACTTCCCGGTCATCCTTACTCCTCTTTTGCAAAAGTAAACACAATCCTCACCTCCAGGAGCATGGTCTAGTTTTGTCTGATTTTAAATTTATGTAAGTGGAATCATATGGCACAGAGTTTTTTTTTTTTATTTAGCTTCTTTTACTCAACATCAGTTTCCTGTGTTTTATCCATGGTCTTGGGTCTGGCAGTAATTTATCATTGTGCTGCTACATTGTATTCCATCATATGAGCAGAGCATATTTACTCATTAATTGTACCTATTATGAATATTTGCATAGTTTTTCATCTGGAATATTACATATCGTGCTGTATAAATAATCTCATACATAGTTTTGCTGATAATTATACTCATTTATGTGTATTTCCCTAAGTATTTGCTTATCAGGGAACTGCTAGGTCATAGGACATTGCATATATTCAACTTTATTATATGTTACCAAAGATATTCCCAATGTACACTCTCATCAGTTGTGTATTAAAGTTTATGTTTCCTCACATTCTTATCAAAATTTGGCATAATTTTTTCATTTGAGCTATCCAAGTTGACACAGAGCATGCTTCATAGGCATGCCAATATAGGTTTAATTTTCAGATGCCTAATGACATCAAGAACCTTCTCATATAATTTTTAGTCATTTGGAGTCTTGTGTTGTGAAGTACTTATTCCAAATTTTTGCCTTTTTTTCTTTTTTTTAAATTTTATTATGTTATGTTAGTCACCATACAATACATCATTAGTTTTTTTTTTTTTTTTGTCATGGGATGAACATAATATTATTTAATCTTTTGGAGGGCATTTAGGTAGATAAGAGACATTTAATCCATGGGAGGACAGTTAGGTAAACAAAAGGCAATTTAAAATTTTAAAGCAGAATAAATATAACATTTTAAAAGTTTAATTCACACTTCAACATAATGTGCCTTTGATTTTTTTTATTTTTTTATTGTTATGTTAATCACCATACATTACATCATTAGTTTTTGATGTAGTGTTCCATGATTCATTGTTTGTGCATAACACCCAGTGCTCCATCATTAGTTTTTGATGTGGTGATCCACGATCCATTGTTTTCACATAACACCCAGTGCTCCATGCAGTATGTGCCCTCCTTAATACCCATCATCAGGCTAACCAATCCCCCTCCCTCCTCCCCCCTCCCCTCTAAAACCCTGTTTGTTTCTCAGAGTCCATAGTCTCACATGGTTCATCTCTCCCTCCAATTCCCCCCCATTTTTCCCTTCCTTCTCCTAATGTCCTCCATGTTATTCCTTATGTTCCACAAATAAGTGAAACCATATAATTGACTTTCTCTGCTTGACTTATTTCACTTAGCATAATCTCCTCCAGTCCCATCCATGTGGATGTAAAAGTTGGGTATTCATCCTTTCTGATGGCTGAGTAATATTCCATTGTATATATGGACCACATCTTCTTTATCCATTCGTCTGTTGAAGGGCATCTCGGCTCTTTCCACACTTTGGCTATTGTGGACATTGCTGCTATGAACATTGGGGTACATATGGCCCTTCTTTTCACTACATCTGTGTCTTTGGGGTAAATCCCCAGGAGTGCAAATCCTGGGTCATAGGGTAGCTCTATTTTTAAGTTTTTGAGGAACATCCACAGTGTTTTCCAAAGTGGCTGTATCAACTTGCATTCCCGCCAACAGTGTTAAGAGTGTTCTCCTTTCTCCACAATCTCTCCAACATTTGTTATTTCTTTCCCTGTCCATTTTTGCCATTCTAACTGGTGTAAGGTGGTATCTCAATGTGGTTTTGATTTGAATTTCCCTGATGGCTAATGATGAGGAACATTTTTTCATGTGTCTGGTAGCCATTTGTATATCTTCTTCAGAGAAGTATCTTTTCATATCTTCTACCCATTTTTTGACTTGATTATTTGTTTTTTGAGTGTTGAGTTTGAGAAGTTCTTTATAGATCTTGGATACCAGCCCTTTATCTGTAGTGTTATTTGCAAATACCTTCTCCCATTCTGTGGGTTGTCTTTTTGTTTTGTTGACTGTTTCCTTTGCTGTGCAGAAGGTTTTTATCTTGATGAAGTTCCAAAAGTTCATTTTTGCTTTTGTTTCACTAGCTTTTGGAGATGTATCTTGAAAGAAGTTGCTGTGGCTGATGTCAAAGAGGTTACTGCCTATGTTCTCCTCTAGGATTTTGATGGATTCCTGTCTCACATTGAGGTCTTTCATCCATTTTGAGTTTATCTTTGTGAATGGTGTTAGAGAATGGTCGAGTTTCATTCTTCTGCATGTGGCTGTCCAATTTTCCCAGCACCATTTATTGAAGAGACTGTCTTTTTTTCCATTGCATGATTTATTCTGCTTTGTCAAAGATTATTTGACCATAGAGTGGAGGGTCCATATCTGTGCTCTCTATTCTGTTCCATTGGTCTATCTGTTTTTGTGCCAGTACCCTGCCGTCTTGGTGATCACAGCTTTGTAATATGGCTTGAAATTGGGCAACGTGATGCCCCCAGCTTTGTTTTTCTTTTTCAACATTTCCTTGGCGATTCGGGGTCTTTTCTGATTACATACAAATTTTAGGATTGTTTGTGACAGCACTTTGAAAAATGTCATTGGAATTTTGATCAGGATGGCATTGAAGGTATAGATTGCTCTGGGTAGCATAGACATTTTAACAATGTTTATTCTTCTGATCCATGAGCATGGAATATTTTTCCATCTCTGTGTGTCTTCTTCAATATCTTTCGTGAGTGTTCTGTAGTTCCTAGAGTATAGATGCTTTACCTCTTTGGTTAGGTTTATTCCGAGGTATCTTGTGGTTTTTGGTGCTATTCTAAATGCAATCGTTTCTCTAATTTCTCTTTCTACAGTTGCGTTGTTAGTGTATAAGAAAGCAACTGATTTCTGTGCATTGATTTTGTATCCTGCCACATTACTGAATTGCTGTATGAATTCTAGTACTTTGGGGGTGGAGTCTTTTGGGTTTTCCACATAAAGTATCATGTCATCTGCGAAAAGAGTTTGACTTCTCTGCCAATTTGAATACCATTTATTTCTTTTTGTTGTCTGATTGCTGTTGCTAGGACTTCTAGTACTGTGTTGAACAATAGTGGCGAGAGTGGGCATCCTTGTGTTCCTGATCTTAAGGGAAATGCTCTCAGCTTTTCCCCATTGAGGATGATATTCGCTGTGGGTTTTTCATAGATGGATTTTATGAACTTGAGGAATGTTCCCTCTATCCTTATACTCTGAAGAGTTTTAATCAGGAAGGATGTTGTATGTTGTCAAATGCTTTTTCTGCATCAATTGAGAGGACCATATGGTTCTTCTCCCTCCTCTTGTTAATGTATTCTATCACATTGATTGATTTGAGAATGTTGAACCACGCTTGCATCCCGGGGATAAATCCCACTTGGTCGTGGTGGATGATCCTTTTAATATATTGTTGGATCCTATTAGCTAGGATTTTGTTGAGGATTTTGGAGTCCATATTCATCAGGGATATTGGTCTGAAATTCCTCTTTTTGATGGGGTCTTCACTTGGTTTGCGTATTAAGGTAATGCTGGCCTCATAAAATGAGTTTGGAAGTTTTCCTTCTGTTTCTATTTTTTGAAACAGCTTCAGTAGACTAGGTAGTATTTCTTCTTTGAATGTTTGGTAGAATTCTCCAGGGAATCCATCAGGCCCAGGAGTCTTGTTTTTTGGGAGGTTTTTGATCACTGCTTCAATCTCGTTACTGGTTATTGGCCTATTCACGTTGTCAATTTCTTCCTGTTTTGGTCTTGGCAGCTTATAGGTTTCCAGGAAGGTCTCCATTTCTTCCAGATTGCTCAGTTTATTGGCATATAGTTGTTGATAATAATTTCTAATAATTGTTTCTATTTCCTTGGTGTTAGTCGTAATCTCTCCCCTTTCATTCATAATTTTATTAATTTGGGTCCTTTCTCTTTTCTTTTGGATAAGTCTGGCCAGTGGTTTATCGATCTTATTAAATATTTCAAAGAACCAACTTCTAGTTTCGTTGATCTGATCTACTGTGTTTCTGGTTTCTAATTCATTGATCTCTGCTCTAATTTTAATTATTTCTCTTCTAATGCGTGGCTTAGGCATCGTTTGTTGCTTTTTCTCTAGTTCTTTAAGGTGTAGAGTTAGTTTGTGAATTCGGGATTTTTCTATATTTTTGAGTGAGGATTGGATGGCTATGTATTTCTCCCTTAGGACTGCCTTTGCAGTATCCCATAGGTTTTGGATCGATGTGTTTTCATTCTCATTGATTTCCATGAATTGTTTAAGTTCTTCTTTGATTTCCTGGTTGACCCAAATGTCTTGAGCAGAGTGGTCTTTAGCTTCCAAGTGTTTGAATTTATGCCAAATTTTTTCTTGTGATTGAGTTCCAGTTTTAAAGCATTGTGGTCTGAGAATATGCAGGGAATAATCTCAATCTTTTGGTATTGGTTGAGACCTGATTTGTGACCCAGTATGTGGTCTATTTTGGAGAAAGTTCCATGTGTGCTCGAGAAGAATGAGTATTCTGTTGTTTTAGGGTGGAATGTTCTGTAAATATCTATGAGGTCCATCTGGTCCAGTGTATCATTCAAAGCTCTTGTTTCCTTGTTGATTTTCTGCTTAGATGATCTGTCCATTGCTGACAGTGGAGTATTGAGGTCTCCTACAATTAATGTATTGTTATCAATATGACTCTTTATTTTGATTAAAGGTTGGCTTTTGTAGATGGCTGCTCCCATGTTGGGGGCATAGATACTTACAATTGTTAGATCTTCTTGTTGGATAGACCCTTTAAGAATGATATAGTGTCCTACTGTGTCTCTAATTACAGACTTTAGTTTAAAATCTAATTTGTCTGATATAGGAATTGATACCCCAGCTTTCTTTTGAGGTCTGCTGTCATGGAAGATGGATTTCCATCCCTTCACTTTCAGTCTGGTTGTATCTTTAGGTTCAGAATGAATCTCTTGTAGGTGGCATATGGATGGGTCCTGTCTTTTTATCCAATCTGCAACCCTGTGCCGTTTTATGGGAACACATAGGCCATTCACATTGAGAGTGATTATTGAAAGATATGAATTAATTGTCATCATGTTGCCTGTGAAGACGTTGTTTTTATAGATTGTAAATTTCTGTTGTATATCACTTTTGGGGTCTTTCTCCTTTTATAAGACCCCCCTTAATATTTCTTGCAGGGCCGGCTTAGTGGTCAAATATTCTTTCAATTTCTGCCGGTCGTGGAAGCTCTGCATCTCTCCATCCATTCTAAGTGACAGTCTTGCCAGATAAATATTCTTGGCTGCATGTTTCTCTCATTTAGTACCCTGAATATGTCTTGTCAGGACTTTCTGGCTTGCCAGGTCTCTGTGGATAGCTCTGACGTTATTCTGATGTTCCTCCCTCTTTACATAAGGAATCTCTTCCCCCTAACTGCCCTTAAGATGGTTTCCTCGGTTCTAAGATTTGCAAGTTTTACTATTACATGCCGGGGTGTTAGCCTGTTTTCCTTGATCTTGGGAGGGGTCTTCTCTGCCTCTAGGATGCGAATGTTTGTTTCATTCCCCAGATTAGGGAAGTTCTCAACGACGATTTGCTCAAATACATCTTCTAGTCCTCTCTCTCTCTTCATTCCCTCTGGGATTCCAATTATTCTGACATTGGAACGCTTCATGGTGTCACTTATTTCTCTGATTCTATTTTCATGGATTCTGAGTTGTTTTTCCCTGGCCTCCTCTTTTCCCTTTCTATCCATTATATTGTCTTCCAGGTCGCTTATTCGTTCTTCTGCCTTACTTACCCTAGCTGTTAGATTATCTATATTGGATTAGATCTCATTGATAACATTTTTAAGTTCTGCCAATTCAGCTTCCATTTCTGCCCTTAGAGACTCTATGTTGCCATTAATTGATTTCTCCATTCTAGCCATTGTCTTCACAATTGCTAGCCTGAATTCCATCTCTGACATCTTGGTTATATCTGCATCCATTTGTAAATCTGCAGCATAAGTCATAATCTCTGAGTATTTTCTATTTTGGGGGTTTCTCCTCTTAGTCATTCTGTTGATGGGTGCCTTTTTTCTATTGATTTGTCAGTCTTGTTTTTGCTGATTTTTAGTATTCTCTATACATCCCAAGTGAAATAAAGTTTTTGCACATGTATTGCATACATGCATAACATTCTATGGCTTCCCTGTTCATTCTCTGAGTAAACATGAACAGAAGTTTGTGTTACTGGTAAAAATTAAAATTATTATCAATTTTTATCTTGTAATACCTACATATACACTTATATAAACTTTTGAAAAAGTCCCTGTAGCTCTCTGGACTTTGCTTAAAAATCTTTGCCATTAGGTTCAAACAAAACCTTGTCTCATTCTTTAAAGTGTAAGTGTTACAAATACTAACTGACCACAATGTAATAAAACCACAAATTATAAACAAAATAAGAAAGCACACAGGGCCTTCCACCTGGAATGTTTTAAATCTATTAAAGAAATTACTGACTATGTTTTCTTCTAGGAGTTTTATAGTTTCAGATCTCACATTTAGGCCTTTAATCTACCTGGAGATTATTTTTGTGTATGATGTAAGAAAGTGATCCTGTTTCATTCTTTTACATGTAGCTGTCCAGTTTTCCGAACACCATTTGTTGAAGAGACTTTCCCCATTGTATATTTTCACTGTTTTTGTCATACCTTAATTGATCATATAAACATGGGTTTATTCCTGGGCTCTCTATAAGTTTCCATTGATTTATGTGTCTATTTTGTACCTGTACCATACTGTTTTGATTACTACAGCTTTGTGGTATATCTTGAAATCTGATATTGTGATACCTCTAGCTTTGTTTCTCTTAAGATTTCTTTGATGTTGGCTATAGAAACATTTTTCTAGATATGTCTCCTCAAGCAAGGGAAACGAAAGAAAAATTAAACTATTGGGACAACACCAAAATCAAAAGCTTTTCAGCAGTCAAGGAAACCATCAAAAACAAAAAGACAACCCACCAAATGAGACAAATTATTTCCAAATGACATATCTGATAAAAAGTTAGGGAAAACTGAATGGGAAGAAATCAGAGAGGGAGACAAACCATGAGAGACCCAAGACTCCGGGAAACAAACAGGGTAACAGAAAGGAGGGGGGTGGTGGGGTGGGGTAACTGGGTGATGGGTATTAAGGAGGGCACATTTTGTGATGAGCACTGGGTGTTATATGCAACTAATGAATCATAGAACACTACATAAAAAACTAGTGATGTACTATATGTCAGCAAACAACATAATAATATAAAAAAGAGTTAGTATCCAAGATCTATAAAGAACTTCTCAAACTCAATGCCCAAAAAACAAATAATCCAGTTAAGAAATGTGCAGAAGACATGAATAGATATTTTTCCAAGGCAGACATCCAGATGGCCAACAGACACATGAAACGATGCTGATCATCAGGGAAATGCAAATCAAAACCACAATGAGATATCACCTCACACCTGTCAGAATGGTTAAAATCAAAAAGACAAGAAATAGCAAGTGTTGGCAAGGATATGGAGAAAAGGGAACCTTCATGCATTGTTGGTGGGAATGCAATCCAGTGTAGCAGCTGAAGAAAATGGTATGGAGTTTCCTCAAAAAGTTAAAAATAGAGGTATATGAGCCAATAATTACACTACTGAGTTTTTACCCAAAGAAAATGAAGACACTAATTCAAAAAGATATATGCACCCCTATGTTTATTGCAGAATTATTGACAGTAGCCAAAATATGGTAGATGAATGGATAAAACAGATGTAATGGAATATTACAGAGTGATAAAAAGGATGAAATGGTGCCCCTTGAGAAAACATGGATGGATCTAAAAGGTATTATGCTAAAAGAAATGAGTCAGACTGAGGAAGCCTAATACCATATGATTCGACCCATAAGTGGAATCTAAAAAAAATTAATAAAGAAACCAAAAGCAGAATCTGACCTTAAATACAGAGAACAAAATGATGGTTGCCAGAGGAGAGGGAGGTGGGAGATTGGGCAAAATGGGTGGAGAAAGGGAGATACAGGCTTCTAGTAATGGAATGAATAAGGCATGGGAATAAAGGCACAGCATAAGGAATATAGTCAATGATATTGTAATAACAATGTATGGGGACAAGCTACACTTGTGGTGACCATAGCATAATGTATCAACTTGTTGATCACTATTATTGTACACCTGAAACTAATGGAACATTGTGTGTCAACTCCACAAATGAATGAATGAATGAATGAACGAAGTAGAAAATATTTAAATATTTGATACTCTATGTTATGGAGATTTTCTTCTGTTTTCCTCTAAAATCTTTATTATTTTACTTTTCACATTTAGATCAGAAATACTTCTCAAATTGATTATATTGTATATTATGCAGAAGGAATAAAGATTTGCCTTTTCCCCTAGCAATATGGAAAGGGCAAAGCACAATGAGACAGACCATCTTTTCCCCACTGCAATGTAATGGTAGCTTGTCATAAATGAAGTGATTGTGTATATGTACATGTGTTTCTGGACTCCCTAATCTGTTTACTTGGTCTAGTTTTTATTCTTGTACTAGTATACAGTCTCTTAATTACTATGGTTTTCTAGTAAGTCTTATTATCTGATAATGTGAGTCTTCCAGCTCTGCTATTCTTCTTCAAGATTGTGTTGGCTCTTCTTCCTTTGGGTTTCTATGTCCATTTTAGAATCGTCTTGCCAATTTCTATAAAATAAACACACTATAATATCTATTGGAATTGTATAAGATTTGTAGAGAGAATTTGGAGAAATGTTTACATATTTACAATAATGATTCTTCCAGGGCATCTGAGTGGCTCAGTCGTTAAACGTCTGCAAGTGTAATATTAGTTTCAGGTGCACAATACAGTGATTCAACACTTCCATACAACACCCGGTGCTCATTATGACAAGTGTACTGCTTAATTCCCATCACCTATTCCACCCATCCCCCCACCCATCTCCCCTCTGGTAACCATCAGTTTGTTCTCTGTAGTTAAGAGTCTGTTTCATGGTTTGCCTCTCTCTTTCTCTCTTTTTTCCCCCTTTTTACATTTGTTTTGTTTCTTAAACTGCACATATGAGTAAAATCATATGGCATTTGAATTTTTAAATTTCTTCAAATAGTATTTTGTGGTTTACAGTGCAGAGACCTTGTACTTCCATTTTGACCTCAGAAATGCCCAGAGCTGGCAAAGGCATCACTCCTGCTCAAATATTGTGTTTGTCTTTTTTAAATAAAGATTTTATTTATTTGACACACACAGAGAGAGAGAGAGAGCACAAGCAGGGGGAGCGGCAGGCAGAAGTATAGAGAGAAACAGGCTCCCCGCAGAACAGGGAGCCCAATGAGGGCTCGATCCTAGGACCCTGAGATCATGACCTGAGCCAAAGACAGACGCTTAACCAACTGAGTCACCCAGGCATCCCTGTATTTTGTCTTTTTAATGCTATTGTGTATGGTGTGGTTTTAATTTTTTAAAAAACATTTGTTGATTGCTAATCTATAGAAAATGATTGGTGTTTATATATTGGCCCTGTACACTGTGACCTTGCTATACTCACTTATATATTCGAAGAGCTCGTAGGTTCTTTTGAATTGCATATACATATAACTATATTATCTGTGAATAAAAACATTTTAATTCCTTCCTTTTCAATATAATTGATTGATTGATGGATTGATTTTGCTCTACTTCAGTAGCCAGGATTACCAAGTATATTTTTTAACAAAAGTGAGGATAATGGCCATTCTTGGATCATTCCCACCATTCCAACTCTCAGGAAGAACACTTTCATATTAATTCACCATTAATTAAGATTTTGGTATAGATTTTGGGGTATAATCCTTATTAGAACAAATAATTTTCTTCTATCCCATTGTTTTAAAGGCATTTTTCAAATTAAATCATGAATGGCTGTTGAATTTGTGAAATTGTTTTTCTGCACTTATGGCCATTATCCTATAATTTTTCTCCTCTTGAGAATGTAGGAATCACACTGATAGGTTTTCCAATGTTAAGCCACACTTGCCTTCTGGAAAGTGACCCTTTTAGCCATGATGTGTTATCCATTTCACATATTGCTGGATTTTATTTTCTAACATGGATTTTTGCATCCACTTTAATAATAAAGATTGACCTGTACATTTTCTTTCTTGCAATGTTCTCATGACTTAAGCCTTGTTTGGGGAAAATAAATTATGAAGAAGCTGTTTGACATTGGTCATAAAAAGAAGAACCTGCAGTCGAATTTGGTGAACATGTCTCAGGAATATAACCTGACAGCATAATTTCTAGAAATAAGTCTTAAAGAAAAAAAAGACAGAGATTAATTAGAATTTTGTGTACAGCACGCTTATTACAGCAGTGTTTGGGGTAATAAAATATTACAAATAGTGTGTACAAGATTTCCTAAATATTTTCATTCAATAAATTATGAGTAAGTTGACCATCTTTGGCAGGAGCAAGAGGCAAGAAGAGCAGTCAAGAGAACAGACTGCTATGATAACTAATAATTCCCATCAAATCAACTATGCCACCAAAAGAAGCATGCCATCCTCTCCCAGGCTGAGTTCTCTTATAATAATAACAGAAGTATACAATTTGGGCATATAAATTCTTGGTTATTTTGCCTTGATCCCATTAAGTTATTTTACCTCAATCCATTCCAGGTTTACATGAAACTCTCCCCCCTCCCCAGCTCATATTTAACTGTATTCTCATCTCAGATAATTTTGTGGTCCTGGGACTTGAGAATATGTGTTGTGTTTTCTTCCCATCTCATCTGTATCTCCTTATATTTTACTGATCAAGACTTTTCCCCGAATACACTAATTTAGTCCTTTCAAATTCTTCTAATGTAAAATGTTATCTTTAAGCACAGTTAAAAGCATGTCTAAATCTTTAAAAACTAACCAATTATATCTCATGTACTTACTTAAACCTGTAGGTTTTCTACTTATCACCAGGAGAAAATCTAAATGACCATCAGTAAGGGGTTGTTTAAGTGAATTATGGCACATCCATACCATATTGTAGTATACAGGCATTAATAAATATACCGTTAAAGATTATTTTAGAAATCCAGATATGTCCACGATATATTAAGAATGTGAACTTTACAAAAGGTTTTTGTGGAATATTATTTCAATTTTATTTTAGAAAAATAAACAATTAGGGCTTCTAGTTAGAAATGACTTACGGCAGGTAGCCATCAATTCACTTTCTCAAATATCCCACTTAAATAACTACTAATAGGTGTGCCACTTTTCGTTAAGAGGTAGAATGTCATGACAGGCCATTGTGACCATGATGCCAACTAAGACAAAAACCTGATCAGGTTAAAAAGCCCAAAGACACACATTTTTTAAAGTTACAAAAAAAGCTATATATAAAGAAGTTTAAAGCAACTAAGTCTCATAGCAGAAAATGTCTTTGTTTAGTGAGCAGAGATCAGGAGCCAATAGTTATATGCGGATTCTGTCTGGACAAAGGATCAGACAGAAGGACTCTGCTGAAATAAGAAAAAAATGGGAAAACTTTTAAGAACACATAGGGTGGCTTGAGAGATTGGTGTTTTTAGGAGGCCCAAACAATGAACAGTGATAAGTAAGGATGCATATGAAGTCTAATGGGGGTCAAGTACCAAATTACCTTTCAAATGTATATTGAATGGATCCAGAGCCATCTGTTAAAAAGACTTTCCTGAGTACTTCCATTTTGACCTCAGAAATGCCCACAGCTGGCAGAGGCATCATTCCTACTAATAAAACAAGAAGAGATGGAAAAACTGCAAATTAATGACTTATTTTGGAACCCCTCAGAGAACTGAAATCTAATGGATAACATAAAATTTAGTGAAATTTTTGTGTTTGCAGGTAGAAAGAAGACCTGAACATTTTTTAAATAATTTTTTATTATGTTATGTTAGTCACCATACAATACATCATTAGTTTTTGATGTAGTGTTCTATGATTCATTGTGTAAAACACCCAGTGCTCCATGCAATACATGCCCTCCTTAATACCCATCACCGGGCTAACCCACCACCCCACACCCCTTCTCTCTAAAACCCTCAGTTTCTTTCTCAGAGCCCATAGTCTCTCATGGTACATCTCCCCCTCTGATTTCCCCCCTTTAATTTTTCCCTTCCTTCTCCTAATGTCCTTCATGCTATTCCTATGTTCCACAAATAAGTGAAACCATATGATAACTGACTTTCTCTGCTTGACTTATTTCACTTAGCATAATCTCCTCCAGTCCTATCCATGTGGATGTAAAAGTTGGGTATTCATCCTTTCTGATGGCTGAGTAATATTCCATTGTATATATGGACCACATCTTCTTTATCCATTCATCTGTTGAAGGGCATCTTGGCTCTTTCCACAGTTTGGCTATTGTGGACATTGCTGCTATGAACATTGGGGTGCCTATGGCCCTTCTTTTTACTACATCTGTGTCCTTGGGGTAAATTCCCAGTGGTGCAATACCTGGGTCATAGGGTAGCTCTATTTTTAAATTTTGAGGGACCCCCACAATGTTTTCCAAAGTGGTTGTACCAACTTGCATTCCCACCAACAGTGTAAGAGCATTCCCCTTTCCCCACAACCTCTCCAACATTTGTTGTTTCTTGCCTTGTCAATTTTTGCCATTCTAATTGGTGTAAAGTGATATCTCAATGTGGTTTTTATTTGAATTTTCCTGATGGCTAATGATGTTGAATATTTTTTCAAGCTATATTACAGAGCTGTGATCACCAAGACAGCATGGTACTGACACAAAAACACACACATAGATCAATGGAACAGAATAAAGAGCCCAGATATGGACCCTCAACTCTATGGTCAACTAATCTTCAACAAAGCAGGAAAAAATATCGAATGGAAAAAAGACAGTCTCTTCAATAAATGGTGCTGGGCAAATTGGACAGCTATATACAGAAGAATGAAACTGGACCATTCTCTTACACCATTCACAAAGATAAACTCTAAACAGATGAAAGACCTCAATGTGAGACAGGAGTCCATCAAAATGCTAGAGAAGAACATAGGCAATAACCTTTTCGACATCGGCCACAGCAACTTCTTTCAAGACACGTCCCCAAAGACAAGGGAAACAAAAGCGAAAATAAACTTTTGGGACTTCATCAAGATAAAAAGCTTCTGCAAAGCAAAGGAAAGTCAACAAATCAAAGAGGCAACCCACAGAATGGGAAAAGATATTTGCAAATAACACTACACATAAAGGGCTGATATCCAAGATTTATAAAGAACATCTCAAACTTAACACCCAAAAAACAAATAATCAAGTCAAAAAATGGGCAGAAGACATGAACAGACACTTCTCCAAAGAAGACATACAAATGGCTACCAGACACATGAAAAAATGTTCATCATCATTAGCCATCAGGGAAATTCAAATCAAAACCACACTGAGATACCACCTTACACCAGTTAGAATGGCAAAAATAGACAAGGCAAGAAACAACAAATGTTGGAGAAGTTGTGGAGAAAGGAGAACCCTCTTACACTGTTGGTGGGAATGCAAGTTGGTACAGCCACTTTGGAAAACACTGTGGATGTTCCTCAAAAACTTAAAAATAGAGCTATCTTATGACCCAGGAATTGCACTCCTGGGGATTTACCCCAAGGACACAGATGTAGTGAAAAGAAGGGCCATATGTACCCCGATGTTCATAGCAGCAATGTCCACAATAGCCAAAGTGTGGAAAGAGCCGAGATGCCCTTCAACAGATGAATGGATAAAGAAGATGTGGTCCATATATACAATGGAATATTACTCAGCCATCAGAAAGGATGAATACCCAACTTTACATCAACATGGATGAGACTGGGAGAAATTATGCTAAGTCAAGCAGAGAAAGTCAGTTATCATATGGTTTCACTTATATGTGGAACATAAGGAATAGCAGGGAGGGCATTAGAAGAAGGAAGGGAAAACTGAAGGGGGGGAATCAGAGGGGAAGACAAATCATGAGAGACTATGGACTCTGAGAAAGAAACTGAGGGTTTTAGAGGGTAGGGGAGTGGGGGGACGGGTTAACCCGGTGATGGGTGTTAAGGAGGGCATGTATCGCATGGAGTCCTGGGTGTTATACACAAACAACGAATCATGGAACACTATATCAAAAACTAATCATGTACTGTATGGTGACTAACATGACATAGTAAAATAAAATAAAATTTAAAAAAGAAATAAAAATAACTTCTCAAACTCAACAACCAAAAAACAAATAATCAAGTCAAAAAATGGGCAGAAGACATGAACAGACACTTCTTCAAAGAAGACATACAAATGGCTAACAAATAAAAGAAGACCTGAACATTTATTTACCTGGGACAGACACTGCCTGAAAGCCATGTAAGACTTTAAGAAGATTATGTAGAAAGTTTTGAGAAATTGGTAAGGGCCAAGTGTGGGCTACCAAGAGAGTAGGAAGTCCCTCGAGGAGTTTCTCACCATCTTGTGTGCTTTTTCTCCAGGAACTCCATTTGATGTCCACAAGAAAGATCTGGGAGGATCCTTGGAAAGATGGGTGGTGCTTTCTGGGAGAGAAAAACTGTAGTCCCTGCCAAAATCCCAGCGGACACATCTTCCCTATTTCCTTCATGGTACAAAAGGCTTAATCCAGGGGGGAAAGGGCATCAATGTTCTCAGCATATCTCTGCAACTTTTCTGTAAATTTAAAATGATTCACCCTGAATGATTATTTGTATATAAAAAAGGCTTTCCTTGAGAAAGATAAAAAGGGTAGTCCCTGACATCTAGAAGCTGGCCTGGCACTCACAGGCAGGCCATGTTCTTCTTCTAACAAACAAACATTTTCATTGAATACAAGTCTCAGACAAGGTTATTCTGAGACCATGATAAAATGAAACAAAACACGGGTGCTCCATAATTGTGTCCAAACACAGGCAAAAGCAAGGTCCCCGTGCCACACATAAAATACCATATGCCCACTCTCTTGGACAAAATGAGTGACTGCTGCTTCTTTACCAATTATAAACTTACCCTCCTTATAGTCCCTCCTCCCTATAGATAAGGTGCATTGAGATAGATAACCAATGAGAAAATTGCCCATGCCTTCTGAAAGCATTCAAACTACATTGGATCTTCCCTTCTGTTAGATCCTCCCTAAATCATTCAACCAAACCTCAAATCCTGTAGTAGGTTCTCTTTAACAGCCTCTTACTGCCACTCCCTGTGATTCTCCATGGTGTGTGTTCCCCCTCATTGCAACTTGTTTCATTAATGTTCTTGGAGGTCTCTTGGCTGGAGGACATTGAAAGCTTAACCTACCGAATTTGCATTGAATGCTTAACCTACCGAATTTGCTTGATGCTTTGGATGAAAATCAGTTGACTGTGAATATGTGGGTCTATTTCTGGAGTCGATTATCATCCATTTATCTGTTTGTCTATTCTTAAAGTCTTGATTGCTGTATATTGTCTTGATTACTGTACCTTTATAGCAAGTCCTGAGGTAGGGTAACATAACCGGTCTTTTTCAAGAATGTGTTGACGATTCCAGATATTTTGTTTTTCTACATAACTTTTTAGTCAACTTGTAAATTACTTTAAAAAGTCTGCTGCAGTTTTCATAAGGGTCAAAATGAACCTATAGATCGGTCTGGGGAGAGATGACATAAAAGTTGAGTTTTTTAAAAAAGAGACAAACCAAAACACAGTCTCTTAACTATGGAGAACAGAGAGTTACCAGAGGGGAGGTGGGTGGGGGGATAGGTAAAATAGGTGAAGGGGGTTAAGAGCACACTTACCTTGATGAGCACTGTGCAATATACGGAATGGTTCAATCACCATATTGTGCACCTGGAACTAATAGAACACTGGATGTTAACTACACTGGGATTAAAACGTTGCTTTTTAGTCTTTCTGCATTTATTTAGGTCTTTCAAACTTTCTCTTTGTGATATGTTAGAGTTCTAGTGTGGGAATGTTGTACAGTTTTGCTAGATTTATTCTTAGATATTTGGAGTTATTTGATACTATATTAACTGCATTGTTTTCTGGAGTTAATGATCAATCATGCCTATGTGATAAAGACTCTATAAAATCCCCAAAGTAGGGTGTTTGGAGAGCTTCTACGTTTGTGAACGTATCCACATGGGGAGGGTGACGCACCCCAACTCCACGGGAACAGAAGCTTCTGTGCTCGGGACCCTCCCAGAACTCCTATGCACCTTTTATCTGGCTGTTCATCTCTATCCTTTATCGTGTCCTTTAATAAACTGGTAAACATAAAAAAATAAGCTGCATTATTTTTAATTTTAATTTTTTTATTTAAATTCAATTAGGCAACATATAGTACATCATTAGTTATTGACGTACTGTTCAATGATTCACTAGTTGCGTATACCACCCAGTGTTCATCCCATCACGTGCCCTCCTTAACTTAATTTCCAGTTGGTTAATATTAGTATAAGAGACAGCTGTTAGCATTTTTATTGACCTTCTATCCTGCAACCTTATTTTTTAAATTTAAATTTGTTAGTTAACATACAGTGTAATATTGGTTTCTGGACTAGAATTCAGTGATTCAACACTTACATACAACACCCAGGACTCATCACAACAACTGACCTTCTTACTACCCTCCTGCAACCTTATTAAACATGCTTGTTATTTGGAGCAAAAAAAAATTTTTTTTTTGTAGATTGAACATGCTATGAACAAAATCATGTATTCTGTAGATAAGCACATTTTCACTTCGACCTTGTCAATATTTATAAGTTTTATTTCATTTCCTTGACTTATTGCACTGATGAGGACCTCCAGTACAGTAGTAAATAAAAGAGGTGTTCCTGATCCTATGCGGTAAACACTTAGCCTTTTATGATCGAGTATAATGTTACACATAGGTTTTTCACTGCTATCCTTTACAGGCTGAGGAAGTTCCCTTCTCTTCCCAATTTTCTGAGAGTTTTTATCATGTATGTGTATTAAATTATGTCAAAAGCATCCCTTTTATCTGCTGAGAATGCCATATTATTTTTGTTTTTATTCTGTTGAGATACATTACATTACTCGATTTGTAAATGTTTAAGCACCTTAACCTTTTATCCAGTTCACACGGGCCTCATAAAACGACTTGGGACATTTTCACTTCTAATCAATTTTCTGGAAGAATTTGTGTAGAATTGGCACGATTTCCCCCTTAAATGTTTAAGAGGATACCCCGATGAAACTGACTGGGATGGAGTATGCTATTTGGAAAGCTTTGTTTATGAGTTTTATCTGGGACCATTTACATATTCTATTTTTCCATATATCAGTTTGGCGAGTTTTATTGTTTTAAGGAGTTTTGCCCTTTCCATCTAACTGTTCCAAACTGTTGTTATCCAGTTTTTGTGGTACATTTTACTTTCTTTTAAATTTCTCTAAGGCCTAGAGTGATGTCGCTTTTGCATTTCTTGTGATTTTGAGCCTTTCTCTCTTTTTCTTGATCTGTATGTCTCAGGTTATATAAACCTGATTAATATTTTTAAAGAATGACTTTTTGAATTTGTTGTCTTTCTGAGGTTCTTTATTTTTGTTTTGATGATCTCCACTGTTATTTTAAGCATTTCATTCTTCTATTTACTTTGGGTTTGATTTTCTGTTCTTTTTTTAGTTTCTTAAGGCAGAAGATGATTGATATAAGATGTGCCCCACAAATTTAACTTTGATTCAGTTCAAAATATTTTATAAATTCCCTCGTGATTTCTTCTCAAGATTTATTTTGGATTGAACAAACCTGAGCCTTTTCCTATTGTTGTAATCACACACTGATTCATACAGAGGTTGGCAGATGTGTTATTTACAGTCATAAAGGGAAAAGAAATACGTTCTATCTTATTTTTAAGCCACATTAGTGAGGTGTGATTGACATAAAAATAGCTGTATATATTTAAGGCTATATAAGTTGATTAAAAACTTCTTAGAAAATGTACAAAAGGAAGAAAAGAGAATACAAAGCACCAACCTACAGCATGTCAACCTGTAAAGATGTTTAGAGGAAGAGGAGCCCATAACTAAGTCAAAGGATAGGATCCACGCAGGAAGGAAGAAAACCAGAAGAGAGTGGTTTCATGAAACTCAAAAGATTATCAAAGAAGAGGAAGTAGGCAGCATGTTTAATGGTGCTAAGAAGGTAAACAGAAGCAGAGGAATGATACTTTGATGTCACATCATGCCGGTTGTTAAAGAACATGAAAAAAAAAAACAAGTTTAGAGGGCAGAAGGGGATGCAAGACGTGTTGGAGGGAGAGGGGAGGGAGTGGAGACAGCCCATTTAGACAACTTCTCATAAAGGCTTTGCTGTTTACAGCAAATATGTGGAACCATAACGGGTAGGGAAGTGTAATCAAGGAAAGGTATTTGTTTAAATTGGAGTATAGCGGAGCCCTGGGAAAAACCACTAGAGCAAAGGAATAGGGGGGTGCGAGACAAACTGATTACCTGCAGGGCTTAGATCTTTTCAAGGGTCAGAGTAAAGAGTAGATCAACTGGAGATGCTGGCTTTGTCAAAATTATGACCCACCTGCCCCAGGCTTCATACTCTTACTTAAAGACATGCTGATACTTACATCCTTATGTGTATGGCCAAATTGAGAATGAAGATATTAGCAAACCAATATTGGCCAGAGGATCAAGGAATGAGGTTTGAAGTCCACGAGATCGAGAGTGAGTACTGGAGGTTAATCTAGACGGACTCACTTATATGTTGGGAAGTTCAGGATTGGTTCGGGATCATTGTGTGCCACTGCTAGTTCTGGGGCATGTGTGTGAGTGTCTTTGTGTGTTTGTATGTTCAGAGTCGGGGGGGTTGGAGATGTGGAAAGATCCCATTGTTAGGAAAAAAATAAATCCCTACAATGAAGGAGAGAATGGAGGGGACTTTCTCTTCCTCAAGGGGAGAAAAGGGCAGTCCTTAAGACAGAGAAGAAAAGCTAGGAACAGGGATCCGCCCAGAGTGAAATGCCCCCAGAAGGCATAACTTTTTTGGGGGGAAGCAGGAGAGGGGTGATTTTCTGTGGGCTCTAAGAACATTGATATTTAGCCATCATTTCCTAGGAGTTTTGTTCCATATTATAATTGTCTCTAGTTCCTCTAGTTACTTTTCACCTGTCATTAAAATCTGTGGCTCCCATAAAGTCTAGAGTGGTATTTGGGGGGATTTCAGGAGAAGGGCATCAAGCAAAGCATTGCTTTCCTTGCCTTGCTGTTCCACTTTGGTCCTACTCCAAGGGAATCTCCTGCTGGACATCCAGACAGAGACCAGCATCCCAGCAGATCTGGGATCTCCTGAGAGGGGTTTGAGACATAGAGAAGTGGCTGGCAGGTGGATACTGGCAGTGGATATGAAGCAAACTCCCTTTACAGACATAAACTGGGTGTCTCAAAAAGACCCTGAGATCAGGAGAATGGGCAAGACTTTGGGTTCTGTCCGGTGTGTGTTATTCAGTGGGAGTGGAGATGAGATTCCTCAGATTTTTTTGGACTGAGGGATTCCGGTACATGAGAAATGGTGGACAGCCGGGACCCAGGAAAAGAGACTGAGGCTGGACAAATGGGCTTCCAAAGATATCTAAAATACTGGGGGAGAAGGGAGGGGCAGATGGGACCTACCTTCAAGTTTTGTGCTGTGTCTCCTCACAAATTGGTGTCCCGGGAAGTCTCATGTCCTGCCTGGCACCATGCTTGCCCAGACTCTGAAATGGGGAGAAAATGCAGAGGAAGAAGCTGGCTACTCCGGAGAAGGGGAAAGGGAAGAGGCGTTTCGGTACTTTTGCTGTATTCCAAAATCGGGAGGCTGGCAGAGACCTCCTTCCTCTGAGTCTGTCCAAGGCCCTGACAGAACAGGGGCGGTGGGGCAGGAAGTAGGAGCCTTATTAACTGGTCTCATGGTCTGGGTAGGTAGAGGTCTCCCAGGCCAAAGAGGAGAGGAGGAAGTTGTTTGTCCTGAGTGAGGCCCCTACTGTGGCTCATGGATCTTTTCTGGAAGCAGTACTTCTGAAATCTGGCTGGAATTGAGGTTCCTGTCAGAAAATGGGGCTACTGGAACTCTCCCACCCCCCATAATGTGATAGAGGCTACAGTGCAGGATGAGGAGAAGTAGGTTGTGGGGCAGGAATCCTGGACTTCATGGGCATGGTTTGGAGGTAAAACAAATTATTGGTAGGAAGGTGGCTAAGGGGCAAGGAAGCCTAGGTCTCCCAACCACATGGTGCATTATGGAGAGGTAGAATTTCTGAGTTCATATTGGGCCTCTCTGCAATTTCTGTCCTCCTCCACCAGGCATGGGCTCAGGGCAAGATGGAACTCAATAGACTGTGCTTTTAAATCCCCGACTAGGGGCTTGTGTACCTCAGAGGAAGACACAATTCTCTGCCTTTCTCTTTGTCTCATTCTTAGTCCCTAGACATGACAGGAAGCAGATAGCTTGGTTACCATGGGAACTGAAGCTGAGTAATGCATTGGACTGTGGGAGAAAAGCAGAGGTGGTCCTGACATAAAGGCCCTCAGGGGAAGAGATTTGAGCAAAACCCTCATATTGAAAGAATTCACAATTTCCCCAGGTAGGTCATACCCTGCAATTATTATTACACAGAAAAGACACAGGTGCGTGCGGACACACACACACACACACACACACACGTGCGCGCGTGCACACGCACACCGTTCTCTGCATCATGCTGTAGGCCCACAGGATTCTTGTGGGTGAGGCTGTGCTATGTCCACTTCAATATACACCATCACCCTTTGACCCTTCCCTTCTCACTCCTCCCTCTCTCCTACCTGCATTGTCTTTCAGGTTCTCCTCCTGTCATCCTCTATCCTTTGCCTCTTCTCTCCCTCCTTGGGTTTTCATCTTGGTCCTCCGTTGTCCTGCCCTCTCTTTCCTTCCTCCTTCTCTCTATATTTGGTTCTTCCTCGCACCCTCCTTCCCCTGTGCCCACCAAGCTACTTATGGAGTGACTAAGAATTAATTCATCCAATTATGATCAGCCTAATAATGGCCATGCATACTGAGCTTTCAGCCTGGTAGGTCAGTGCGTCATCAAATGAATCACAGACATCATTGTTACATTTGCAAATTGTGATAAGTGATATGGAATTAAATGACAAGGAGCTACGACTATGAACAACAGGGGAACTAATTTCCACGGTGGGTTCAGTGGAGGGAATGTCACTGGCATTTGGTGTTTTGCCATCCAGCATTCTCTTATCGCCTCCTCAGGTAACTGTCTTCCCCTTAATGTTGGGGGCAACTATCCTCTCCCATCATTTGCAGTATGATGGGACTCTCATGACGGGACCTAGGGATCCTGCCCTCCACTACCGAAGGTGTGAAAATGAAGTCCAACCGGATGCCGACTCACTGGGATCTAACACGTGCACCAAAACAGGGTGAGGAGCTGTTTCATCATGTCGCTGGACGCTTGTTCCTGTTTCCAAGTGCCCCAGAGTCACCTTTGTTCATATCCTTCACCCATTCCCTTTCTCATTCTTTGTCCTTCCATCTGGTCCTCCTTCTGCTCTCCTGGCTAGATCCTTTCCATTAGACGCCTAACCTCACAAGGACAAAAAGGATGGGTGAGGAGACAATAATTATAAAGTATGAGAAGGTGGAAAGCAGACAGATGAGTGATGCCTGAATTAACTGATTTACGAGCATTCAATCCTAACCCACCAGTGAGGAAACCTCCAGAGCAATGGTCTTTAACCCCCTTCACCAGACCTTCAACCTGTTTGTGAGATTGGCAGTGGCATGTTCCCCTGCAAGTTAGGGGTCGTGGTGGGGGTTGTAAATTACATGATTGCTCTAAAGTATAGTTAAGACACATTTAGACACCCAGAAACCCTCTCGGCAACCTCTAGCTGGGCAAATTGCTTTCCCCAAACCCTTGGGAGTTTGAGCAAACACTTACTCTCTGGAGGGGATAAATGGATAATTAATGGACTTTGGGATCTCAGCCTCAGGTGAAGGGAGGCATCCAAACCCAATATAGAGATTTAAGTAAAAAATCTACATAATAGTTTAATTCCTAGCCACATTCCCAACGTGTACACACCGCTGGCATCTTGCCTTTTCCCATAGATGCAGGAGATCCTTCCGTGAGAAATCTAAGCATCACAAGAGGAGAGACTTAATAACTATAGCAGGCAAAAGACTCTTGAGTTTTCATCTTCGTCAGTTCCAAATGGTTTCTAATTTCAACGTGATTTCTTCCTAGAGCCCTGGGTATTCAGGAAGGTATTTCTTCACAAACATGTGAGGGATTTTTCAAATGATTTTGGTTATTAATTTATAGTTTAGTGGCATGGTGGTCAGAGAATATACAAATCACCAAAGAATCAATTCTTTATGTACACTCCTGGAACTCTACTTATTAAACATTTTTCTGTAACTTTTCAGTGGAATAGAGCACCAAAAGGGAATTGCATGGAACATAAAAGTACCGCTCAGTAAACTATTATATCTCAAATATCTGAGAAACTACAATCCAGGTCAAGAGATCTGGCATTGCCAGCAAACCAAAATCGCCCTTATGCCTTTACCTAGTCACTGCTGTGTGCCACCTCAGCAAGTCTAACCAGTATTTTGACTTTTAACACTTTAATTGTGCCTGCTTGTGAACTTCATTGCACATGATAAATACAGCATTATGGTACATATTCTTATAATCTAGCTTTCTTTTGGCAACATTATAATTTTCACTTACGCCTCTTCTTTTTTTGTTGTTTGTTACTGAGTTCATGGATATTCATTACTGAATAATATGTCAGTTTGTGTAAATATACCACAATTTTTTTGCACATCCTATTTCTGATGGACATTGCAGTAGTTTCTAGTCCCGGAGGATTAAAAATGGTACTGTGGACAACAGTCATATACGTGTCCTTCGATTCACATGTGTATGCATTTAGGGGTATATTGGCTGGATCATCTTTGTTACTTTTTCTTCCCTTATGGCAATTATTTGTAGTGACAGTGGATAACCTACTGTTTTTCATGATCTCGGAAGGATGGCTTTCAATATTTCATGATTAAGTGCAATGGTTTTGGTAGGCTTTTATTATTTTTTAATTTTTTAAAAAAATATTCATTTATTTATGAGACAGAGAGAGCACTCACGAGTGGGGGAAGGGGCAGACAGAGAGAATTTTCGAGCAGACTGCCCTCTGAGCCTGGAGGCCAAGGCGGGGCTTGATCTCACAACCCATGAGATCATGACCTGAGCCAAAACCAAGAGTAGGTTGCTTAACCGACTGAGCCACACAGGTGCCCCTGTTTATGTAGGCTCTTCAAAGATATTCTGAGTGCTTTAAGAGAGTTCTCTTTTATTCCTAGTTTGCTTAGAGGTTTTACCATAAATGTGTATTTTTATTTTAAATAAATTTCCAACGTTATTGATATATAATTGACATATAACATTGTGTAAATTTAAATAACATGATGAATTGATACACACATATACGTGAAATGAATACTACAATAAAGTTAGTTAACAACCCCTTTGTGGCACATAATTATAATATTTTGGTGAGAAAATGTAAGATTTCTTTTTTAGCAACTTTCAAATATATGTAACAGTATTGTTAACTATAGTCACCGTGCTGAATATTGGAACTCCAGAACTTTCTCATCTTATAACTGAGAGTCTGCATCCTTTGACCAATATCTCCCCACATCCCGCACCCCCGAGCCCTTGGCAAGCATCATCTACTGTCTGTTTCTGTGTTTGGCTTTGTTTTAGAGTCCACATATAAGTGAGATCATACAGTATTTGTCCTTGCCTGTCTGACTTATTTCACTTAGCATAATGCCCTCAGGATCCTTCCACGTTGTCACGAATGGCAGGATTTCCCTTGTTTCTATGACTGAATAATTTCCCACTATACGATCATTTTTATCCATTCATCTGTCCATAGACACTTAGGTTGTTTCCAAGTTTTGGGTATTGTGCATAATACTGAAACGAACATGGGGATGCAGATATCTCTTGGAGAGTGTGATTTTGTTTCCTTCACATATAAACTCAGAAGCAGAACTGCTGAATCGTATGGTAGTTCTATTTTCAACTTTTTGGGGAACCTCCATATCATCTTCCATAACTCCTGTACCAGTTTACATTCCCACCAACAGTGCACAAGGGTTCCCTTTTCCCCACATTTGTTGGATGCTTAGTTTGTTTATTTATTTATTTATTTATTTATTTATTTATTTATTTATTTAATTTATTTTTGATGTAGTGTTCCATGATTCATTGTTTGCACATAACACCCAGTGCTCTATTCAATACGTGCCCTCTTTAATACCGATCACCAGGCTAACCCATCCCCCCCCACCTCCCCTCTAGAATCCTCAGTTTGTTTATCGGAGTCCACAGTCTCTCATGCTTCGTCTCCCCCTCCGATTTCCCCCCCTTCATTTTTCCCTTCCTACTATCTTCTTTTTTTTTTTTTTAACATACAATGTATTATTTGTTTCAGGGGTACAGGTCTAGGATTCAACAGTCTTACACAATTCACAGTGCTCACCATAGCACATACCCACCCCAGTGTCTATCACCCAGCCTCCCCATCCCTCCTATCCCCCACCACTCCAGCAACCCTCAGCTTGTTTCCTGAGATTAAGAATTCTTCATATCAGTGAGATCATATGATACATGTCTTTCTCTGATTGACTTATTTCGCTTAGCATAATACCCTCTAGTTCCATCCACGTTGTTGCAAATGACAAGATTTCTTCTTTTTGACGGCTGCATAATATTCCATTGCATATATATACACCACATCTTCTTTATCCATTTATCTGCTGAGGAACATCTTGGCTCCTTCCATAGTTAGGCTATTGTGGACATTGCTGGTATAAACATTGGGGTGCGCGTACCCCTTCGGATCCCTACATTTGTATCTTTGGGGGAAATACCCAGTAGTGCAATTGCTGGGTAATATGATAGCTCTGTTTTCAACTTTTTGAGGAACTTCCATACTGTTTTCCAAAGCGGCTGCACCAGCTTGCATTCCCACCAACAGTGTAGGAGGGTTCCCCTTTCTCTGCATCCTTGCCAACATCTGTCATTACCTGACTTGTTAATTTTAGCCATTCTGACTGGTGTGAGATGGTATCTCATCGAGGTTTTGATTTGGATTTCCCTGATGCCGAGCGATGTTGAGCACTTTTTCATGTGCCTGTTGGCCATTTGGATGTCTTCTTCGCAGAAATGTCTGTTCACGTCTTCTGCCCATTTCTTGATTGGATTATTTGTTCTTTGAGTATTGAGTTTGATAAGTTCTTTATAGTTCTTTTGATACTAGCCCTTTATCTCCTTTATCCGATATGTCATTTGCAAATATCTTCTCCCATTCCGTCGGTTGTCTTTTGGTTTTGTTGACTGTTCCCTTTGCTGTGCAAAAGCTTTTTATCTTGAGGAAGCTTAGTTTTTAAAAAATCAGATTCATGAAATACGTTCTTCTGCATCTATAGGGAATATAACAATGTTTTCTTCTTCATAAATTAATTCTGTGAAATACATTTATTTTTCAAGTGCTAAACCACTCCATTTCTAGAACAGTCTTGACTTTCTTGTGATACATTATCCTTTTGACACATATAACTGGATTTGTTTTCCTAATGTTTTACTCATGACTTTTCCTTCTATGCTTATGTGAAAGATTGGCTTGTACACTTCATCTCTTATAATATTCTTATACTGTTTAGGCTTCATAGAATGAGATGAGAAGTGACTCCTCTTTTTCCTGTTTTCTTGCAAGTAGGTAAAATTGCCATTATTTCTTCCTAAAAGTTGTGTAGAATAAATTGGTGGGGTCATCAGAACATGGACCTTGTTTTGTTGTTGTTGTTGTTTTCTTCAGATTACACATATTTAGTATTTTGAGGATCATTTGTTGTTTTTGTGTCACTTGTCTTTTCTTGAAATTTGTACATTACGTCTAAACCTTCAGATTTATTTACATACAGCTGCTCATGATTTCGACTAATGATCTTTTCATATCTTTATTGTTCATGGCTATGGCTCCTCCTTCATTCCAGACACTGGTTTTTAGATAACTTCTCTCTTTTTCCTTCAGGCCCACAAGGATGATGATCAATTGTGTTGTCCTTCTGAAGGACCAACCTTGGCTATTTTGTTTTATCTTTAACTTATTAATGCTGTTATCCTTATTTCATTTCTTCTGCTTTCTTTGAGTTTAATCTGCTGTTCTATCGAATTTGTGAAATAGATACACAGGTTATTAATTTTTATTGCCTTTCTTTTCTGTAGTGTACACATTAAAACATTATCTCACAAATTTCCATTAATATTCAGTTAAATATATGTATTTTAAATTTCATTAATGTTTTCTTCTTTGAGCTATGGGTTAAATATCCTCTAAGGAAGGATATTGCATAATGTAAAAGCCCATGGGGGATTTTCTAGTTATCACTGGGTACTAATTACAAACTTCATGGCATTGTAGTCTTTATTATTTCATTGTCTCAAAATTTGCTGAGACCCGCTTTATGGTCAACAGGTGGTCAGTTTTGGGAAATAGCAATAGCACATGAAGAGACTATGTATCCTGCCTTGTTGAGTGCACTGATAAAAATGTCTTCGTTCAATGAGGCCAGCATTAACCCGATACCAAGACCAAATAAAGACACCACAACAAAAGCGAACGAATGTCTCTGATGAACACAGATGCAAAAATCCTCCACAAAATACTAGCAAACCGAATCTCACAATACATTAAAAAAATCATTCACCACGATCAAGTGGGATATATTCCCAGGGTGCAAAAATGGTCCAATATTTGTAAATCAATCAACATGATACATCAAATCAATGAGAGAAAGTTTAAAAACCATATGATCCTTTCAACAGATGCAGAAAAAACATTTGACAAAGTACAGCATCCATTCATGAGAAAAGCCCTCAACAAAGTAGGTCTAGAGGGAACATACGTCAACATAATAAAGGGCTTATATGAAAAACCCACAGTCAACACAGTCATACTCAATGGGAAATACTGAAAGACTTTCCCCTAATGTCAGGAACATGATGAGGATGTCCACTCTCACCACTTTTATCCAGCACAGTACTGGAAGTCCTAGCCACAGCAATCAGACAACAAAAAGAAATACAAGGCTTCCAAATCCCTAAGGAAGAAGTAAAACTTTCACATTTGTAGATGACATGATACAGCATATGGGAAACCTGAGAGACTCCACCAAGAAACTGCTAGAACTAATAAACAAATTCATTAAAGTCCCAGGATGCAAAATCAATGTATGGAAATCTGTTGCCTTTCTATA